>NC_054597.1:3445000-4185000 GCF_004785595.1 Juglans microcarpa x Juglans regia
AAATTCTAATACAAAATATAATAAACTATTCAATTTTTTCAAATCCTAAAATAATAATAATATTAAAAAATAATATTCTAACAATATTTTATTATCTCAACTCAACTCAATTCAACATCTAAACGCAGCCTTATAGTTGTATAATCGAACTGTCATGAGTATAATAAGGAAACAAACATGAGAAAAATAGGGAAACAATCAAGTACAAGTCTGTTGAAGATTATTTTGAATTTGAACTAGTAACAGAATTGATGGAGTTGATAAGTGCATGTGCTCCTGGATTTTCTGCTGAAGAAGCTGATGAAGACTCTGATAGTCTAACATGTCAGACAACAATAAGGCTTCATTTGGATCATCAACCCATCTCAACTCATCTCAACTCATCATTACAAACTTTTTCAAATCTTAACACAAAATATAATAAATAATTCAACTTTTTCAAATTCCAAAATAATAATAATATTAAAAAATAATATTCTAATAATATTTTATCAACTCAACTCACTTCAACATCCAAACGCAGCCTAATTGTATTTTTGTTAGAACAAATTCATAGGAGAGAGCATTTGACAACTGCAAGACATTGATGAACACAATAATTGTATGTTGTTTAAACGGGTCTTTCTGGTACAGATAATTCTTATAAAAGAAATTCTAGTAGATATAATGTAGTTAGTGTGATAATCGATTTAGATCAATCTTTTGGGTTGTATGAGTAGACAAAGATGGAAGAATACTGTGTGACCTTGAAGATTAACCATGTTGTGTTGTGATCAATTTATTGGGTGTGCCACTTTGTTCTTTGTTGAGACCACCTTCTCAAGGGACTTGAATGATAAAAATGTCACATGTAGGCTGAAATGTTTTCAAGTTTTGAATTGATTTTCATCTTAGTGTGAACGTAAGACTTCTTTGAATTTGAGTAAGGTTAATACAATCAAAAAGTTTTCCAGTCCACATTCCTTTTATTCTTGTAAGTTTTTTGGCTTTTACTATCAATCTTCGCCCACTCTTACCAAAATATATATATATATATATATATATATATATATATCAATCTTTGCGCACTAATATGCAGATAGTGTTCTGAGTAAATGTGAGCTAATTTTTTTTACATGTTATAAGTCATGTTACTGCATTTCTACTTCCAACCTGACTGCTGTTTTATGTGTTCTAGTGGAATCATTACTTTCGTAACTTGATATTAAGAGAATTTGCTTCGATATTTGCCCACTACTTTTACTTAATTTGTTCTTCTGAAATTTGTTGATACAGGAAGCTTGCTAGTTTTGCTGCTATTTGCAGATTCTCAACGTGAAGGCATCAACATTGAAGTTTCTTTTATGTCCGAACAGGCCACCTTCTATTTGGGATTGATTGGGTTGCTAGGAGAATACTGTCCTTCGTCAAGAAAAAAGAACAGATCAATATCTCAAAGGATTGGCTGCATGCATCTTGGGCCATTTTCGGAATATCCTGAGTTTTATGGTTGTAATTATATGCAACCTTTCCTCACTGCAGAAGACCGGTCTTATCTTGTCCAGAAACCCATAGAAGACAATTTTGCTGCTCCCTATTCTCCAAATTTTATCATTCGCTCCCTGTGACATCCAGTATATTTTTCATACGATTTTAAACTGTGGTCAAGATGGCTTTACAGAACATCGGTGGAAATAATGATGATGCCTTTTACAGGTATAAGATGCCCAAAATGGTTGCTAAAATTGAGGGTCGAGGAAATGGCATCAAGACAAATGTAGTCAACATGGTTGATATTGCAAAGGCATTGGCAAGGCCAGCTGCATACACCACAAAGTACTTTGGTTGCGAGCTAGGAGCACAATCTAAATTTGATGAGAAAACTGGGACTTCTCTTGTTAATGGGTCCCATGACACTCCTAAACTTGCTGGCCTTCTCGAGAATTTCATTAAGAAATATGTCCAGTGTTATGGTTGTGGAAACCCTGAGACTGAGATTCTGATTACCAAAACTCAGATGATCCAACTGAAATGTGCTGCTTGTGGCTTTGTGTCAGATGTGGATATGAGGGACAAACTCACTACTTTCATTCTGAAGAACCCTCCCGAACCTAAGAAGGGATCCAAGGACAAGAAGGCTATGAGGAGGGCTGAGAAGGAGCGACTGAAGGAAGGTGAGGCTGCTGATGAGGAGCAAAAGAAACTTAAGAAAGAAGTGAAGAAGAAGGGCACTACGTCTTTGAAGGATGGCAACACAAAAGCCAGCTCTTCAAAGAAGAGAGCAAGTGGCTCTGATGAGGATCGCACATCACCTACTCACAGTCAGATTGATGAGAAGGAAGAAGCTGATGAAGACGATGAGGAAGATGATGTTCAATGGCAAACGGATACATCACTGGAGGCAGCTAGGCAGCGCATCCAAGAACAACTGAGTGCAGTGACAGCTGATATGGTCATGCTTTCTACAAATGAGACAGAGAAGAAGCCTGCAGCAGCAAATAAACTAAGTGAAAATGCTGAAAATGGAAACTCAGTCAATCACAAAACACTTGCCGATGAGGTGAAAGAAAATCTGAAGAAAGGCATCTCAGCGAAGCAATTGCAGTCTCTTCTGGGATCACTTTCCGGCTCTGCCCAGGAAAAGATGAGTGCTCTGATTGAGGGACTATTTGATGGCATTGAAAAAGGGTTTGCAAAGGAGGCCATTAAGAAGAAGGGCTATCTTGCTACTGCTGTTGCTCAGGATGAGGGATTGCAGTTGCTCTTGCTTCATGCTATTGAGGAGTTATGCAGGAAGAAGTCAAGCACAGGTGCGATGAAGGAAGTTGCTCTTGTTTTGAAAGCACTATATGACGCTGATATATTGGAGGAAGGGTTCATTATCCAGTGGTATCAAGAAGGGATGAAGGGAGGCAACAAGGGGTCTCAGATCTGGAAGAATGCTAGGCCCTTTATTGATTGGCTCCAGAGTGCTGAGTCAGAATCCGAAGAGGAATGAAGTGTGTTCTTATTTCACTTTAGTAACCCTTTTTCCTGCAGGTGTCTACCTTATCTTGCATTTCGAATAAATGGCTGTCTTCTGGTCCTTGTTATCCTAGATGATGTCTTCAATATAGTTGCTTGTTCTGTTTCCTGTCTGTTTGTTTAGTTGTGTCAAAACTTCGTTCTCCTTTGTAATGGACGTGTCTTCATATCAACTCATTTTCACTTTGTTAAGAAGAATAAAACTCATCTTTGTGTTTGTTCTAATATCTTTTGAATGTACAATTTGCATAATTTCGAGCTTGCTGACAGATTCTCTTAGAGCATCTTAACCTAATAGTTTATTTATTCCTTGCTCTAGTCTGTAATATGGTTGCTCTAGGTGAATTACTTGCAGAAAGCAGATGGATGTTTCCAAACGGCATTGCAGGGTGCCAGATATTTTTTTGGATCACGTGTGCTTCTTTGTCCGTGTACTTAGGTTATATGAATTCTTCTGTATTGGATTCAAGACCTATCCTCGAAAATGGGGAGTGGGAATGGTTAATCTAACGCAGTATGGAAAGTTTAATGTCGGAAGAGTAGGGCGTCTATAGAACACCTTCAACTATATTGTGAGGTGGTTCGAGCCTCGTGGAACAACTTTGATAGAGTTGGTTTGCCTAGAAGGATAGTAGATCTCCTTGTAAATTGGAGAGGATTGGATTATATGACAGCCTGCAAATTGCAGCAGTGTGTTAGATGATGGCTCCTGATGAATATTTTGAGGACCGTGGGCGAACGATGGAAGAGTTTTAAGACCTTCAATACTCTTTTCTTTGGGTAGTTGTTATAGATTTTAGTGAGCTGGGTTTTCATGATTTTCTTATATCTTCATTTGTTTCTAATTCGGTATTTCTATTGGTTTAAAAGCCTCTGCGCTCTTGAATAAAATTTCATTTACTTATTTATAAAAAGGAAAAAAAAAAAGGAACTTTCCTTTAAATCTGATTATTTTCATGATATTGTACCTCTTGTGCACCTTAGTTGCAGATGTCTCTCTTTTCGAACCATTAAGGCCTTCATGTGGTTGACGTTATTCAAGAGACGTGGTTGATATGACGTGAGAGAGAGAGAGAGAGAGAGAGAGAGAGAGATTCTACGAGTAGATACTAGATACAAAAACCTTAAAAAATTCATGATGGCAAATGGCTCATTTGCCATGCCAATGATGATAGTGATATCAACGTAGCAATAGCCTAATGGCTTGATTAACCAAATACTTGCAAGAAAACACGTGAGAGGGAGGAAAGGGACGGGATTGTATATTTAAAGTTGTTTGCTAGCCCTCCCACCCATCTAGTAGTTTATATTTTTTCAATGAGAAAAGGATTAAGGAAGGGGAGACTACAGGTTGGGAAACCTCTCCACACACGTTGGGAAACCTCTCCAGAGAGGGTTAAACAAGGAACTATAAGGTTTTCTCGAGTCATAACCTAACTCCAATCCCACAAAGGAAAGTAAAGTACCACAACGGTGGTGGACGAGAATAGTGGACAATGACATTTTTTTGTCTAATGAGACTCGAACCATGATCTCTCATCTGCCAAACCACTTGGGAATAAAGCTGTTACCACACTAACTACTAAGCCCGTAGCCTTGGTGGTAGTATTACTATTGAATGCATTTGCCATCTTTGCTATCAAACATAATATGCAACATTAACTTTGGCTTGCCCATTTTGTTTAAGTAGCAATTCATATATACAGTACATTGTCCCTTTAACTATACTTTGTATGCATAGCTCTCATATATCATGATAGGTGTACTTTGTTAGAAGGCTTCTTCCAGGAAAAAGTGGCACAATTAGGCCTATCATTTTGAGCATCTCCCGCCCCAACTTGCTTCAACCTGCATGGGTTCCAAAGCTGGAGGAGGGGAAGGTTGAGTTCCTCCCTATCACAGTCCACAAAATGTTGATTTCCTTCGTATCACAGTCCACAAGGCCGCCATTCTTCTCACATGAGTTCTTTCCGATTTCTTCAAGCATGATAGGAACCTACAGTAACTACAGCACACGAATAAAACGTGATTGATGCTGAGGTAAGTTGTTTGTCCCATCTGATGTGGCAATGGACTGAGAATCCTAGACACGAGAGAAATAAAATAGAATTAGTCACAATGTCAGTTTTCAATAGGCATAAATCAACATATTGCTTGCTTACTGTAATCACAAGAGCGTAGAGAATGAACTATAGATAGTGCGAGATATGGCAGGTGAGAGGCAGTTAAAAGGGCTTCACCAGTCTTGCAAAAGAAGCATTTATAAGAATTTAGATTCCAAAAACACTAACCAATTGCTGACCTTTTTCTAAATGAAATGATCCTCTAACTGAAATTTGTTTTCTTGTCCAATTCTTGCAACTGTAAGTTCTAAAGGATATATACAAATTTCTGAAAGGAAGAAAACGCAGCAATACAGGCTCACGGTGTACCAATGAGCTTTTACAAGAACTGCCAAAACTATGAAACGGGGGAATACGAGTTAAAAGATACCACAGAAACGTGCCTCAAACCCTTTAGAGATACTGCTCAAATTAAGAAGCAATTTGACAACCATCAGCTATATTTAGCAGTACTGCTTGTAGGATCTACTCAACTAGTTCTCCCAAACAACCACACATACCAACTGGAGGAAAACAAATCATTCAGAATTACCTTCTGGCAAGTTCTAGTACAGGTCAAAAAATGATTTATAAGCTTTCCATCCAATAGTCAAAATTTAGGGCAAATCTCCTTATCCATGGAATATAAAATAATTTTAGATTTTTATTCTCAACAAGAATTGCCCAAGTAAAGAAAATTACATTCCTTCGGGCTAACAGAGCGTTTGGATGCTCTGAAATCGTTGTTTTCTAAACCAAATATGAAAATTTTGGCAGGAAGAGGTGTTTTGAAGCCTACATTGTCTATTTTGTACAGTTCAATTGGTTATTTGAGGAAGACTTTTAAAAGCTAGTTTTTTTTTTTTTTTTAATAACAATATAGCTTTCAAAGTTAGACAGCAACATGGTGTCTTTAACAAACATGAGTTGACAAACTTTGCTTATCAAAGTGGAAGATGGCCAATACAGATACAATGAAAATGGAGACAGTTTCTGCAGGCTACTTGTCCAAAAAATATAGGTCAACTACTTGTCAGAGCATTAGCAAAACTAGGTAAATCACTAACCTGATGATGTCGTCGACGCTGGATAGCAGTGAATGCTCTAAACATGATATAGATGGGCAAAAGAATCCCAATGGTCCTCAACATCAGTAGCTGCAATGCAAAGACACTTTTAGAAAATTCTTTCTGATATTAAGCCATTGAATCTTCTTTCACTAATCTAACAGTCTTAGTCAACCATACCGTCAACAATGTCAATGAGTATTCTCCAGCTCCACTGATTATGAATGGTAGAGTATGTCGTAAAAGCAGAAGAACCATAAACTGCAAATAGAACAACCTTACTGTGATAAAGGTAAGATATGGTAAGCCAGCCTAAAAAGTATCAAATGCAAGGCCAAGGAATGGAATTTAGGGGCAAATATTCCATTTGAGGGCAAAATCAAAATTATGACTCAAAAGATACTCTAACTTAATAACATATAATAAGTATCAAACAGGAACATTATTTGGAATTTGCTAAAATGGAAATTATTTAAGTTATGTATAAATTATATCATTGACTAGCAGAACAAGGATAACTCATGAATAAATTACAGAGAGAGAGAGAGAGAGAGAGAGAGAGAGAGAGAGAGAGAGTACAATTATAGCGATTACTCGGCAGCAAAGCAGGCTTCTTGAAGTGGGAGCTGAATATTCATCAAAGTCAGCGTCTAAAATTTCACTATCAGTAGCAACCATTGGCATAAATTGAGAGTTGTGCAGGTCCCTTCTAGACATTTCCCAATTTCCACTGATATGAGTACTGCCAAAGGATCATGAATTATTTCTCAATGAATGAAAGAAAACAAAAACAAGTTCCATCACCATACCCAAAGTAAAAAATATCAGCTGAAAATCATGCACATCCAAGTGAAGGATACCTGAAGTTAATTGGAATACCACCATAGTGAAACAGTGGAGGAGGTGCTGTATAACCCGGCTTATATTGCTGAAGTTTCAGATTATGTTCAAGCAGAAAAGAGCTAGTGACAAGTTTTTATGATTCGAGAAGATTAACATAAAAACTTACTAGGTTTATAATCAGAAAAAAGTATTTTAAACAATGGCAGACCTGGAGGCAAATCTCACAGATGTTGTCTCCCTTCACATTGCACCACCTTTGCACACATTTGCGGTGTGCATGCTGCAACATTTTAACAAGGAAGCTACTCATTTTTTGGATCCATCTAAAATCAGTAGGAACACTAAATGCCAGAAAATAAGAGAGAGCATCACGACCAGTATCTCCCTCAAATATCAATCAACACTAAAGATAACTTCATATGTATTTATACCATAGTCCAGGATAATACTCCGTTACACAAGTCAACTACCTGCCTGCTGATGCTCACTCTAAAACATAACTAACTAATGCTCAACGTTTATAACAAGATATCTTTGTCCGGAGATTAGCATCCTATCAGCTCTACTGTGAGTCTAGATAGTTGATAGATCAATTGAGTTCCCAATCGCCAAAGATAATGTCATCCCCCCAAAAAAAAAAAAAAGATAATTCGCATATGCGTTAACAACCTAATATTCATTAACAACCAAAAGAGAGTCAATTGGAAATCTCTAATTGTTCATAAAGCATGCAACATGTTTGTATGTAAAAAACTCAACAACATAGTGATGGAAATCATTGAGGAAATTCGGCACTATTAGTTAGCCTTGAGTCAAACTTTTGCGTCTCAAATGTTCTATATAAACATCCAATTTTAGTTGTTTATAACAGCATACAACACGCTTGTATGTCAGAAAATTAAAACATCCTACTAGGAATTATGCCAGCAGAAGGAAATTTCAAAAGTTTCACCAAACATTTCAAAATATCGGTCAAGCTAGATACATCCGGTTGAGATATCAACCCAAACACCCCAAATCTTTGAACTCAAAGGGGAAAACACCTACCCATTGCACTGCAATTTGGAATTCTGAAATAGAGATAATAACCCACTACATGAAGCCGGGGATCTATGATCCTGCTAAATGCAAAATGCATAATTTGGAGCTCGAGAGTAGTACTTAAAAAAAAGAAATAAATTTATATAAAAAGAAATTGATTGGTGAAAATCATCTTACAACTAAGCATTCTTCTCATCATGCGACAATTCAAAAATTCACCGCAGCATATGACAGACATTGTGAGTTATTAAGCTAAAATGGGACTAATCAAGTCTTTATTGTCTGGGAACTTTTTTTCAATGACTAACATTATCATAAAGATATTTATAAACAAAATCAATATAACTTCCAATGAACCAGCCTCAAATTTCCAAGGAATAGTTGCCAAAGTAAGCCACTAACTGACCTTCAAGCTGCCACAGCAAGAACAAGGCGTCTCCATGTTGGACTCCTCATCCTCATCGTGGCAGATCCTACACTCTACCAATTTACTTGGTGAGAAACTACTATTGACATCCATCCTATAGGAAGAACTCAACAAATCTTTGCTTGTTGAGGGTGCGGTTTGCTGCCCCCAGTATTTGCTCTCAATAGCAGCTTGAAGAGTAGATTCAGTGAGTAACCGATCCACCAGCAACACAAAATGATCCTCCATCCTTCAAATTAGCAAAGAATTTGAATTCAAAAAATAAAAAAGAAATTTAAGTTAAAAATCCTAACAAAACCTGATTGCAGTCTATTTATTTTTCACTGAAGTCTATGAAATTAAGTCCAACAGTTCTCACTGCGTGATAATATGAAACTAATTAGGATATAGGAAACCAGAGAAACGATATGAAAATATCTACATTACAAAAAGGCATGATGCGAGCCCGGAACAAAACCTTGTTGCCAAATGAAAAGTAAGGAAAACAAGAAGATGGTTCCTCTAAATGCTGCAAGAGAAAATGGAAGAAATCATAAGACTATGAAAGCATACACTTTCCCATTATTTGGCATTCAGTCGATCCAATCAATTATTATTTAGAACTGAAACAACGTAGAATTAGAGCATCGATTCCCGTTAGTATCTTTAGACTTCCTGTAGTTTGAAAGCAACCGTACGATAGTTAGAATCACTAATTAATTAAAAAAAAAAATAAGCAGGTAACCATCAGAGTTCGAAACATCGAGAACCCAACTAGTAACGGCAGAAATCATAACCCATACAACTTACAAGTAGACAGTACAGAGTACAGAAGAATTAGAAGAAATCAAGAAAGGGATTTGTGGTCACCCGTCAAAAGAGCAATACAGAAGGCTGAAGCTGCATCAAAATCAATACAGGACCATCACACACAAAAAGAAAAATAAGGGATCTAAAGCTGAAAAACAACAAAATAGAGGGGATTAAGAGATTAGTAGAGTTACCTTTCAATCGAGAGCTTAAAATTTAAAAACAACAGAAAGCACAAGTGACAAAGATTTCAAGAAAAAAAGGAGCGAAAGATGAAAATGAGAGCAAACCCAAATAAGGAATGCTACTTCAAAGAAGTCACACTGTTAACGGACCACACTGAAATGTCGAAAAGAATATAATCAACCCAATGTTTGACTTCAAAAAACACGGAGGTGGCAGCGAAACCCATACCAAGACACAAACTCCAAGGGCTTCAAAATGCAGACATAGAGGGAATGGGGAAGAAAGCCGTTTTGTAAAAGGTGTCATCTTGATGAATTAAAGAGCACGCTTAAAACAAAACAGCTCCAAAATGATTGACGTAGAGATACATCATACATTAATTATGAGAGAGAGAGAGAGAGAGAGAGAGAGATGAGGAAAATTCGACGAGGGACTCAATGAGAGACGCTTACAAGAATAGGAATGGAATCTTCTGCAAGCGAAGAAAGCAGCACTCGTTTCCTTCCTCCTATATGATTAGGCGAAGCAAGAGATTGAGTGTTGTAGTATAAAACCACAACAATCCCGCTAAAGAAAACCCAAATACTTCGTAGAAATGCTTAATAACATATAAAGAACTCAGAAAGGTACACACAATTCCAAAAGTACAGAGGGAACACCTCTCTCTCTCTCTCTAATGATTCTCTCTAATGCGTTGCGAGTGGGGAAACTGGGAGGAAGAGGCAAAGGTATGAGAGAGATTCTAACGGCGGAAAGCCCAAACCCATCACCACCACGACGGCCACGATTCCTCTGTAGTTACTTTTACCGCTTCTCACCCCCCGTCTTTGTCGTGTCTTATCGTACTATTTTGATTTTTTTCGATCGATTTTCGTCGGTATAATGATCCCATGATCCATCTCATCTTTTGTTTGTTTGGTTCAGTCATATGAGTGTCTGTGAGAAGCGTGAGCGGGGCTTTTCAATTGCAAGGGAATGGGTTTTGTACGGTATGGGAATGGGACGTGAGAGCAGAGCAGGCGCAGTAGTAGTGGAGTTTACAATCCAAGTGTACTATCTGATTGCATGAATGAAATATGGGCCCCAACTTCTTATTGTCCTTCCGTAGATTTCATTGTTGGCTTTGATATATGAGAATTGAGAAATGCAACCAATGTTTTAATATTGTTTCGGTTAAGGTATGAAATGAAATATTTTAGTATGGTATCATTTTGGAATAATTTATATATAATAAATAAATTATACATATTATATTTTAAAATAATATTAATGTAACTCTTAAAAAGTTAAAACACAGTTATAGAACTTAATAATACTTCTAAGTTTTTAATCTAACTATTTAAAAAAATAATTACTCATTTTCATCACAAAAATATAAGTAGGGATAAGTCATTGAGAAAAATGGATTACAAAAAGTTAAGAAAATAGTCTTCAGATATGAGAATTGAAGTAAAAATTATGAAAAAATCAATTTTTTCATAAATTACAAAAAAAAAAAAAATATCGGTTGGTACACCAAAACCGGTTGATACACTGAAAAGAGTAATGTTACATATAGTCGTGGAGTGCGCAAGCACCGTGCAGTAGCTTTGAAAAAGAGGGGTCTATTATTAAAAAATTAATTTTTTTTCTTGCGAGTCCTGTATTTATTCACTTATTTCAAAGTGATTACGTGGTGCTTGCAGACTCATGACTGCAACTATCATTTCTCCACCAAAAATCAGCTGGTATTGGCCGAAATGCACCGGTACTACCAGTATTTGACTCGGTACGAAACACATACACTTCCTATACTGGTCATTATTCTGGTACGCTAAATTCCAGCCGTACCAATCGGTACGGTACGAAATTCAAAATACTGATATGCAACTCCTCTATATAGGGGGCTTCCAACAGATTTTTTTTTTTTATTTTAATGATTAAAAAAGTATTTTTTAATAATGTTGTAAATTTTTTATCTATTTAAAAGTATTAAAAGAAATGCCTAAAAAATTAAAAGCCACTGTCGAGAGTGTCCATGTGTGGCTGAGAGCCACTCTTGACTATATATGGATGGAATATATTTTATAAAGAAAAATTTTACTCACACCTAGTATTACACATCTATTTTTATTTTTTATTTTTATTTTTATCATATATGTGTTATAGGATTGTTGAATAGAATAATTATTTCACAAATAATAAACCTCACAACCTAGCTAATATTGATATTGTTTTCACGAGATCACATGATCATCTTTATAAGTTATATATATATATATATATATATATTTCATTTTGAAAAATAAAATGTTTTGATCCTACGGCTATAAATAATAATATTATTGGATAAATCGCTTGAAATCAGCTCGATTAAATTCCATTGATTCATTTACATAATGAATTGTTGATGAAAATAACAATCAGAGTAATGCTACATATAGTTGTGAAGTACGCAAGCGCCGCACAATTGTTTTGAAAAAGATTAGGGTCTATTTTTAAAAAATTAATTTTTTTTTCACGAAGATCGCATATTTATTTACTTTTTTCAAATAAATTACGTGACACTTACATACTCCACAATTACAAATATTATTTTTCTAAAAACTATGCACGGAGAGCATTAGTATCATTAGATTCCAGTTAACTTTGCCTCGCATATCGTTGCATTGAAGCCTACACACACATACACTCATAATGAATTAATAGATTAAGAAAAAAAAAACAATCCCTTAATTAATTAAGTGGAGACAATCCTAGTGTAGGCCTCACGCGCTTCAGAAGGGGCTTCCAACCAGTATGCGCGACACCATCGAGGCTAGCGATCTCGAATCTTTCAAATCTACATGCTCCTTTCTTGCTCAGTGTGGCACGTGTAAGAGCACCATTGTCTGGCACGTGTAAGAGCACCATTGTCGTCAGTGGTGGTGGTCTTTCTCCGGTGTATCGGGTCATCTTCTAGTTACTATTCTTCTATATTCCTATTTTTCCTAACTAGCGATCAAGACGATGTGGTCGTGATAGTCTTTTACAGTTGGATCAGATCAACAAAATGCAGCGCACCACTCTCAACTACGACGTTTAGTCGTAGGTTTATAATTTGTTTACCAGACTATGTTAAAACCACATTTGAGCTGCATTCCCTTGTGGGACTGGATTGGAGTCAAGCTTTTTACTTACTTTTTTTTTTTTTTTTAGTACTACTTTTTGTTTGTTTTGAAAAGATTGTCGGAAAATTCCACTCCACTTATTTTTGTATGCATGTTTGTAACTGTGTAGTTTATTTATATTATGCTTACCTTATTTAAAATAATAATAATAATAATAATAATAAAAAAAAAAAAAAAACGTGGAGACAAGTAGTACTGGATCAGTACTGTTTTCACTTTCGGCTACCCAACCGATCAACATGGCGATCACTGCAATTAACTACGTACGTCACCGCAGGCATGCACCGGAAGTTGACACCGCCGCAAAGATCGAGCACGAACCAGGTGCATGCAGCAGCCCGCGTGCATGCAGGCGCTAACTAGGGATCCGAGGATCATGTGTACGTCGTGATGCTGATCAAGCAACATTTACAAAATCATGGCTAGCTAGCTAACTGTAGATCAGGTAAAGATCAATAATTAATTAGCTCGATCGAGCACATGGAAATCCCCATGCAGATAGAACATATAAATTAAGAACAACATCCAGTTCGAAGGTGGCTCGTAATTCGTCTCTAAGATCTTCATCTCTCTAATCCGAACTCGGAGCACAATCATCATGTTCTCATCCACCAGCTTGCCCTGGCCAGTAATATCGTACACATTAATCCTGCAATTTTAATGTCCCTCGTGGACTTAAGTCAGAGTCATTAATGGACAAGTCAAATATTACTCATTAATTTATCGAGTCCCCCCGGCGGCTTCCTTGTAGAACTTAGGAAATCTCCTGTTAAATCGCGCTATTGGCGTTAGGTATGGCCGCATGCATGCACTCGTTACCTCGAGCCTGCCTGTATCTGCTGGTGGTGGTCTTGCTTCATGTTATATACAAATCGCCATGGAAATCTCTGCATGGGTCATATATATGAGCTGATATTGCTTTTGCCACAATTTTTTTTTTTTAATTACAAAAGTATCCTCTCTCTCTCACATCATTAATTATGGAGTGCTGCTACAGGCAGGCACGGCGTTGTGCCTGCGCGCGGACGCCACTGACGTGGCATTTTACCACGTCAGCAATTAATTAAAAAAAAAAAAAAAAAAAAAAAAAAAAAAAAAAAAAAACGCAAAACAGGACAGAAGAAAGCGGAAGAACAGAAATGAAAGGAAGAGAAGCCAATATGCGAAGAGGAAGGCAGAACTGAAAATTTTTCATAGAGAAGCCGAGATTTCGAACAGAACAAGTGGGAGAAACTGAGAAAAAAAATAGAGAAGCCGAGATTTCATTGTCAAAGTAAGAACCCCTTCTTTTGATTTTTTTTCATCTTGCTTCGAATTTTTGTTGCCGAGATTTCATCTTCTTTTGCTGAGATTTCATCTTGCTTTGCTATCTGTCAGTAGTTGACTGTGGACCAGAAGGCCTTTCTCCACGAGGTCGTGGCTCAGTTCTTGGACCGCAATGGGTTCTCCAAGACGCTCAAGAAGTTTCGATCCGAAGCTAAAGTCGAGGTATGCGGATATAAGGTTCTGTTTGCTTGCCAGTAAAGCGAAGGGGAGAATAGATGATGCCATATGCACTACTCATGTTATTTTAATTCTTAATGGAGAGTTCAAATTCAAGGTTTTCTTAATGGCAATAGAAAAAGCTCCTGTTTTGTAGCGGTGAGTTCAGTGGGGTGGAAAAATGGAGGGAAGTTTGTGAAAACCTTAAACTATATATTACTGTGAAAACCTTAAACTATATATTACTGCTACAGATAGTAAGCTTACTATCCGTCTTATCAAGTAAAATCATTGTTAACATTCTGGACTTAATTATGTAAGTCACACGAATTTCTTTCTTGATAGGCCTGCGCTCCGTATTACAAAGTGAGCAAACATCATTGCATTGTAGTCAGTGAAATTGTGTTTCCATATGGTTTATATCCTCTATTCTTTACTGATGGCGTCGCATTAAAAAGTTGTTCATTCTTTTACGGCATATCTATGTGGTTCAAATTCAAACCCACATGTCAATATATTGGTCTTTTTTATTGCTGCAGAAAGATTGTTTGAAGGGCTCGACTTTGGATTTGGAAGAGATGTACTATAAGTATTTGCAGTGTCTCCTAATTGCTTTTAGCATTGACTTGGGATAAAAAAATAAAACAAGGTAAGAGATTATAGTCTTTCCTTGAGTGATGCAATTATTGTGTCTCCAACTTCAAGTAAGAACCCCTGTATTTTAGCATTGTTTTTAAAGATCTGGAATTTTTTTTTGATAAATAAAGTGCAGTAGAAAAAACGCATCTAGTGTTAATACCCATTGATGGTTTATGTAGAAAAAATCTAAAAAGTCACAGTGAAAGAAAGCCCACTTTTTTAAAGGAATTATTATTGTGTCAACTCTTAAGGAGAGATAACGAGGGTATTAGCCAAAGTACATTATAATGTAAAACATTATATTCTACATAATATTCCATTCATTAAATTTTTACTACATTTGAAGTATTTGACATTTGACATTATCATTGGTTGTTCTTTAATTTTCAAACTTGATAGTACTGATCTCCATAATTGATACAACATTCATAGTGATAGAACTTGTAAAACAGGAACTGAAAGTAAGACCCACTTGGTTTCATTGTTGAGTTAAATGGAGAAAGAAATAGAAGATGCATCCCGCATAACAGCTCTTATCACCAATCCATCAACGTAGGTATTGTAAACCTCTTTTAACAGTTGTCATGTGTTTATTTTATGTGTAGTCATTGTCCACTTGGATTGATTAACATTATGTTGCTATATGTTAGGACATATCAAGACCACTACATCCAAATTACATGCCAAGTTACTACGGTCCAGTGCCTCATGCTTGGTTACCACCTTTTGTGCCTCTTCCAAGTGCCAGTCCATATCCATGGAGCAACCAGGTAATCTTTGGATGGTAAATTAGTTTATGGGTTTTATGTTATGAACTT
Source organism: Juglans microcarpa x Juglans regia (assembly GCF_004785595.1). NCBI lineage: Eukaryota > Viridiplantae > Streptophyta > Magnoliopsida > Fagales > Juglandaceae > Juglans > Juglans microcarpa x Juglans regia. Next base: position 3,460,547 of record NC_054597.1, read on the forward strand.
TCATATTTGGTCTAATTATTTATTTTTAATTATCTTTGGGAGAACTGCAGCAAGACCCATGGAGCTCTACTGTAGCTGCCACGTCAAGTGCCTCCATACCAATGATGAGACCTTCTCCAACTGCCTACCCATATCTATGGAGCAACCAGGTGATAATGTCTTCGAATATTTATTGTAGTCAGTGTGCTTTAATTTTCTGAACTTGAATATTTCGTCTAATTATTTATCTTTAATTTTTTTATGGAAAACTGCAGCAACACCAATGGAACACTACCTCAGCTACCGCGTCAAGTACTGCTATCTTGAGTAGTACCGCTCCCGCGTCAAGCACTGCTGCCTTGTATAGTTCCTCCATACCAATGATGGGATCTCCTCCAACTGCCTACCCATATCAATGGAGCAACCAGGTGATCATTTTTTAGAGTATTTATTGTAGTTAATGTTAGACTTGAATATTGGTCTAACTATTTATGTTTACATTTTTTTTTAAACTATAGCAACACCCATGGATCTCTACTTCTGCTCCCATGTCTAGCTCCGCAAGTAGTGTCAGCTCTAGTGTAGCTGTCAGTTCTAGTGTACAAACCAGCGTTAGTGTCGCTGCTAGCTCTTGTTCGGCTTTACCAACATTTATTCCTCCAACTTCTACCAACCCATATCCATGTGGCAGTGAGGTGATGTCTTAGATTCTCCACATGCACTGTCTTTTATATTATCCATAACATATTTTTACATATAATACTTTTCTTTTATTTTACAGGAAAATAAAGTGCAGCAAAGTAACTCTGTTGAAGAAATTAGTGAGGCCACATTAGACTCGATAGAAGTTGAAGCGCAATCTACTGCCTCTTTGGGTAATACGATTGATACCAAGGAGGCTGGCACTGATGGGGGTAATATCACTGAGGAGCCAAAACCAGGGATGCACTTTGAGTCGGAGGATGAGTTAATGAATTACTATAAACAATACGGAAAGCAATGTGGTTTTCCGATAATGACACAAAGGAGTAAAAGAGAGAAAGATGGGACTGTGAAATATGTCACTGTGGGATGTGCTCGGGGTGGCAAGGCACGGAATAGGTCGTCAAACGTCTCCAAGCCTCGGCCAACAAGCAAGACAGACTGCAAAGTAAGGATGAATGTCATGTTAAAGGATGGGAAGCTGTGTGTGACATCCGTAGTTAACACACACAATCATGGGCTCAGTCCAAGAAAATCCAGGTTTTTTAGATGCAGCAGAGAAGTTAACGAGTCTGTTAGGAGGGTGTTGGATACTAATGATGAGGCTGGCATACGGATGAATAAGAGTTTCCATGCTCTTGTGACTGAAGCGGGTGGGTATGAGAACGTACCATTTGGAGAAAAAGATTGTCGTAACTATATTGACAAGGCACGACACCTGCGTCTTGGTAAAGGTGGTGCTCAAGCGCTGTTTCAGTATTTTAGAAGGATGCAAAACAAGAATGATGGTTTTTTCAGCCTCATGGAATTAGATGATGATGATAGACTGAAAAGTGTGTTTTGGGCGGACGCCCGTAGTAGAGGGGCAGACAACTACTTTGGAGATGTGGTAACATTCGATACCACATACTTGACAAATAGGTATGGAATGCCATTTGCACCTTTTGTGGGTGTAAACCATCATGGACAGTCAATCCTTTTGGGTGCAGGCCTTATTTCAAGTGAGGATACAGAATCGTTTATTTGGTTATTTAAAACTTGGCTTGATTGCATGGATGGAAAAGCGCCGAATGCTATTATTACAGATCAAGATCGGGCAATGAAAAATGCGATCGCCATTGTCTTCCCGAACACGCGGCATAGATATTGCTTGTGGCACATATTGCGAAAGGTCCCTGAGAAACTTGGTTCACATGGTCAATACAAATGTGGCCTGAAAAGTAAATTGCTATCTTGTGTATATGACTCCCTTACAATTGAGGAGTTTGAGAATTCTTGGAAAAGCCTCAATGATACTTTCAACTTGCATGAAAATGCATGGTTGCAAAGCTTATATGCAGAAAAAGAGTTTTGGGTGCCGGTATATTTAAAGAACTCGTTCTGGGCTGGAATGAGTACAACTCAACGCAGTGAGAGCATGAATGCTTTCTTTGATGGCTACGTGCATGCTAGAACAAACCTTAAAGAGTTTGTTGATCAGTTCGACAATGCTCTCAAGAAAAAAGTTGAGAACGAAAACCAAGCTGACTTCAATTCATTTAACTTCACCATTCCTTGCATATCACACTTGGCTCTTGAGAAGAAGTTTCAAGATGTATACACAAATGCAAAATTTAAGGAGGTTCAACAAGAGATAATGGGAATGATATATTGTCATTGTCGTTTCGAGAAAATGGAGGGAGTAATCGCAATTTACTCGGTCGATGATCAAGTAAAGGCTGAAGATTTCATCAAGGAGGTTACGTATACTCTTTACTTTAATGAGGCTGAGTGTGAGGCGAAGTGTGTTTGTGGGTTGTTTGAGATGCGAGGGATAATATGTAGACATATTCTTGCAATCTTTTCAGCTAAGAAAGTCCGTGAGTTGCCAGAGAAGTACATATTAGACCGGTGGCGGAAAGACATAAAACGGGCTTATACTATTCTTCCGACCAGTTATGACGCTGTTGATCAGAGACCTGAAACTGTTAGGTATAAACGTATTTTGAGAACTTTCAATGAGGTAATAACAAATGCAGTTTCGTGCGATGGGCATACTGAGGAAATGATTTCAAACTTGTATGCGATGAATGAGGTTTGGCGCACATCGAAGCCCTCCAACACGGTATCCAATGTTGGAGGAAGTACCGTGAATGCATTCACAGAAGGAAGTTCCAAGAAGGTGCTAAGTCCCCATGTTGTCAGAGGCAAGGGAAGACCCCCGTGTAAGAGGAGGATGTCCACGATGGAGGAAAGAGTGAAGAAAATTAAAACTAAGACTGCAAATAAGAGAAAAGATAAAGGAAAAAGTTGCACTGTGGTAGGAGCATATTTATTGTAAATTATTACCTAATGTTACTTCTACTTACTTCTGAACTCTAATTATTTTTTATGTTGTCAGAGGCGTAGATTGGACACCGAACCATTGGAAAGCACTGAAAACCAACTCGGCCTATCGGAAATGAGGATGCAAGAAAATGTACAAACTCCCATAATAGTCAATGAAGAAAGTGGACAACATCCAGTGATGGGGACACAAGAAAGTGTACACTTTCTTCTTGAGGTCATTTTTTTGTATAGTTAGTGGTTTTTATTATGTGGGTCTTACTTTGTCTGCTATTATGTTCACAGATACAACTAGGAATGGATGGAACGCAGCCGGAGACGGAATTTGGAACGCAACCCAGCAGTTTCTTGTAGCAAGATTTTAGAGATCCATTATGTTTACTAAGCTTGAGTGTTGATGGAATTTGGGTTGTTTGTAGGTTTGTTGGAATTTGTGTGTGTTAGGGGTGATTTTGTAGGAATTTGCGTGTTGGTGTTGGTATATTGGAGTATGTGATGTATTAGTGGTGAAAGTGTACGTTTTGTATATGTGGCATAGTATTTGAGGCCACGCTTTGCACATTTTGTATCCAAGTACGCTATATATGTAAATTTGAGTTTCTATCCAAGTACTCAATTTATGTGGTTTTGATTGAATGTGAATGTTTGATTGGTTATGGGTTGAGCTTATACTGTGTTTGATATTGCCTCTTATGTCCACATGGAAAAAAGTAACTCAATAAACCTGTAGTTTAGTCCTGTCAAATATTTTATATATATTCATTATAAAATAAAGTCTTAGGAATGAAGATTTTATACAAATCAGAATAACGTCTCAAATACATAATTTGAAAGTCTCGACTTACAAACGCTAAGTTTCTATAAAATACAAATACAAACTCGTCAACGCAGTGACAGTATCAAATATAAGTAAATAACTATGGCTATTAGCCAAAGTACAAGAAATAGTTTGCGTGCATGTAGCATGTCGGCTTCTTGACTGCGAAACTGGGCGTGATCATTATGGAGTGCCAACTCCCTCTTCTCGAACTCTGCTTCTCTTTTTTTAAGTTCTTCATCTTGCCTTAATACTTCTACTTCTCTCTTTTTAAGTTCTTCCTCTTTCTTTAATACTTCTGCTTCTCTCTTTACAAGGGCTTCCTCTTTGTATTCACTACTATCAGACCACTTGAAAAAGTTGCACTGTGGTAACCCCTGATTATAAATAAATAATCAAGGCAACTTGAGGTCAAAATTTTTGTCATTATTACAGTAATATGAAAACATAAACTTGCAACTACTATTAATTGCGAGTACCTCTTTGTTGTAGAGTGGACACCCAAAGAAAGGTCGCCCCGGATTTTTTTGAGTATTTGATATTCTAAGTACAGCTTCATTCCCACAGCTGCACATTGGGACGTTTCTCGATGTACGATTAAGCAACGATGTTGAAGCAACTGATGACGACATTCTAAATCTGAAAGAGATGTGAGACATAACGTCAGTTATCAGCATATTCACTCTGCACTAAATTTCTATAAACCTTGACCATTTTCTAGAGGTTACCCACTTTTGAGACTTCATATGTGTTTTACATGAAAATATACTATTATGTAGCATTATACTGATATGAATCAGTTATTGGATTTTGAACATGTTCTCTTAACTCATATGATAACATGAACACCACATCAACTTAACTAGGCCTTGGAGACTTAGCCCCATGTTTAACTAAGAGGTGTTTCTAGTGCTATCTTTTTAAAAAAAAAAATCAGAGAGACAAGAATCTTTCACACCTCAACTGCCAAAATGAATTGCCAAGCCTTCATACCTCAAGATCAACAAATGACGTTTTCCAGGAAAGCAAGAAGAGAAAAGTACTGGAGCTGTCAACAAGCAGTGAGGATGAAGAGGAAAAACAAGAGGAAGGCATTCATATTGTGTCTTTAAGGCTTTTTCTCTATTTTTGCTAATAATCTGCAAAAAAAAAAAAAAAAAAAAAATGGTTATACATGAAAGTAAGGTTTATATTCAAGATGGTAAATTGCTCAAACATAAAAAAAAAAAAGCTAAAAGAACTGAATGACCCAAGATTTTGCTCCCAAGCTAAAGGTATTAATTAAATGAAATTTGTCAGAAACCTAATTCCATTACTGAATGATAATTAAAATACAACCCAAAGGTACATTTCAAAGAAAAATTAAATTTGAGGACCCAAGATTTTGTTCTCGTTCCTATACATTTCTCTTCCTAAAAATTGGATATTGTACAGTATCCAATTCTCTTAACTCCCCATGGCAAATGAATCACTCACTACTAAACAACCCAATGAGTTATAAGTGAACAAGAGTCCAACAAACATCCCAAGAATTAATTTACAAGTTGCAGAAACAGCCCATAAGAACAGGTTATACCATAAGCCAACCACAAGAGAATAGAGACAACGTAGAAAAATGCAAATTAACTGTAAATAATCAAAACACATGTAAATTAAGAACAACCCATTATTCGAAAGCCAGCAAAATTCACAGAGCAGCGTAAGAAGCAACAAAAACTAATACATATTGAAGATTCAAGAGCCAGAAACTCAGAATTGCAGCACTTGAAAGTTAGAAAATACCTAAGAAGAGAAAAAATCGAAACCAATAGGGGTGGATTAATTTAGAGATTTTTGCACAAGTGGAGTTAGGGCACATCAAGAGTATGAATGAGGGGGAGAGAGGCGTGACTGTGCTTGCCTTGAGGAGTTTCTCAGGCGGCGATATGTGGTAGAAGTTGGAGTCTAGACGGCAGCAAAGGTGACTGTAACATGAGAGAGGTAAAGATGGCGTCAGAAAAATTTAATTTTACAAAGAGAGAGAGTTGAGGTGGGAGGCACATGAGAGACTCACCTGAGACAATGCCACCGAACGGTGGTGGTGGGCAGAGATGGTGGGGGGTCGAGATGGAGGAGGGGGAGAACGTGGGTTGGGGGTCGAAATGGGGAAGGGGGTTTCTGATTTTTGAATGGGAGGGGACGTGACTTTTGAATGGAAGGGGACTGCTTTTGGTTTGGTTTTATTAAAAATATCTGCTGCTTGGATTGGTGTTGACTTGATCTTAACTCTCAATGAATGTTGGGAAACTATATATGCAAGAAATGAGCTGTGTTATTTATAAGATCATGTCAATCCAATCAAGTAAAGGCCAGGAATGCATGCATGCTAATAATTCCTTTATATATTCATCATCGATCATGGCATGATGATCATGATCAAGGAATGCGTTTCGTATAAAATAATCTCCTTACATCAAAAGCATGATCAATTCTTATCCTAAATCAATTCTTCATGTGGAAGGGTAGATTGTGGAAGAAGCAACCCATATTTTTAATAATTCATGCAAAGTGAAGATGTGCATACCGAGTATGTGTGATTCCAGGGCATTTATTAAATAAAAAAGGAAGATATATCTCATATTAGGGCTTTGGAGACACTCAATTCAATTCTTTGTATTTGGTCTTTCTATTATTATTTCCATTATATATGAAAAAGAAGAATGAAATGGATAGTCAAGGAAAATACAGGGTGATGGTTGATGGAATGCCCATCCTACTTTTGTTACTACATGATGTACATATACATTGACAAGTAATTTTTCTTTCTGTTTCCTATAATATGATGTTCATGCCTGTATGTAAGACGTGGAATGCAAACTAATTAATGGAACCAACCATTTAGGAAACCCAATCTCCCTTGAATCAAACTAATCAGGAACCCACTTCAATCCAAAATAAATAGCTATTCATACCAATCTACGCCTGCCTTGTTGCTAGCAGAAGTACAGGCTCAATAATCTCCTTATATCCAAAATAAATAGCTAACAGCAAAACAACAATTACAACTTCTACTATAAAAAACACATACAATCTACTATAAAATACATACAATGATTCAGGGCTAACAGCGAAACAACAATTAGAACTTATAAAGCACCACGAAATCATAAGGAGAAACGAAAGTAACCTCGGATGGAGCCGTTTGGTGGATCGCTAGAGCGCGAATCTTCCTCGGCGTCGCACAGGTGCGTTAGGGTTAGGTTTATCTTTGGGAGTGAGATCGGGTAGGGACTCGTTAGGGGAAGAAAGGGGAAACGAAGAGGAGATTCGATGAGTATGGGAAACGAAAGGAAGAGGGATTCGAAATCGCCCTGGGAGAGCAAAGAGTTCGTAAGAGGGAGGGAGGGAGACGGATCGTAGAAGAAATCCAAAACGCCGCGTTTTGGTTCACGCAGGCAGCCATAAGAGTGGAAACAAAACACACCGTTTTGTTTCCACGTAGGATGTCGTCCGCGGGGAGGCCTAACTCGTGCCTGCGTTTAGACATTTTCTTAATTATGGCCCTTTTGGGGACGACGAGCTGAAATGAAGTGGATAAAGACGTGGGTTGGGCTTCTGACTTTAACATGGGCCCGGAGTTATGAATCAGTATATTTGAGTCAATGTTGGGCCCAGAGCGTACCATTCTTAACTCCGACCATTGCACTTGATTTACGAGCGGCCAATTTTAATTAGGAAAAATCTTCCGGGAAGTGAGTTCGCATATTAAATCGTGTATCGATACTGACATATAAGATATCTATCTAATAAAATGTACGAATTGAAGACAGAAATAATTTTCATGAGACAGAAAACTTTTTCTTCTTTTGAAATTTTTTTTTCAATAAAAATAGTCATGTCAACTTTGATATACAGTTTGGTGAGCCAAATCGCTTGTATCTAACAAAGCTCGATCGATTAATGCTAAAGGATCAGACCAACTTACTTCTCGATGTTGAGTATATTTGTAAATAATAGTAAAATAATTAAAATTAAATTTTTTTATTAAATTATAGAAAATGAAAGAGAAAAAATTAGAATAAAAAGATTACGAAGTTAAAAAATTAATATTATTGTTATATTAAAATTTGAAAAAATGTGTTTTGTTTGGTAGTTTGAAAAATTTTTAATAATTAAATGAGAAAGTTAAAAATTTAAAATTGAAAAGTTATAGTATTTGAGTAATGTTTATAAATAAAATATATAATAATATTTGAGAATAATTAAGATACGTTGTGTTGCGAAACAAGGTCTAAGTCTCCACTTAGTTGCTGGTATAAAAGGGTTATGCTATTGGTAAAATTTAAAGTGTAACGTTTGGATAATATTATTAAGGAGATGATTTTTATCGTACAAAAATCATAAAAAAAGCATAATCTTATGGCTCCGGAGTCCGCTCTCACACTCTCTATAATCGTTAAAGCTCTTAAAAAAATGATTGTTATAAGGTATTTTATTTTTATTATAATAACATTTGATTTATTATCGTTATTATTATTTTCTAGAAAATTATCACTCAACGCAGCGCGAGCGATTGTGCAGAAGACCAGGCTCAATAGCAAAAGCCATTTTCTTACTTCTGCTCGACTTCAATTTGCAATCGATTCCCATTGAGATCCACCGAGTCCTTTGCCCTTTCAGAAACCCTCACCCTAATTCTGCTTTAGCTGCAAGTTCTCGTTCTCGGCGAAATGGTTTTGCTTCTCAAACCCTATGCAATTTTTATTTCTTCTGCTTTCTCGATAGTTTGCTTAAATTCAGCATCTTATAACTCTAACAGTGAAAGCTCAATGTGTTACATCTGTCTGAATTGATTTGGTCGTACATCTGTCTGATTTGTTCAATGCTTGAAACTGAGTGGGCTTTTTTGTACTAATCTAAATACCTAAAAGGCATGATATTTCTACTGAAAGCTCTCTAAATTCTTGAATTATCTTTGTAAACATCATTAACCACTTGAAGCTGCTTGATGTGTGTCGTATGACCAACGTCGGCATAGTCTTTATTGAGGAATTAATTGTATAATGTTTTTCACCTAAGGGAAATATGAAATTCTAGGTACCTACGGAGTTTTGTTCTGAAGATATTTATTTTTTATTAATTGTTTGTGTTTTATTTACTCTGCTTTTTGGAAGAGAAAACGTTCTTGTTGCATATTCCTTTTGTTAACCTACGACATTTCTTTTGTTACAAACTTCTAGGTACCCAATGAAGGGATGTTGCAACAGAAAAGAGAAAGGCTGAAGACTATATTGTCACAAAAGAAAAGAGGACGAAGAAGAAAAAGAAGCCAGTTGCTACTCCTCGTCCTACATGCTCATGGGTGTACTTTAGGTAATGCTTAGTTTCCTTACAGTAGGATCTGCTATGTCTAAGCATATTCCTTTTTGGGTTATTTTTTACAAGCATTTTTACCAGAAAAATGATGTCTAAATCGATGTTGCAGCCGGGAGTTTATCAAGGAGTATAGTGCTTCCCATCCCGAGTCCTCTGGTCTTAAAGCTGTGAGCCTTTTGATTGAATTTCAAAATTGATTTGCAAATAGCAATGTGATGTTTTTTATTTGTATCCATCAGAAAATCATTGATTGTAACCACTTTTTTTCTTTTAGGCCACAAAGGCTGCATCGGATGCTTGGAAGTGTATGAGCTTTGAAGAGAAAGCAAAATACACTAATCATGCTCGTGAAGTGTGGGATAACTACTTGAGTACAACTCCTGCTCGCACCCCCAAGCCAAGGAAACAGGTAATGTATATTTATTGGTGACAGTTTTTCATCTATGAGTTTGCATCTGTTGAATTTTATGGCTTTATAATGCAGACTAAACTAGTCACAAGATGTTCTCCGGGACGTTTATTCAATGTATTACAGCGCCTCACACCTGAGCAGAAGACTGCAGTGAAGAGCATGGGATTTGGCAGCCTCCTCGACCTAAGATGTAGGACACTCCGCCGTAGTTTGTGCCTATGGTTATTGGAGAGGTTCAATACTACAAGACGAAGCTTGGAGATTTGTGGTGAGTGGATTCCTTTATCTCCAAAAGATGTAGAGGTTGTGATGGGATTAGTAGCTAGTGGAAAAGATGTAGTGAACTCAGGGCCAGATGATTTAATCGCAGACTTACGTTGTAGTTACAATGCTACAAATCGTGGGATTTCAGTACGACTTCTAGAGGAGCGACTGGCAGCTCCAGAAGCAGGAGAGGATTTTAAGAGGTCATTTGTCCTCTATGCCTTGGGCACTCTTTTGTCCCCAACAGCGAGGTTGGATGTTAGCCCATCATTCCTCCATTTTTTGACAAATATGGATGCTGTCCATCAGTACAACTGGGGAAAATTCTTGCTTGACCGGCTAGTTCGAGAAGTATCTCGCTTTCGTCAAGGGAAGCAACGGGCAGTTGGTGGTTGTCTTTTGTTTCTCCAGGTAAACTAGATTTTTATCAGCAATTGCTTTATTTTGTACTTTATAATGTACTCGTAAAAAAAATTACTTTATAATGTATTGCCGTATTGGTAATTCTTTCTAAAATTATATTTGTTTTCAGCTCTTTTACTATGAGAGCATCTCTGTTGATGGACCAGGTCCTTTTGCCACTGCAGTTGTTCCATGCTTGTCTTCATGGGGTGAGGAGGAGATTACTGAGAGAGAAAAACGAGAAAGAGAGCTAGGTGGTTATGGTTTAGGAGAGGTACATTTAAGTTTGCAACGTTTGACAGTATAGCATGTAGCATTTGTCATGATAACTGCCTTTTGCAGGTGATCTGCAAGGAACGTTGTCTTGGTATGGAGCCGTCAGAGTGCAGGGATCAATTGGATGGCCCACCAGTACACAGCATAACCACCACGGTTGTGCGTGGCCCTACTTTTGGCCAGGAGGGGAATCAGGTAGTAGTCATGGAATTGAGATTCTTGAGACATTGTTTTTTATTGTTTATTTGTGTTTTGTCTATTTGTAGGCTGACAAAGCAAAAATGAACGGGCAGATTACTATGCGTGAGGTAGCCTTTTTCTTTGTTGGTCTTTCTTGAATTTACTTCCAATGCATTCTTTCATGTTCTTTTTTTTTTTTTTTTCCCTAAAAAAATAATTTAAGAATGAGCTTGATCGGTAGAATTCTACAGGAAGATATGCCAATTCTTATCAGGAGTAAAGATGTAGTCTGTGGGGACATTGAGGTGGTTGTTGATTCAGTCAGAATGGCTTGCAGGAACAGTGAGTATGGGTGCAATGAAACAGTGGATTACATTAACAACTTCCATGAAGAAACATGCACTTACGCTCCATGTTCATGCCCGCTGCCAGATTGCGACTTTATTGGTTCATCTGATCAGTTGTCACTACACTTCAGCAGTAAACATTGGGATTCTGGAAGGCGCTTCAGGTATAATGTGCCGTTGGCCGTCTCCTTAAGGATGAAGGAGCAATTCCTTGTTCTCCAAGCAGAAGAGGATGGTGTTCTTTTTCTCCTCAACAGGAGTGTTGAAAGTATTGGGAACGCGGTCATGTTAACCTGTGTTGGGCCAAGCTCTTCAAAGGCAAGGTTCTTGTATGATCTTGTATCGGTAAGAGGAAGCAGCAGCACTTTGAGATTAAAGTCAGTGACGGAGAATTTTCCTGGACGGTTAGAAGGTTTTCCGCCATTGGATTTTCTTCTAATTCCATTTCGTTATGTTAGTTTTTCTGGGCATATCAACTTGGACGTCTGTATATGGAATTCTACAGATATTGATGCTGACTGTCCTTAATTATTATATTACTTGCAATAAAATACGATACCTCTCTCTCTCTCTCTCTCTCTCCAGTTTTTTCATTCAATTTTCTTTTTTACAATTTTAAAAGAGAGATACAATATGTAGACTGTTCGTGAGAAAGATTTAGGGCTAGTTTGGGTAACCACTAATATTTATTATTTTATTATTATTTTTTACTTACTTTTATTCATATTTTTTATTATTTAATATTCTATCATATTACTATTTATAGAACATTTGAGATCACCGTACTATCAAAACGCATGCTTAATGTTGTAAATTCTACAATTTGTCAGAGAGAATTTGTAGAAAGTATTTGCAACGCAAATATGAGAGGATATTAGTTGGTCTTTTTTAATTTTTATGACAGCTTGGCTACACGGATTAAACAAATAGAAATACAAAGAAAAGAAAAATCTCACCCAAATAGAAGAAAGCAGAGCGGAAAACTAGACAAACAGTGAACAAAACAGAATGTAGTCCCAGGCTAGGTTTACCGGCGGTAGAGTTGGGCTTATCTCACATGCTCAAACTGTTAGCCAGGCTTTAAGGTGATATGAACCCAATTAAGCCAACCTGCATCGTAGCCCTTTTCGGTCTTGCTCTCTTCTGGAACAGAACATTCACATGAAACTATGCAAGTAGCAGAAAACCCCCTTACCGTACACACACACACACACACACACACACACACACATATATCATGTAGAACTCCAGTAAATGCTGTAGAATTAAGTTGGACGCTCAACCACAAATCCCCAGAAAGAAACATAGCAACTTGCTTTCTGATCACTGATGAATGCCTCTTTAAGATGCAGATTGTTTCTTGAAGATGAATATCTATCAGAAGTACTACTTCATATATAGTTAATTCTTGTTAATGTCACATGCTGCATGCGTTCATTAATCGATGAAAGCAAGCTGTCAGTTATGGTCTAGATCATCATAAGTAGACATGATTTCCGCGTTTATCGCAGATCAGAAGATTTAGTCATGATGTGATATTTGCAGCTAGCTCATGCATGCAGATGGTGATCATGGTGATGATTGTGCTTTGGAATGGCTTCCAAGTAATTGAGCCTTTTATACGCGGGTACTAAAGTTTTCATCAGTCCGTGACTTGTCTTCGGTTGGAAATCATGCAGTATGCATGAAGGTTAGCTTTCTCCAAGGTGATGATCATGTTCTTCATTACGGGCTTATGATCTTCACACATGCATGCAGTTTATGATCAATGTCGGCTTATGGAGACTACTTGAAAATATCAGACTGACAAATCTTGAAGATAACATGCATTACGGCCTTGGGATTAGAAATTATGAGAAAAGTGAAACTCAGTCTCGAGAAAATAGTTGATATTCTTGCTGAAGTCCAGATAACATTACCTGTAAAGTTGGGCATAAAACCCTTTCATTGTGGAGAAATAACATAGATATATTGAGACAAAAAAGAAAAGAAAAGAAAAGAAAAACCCTACAAAGGGGCTGAAATCGATCGGTACTCGGCGAGAATATCACACATCATCTTCGTTTTTTTTTCCTTGTTATATATCTAGTTCTTTGGAGATTAATGGAGAAAAATCATGTGAAGCAAAACATATAGTACTACTACTGCATAATCTCAGCTCCCTTTGAGCATGATCTACATATCTTCTCTGCTTCGAGTTTTCTATCACAATTTTATCTTTGATGTTTAATGTTTTATCTAATTGATGGTATAGATTTTAAAGGGATTGTGACGGCCATAAACCAAGTTCTATTGACAGCAACAAGGGGAAAAAAAAAAGGTTTTGCAGCATATAGCAACAAAGAAGTCTGAAAACTTGAGTCATAGCTCGTGATTTTAGGAGATTCTCTTTTGGGAATTTAAAGGGAACATCGCTGAAAAAGTATTAATTAGTTCCAACTTTCTAGAGATAGGGACTGATCACAGTCATATAATCTTGTTAGACGATTCAATTAATAACAGTACTAGCAACTGTAATGTAAACCCGTGGCATGCATGCCAGAAGAAAGTAGAAAAAAGAATTATAAATTAAAGATAAATAATAAAGTTTTACAGATCGACTAAATCGTAATGATGATATTGTATATTCCCCCTCTTCGCGATTTAGAAAAGAGTAATAGAAAAAAATCTGAATTGATTGAGAATCTGATCATCAAGTATTATATTAACAAAGGTCTTTAAAATGTTAAGAATATAATATAAATAATTAAATATATATATATTTTTTATAGTTTAAACTAATTTTGAAATAAGTAGTTATTTCAAATTGTATCAAAGTAGAAGTCATGAATTCGAATTCTGATTTTACACTTTATCCCATTTAATTAGATATTACTTATGTTGGGCTTATTCATTGAGAGGAAATCTAGTCCACATATGAGGAAATATGTTAATAATATAATACAAATAGTATTTAAATCTACCTCAATCTACACTTTATCCTATCTAATTAAATATTCCGTGTGCTGTGTGGTGTGCTCATTCATTAAAGGAGAATCCAATTTATACGTGAATGAGAGTGTTAAGAATATAATATAAATAATTAAATCTATATTTTTTTATTAATTTAAACTGTTAGGATAAATGATGATTTCACAAGAGATACACGATCGATGATGGTGAAGTATGAGTAGTTCCAACAAACACTCTATTAATAGAGTTAGCAACGGCACAAGATTAAAAGAAGTAAAAACTATATTTGGGACCAATAAATTGACTCTCTCCCAGTCACATATACCATCCCATAATTTCTTGTCAAACTGAGTACTAGTCTTTTGAATTGAGTTTTGATTCATACAACTCGATCAGCAGCGGATTGTACTGTCATTATCGGAGATCGTGACGAGTTGAGAAGCGCTGCACTTTACTGTTCTAGACTAGTCGATGAAGCTGCATGGGACTCATTTGATCTTCCTGATCATCGATCTGAATCTGTTGCTCGAGAAACAATAAAGCATAAAGGTTAATTAATTTCTAGCATGTAGTGAAGTATTTTGTAAATGTGAATGAAATAATAATGAATAGTAATGAAATATTATGAAAATATGCGAGAACAAGTGATTTGAGTCGCGGTTCTTGACTCGCTACTGTAATATACTAATATCCAAAGTCCCGCACCAATATATCGCATAATCACAGGCTAGCAGTAGTATTATAGGTTGAAATGGGTAAATACGTACTGCATATATGCTTTCTGTTTGAATTAGTATCATGAGTTAGAACAACTGTTGAGGGCCTGATTATTTGACAGTAGTTATGAGTACAAAAACGCAATGAACTCAAATTAAAGTGGTGTTGCCTTTCATTATTTCTAGCCACATTGTTTATAGAACAATACCGGACCCATGCATTTTGTAGACACGCTGTTCTGCACGATATCGTCTTTTTTAAATACAACAAGGCACTACTTCTTATCTTATATATACTATATAGTCTTCCCAGGGCATCACATATTTGCATACCGTCTCTCTCTCTCTCTCTCTCTCTCTCTCTCTCATTTGCTTTCTTCTCAAGCAAAAGAGAAAGAAAATGGGTGCTCTTGATTACCTCTCCAACTTTTGCACTGTCACCAGCACAAGGAGCAAGCGCAAACCAATGCAGGTACTGATCACTAGCACCATCCGATTAACCTTTTCATATTTGGATACTTGACTCTGGTTACAGTCTGTCAAATGAAGATGAGTCCATTTTCTTCTGTGGTCTTTTTTTAATTAAGTTGAAGGTGATATATGTCTTCTTTTGCAGACCGTTGAAATTAAAGTCAAAATGGATTGTGATGGCTGTGAGAGGAGAGTTAAAAATGCAGTTACTTCCATGAAAGGTTTCTCTTGTTTCCTTCAATTCAGTTGCATATCAGATAAGCAGCCCTGAAACAAGAGTTATAGTATCATATATATAAGAAAAGATCATAAACGCATGTTTTAGGCTGAGATCCACATACATATATACATAAAAGACGGAAACATGAATATCTGTCGTGACCCTTGAGCTAGAAATGCAATCATGATCATCGTCTTTCAACTTTTGAAACTTTTTGTTGATGTTCTTCTTTTGATCCGCTCGGACAGCTGACAGTTAAGTCTTTAAAAACCAAGGGCTTGGCTTCCATCCGTTATAAAATATTAAAAACTGCACTAAACATCCGTTTATGTATACCCGGCCCTAAGATCATCATGCGTACGTTGCAAGTGAAAGTCCAAGATTAGTAGATAAACAGTCACTGCATTATTCGACACGTTTTTATTTATTCACAACAAATTAAAAATGCAGTTCTTACAATCAAAATTACCACGTATATCTTGATCTTGGACTAAAGTTTTTGGATGTTTAAAGAATAGGTTGATTCGTGCTGTTCTCTGCCTTTCTGATCTTTCTTATATATACATGATCATAGACCTGCAGGTTAATTTTCATAGGGACTAACCACTACTCATATATATATATAGCTACTTAATTATAAATTCCTCTCCATTAATTTGCATTTTCAGGTGTAAAATCTGTGGAGGTGAACCGAAAGCAACACCGGGTAACAGTCAGTGGCTATGTGGAACCAAATAAGGTGTTGAAGAGAGTAAAGAGTACTGGCAAGAGAGCTGAATTTTGGCCTTACATTCCCCAACATCTAGTATACTATCCTTATGCATCTGGAGCCTATGACAAAAGGGCACCATCCGGCTACGTCAGAAACGTTGTGCAAGCTGCTTTACCGGCTTCGAATGGCGCGCCTGAGGAGAACATTGTCTCATTATTCAGTGATGATAATGTGAATGCATGTTCCATCATGTAATTAGGATCAACTTCACAAGTCATGACTCGAGACAATTAAATTATAAATTAAGTGGTTCTAGCTTGATCTTGATCTAGGCATGCAAGATCCAGCTTTAATTTTAATTTCTATTCTCTCGAGCTTAAGCGCGCAGCTAGCAGTACTGATTGATCAGACAAACGATCGATCTAAGTATGCATGTATGTAACTATATATATATATAGTCATAATTTATGACTACATTAATTATGTGTTACTTAATCATGTGTTACTTCATTAGTTTGTCGAAGTAGAATATATTTTAAAGTGGAAAATAATATATAGTAAGAACATGATGATCATTTATTAATTAGAAAGATCTTCATCATCAAAGGAAAACTCCTACCTTTAATTAGATTCATTAATGGCGCCGCTCCCATTATGCGTGACAAATCCATTCTTTTACAACGAAGTGGGGCTAGAATACAGGCCATGCGCATGGCTAGATCAGCCTATCCCAAGCATGTTATTATAAGGTTATTATATGTCCGCTTTGATCATCTTAACCGGCCTCCAAACGCAGTCGATCTGTCTAAGATTCTCGTTGCCTACCACACTAGATCAGATAAAATATATACTTATATATATAATTATATTACTGTACGCGTTATTTCCAACTGGATGGCATTCAGATAATGTGATATTAATTGATATGATCATACATATAGTGGAATATATTTTAAAAGCTACATTCATTCTTAAATCAGTTTAATATTAATTAGCTGGGGGACTAGTACTACTGATATATCCAGCTTTAATTTAATTGGAATCTTAATTAACATATGCGGAGAGCTGAAGTTGCTTGATTATTAATTAAGCAGATCATCAAAATTTAGAGATCAATACGATCCTGAGATCATATATACCTTCAGATGCAAGAAGGGACAGATCAAAATAATGTTCGGATCGAGTTATGATATTAATCCTGTATGGAAACGGGAATTATTATCTACTCTATATATATATATATATATATATATATATATATATAATTAATGGTTAATTCCCTAGCTCTAGCTCAATGTTTGAACCATTTGTAGCTGACAATCTAGTACCGGATGTTAATTACGCTAATTATTCATATGTATTATAAAATATCCATCCAATAAATTGTTGATCACCCGCAAGTTCAGGCCCTGCTGATCATCATCTAATATAACATATATATATATATATATATATATACACAGAACCTCTGATCGATCATGATATTTCAACAGCATATCCCTAAGTTTTGGCTTTAATGTTAATGGAATGACGTACGTAATACTCAATTTCAAACTGAATGTGGCTATGATCGATCATATGCCTACTTTAATATTGATCTTATCCCAAGATCGATGTTATATATATATATATATATGTATATGTATGTATGTATAGCTTATCAACTGCGCGCGTAAAACGACAATTATAAGAAACATTAACTTTTTATAATGTGTCTAATTAAAGTTTTTATACTATCGATGATCTTTGGCTGTACTCTTAATTTATTACCCATCATACCAATTAAACGCCGCCAAGATGAAATATTTAAACAATAAAGTGAATCATCAATATCTTCGGCCAATCTTTGCCCCCATGTCTCCGCTATATAAGCATGACTGCAAACTAATGGAGTAGACAGATTCATTAATTTATCCACTTAAGGCCAAAAGAAGGAGAATGATTACCGGGAGCACCAACCTTTGGCTAATTATACTAATTATAAAAAAGCAATCTTCTACTAAATGAGTGGCCTTCTCTTTGGTGCTTTGGATTTCATTAGATCAAAAGATGAATCCACTACTAAAACATTCAATGTTTTTGTTGGACTTAGCTACGTTGGAATATTGAAATGAGTTGAGTTATGAATAGTAATATTTTATGGATCCGGCCATTGAGATGGGTTTAACATTTTTAAGTTGAGATGATCAGTTTAACTTTTTTTTTTATGAGAAATTGAAAAAGTAACGAAGCCAATCAATGATTAGTTTGAGATGTGTTATATATTTTATACCCTTGGGATTCTAAAGTGATCATCTAATCCAGAAAGTTATATATTTTGATTTGTTTAATGTCACCGATTTAATGTTAGGGAATAATTGCTAGCTGAAAGCATTTTTGACAGATCTTTTATATGCTTGGCTCGCGAGCATGATAACATCTGTCAAATGCTCGGCATTAGTCCGCACTCGATCCGCTGCAGGAACAGCTAGCTGCAGGGAGACCTGTTGATCATGTGCTTCTCCGAGGCATACTCATGTATAGACGACGTAAAACATCTGCACGCCTCTGTGCACGAAAGAAAGTTGCATGAAAGGGGTATGATATATGCTATGACATGCAATAAAGTATTGTTTCACGAAGAAAGAAGTTCTGCTCGTGAAACACTAACAAGTTTTTCCAGTACTAGAGGAAGACTTACAAGATAAAGATGTTTTGCTGAATTCTCTTCTGGTGTACGTACTCAAGAATCATGAAAATGTTCAAACGGCTGACATTGGGTTTGCATCTTGATCGTTTTTTCCTCACACTAGACGGCTTTTGCTGTTTCTAATATTGGAGGAATATTTGACTCAAGTAGTGAATTATAACAAAAATTCATACTTTCTTTAAAATGTTAGACTTTCTAATGATAAGCGTATTAATGGATATTACTATATAACCATTGATGTTTTTTGCAAGCTTAAGGGGCTCTTTAATTCATATATATATATATATATATATATTATATTCGTGTGTGTTTGGAGGTCATGTCGAAGTCTCTCCTATAAAGATGATGCTTTAGATATAATTTTCGAATCTCTAAAGCCTAACCTCCCCATGCTTTGGGCAAACGCACTTTTCCCCATTTTCCCAAGGTGTCTCTTCCATATTTATCCGTCTTTCGGGCCACCAGGTGGACAATGTCATAAAAAGTAAGCAGCGCTACCCCAAAAACTAATTCGAAAGAAGGCCTTTATTTCGAAGAAATCATTGCCCTTCCCTTTTATTTCCACTATTTTTTTTTTTTTTTTGTAAAGCAAAGAACTTTGGTAGATCATCCAGCTGATATGTACTCATTTGTATAACTATGAAGAAGAAATGAAATTTGACAATATGGTGACATTTTTGTGAGGGTATTTATCCTACAAGTTGGTGATGGACAAAGAGAATTGAGTGAGTTGATTTGTGCACTAATAACCCATATTTATGGATCATCATGCACTGGTTGGCAAATGACACAACTATTGGTAACTCAATAGTTGGCAAATGACACAACTTTTTGACTAAATCAAAAGGTTGTGTCCTTTAACACTTTACAAGTCACAACCTTTTGACTAAATCAAAAGGTTGTGTCTCTTGACACTTTCTTAACCATCACCTCCATGGGAATCATCACCATGAAGAGGGTGTCATTCCAAGGGGTACACCGTTTGATGATCACACTTCTTGGAATTACATCTCCCACTTGATCACACAAAACAATGATGATCCAATTGAGTATTTTAACTTAGTACCAATATGAGCTTTCTATTACTCAACTCTCATCTGCATACTCTTGCAGATCGGCGTTAGAGTATAACAAGTCTCTACGTGCACACGTTTTTGTCATTATCTTATATGACTGCACCATTTATCATATGTGGTCTCACTGATCACATATTAGGGGTGACTTCATTTCACTAAAACATAAAAAACATAAAAATATAGTGAACGACATCAATTCTCTCTGATTGGATCAATAATCCATATCCCTGTCACAATTGATGACTTCAACCGAATACATAACACATGTATCGACTTGCATTGAATTTTCGTTAAATACTTCCTCTAAAGGCTATTCCTGAAGTTTTTCCTAATCACCTTATTAACGATTTTGTAAATGATTAACTGTTTACTTGGGTTATGAAATCACATTTCACTAAAACTTTAGTGAATGACACCGAATTTTCGTTAAGTACTTCCTCTCCTAAGTCTCTCCTTAATCATCTTATCAGCGACTTTACCATGATCAACCTTTTATTTGGTTAATCAACCTGCACTGAAATTTTATCAAGTACTCACCCTAAGGTCATTACTGAGGTTTTTCTTAATCACCTTATCAGTGACTTTATAAATGATCAAAATTTTCATTTGGATATCATCATAACTCCAATTTTCTAAGCACCCCTAGAATTTCCTACGTTATGCATGTCAACCATGAGATTGCTTCACGAGATTGTTTCACCTAGGTTTCTCTCAATCTCATTCTAGTTACATGTTCTCTGAATTTCTTCAAAGATAAACTGTTGGTCATCGGATCTGCTATCATCTCGGTCGAGAAAATAAAATTAACATTGACCTCACCTCTTTCTACTATATCTAAAATAATGCACATCAATGTATTTTTCCTTGGAACTCTGTGTTTCACTTTTAATCAATGAGATGACAGACTGATTATCACAAAATACATTGATTGGTTCTATGGACGTACTCAAATTCAAGCTTTCAACAAAGCGTTTTATCCGCACCGCATTACTCATTGTAGTACTACAAGTAATATACTTTGCTTTCATAGTAGACTTAGCAACATAACCTTATTTCTTACTTAACCAAGAAACTGTTGTTCCACCAAATAGAAATATATATCCAGTTATAGATTTTTTATCATCTACAATACTTCCAAAATCAGCATCACTATAGCCGATTAATTCTAGATCACTGTTCTAAAAACACAATTTCAAATTTTTGATACCTTGTAAATATCTTAATATACACTTCACTGCTTGTCAATGTTCTTTACCTGGATTGGATTGAAATATGCTTACCAATCCTACTGCATGACAAATATCTGGTCTGGAGGCTTCCCACAGTTTGAGCATAGGGAACTTTATGCATTTCACTTATTTCCTTCTCATCTTTTGAGCATATACTTCTATTTAAAGTATGACCTTTGCAAACATGCATACTTAAAAATTTACAATTTTCCATACCAAATCATCTAAACACTTTTTCTAGATATTTTTTTGATTTAAATACAATAGATTTGAATTTCTATCTCTAGAAATTTATATACTAAGAACATGAGCGGCTTCATCTATGTCTTTCATTTCAAATTTAAATTTCAAGAATTATTTTGTTTCATGCATCATATTTAGACAATTACCTGCCAGTAATATATCATTAACATATAATGATAATAATGTTAATTTATTATCATTTTTCCATATGTATACAAAATAATCTAGTGGACTCATTTTCTATCTCATTTCCAAAATGGCTAAGTAAAATTTTAAGTATCACTGTCTTGAAGATTGCTTAAGTTTATACAGTGACTTCCTCAACCTGTAAACTTTCTCTTCATGTCCTTTAATCTGAAATCCTTCTGGTTGAATCATAAATATATTCTCTTTTAATTCACCATTGAGAAAAACTGTTTTTATATCTAACTGATATAATTCCAAATTCATTTTGGTAACAATAGACATGATGATCCTTACAGATGTGAACTTTGTCATAGGCAAATACGTATCCACAAAGTTTACACCCGATTGTTGAGTATATCCTTTGGTCACTAACCTTACTTCGTATATTTCCAAACTACCATCAACCTTAAATTTTCTTATGAGAACCAAATTACAACCAATAGTTTTTCTATCTTTTGGAAGATCTATTAACTCCCAAACGTTGTTTTTGTTTATTGATTCTATTTCATCTTTCATGACTTTTAACCATTTATCTGAATCAATACTATTGATTGCCTTAGAAAAATTTTTAGGATAATTTTCTAAATTTTTCAAACTGATATGTAGTGCATAATGATTTTGAAATAATATTGATGGCCATTTGGTTCTTTTACTCCCACTGTCTCCAATATCAATACCTGAAGATTGATTTTCATCTGACTTTCTTTTATTTTTTATTATTCTGTATTTGAATAATATCATAATTTTCATTGTCAAACTTTATGGAGATGTGTTGATTCTCTAAATCATTTAATAAATCTATCTAATCAACAGAAGTAATAAGGTTCATGTTTTCCAAGAAAACGACATCCTTACTTTCTACCAATCCTCTTTCAGAATAATAAAATCTGTAACCACTTCTGTTTTCTACATATCCAATAAACCTGCATTATCAGGTTTTACTTTTTAATTTACCCTTAGTGACCTTGGGATAAACACTTGTGCCTTACAACTCCATACTTTGAGTTTGCTTAAGTCTGGTTTATGTCCTGTCCATAACTCGTAAGGTGTAAGAAGTTTCGCTTTAGTTTCAACTTTATTTAATATATATATAACAGTCGATAATGCCTCACCCCAAAAATATGTTGGTAGATTAGTATATGTCATCATTGATCGCACCATATCCAATAGAGTTTTATTTCTCCTTTCTGCAATGTCATTCTGTTGAGATTTATATGGTATAGTATAAATGTGTCTTATACCATTCAATTTGTAGAAATTATTCAAAACTTCAAATTCTCATTCTTTATCACTATTCAAACTTTTAATGGGTATACCCAACTGGGTTTCTACTTCTAATTTAAATTCTTTAAATTTCTCAATTATCTCAGATTTATGCTTGACTAAGTAGATGTGCCCATATATTGAATAATCATCAAAAGTAATAAAGTACTAAATTTCTTTATGAGTTTTAGTTTTAAAAGGTCTACAAATATCAGAATGTATAATTTCTAGTAAATCTGTGGATTTCTAACTTTTTGAAAAAGTTTACTACTCATTTTTCATTTGATATATGGTTCACATATATCAAAATTATTTGATTTTATTTGTGGTATTAATCCACTTTTACACATTTTGATTATTTTATTTTTATTTATATGACCTAATCTTAAATGCCATAAATATGTACAATCTGTAGACACATTCAAATAATCAGAAATAGGTACTTTATTACTATCAACATTCAGTATATATATATATATATATATCGTGATCTTTCACGCCTTTCACTGACACATTACTCTTACTTATTATATGATTCCAGACTTAAACTCAACTGTGTAGCCTTTCTGATCTAGTACAGACACTGATACTAAATTCTTACAAATACTGGGTACATATAATATATCACTAAGTAAAATAACGGAACCATTTACTTTAAATTTACATGTATTTTGCCCCAAGACATCACAATATGTATTGTTGCCCATATACACTTTGTGCTCTCATGTTTGTTTATCTTCAAGTTTGACAAACATATCTTTGTTCCTACATACATGTCTTGTTACTGCAGAGTCAACCTATCATGAATCTAGCGCTGGTTCCATTAGCATTACTTCTGAGATTGTCATCATAGTTTTTTTTTTTTTTTTTTTGTGCTTTTCCCTTATTAGGATATTGTGATTTGTAATGCCCATTATTTCCACACTTAAAACAGTTTCCAGTAAATAGTTTATTCTGTTTATTTTTCAACCATTTATTTTTCTTAAATTATTTTGGCTTCATCTTGTTCTGTGTAAAACACATGTCCTAAGCCATCAATAAATTGGATGATTCACTATCTTTATTCATCATGTTCATCATTTCTTCTTCAAGTACTAAAAGTATTGGAAGCGATATCATTGTTATTTTATTTTTACTGTGTGTTAAAGAAGTAACAATGTGATTCCAAGATGAAGGACGAATATTTAGTATGGTTGTAATTTCTATTTTATCAGTGAGAGGATGACCAACATCATCTAATTCTTTTGTAATTAACTCTATTTGAAGTATATGATCGCCAATATCATCATTCTCTTTCATACAAGTCTGGTTATATTTATCAAATAATAACTGTATATAAATATCCGACCTTAAACCATACTTTACTTCAACTGTATCCATAATTTCTTTAGCAGTTTCATAGTCTTCAAATAGAATAATAACGTGATCATTCATACAATGCAAAATTAAAACTTTTGTCCATGCATTGTGTTCTATCCATTTATCTTCACTGGAAACGCTACTCCCACTTTCATCTACGCCTTTTTCTACAACTTTTGATGGTTTTGGTGTTGTTAATGTATATAAGATTTTTTCATGGGTTAGAAAAAAAGTTATATGACTTTTTCAAGCCCGAAAATTCCTTCCATTCAGTTTTTCTATCCCCGAGGGATCAATACTTTTCTTCGGTGGCATGAATAATAAACCTTAAAAAATTAACAACAAGAAAAATGTAGAAATAATAAATGCATACTATTTAATAAAATAGTTCAACTATGAAAAATTACAATTATTATAAATTTAATAATAATAATAACTCTTAGATTTAATCCAAGGTGATAGTCTCGAAATTCTTTTTTTTTTTATATATTTTAAATAAGGAGAATAATGAAAGTGATGCCGCATTCGAGAATACCTACGACCTTTCCTTAATG
This sequence comes from Juglans microcarpa x Juglans regia, assembly GCF_004785595.1. NCBI lineage: Eukaryota > Viridiplantae > Streptophyta > Magnoliopsida > Fagales > Juglandaceae > Juglans > Juglans microcarpa x Juglans regia. The sequence continues at coordinate 3,485,276 of NC_054597.1, forward strand.
TCTCACATCTTTCAAATAATTTCTAAGGATAATTTTGACTAACATGTGTTTTGTAATATTTTGGCACAAAATTTGGAGCATAACGGCTTTTGAACGGATCAAATCGAGTTTGAAATGATTTCAAATGGCCCCAAAAAGCAAATTTATCACGAACCGGTTTAGAAAACCGAGTAAACTGATTCAGACGGTTCAAACCGAGTTCAGGAGAAAACCGGCAGTTGGCAGCTCGATCAACGGCTCCGTTCATGACTTGACTCAGAGAACGGCTTGCAGCACGGCTTGATGGCTCGGCTTCAAATTTTCTTCTTCAGAAGTGGCCAAAACGATGTTTTGCCAAGATGAATTTGAAAGTTTTTTACTGTTAGACGAAACATTTTGTCCACTTTCTTCTTCCTCGCACCTAGTCTCTGTAAATGACTGGTTTTCACTTCTATTTAGTGATTTTGAAGACAGTGACCAAGGATTCGACGTGTCCCTGACACTTTCAAATCCCAACGGCAGTGAGGGGTTCCAACAACCGGCCGAAATAGTGACAGTATGTGAAAATGGACTACATAATTCACTGTTTTTTTGTGTAAAATAATGTCAATAATTTTCTTCAAAATAACAACTTACAAGATTTTAAAGATTTTCAATGTACTCTAGACCCCATCGTAATTTGAAGAAGTTTCTCTCTTGGATTTTCAAACAAACAAAGATGATTATAATATGCAAATGTACCACCTGCCTATTTATCGTCTTCACAATGCGCGATAAAATTCTCTCTGATATGACCTGGCTTTTGATACCATTGTAAAATTATGAAGAAAAAATAAAATTTGACAATATGGTACACTCCTATGAATATATTTATCCCACAAGTTGGTGATGGACAAAGAGAATTGAGTGAGTTGATTTGTGCACCAATGACCCCTATTTATAGGTCATCATGCACTGGTTGGCAAATGACACAACCTTAAGAAGTGACATAATCTTTTGACTAAATCAAAAGGTTATGTCTCTTGACACTTCTTTAACCATCACCCTCATGGGAACTATCACCATGAAGAATGCATCATTCCAAGGGGTACACCGTTTAATGATCACACTCCTTAGAATTACAAATTTAAGAGTCGATAATATATAAAAGATATCTTTCACTTGTGGGTGGACCATGCATGCCATACCAATCTATGATCACTACAAGAAAATTGTTTATTTTTGTCAGCTATTTCCTGCGAAAATAATTATTTTCTGTCAAAATAAGTCTATTTTCATTGCAACTTGTCATTATATTACAAATAATCTGTCACAATTACTCATTTTTCTTGCAGTGGATTCTGATTTGCTTCCTCCTTGTTTTGCATTTATAATTCACGTAGTACTTATAGTTGGTTATAAAGATAATAACTATTTGAAGCCAGCTCGTTTGTAACGGATCCCTAAGGATATGAAGTACTACTTCAAATATATTTTTTACAGTATTAATGCAGGAGAAGTACTCCTTCGGTGATTCAGTTCCTGCATTATTTTGGTCTCTATGTTTTCACCATGCCTAACTTGGGATTAAACGAAAACGAAAATGATTTATACACAATATTTTTCACAACACATATCACAATAATGTGTTAAATAAGGGGTAATTTTATAAAATACTTTATAAAAATAATATTACTTTACAAAAAGAAAAATGCTTAAGACAATCGCCTGCCTCAAGCGCCGTGCAAACGGCTGCTGAGTGGGCAAAAAACAAAACGCATCGTTTTGTTTTTTTGTCATTTGTCCCGTTGCAAGACCCTTCATTCTCCTCAAGACATCCTAAGACCTCTCTCTCCTCCATCACAAATCACGCTGCAAGACCTCTCTCTCCTCAGACCCACGCTGCAAGACGGCAAGACCCTTCCCTCTCCTCCATCCCAAGACCATCACGCTGCAAGACCTTCCCTCTCTCTGCACAAACCGTACAGACTCGGGAGCTCGCATAGGTCTGACATCGCCTGGTAGTTTAAGGCCCACGCGGATCCGTCCCAGTAATATCCTTTGAGGTTCCCGTCCAGTTCTAACCGAAGTTGAAGGAATCCATTGATGGGTCTGTGGAAGCTGTTGAAGAGTTGTATGTCCACTGGTTTGCTTCCATTTTGATACATGCCCAGATATTCGCCTGTGTTTACTTGGGCGTAAATCGGTCCTTGCCCTTCTACTACCTCTGCTTTGGCTTCCATCATTGTGTGTTTGCAGTATATCTAATCAGAGTTCGATCCAAAGTTCGCATATAAGCACCAAAAGTCGTAACCTAAGCGCATCGAGTAAAACCCATTCGATGAAATCAAACACAAATAATCTGTAATGGGAGTTTCTCCTCCATCACAGAAACATGAATTTCATTTACACAAGAATTTACATTTTTACGGCATAAACACAAGAATATATTTTTCGTTTCTGTGTTTTAGTTTTTTTTTAAATAATAAATAAAAACTAACGTGGCATTATTATATTTGCCATTTACATCCCGTTTGCACGAGGTGACTGTACGTAAAAGTTCTGTTACAAAAATATCCTTATCTTATAATATTATTGTGAAAATGTATTGTGTGTATCAATATGGATCAGGTGCAAGGTGTTATCAATTTTGGTAATTTGAAAGCAGAATATAGCAGGTTTGGTAGTTTGGGGGTGCAGGTGCAAATTAAACTCCTAATATTTTGAGGATGCAAAATACGTATATTTATATTCTTAATCTAAAAGCTGTGTCAACTTAAAAGCTAGCGATGATATTGATTTAAAAATAAGTACATGAGCTTCTTGTGAAATAAGTTAAGCTAAACGCTGGTGAAATGCAGGCATATTTATTTAAGAGTAATACTATATATAATTGTAAAGTATGTAAGTGTTGTGCAATCGTTTTAAAAAAGAGCAGGATTTATTATTAAAAAAATATTTTTTTTTTGTGAATTTTATATTTATTTATTTTTTTAAAGTAATTATGTAACGTTTGTTCACTCACGACTGTAACTGTCATTTATCTTTATCTAAAGATATCTAATTTTGAACAAGAGATCTAGCAATTTAATATCCCTCGAAACTATATATTTGGTCAATGGAAACTAATTTACATACAATATTTTTATAATATTTTACACAATTATATTTTAAATGTATAAAAATAATATTATTTTATAATATTACTGTATAATATATTATATAATATGTTGTGTATACACACAAGTGCAGCATATTAAAGACCAAAAAGTGCAGCACATTGGACAAGTGCAGATGAATGTCTGTCTTTAGTGGTGACAACTGACAAGAAAAGGAAGCAATCAAATGGGAATGAATTTCGCAAATGGACAGTAGGACTTGGTTCCTGAACCTAAACCATGCGACCATCACGAGAAAATGGTGTACGGTATTTGGTTGGCAGAATGAAATCTTCAGTGCATGACTAAATCCAGCAGACACATGGACTATGCCTGTCAAAAGAGTTAAGCCTCTGAGACTTTGAGCCTTGTCAAATCACAATTCACACCTTCCAAACTCTCTCTCTTTCTAGCAGAAATCTTGTGTGGGGGCCCTTCTCTGACTTAGCCTGCAGTGTTGGACTTCCCAACTATTTTGATCTACCCGATTGTCTTTCACAAGTAGATAAAGAAGAAAATAGGCAAGATACAGTTTCAGATATCTCCATTTCAAGCAACAAGCACAGTTGAAAATGTCAACAAATGAGTTTGAGTTCTTAAAGATTGAGGTCCTACCACTAGCCATTTTCTGTCATTTTTTCTCTCGAGCATCTTTTTATTTCCTCTTTTTAGCTTTACTATTATTTCTCATTAACTTTTATTTCCCTTTTGTGTTGAGTTTGATTCGTTCTTTCCTTTCACAGAAATACATTCTGAAAGTGCATATGAATTGCCAAGGGTGCATGCAGAAAGTGAGGAAACTCCTCCGGAAAATTGAAGGTACTAAAACTTGAATATTCACAAAGTTTCTTTACGTTATTAATAATCTCCTTTTCTATTGGAGATTGCTTCATTTTTGTGGCATTATCACGCGTTTCTTACTGATTGAACTACATGAGAATGAGCAAAGAGTATTTATGGGACATTCAGGAAAAGTATAAAATGGTTAGACATACACTCAAACAAGCATATAATATATATATATATATATATATGTTCATGCGAGCATTCAGTAATCCTTACAAGCTGTAGACCAAATCAAAATATTAATTTTCACTGTTGCATCTGTGGTGCTGATAATGATGATATTGATCTATCTTGGGCTGTGTCCTTTGGAGAGTCGATAATCTCTCCTTTCATTTGATGTTTGGACTATCTCCAAGTGAACAGGTGATGATGCTTTCACTCGGCTATTTATTCCTTTAATTCTTTAGATCTCTTTCTTCCTGGTTTTCAGTTTTTATTGTGTAAAAGTAATAATTGTGTTAGTCATCCTTTCTGAACACAAATAAATAAATAAACAAGCAACGAAAGGAAAATAAATAAGTATATCTAGTTTGAATTTTTTGGGATTCTCTTAACTTTTCTCTTTGTTTTCCCTCCTATCCTCTTTCTTGGTCTCCCTCTTCTGATTATTTTCTTTTATTTTTTCTTGTTTTACTTGCTTATTTATTTACATTTGGCACTGGATTCAGGTGTTTATCAAGTAAGCATAGATGCAGAAGAGCAGAAAGTCACTGTAACAGGTAGTGCGGATTCTGCTACATTGATCAATGAGCTGGTCAGATCTGGTAAACATGCAGAGCTTTGGTTTCCAAGTTCCCAAAAGATGCAAGCCAAATTAACCGATGATGACAATAACCAGAGCCAAACCCAATATCTGACTAATGACCTAAATGCCTACAAAGATCATTACCTCCTCCCCAACTTCTTAGGCAGAGAAGATGTTGAGTGGGCATCTGATTGGAATTTTAATCACAGTAGGGGGACCGAGGCAGTGATAGATGGTGAATTCGATCAAAATTTGATAGCAGCAATGCAAAATGTAGGTATGGGTGAGGATGGAGTCACAATTGGCAATCATGACAAAGTGGAAAACAGCATGTCACCAGTAAGCAGCCTCGCAGCTTTTCATCGCAATGGTGCTGGTTTTGTTGGCTTAGGAGGTCATGAATTTGGCCATGGGTATCAAGATATTTCTACAGGGATTAAGACTTATGTGTACGACCATCCATCGTCGATGATGATGACCAATGGACAGGGGTACCCCGACATCTATCCACCAACAGCGATGATGAACATCAACCTACAAGACAGAAACACCATCGACAATAAGATGATAAATGACAATGTGTACATGAATCAACCCTGGATGGCAAATCATAATCTTCAATAGTTCCCATTTGTCGCAACTCTTTCCACCACTTTTGTTCCAGTAGTCTCTAGAAGTAACCTGAATTTATGATTGAGTACTTTACGAGCTCTATAACTCGTAGTACTTGATGTCACCAGTGATACTGTTATCAGAATGTTTTCTACCTGATCTTTTACATTTCTTGAGCGAAAACTATGGACTGTTATCTTTGGCATTAGATAGAATGAACCAACTTTAGTCACTGTTCAAATCCATTACATTAGATGGAATGAATAAACTTTTGGCATAGTTAAAATCCATAGGATTTTTTTGCAGACGGTAGAATATGGTGTATAATCCAAATTCTTTTGAGATCAATGCCTTTTTTGCTCAACTTAGAAGGAAATTTGTTGAGTTCCATTTGAATGGTCTTCCGTAATGCAAGTTGTTACCGTATAACAATCACAAAACAGATATAACAAAATAACAAATCGTTTAGCCATTAACGCATGGAGTGAACAATTATCCTTTTGAAGGCCAATCTTCTGAACTATAGTAATTCAATGAGTATTGATTTAAACGTTAGAAACACAATTCTAAGAGCATGCAACAGTGCAACACACGTACTTACAGAAAGGAAACAATTACAGCTTAACGCTTCTGTGCTTTCCTCCGTCTAGATTGTGTCTTCTGCCACTTCTTTCTTGAAACTAATTTATTCTTTGGCTTCAGCTTTAACTCGGGCGAGAACTTATAATTTGGATCCCTCATTCGTGCTTGAATGTCCTTGAAAAACTGCATATTCAATTTCTTCGGCCCTCCCTGTCTAAGTTCCGCATACTCTGGTCCCGAAACAATATTTTCAAATGCTCCAATAAGAATGTCTAAATCACTCATGACCTCCCACACATTGGTGTAACGCCCATCTGGCCCTTTCTTCAATTTTTTCAAGGCATTCTCAACTGCAATTTTCCTAGCTTGCTTTCCTGGAGACAACTCTTCCAGTCCATCTTCAGCTTTCAATACTTCGGAAAGTGTTCGATATTTAGGCATTTCTTCAAACTCAAACAATTTATCTATATACTTGTCACTACTTTCATTTGGGTGGGCTTCTGTGGGAATATCATTATCATCATCGCCCTCACTACCAGTCCAAAGTGTCTTCTCCTCATCACTTCCAGACCACACACTTCTTAATTCATCACTGTCATCAGCATCAATTAGGTCAGAGTGTTCTTTTGCCTGTTGTCTCACTCTCCGAATTTCGTCTTCAAGACGACTTTTGGGATCTTTTTCATCATCGTTTTCATCTTCACTTCCTGTCCATAGGCTAGTATCTTCTTCCATCTCTTTCTTCCAAGATTTTCTGAATTCCTCATCGCCTGGTTTTCCATTGCCAAAAAGAGCATAATGTTTGCGCCCGCGAGCATATGATCGCGATCCTGCAAAAGAACAATGGCAGAAAATACTAAACTAAATCTTTGTTTGAACAGTGAATCAGAATCAAAGAAAATGACAGAAATCCCTTCATGTAATTTGTTGCCAAGAACACTATACTGCATCTGTATTATTGGGCATGGTGCATCTACTTTATAGATAAGAATCATATCTTTAATCTCTGCTTCTCTCTCTACCAATCTTCAAATACCTGACCAGGACTGGCAATATATACTTTTCTGGATTAGAATCAAAGAATTAGTTGAGTTGTTCATAATAGCAACCTGGATATATGTTTACGAATTAGGTCCAACCATCAAAAAGATAAAATGAAGTTCCACCATTTGTAAGCAATTAACATTTAACGGTGCATTACCTTTCAAAGACATATCTTATCTACTGGCACTTAAAGAAGTTAAACTATTAGGCTCTTAACAAACTACGAACTCAGAGGTCCAAAAGACAAAACTGGAGACCACTTGTCACAACCACTCAAGCCAAGTTAGTTCATGATGTATATTTATTCCAAGACCTACTCTACTAGGCAACTTAATCAGCCATTGGGCATGGTTTTTCACGAAACCTTAAAACCTTAACAATGATAGACACTTAAATGATAACAGAAGCCAAAACCCACAGGGTTGCACACAATGAGAGGTTGGTCCTAAAGCCTCGTGTATTTACATGTTAAAGTTACATTACAATTGTTGAACGGGCAACTTTAAAAACAACCAACAAAATGTTATCATATCAGGACTTTGTACAAATAGACGAACTACGTGACATAGCATCACAAGCTTTCAGTAATGAATTCACCAACGACCATAACCTCTTAACGAATCTTTCGCAAAAAATTGTAACCCCAAGGTGTTGGCCTATAACAACGGTATTACTCCGCCAGGTTTATTAATAAATTGGAGTCTTCTTTATATATATATATATATATATATATATATATATATATATTGCACAACGACAACTATGAGAATCATAAAAAACCGTGACACCATAAAAGCAAGAAGCCACGAAATGAGAAAACTTTTAAATGCAAAAGCGAACCTTGAAAATTTGGGCAAAACCCAAAATTAATGTGATATGTTGAACCACTTCCAGCTGAATCATAGATAGTCTTTAATCTGAAACAGAGAACGAAATGGGTTTTCTCAGATTTCATCCAGAAACCATGCTAACAAAGATAATAACCAGTATATACAATGGAGCTGAAAGAGGAAAAAAATTCTACTTTAGCGCACACGCGGGCAGACATATACAGGACAAAAGAGAAGAAAAATCCAACCTTGGAGAAGATGAAGGTTGAAAATGGGGTTTTGAGACTTTGCAAAGAGATGGAAGAAGGGAAAGGCGGGAACAGAGTCTGCGGGCCATCACTTGCAGAGCAGAGGATTGTTATACGTTTTTTAAGTGTTGACTTGTGATAATGGACTATTGGACCGTTCGGCATAGAGGACTCGGAGTCGGAGCAAGGTTGTGCCGATTTCTTGAAGATTCGAGTCCGACCCACAAATATGTAATACGGCACGATGAGCTTCCCAAAAAATTTCTAATCATATTTTTATAATGAAATAATTTATGTTGATACCTTTTCGGTCGGGTGGGCATTGAAGGGGTCCCGTGGATGTATGACTTGATAAATGAATAAAAGTTATTTTTTTTTAAGTTAGTGTGTAAAACACAATATCTATATTGTTTAAATGATAAAATTTGAATTATAATATTTAAATTTTAAATATATCTTTCCAAATCAAATTATATTATGTAAACGCTTATTATATGTGTTATTCACACCTACTTATAAATAGAATATTTTAATGAATAAATTATTAAAAAAAAAAATTAGAGATAAAGATATAATATGATTTGGCATGTTAGAGAAAGAAAATTCACTGTAAATACGTAAAGGATTAGCTCTCAAATCTAATTTTGACTTTATTTTAAGGAAAATGGGTGAAGAGAGAGGAAGAAGACCACGACTCTATAGAAGGAGAAGAAGCAATCCGAACAATATGCCATTACCTACTTTTATCTTCACTTTTCTCATATTGAGTTTATCTTGTTTCATCAATACCTTTAAAAGGCTTTTTATTATTATTATTATTATTATTTTTTTAGATACATGGAAGGTGGGGATTCGATCCTTAGTTCTCTTAGTAAGAAACCAAGATATTGTCAATTGATTCAAAAGATCTTGACTGAGGCTTTCATTGTTATGTAACCCAAGATTAGGTTTTGTCTTTTAACAATATGTATCTACATCATACACTTCTTTACTCTTACAATAGATCAAGACTTACAAATTATGCTTGATTGATTGTTTTTTTAAATACCTTTAGCTGGATCAAGAAAGGCGGTTTCAATTTGCTTTCTTCGGTGGAAAGTTGAGATAAAAATTCATCTATTAAATTGGTGACATAAGCAGTCCCAAATTCTGCCACTATTCTGGGGGGTGCATACTGAAATACCTCATAGTATTTGTTAAATCTGCCTTTTGATTTCTGGGCAACCATTTCAACCTTTGAGATACTCCATATCACCCAATAAAGGGTCCTGAAATTCGATACCAATTCATAATAAAGCCTGAAATTTGTTGCAAAGTATTCACAACACAATCACAGGAAAACGGTTTTCCATCAGTGTACTGTATAATTGATTTACATGCATAAGTTTGCCTTCTTCTGCGCAGTGATGAACTTGTCAAGGAAGCAAAACGATATTAAATTGACCGAGATGGCCACGACTACATGTATTTACATGATCCTCGTCTCAGATGTCCACGTTGCTGAAGTCTAGTTATAACTAGGGTCATCGCACATCTCAACCACGGGAGCAAACTGCATGATGTTGAACAATAAACAACTAATGAGAATGAGGATTGTTATAGTTCAGCATTTGATAAATGGACTCACCTCATCATCTTCTTCGAAGTACATTCCATCAACTGCACCGTTTGGCTTGAACTCCCACCCGAGATTGTTCTCAAGCAGCTCCTGTAGTTTCCTCGTCTGCAAGAGTAGAAAGATTTTATGGAAACTATAGAATTTTGACCTCAGAATGATCAGTCAGTATAACTCAACTACATGGAAACCTAAGAGACACTCAAGACCAAAAAACAAAACGGATTGAACTGGAAACTCAACATCCTGTGTGAGTGGAGTTGTGTTTACCAATCAGAAAAGGAATCTAAACAACATCCTTATTTTTATATCAGAAAATCCGTACTTATTGTCAACCTGTATGACACAACCACCTAAGATTTTCTCGAGTATGAAAGATCTCCGACCAACAATAAATTCCAACAAGTACTTCTCATACCAACAAATTTAGAAACCGCTTATGCATATAACTAACACATACTTCAGTTTATCATAGTTCCAAAAATGTATCAAGATATATATTCCTACGTATAGCATTCACTGAAAAAAAAAACATCTTGAAAGGGGCAAAAATCAAGATTCCAAAACCAATTACACAAGTTCATGACTTGTGTTGGAACAAGATAGATTTTTGGGTAATAGTGAATAAGCACTGCTCAAAAGAAAAAAAAAAGGCCACAAGAACTTTCACTACCAACCAGCCAATATCCTACCAGAATATATCACAAAAAAGCAATGAGATGCTAACATGACAAAAATGCCGGAAACTCCATGAAATACTGTTTTTAGAAGTTAAATTCCAGCAGCTGAAACCCTAACACCAGATTTCCAAAAGTAGAATTGTAATTTTTTGCAGGGACTATACGGTATTATTCAGTAGACTTCACGAAATGCTGCAAAGCAAACTTATTGTTCATGTAAAAGAAGCCAGCAATATTAACCTTACTCGTCAAGGACAAATCTTGTTCAAGAACCTAACATAACATAGTAATGGCTTTAAGGTATAACAATTTATTGCTGCAGCTTATGACAATTGTGACCCATCTCCTGAAAAATATTTTCATAATGCTTGTGAATAATGTAGACGTGATGCACATAATTCTGATTAGATATAGAATGGTTTATTTTGTTTATCATAAGTAGAAATGGCATAGGGTTTTAAGTATAAAGCAAATGGCTTCAAATATGTCTATATCCACATGGAAAAAGTTCAAGTAACAAAATGGCTAAAAGGAAAGCATCTGAAGAGAAATGAAAGCATGGCAAGTTCCCCACCCCACCCCCCCCCCCCCCCCCCCCCCCCCCCCCCCCCCCCCCCCCCCCCCCCCAAAAAAAAAAAAAAAACCTCCTAAAAGACAGAAAGGGTAAAAGACAGCATTCAACATGAAAGGGCAGGGTTAGCGCTCATACCCATGACAGAAGATGTCCATCAACGGACGAGGCATCGTGCATCAATGAAAAGAAGTCCTGCAATCCCCATTAGAAGATAAATTGTAGTGAACTTAACTTTGTATATAATTTTCAATAGAGAAGCCTTGAAATGTGGCATGCCAATAAACAGGATTATCAAATTCATGGCAATACAATTTTGCAAAAAACGCCTATTCAGAATGACCTTGCAGTCGTGCATCCAAATAATGACTTAATATTGTCAGAGACCTACCTTGCAAAGGCGGTACAAAAAACTGTCAGCAGAAAGCCATGAATCATCCAACAGTGCTGATGTCCCTGACACTGCACCACTGGTATCTCTGTTATCTTTCTGAAGGCCATATTTCAGTTGATAGTAGATGACCCTAATGAACTGCGAGAATTCTAGCAGATGTCAGAGTTCATCATGAAAAAGAATAGCACAGAAACCAAGATTGAAAATTGAGTGTTGATTTGTAATTAGATAGAAAAGGCACATGAAACCTAGATTTAGTAAATCATATAAATTTATAACTTTTTGTACAAGTTGACTACATACATTTCACATTGAGTACTAAACCAATGAATCTGATTTCAATCCTTATTGCATGCAATAATGAAGCCGAAAAAGGACCAAATAATTGTTAAGAGTTTTTTTACTACAACAACACTTCATAAAAGTAACTAAAATAAATTGACAAGTAGAAAAGTAACTAAAAAATATTTCATATACGATAAAAGATACATCAAAATGCAAACTACTTAGGTTTTTCCACATATCACCAAGACCAGACTGTAAAAACAATGTTATCCTTTTGCATTTAGTGGATCAATGAGCATGGATGGATGCACAAAGCTTAACAAGCAAAATGGTCTCGCGTAGAGCACTATCCAAACCAAGTTGGTAATGGCGTAGCTAAATTGAAATTACTTCCCATTTTAGATAGAATTTAACAATTACATACCAGACTACAACAATTGTGCATGCTAAAAAACACAGCAATCAATATCCCTTTTAGAAAACAGGTTAAAATTTGAGCATTACCTTTGTGAATAAGCGAGTCCTTGTGTGAAAGGGCTGCCAAAAGAAACTTAAAGCTTTAAACATATATCACAATAGAAATTTCAACGACCTATCCAAAGAAAAGCTTTAAGCTAGTACCATGTTGTTCTATCCAATTACTGCAGTCAACAGACTAAATTTATTGATAAGATATTTTTATTAGAAAAGACGGGTGTTACGGAATACATAAGGCATATACAAGTGATTGACAATTTAAACAAGACAACTTTGATGCTTAATATGGATGTGAAGATTCATGCAAAAGGTCCCCATATGAAAAGTTTAACGAAGACAAATTTCAAGCTTAATCAGAACAGTGTCTGAAGAAAGAAAATTCAATTTCTAAAGAATATAAGAGTCAAATTGATACTTACAGCTTCAGTACATCCAAATAAAAGGCTAACCAAAGATTTCCACTGTAGAAATGCTTCAAGTGATTGTCCCATCTGCATAGTTTTCTGATTTCATTAAAGTTTTTTTTTTTTTGGATCAGTAAATAAGAAATTTTATTGATAATAGGCGAAGTCAAGTACACGGGATATATACAAGAGCCACACCTAGGCATGTCTGTCTAGGGATACAAGAAAATCATGTGCATTCATGCCATTAAAGTTTATTACAATCGACCAACATAATAAAGTGTGCAGAAAAAAGGTTTTAAGCTCATCCATTGTCCGTTCACGATCCTCAAAGCTCCGACTGTTCCTCTCCATCCATATGCACCACCATAGGTAGGTTGGTATCATCTTCCACATAGCTGCAATTTGAGAATTACCTCGGATGCCTTGCCAACTGGCATACCAACTTCCACATAGCTGCAATTTGAGAATTACCTCGGATGCCTTGCCAACTGGCCAAAAAGTCAACCCTTCTTGGCATTACCCAAATGAGCCCCACCCTTGCAAAGATATCATTCCATAAACTCATGGCTCCGTCACAATACAATAATAGGTGATCCACAGACTCGCCACTTTTCTTACACATGTAACACCAATCCAACACAATAAAGCGGCATTTCCTTAGATTATCTAAGGTAAGAATCTTCCCTAACGAAGCTGTCCACACAAAAAAAAAAAAAAAAAAAAAAAGGAACTTTTAGGGGGTCCTTAGTCTGCCATATGTTCTTTCATGGAAAGCTTCTTGTAGAGTGTGTCATAAGAGACTTATAGTACAGCTGTACAGTAAATTTCCCCTAATTGGATGGTGACCATATCATCTTATCCGCTCCTCCAAACACTCTACAATTGTGTATGAGATTGAAGAAATCTATAAATGTGTCAATTTCCCAATCTTGGGTAGCTCTAAGGAAAAATGATGTTCGATTGGGGTGATCCACTAGAGAGATCCATAAGCTTTGCTACTGAGGCCGTCTTTCTTTGTGCAAGGTTGTATAGTATCGGGTAGGCTTCTTTAAGAATTCGATCTCCACACCATAAGTCATCCCAGAATTTAATTCTAGAATCATCCCCAACTACAAGGCGTGTTGATCAATGGAGGTTGGTCCAGCCTCTTCTTATGTTTTTCCAAAGCCCCACCCCATGTGGTCCACTCACTTCATTCGAACTCCATCCTCCCCACAATTCACCATATTTTAAATCTATGGTCACCCTCCATAAAGCTCCCCTTTCTTCGTGGTATCTCCATAACCATTTACCCAATAAAGCCTTGATGAAGACCAACAAATTCCGAATTCTCAATCCGCCTTCGCGTATAGGGGTACAAACCATAGCCCAATTCACCAAATGAAACTTGAATTCTTCGGCTATTCCCCCCCATAGGAAATCTCTTTGCAATTTCTCTATCCGGTGCACCACCTTGCATGGTATTGGAAATAAGGATAAGAAGTAAGTAGGCAGATTGGAGAGGATACTTTTGATCAACGTAACTCTACCACCTTTGGACAAATAGAGCCTCTTCCAACTTGCTAGTTTGCACTCCATTTTTTCCAATACCTCATCCCAAACAGATTGCAACTTAAAGAAGACACCCAATGGAAGACCGAGATACTTCATTGGTAGAGTGGAGACTTTGCATCCCAAGATATTAGCCAATCTCAAAACACTTGGAACATTTCCAACCGGCACTAGTTCTAACTTAGTAAGATTCACTTTCAAGCCTGATGTCGCTTCAAAGCAGAGTAGAAGAGCCCACAAAGCTTGGATGTGGTTATGATTAGCCCCACATAATACAAGCATGCCATCTGCAAATAAAAGGTGGGTCATCTCAAGTGTGCCGATTCTTACATCCCCAACAATAAAGCCAGATAGAAATCCCCTTTCCACGAGACCTGCAATCATTTTACTAAAAGCTTCCATTATGAAAACAAATAGTAATGGAGATAAGGGGTCACCTTGCCTCACACCCCTCGAACTTCCAAAGAAACCCATTGAGGTCCCGTTTACCATAATAGAGAAACAGACAGTGGAGATGCAAAATTGGATCCAAGAACGCCATTTCACCCAATTCCACACCTTTCAAATATGTGTAGCAAAAAATTCCAGTTTACCCGATCACATGCCTTCTCCATGTGAAGTTTGCATAATAATCTTGGTTCACCCGACTAGATGTGACTTTCCAAACATTCATTGGCAATGAGCACCGAATCAAGAATTTGCTGACGTCGTATGAATGCATTTTGGGGCTTGGATATGAGTTTTTCCAATACCCTACTCAATCTATTAGCCAATACCTTTGCAAGGATTTTGTACATATTGCTCACCAAGCTCATAGGACAAAAATCCTTAATCTCCACCGCTCCTGGCTTCTTTGGAATCAAAGCATTAGGCTTTTTTCAAACTTACCTCGTTCGTGAAACTCATAGCTCATGATGTCATCTTTAACTACCTCCCAACATACCTTAAAGAAGGCCATAGTAAACCCGTTCGGGCCTAGAACTTTGTCACCTGCCATACTTCTCACCACCTTATGGATCTCCACCTCCTCAAAAGGCCTCTCTAGCCAACTTGCTTCTTGTTGGCCGATTGACTCAAAAGCAAGACCATCCAGACGTGGTCTCCAAGAAAACTGCTCCGAAAGTAATTGTGCATAGTAATTGGTAGTGTACAAAATAAGGACTCAATAAGGACTCAATGATATTGAGTCTTCTATGTGAATTTGCCATTTGATGGAAGAATTTGGTGCATTTAACCCCTTCTTTTAACCATAAAGCCCTTGATTTTTGTCTCCATGAAGTATCTTCCATTAAAGCCAACCTTTCAATATCCAAGATGAGATGCTTTTTGTGAGCCTTTTCTTCTTCTAAAAGCTCCATCTCCTCCTCCACTTCCTCCAAGCCCTGTAGTTCGCCAAGTAAGGACTGTTTACGGTGTTCCACATTCCCAAAAATCTGCTCATTCCACTTCTTCAAGTCCACTTTGAGAGCCTTTAGCTCACTCAACGAAGCCTTCTAATTTCAGCCGCATGTTCTCAAATTTAAAATATCTTTTACCTCCCTGGATGCCACCACAATCAATGAGAATGGGGAAGTGATTCGAATATAATCTTGGAAGCCATTTTTGGATTAGGTCTGAAAAGTGTGCTTTCCAATCGGGTGAAATAAGGAATCTATCAAGTCTTGACCAAGCTGGTGTTCTCTATTACTGGACCATGTGAATGTGCCACCCACTAGAGGAATGTCCAGAAGTTCTTGCTCACAAATAAATTCAGAAAAATCCGTCATTGCTGAGCTAGAGCTAGGACCCCCAACTCGTTCGCTTGGGAAGCGAGTGACGTTAAAATCTCCCCCAATGCACCAAGGAAGGCTCCATAAGCTACAAAGACCAGCCAATTCATCCACAAGCCTCTTCTCGTTGTATTAGAGTTGGGTCCATAAACACCGACAAAGGACAATTGATAACCATCTTCCACATTCTAGAAAGAAGTAGCCACCGTATATTCCCCCACACAATCCTCCATCTTTTCCACCACCCTTTTATCCCATATAACCAAGATGCCTCCCGAAGCCCCCTTAGACGGCAAATACAACCATCCATCCCACATGGCAACAGTTCCACAAACTTCGTATGGTGTTTTGGGAGATGACTTCCAATTTTGTCTATTGCAAACATACAACATCAACTTTCCATCTGCGAAGCTGATTTCCTACTTTGGTGCGCTTCCCTAGTTCATTCAACTCGGTGATTTTACCCTACCCTTCGTTCCACCACGACTCACACTTCCTTCGTAATTGACCGAACATGTAAGTCACTTTAATTCCCTTTCCCTTTTCTTGGATGAGTGGCTCTTCATGGCTGAATTAGGCTGCCCATCTTCGATGGCAGCAAGGCCAAGAATTGATCTTCATAACCAGTACACGGCAGTCCAATGCACAATTGAATCTCTTTGGCTTTATGTAGGACCCAATTTGATGCAAGTGTTTGTTCTTGCAACAGGGGCATTGAATTCAAAGGAGTTGGCTCATCCCAGTGGAAATCGGCACCATTATTCCTGCTTATTGATGTGTTCAGAGACTCCCCTTGTTTTCAAAGGCTCCGGGTTTGAATAAAACCAAGGTGCCAGGACTGTTCTCAACACCTGATCTCTCATAACTGTTCTCCATTTGCATCTCAGTGTCCATTTGCGGTTCCCGTGCAAGCACAACATCCCCTTCCTTTGTCCGGGAGTCCCTGTAACATTCGAAAGGAACAATCTCGGCGTCAATCTCCACCGGCGGCGTCACCTCCTATAGGTCGTCAACCATCAATCCACCCACCAAATCTCCTACTCCCAGCGGTGGGTTCTGGGATGTCACCAGCTCCTCCTAGCCCTTTTCCGTTACCGACAAGCTTCTCATACCTCCGAAACAGACTGCCTCGGCTACAAAATTTATCGCCAGTGTCATCTTCGACATCCCATCGGCTGGGGATTCACCCACCAGTTTGCTCTCCCGTCAGCGAGTTTTGTGTGGTCACCGGTTGGTGTGTGGAAGAGGATGGCATATCCTTGCCGATAGCAGGGGCTGGGTTGGGCTGTGTAGCCCTCCAGGTTTAGCCCGCCAACTTTTGGGTTGAGCTAGGGCTTTCCCTTTCTCGGCCCAAGAATAACGCCTCTCCTGGCCCCCTTTAAATTTGTTCAGCCCGCTTTTGCCCAAACCTGAGGATGTTGGGCTCAAGCCCAAGCCCAGTCGTTTATCCACCCTCTGAATCATAAAATTTACTAAATTTTTTAACTGTAGCAAATCTTTTTTAAGGGAAAGATCTTTATCCCTCAGTGTATCCTCTCTCGGTCAAAGAGCTACCTTCCATTTCAGTGTTATTTCTGCAGGTTTGATTAATCAGCGCATGTCTCCTTCCGTCTCTCTCAACGGCTGTCACATTTGCTTTCAAAATCCCAGAATTGCTCTCCACCCTGGGTACCGCTGCTGTTGTACCTCCCCAAGCTTCGTGTTTGCCTGTAATTAGCCTAGATGACTGAACAACCTCTGCATAAGACTTAGGCATTGTGTTGACAGTTTTGAGTTTTGCACCAGTTCACCGTGGGTTGATTTTTGAGACCTTGACAGCCCAACCTTTCTCCCTTTCCCCCAGCTGTTGTAAACTTCCCACAGTGCAGATACCATTTTGTTCCACCCTTTTCCCTCCATGTCTTCCGATATGAAGATGAAATTCCGTTGGCCACCATTGCCATATTCCACCTGCGCCATATATCTACCCTGAGCATTGGAGCATCTCTGGGCAATGTAACTTTTGTTACTATCCCGATAGGTTGCAAAGAACTTCTTCTTAACATCGGCCAAGCATGCCTCAAGGGCTCTAATGAACCAGTTCACTGTGGAATTCTCTAGGACTAGTGCTTTTGTAACCTTCCAACTTCTCTCTGTTATGAGAATCCATCGGCTATCTTCCTCAATTAATGCAAAAACTTTAGATTCTATAAGAATCTATTTCAATAAAACCATGATAATCTCATAGTTAAGCACTAGAGATCATCATCAATGAGAAAGTGTACAGAGAGAAAAGTCTCTCAAAAAAACCATATTAACATCAGTGAGACAACTTAGCGCTTTTTATTAAAGTTGACAATAGAATAACATGAAAGATGTGTCATATAGGTTTGCACATACCAAAAATGCAATAAATGCAAATTGTAGCTCTCCAAGAAGTACGTCTTCAGAACCTCCATAATCTTTTATCAATAAGGTTTCCAAGAGTTGTGTCTGCACCAATCAATGGAATTTAAAATCCATATCAGCAAATGCTGAATGGTGAAAAAATCCGTTTAGTCCTATCATTCTTTAAAAGAGGTATGAGTTCTTACCTTGTCAAGATTTAAGGAAGTAAGCTCTTGCCCTTGAAGTCCTTTATGTTTGATAAAACGGGGAATAGATGTGTAATAACATCTTCTACTGTTGACATTCTTGTCAACAGATGTTGAGAACTTACTAATCTCCAACTGATCATCTAGTGTTTTCTCCATCATCGTTTTAGGAATGTTGTTAACCATCCCAGGTTCACATGCAACAGAAATTTCTCCTCCAATGGGTTCTGTTCATGAAATGAATAATTTAGAATGAGAAAGTTGGGCAGAATTGCAAATCAGAAGAGGCATACCATAGTTTCAAAGTCAACAAAGAATCAATATCATTGGACATTGTCCCCCAGTCCTCGCCAACAGCAATCCAAGGAGAAGGGTAAAAGAGAAATAACAATCCAAACTAAAGAGAACTGAAATTTTCTGCAATCGTATCGTAGTCAGCAAGTGGCTACAATAGCATAAACAATGATGTTTGTGAGTGGCGCAAGCTCTTCTTTAGGGCATTCCATATGTTTTCTCCTAAATTGAACCTCAAATTTCTTGCAGCCATTACAACGGTAGTTACATAGAGCTTACCAAATCGTTCAATAATGCTCTTTGAGATGTAATTTGACAACTGCTTCCAGTCTCCATTCTGGCTCAGATTGTAAGGACCAAGTTGTCTGTCAAACTCCAAACTTTTGACTGCTTGACAATAGCTCTCTTCCTTAAAAGATTAAAATTGAGAAATAAAAGAGAGAGGTAGAGAGAGAGAGAGAGAGGGGGGGGGGAGGGGGAATAGACAAACAAAAAAAATTTAGTGTCTAACTCATAATATTAGTGCCAACACAAATTCACATCGATGGGATTTATATTATGAGACCCAGATGACATTTCAGGTTTCGAATCAGATAGCTTGAATTTCGTACTATAAAAACTCAAGACAAATATTTTTTCCTCTCTTCACAATCCTTTTTTTAAAGCTCTAGAATCTTTTACAAAAGAATAGGCGCTTAACGGATTTTCTTTCTTCTTACCACATCAGAAATGCATCCCGTAAGCACTTAGCTAGAAGAATCTTAAGAGATTTCCCCACAAAATTTTGCAGCTAAGTTCTGTACCAAAAAAAAATAATAATAATAGGGGACAAGTTTCCCTTCCTCTTTTTTGAGGCTAAAAGTCCCAGCCCATGGGTCTAAGATACATAAGTAATCACTCTGTTTCCATATTTGTATTATTTGGATGATGTAGAATGAAGTACTCTTAATACCGAAATGATACGACAAGTTCTGGAAACCAAATCTGATGCAGGATCCTGCTTGGACTAGAACCTAATCACTAGGATTCAAGAACTTCATTCTGGCA
The DNA here is from genome assembly GCF_004785595.1 of Juglans microcarpa x Juglans regia. NCBI lineage: Eukaryota > Viridiplantae > Streptophyta > Magnoliopsida > Fagales > Juglandaceae > Juglans > Juglans microcarpa x Juglans regia. The sequence continues at coordinate 3,504,962 of NC_054597.1, forward strand.
CAAGAGTAGTAACAGAACAGGTCCAGAACTGTAGAAAGCTAGATATGTAGGCTATAATTGTACTGAGAAATTAGTTCTCTGTGGCTGGGAAGCTCTGGGTAAAGACTAGGTTGTAAGTAACAAGACAATAAAAGAGGGAAAAAGGAAAACCAAGCATCACACTAGGGTCCTTGAGAATACACCCAAGAGGGATGCATTGCACACCCAAAGACCAGAGTGGCTATTATACTTCTTATAAATTTCCATACCCAAAATAGTATGTTAACAGTGCTTCACACAGAAGAGGGAGAGGCACTAAAGTACTTCACATGTAAGCTAGATCGGATTACCAAATGGCGAAGTAAACTAAGCAACTAGACTTCCTTTAATTTTCACATTACGAAATTACCTCCCTCTGATCTACAAAAGGACAGAAAGGCCTCTAAGCTTTGTATATTTTTTTCTACCACTAATCAAGCTCCCACGACAGTCCTTTGACTCATGCCAAATCAGAACTAGTTTTTCTTTTGAAAAAAAAAAAATAATTGCAGGGGTCTTCTTGCTGCCTATCATATGCATTAGAACAAAAGAAATGGAAACAATCAAATGCAGAACTAAAACATTTGCATACCTCTTCTTCTGATACTTTGACTAATCGCTCCTCTTGTTGATCCCACCTACGAACAAGTACCTGTTGAAGCCATATATATAAGGTCATTCCTACACCACCACTTTAAGATATTTTGGAAATAACTTGCTGCTAATTTGAATTCTTCTCCAAATATCTTGACATGACAAATGGCTTGACTAAGTGGCCTTTGATGACATTTAACCAACTGCTCTTCAGTTTTCATCGATGCATTGCATTTAAGGACGGTTTCCTTTATCTATTATTTTCATAGTTGAGAAAAGGCCACCACACAATGATCATATTGTATGCAATGGAAGAACACCAGCAAGTAACTGCAATGACCCAGGAAGTGCTTTCCACAGTCTGTGATATAACGCCAAAAATACGCCATGTTGAAGCTTCCCTAGAATCAGTTATAAAGCACAGTTTTGCCTAGTAAGCGACCAATATGGGGCTGGAAATATGTTTTACTACCTGTATAACCTATCCACTCTGTAGTTATTTATATTCCCAATGCGGATGTCAAAAATTCCCCTTAAATTCCTATCGTCCTCGTCTGAGCCATGTCATGCAGTGCTCCAATATCACATGGTTGGCCTTAATAGGTGACTCTGATAGTATGCATAACACAACCCAATAAAGGCGCCAACCATATTTGCACTATAACCTCAAAAAGACTAGTCAATTTGAAGCTTTCCTGGAATCCCTTATAAAGCCCAGTTTCACCTAGTAAGTAGCCAATGTGGAATTTAGCATGCATGACTACCTTTATAAATAACCCACTCCGTGGATTATTCATATTCCCAATGTGGGACTGGAGTGTTACAGAAACTAAACTACAAAAAGAGGTAGGCCTGAACGCCCATTTTGACAATATTCCTACAAAATCATGTTGACCTCTTGATTTCTCATAAATAAGAATAGTTCTAGGGGAAACAAGGGGTTGGGGTCAGGTCTGGTGTATTTTGGGTTGTCTTTCCACAGGCTTTTTGGGTCATTAGGGGCTTTTTGGGTCATTTTGGACAAGGTGTTTTCTTGTATACATTCAGTGTACTTGGTTTCTCCTTTTGATATATATAATTTTGTACTCATCAAAAAAAAAAAAAATTCTCATAAATAAGAAAAGTTTATTAGTAATTGAAAAGTCATTATCCAAGTGCACAAGGTGTATATACATTAGTTATCTAATTATGGAAAGTAAAAAGATGATAAAAATCCTGGATGCTAAAGATAGAAAAATATAGGCGGATTGCCATCAAATGATGAAGTAAATTGAAACGGAAGGCCTTGAGCATTCCATACCTCAGAGGGGCAAGTGTCAACAAAGAAGCCAATTATTGGTGAGAACTCCTTGCCATCTCTACATGTACCAAGTATTGTGAGATTAATTACTGATGAAAAAGGCATAAACAAAGCAGATGACACTAGATACTGAATGTTGAAAGGCAGAAGGGACACATAGTCTCATTTTACTCAAGTGTAATGAGTTGTTAGTCTGCCAACATCAGAAATGGAAGATAGAAGGATAAGAAAATGCTAAAGCCTCAATTTAGACTTTAAAATCAAATTAATATCTATAAAATATATATTTGAAAAATAGGATAGAGGGTGAAGCTGTTGATCTAAGATCCACCCGGTGCTTGTGTGATATATTTATGTATTTACATTATTAGGTATGAACCCAAGCGCTGAAAATTGTTAGAAGACTGACATAATGATTTAGAGACATGGTAATTAGAGCATAATATTTAATGGACAACATTGAAAAACAAGAACATTATGGTATAGCTGACTCCTGCCTGAGCAGGCCCATAAAAAGGAATCAAAAGAAAACAAGGCAGATAGAGAAAACTGTAAGATATTTAATCAGCAATAAAGTAACCTGCTTGATGAACTATAATACACAAAATGAGGACCTGGAGGAATCATCTTAATACCCTTAAAAGAAGGCCCTACAGAAAACGTCTGCGAGAGAGAATCAATATGTTAGTCGTCCTAGAAAATTTACTAGGTTTTTAATGGGCTACAAATATACGACAAAGCATAAAACAGATTCAAATTATCCCCACTTGGAGAAAGAAAAAATCATCGAACTTTGCAAATACAATAACACACTCGCACATTACATTTAATATAACAGAGAATGGCTTCGACATTTACCATTTATTAATAAGATATTACAACACTCCCACCCCCTCTTCTCATTAAACAGAATGCAGGAAAATATGTACATGGCGAATCCACCTGAGCTTTAAAGCAAAAGGAATAACAAAATTTCACTCCTAACATCAGTCTCATTTCATTTCTCAAGTGAATGGTGAATGTGTAATAAAAGAGGAAAAGTTATATTCAGAATTTCAGGTATTTGACTTCCTTTTTTTACGCTTTCTCAAGGAACAAGCAGAGAACTTGAATGTTACCTGAGTATCGACGCCGATGAGGGTGTATTGAGGAACATCCAGGAGAAGAAGAGTAGTGCCGTGTTTCACGAGCTCCAGAGCTGCATCAGCATCCATGCCTGCAAATTGAAGAAAACAGGGTTCCTATTTTTCCAATATTGATTGGAGTTTGATTTGAATTTTCCGGTTTTTGTTTAGTGTTGTCGGGACTTTGGAGACTTGGAGAGACCTCCAATAGTCCAGAAGCCTCTTGTAACTTTGTAAAGCTTGTTCACGCGAGGCAAAAAGGTTAATTTGTCATTTGCCGCCTGAAGTTTAATCTAATTATGTGGAGTCCCCGTGGTTTCCCATATTAGTACAATCCTCCTTTTGCTGAACTTCATATATTTTTTTGTCGTATAATTATTTGTATCAGCATGTAGTCGCAGCATACAGTATATGCTGAGTTAAAAAAAAAAAAAAAAAAAAAATTTATGTGCAGTGTCCTTATTATTATTTTTTTTGAATCCACACCCATGGCCAAGGCCCAAAACTATCATTAACAGTCATTTAAATCAGATGTTTATTTTTTTAATAACTTTGTCTCATTGATTTAAATCTAATCATTAAAATCAATAAAGAGAAAATCTAGGGACCCGTTGGGCTTATAACTTACAAATAACATCCCTCCAATACTCCAATAGTTGGTTGCCACGTAAACTTCACAACTTAATGATGGTGTGACTGTGCTTCACCTGATTCCTCGCCATCTACTTCGCCCCTCTTCTTTGTCACTTCCAGTCCCGCTTAGAATTTATAAACTTGTTGCTGTGTGTAAAATTGAAGACTTGTATATTTATTTGTCTTGAGAAATATTATGAATAGATAGACCTATTTAAAGAACAAAAGAGCACTGCATAAGTTGGGCACACCAATAAACAGGTGGTGTGCGTTAGTGCTTCTAGACCCAGCGTAAGATCGTCACAACAAAAAATACTCCTTTATACAATTCACAACAAAATGAAAGCAAAATTAAAGAGAAGATATTCTAGAGGATTCTGTTGACAACGATAATTGGAGATCTTGTTGTGATGTTGAGTTGGAGTCTTGCGCAGAGGAGGCCTTGCGTGGAGCTGACTTGGAGGTAATGGCAATTGTAGTGCTTTCACTCTGGATTGACGGTGTCGATTGAATATTGCCATGCTAACATATAAGATGAAGTTGTGCTACAGAGGGAGTTCAATATTTGGAAGAAAAAGTAAACAAAAAGGTATAAGAAAAATGTAGCGAGTAATCCATTGCCCAAAAAAAAGAGAGAAAAGAGCCATTGTATGCACGATTGTTTTAGTCAATTTTGAAGAAACGTTGGATTTGAGATCTCTCAATGTGTTTGTACGTAAAATGTAAATTGGAGAGCCAGTTCAATATTTGAAATAAGTCATAAGAAATCATATAGCACTCGATGGATTGTTACTAGAATGAAAAAAAACATGAGAGAATTGCATGATTTTTCGATGCAAGAGTTCCAAGTCTCGCAGCAAGCAGTGATTGTGAAAGGTGGATTTCGGTTGAAACTTGTCGACGTTGGACTGGGAGGTGGTGGTGGAACGAGAACAACTATTGGGCGACGGAGCAAAAAGATGGAAGAGATGAACTTTGAATCATGATGGTGAGGGCAGCTTCGATGAAAGCGATGGTGAGTTTGATATTGAATCAAGACAGAAGGGAGGGGCTCTGGTGACCTAGGTTTGTGATTAGCTGTGGGTGCATCTATTCTCTATTTGGTATGATATATGATGGGGCAACTTATAATAGGAGGGCTGCTTTTATAATAAAAACAATCGGACTGCTCCAAAGCGGCCCTCATCAATAAAAATAGAAATTACTGTTAACATTGATTTAACAGATAATGTAAATTATAAAAAAAATAATGATCATTGTAAATTAATAATTAGGTAATTCATTCTTCAATAGATAATTACTCGCACCATGGCGGCATGGCCCATGGTTATTAAAATATTTTTGGACTTGTCACAGATCATGTAAATTTGGGTTGGGATCCAATAGATGTGGCCTCGTGTATACAAAAGTAAGAAATTATAATTAACAGATTGTAATTATTATTATCATTATCATTAGTACTATTATTGATTAAAAGGTTTAATAATTAATTGTCCAATTCAATGGAAAAGTTTATCATTAGTGGCTAATTAATTACATGTCATGACCGATTCAAATTTTCTAAAAGCTTGTGAATATTCTCCAACTTCAATTTAAAGGTTTGAGAAATGATTCTTTGTTCCACCATATAAAGAAAAGTAGAGATACACGCTTCACAGAGTTGAGTCAATACATAATATTACGTTATTTTTTTTTAAAAGTAACGCAATATTTTAACTAATCACATCAGTAGAATGTATAAAAAATATACAAAAATAACTGTACGTAGCAGAACTTTTATCCTCAATCCACATTCATTAATCTCAGATAAGCACGCTGTTTTTCAAACGACTTTTGCCATGAATTACCCGAATTTTGATAAACACAAAAATTTATCGAGTATCTAATATTTATCCAGAAATCTAGTACTTTTAAAACTCACGGCCTCATATTTTCGTGATCTCTTGTTTTAAACTTTAAATTCAAACAATAATATAAAGATCTTGACAACAAGAACTCATGGAACAAATTAAGCATAGAATTAATGGCATCCATTATCACGTGTAAATCCACGACTAAAAATCAGTACTGCATGATGCAAATTCATTCACCAAACCAGAATAAAAAAAGAAAGAAATCAGGCATGCAATATCAAATGTCTATTTTGCTTGCAATCTCTCCTTCAATTTGTCGACCGTCTAAGCTTACAAAATTCTAGAAATTAAAGGGACAACTGAAAGGTAATATCAGTCTCTCAACCTATAACTCTTACCCGTGAAGGGTTGGAACTTTTCTTCTTCTTTCTTCAATGCCACATTCTCTGAAGATTGCTGTTTGGATTCCATTGGAGCCGCATCGGAACCAAGAATAAGCTTCCCCGGCTTCCTTACCGAGTTGGACCGAATAGCCTTGCTTTTTCCCTGATCAGCTGCACCTAGAGAAAGTTGTTTCAACTTGGAAGAGTAGTCTGATTGGGAACCTGACTCCATTGAAGCCTTCCCATCCAAGCGCCTTCCCACTCCAGAAAAAGCTTCACACGTCTTCACTACATCATTATCCTCCACAACAGCCTGATCTTTCTCCTGAAGTTCTTCAGTAGCCATGCCATTCACCAGTCTTTCTGGTTCTTGGTAATCGAGAGGAGGGGCAAAGTCGACCTCACAATCTGTGTCAAAGATACTGACAGCCTCAGACGGCCTAGTTTCGAGCACATCTATGTAAAACTTCTTGTCGTTATACATGATCATGATGGTGTCGTCCTTTGTGAGGCAGAAAAAGTTCCTGAGCGTCCTTTCCAAGACGGCTCTAGGGTTGGAAAGGTCCAAGAAATCCTTACTATGGGGTTGCAACTTCACGTAGGTTGCTTTCTGCAAACTAACGCTTTTTATTATCAGCAAGTCTCCTTCCCGTAGTTGCATGTGCTCCATCATCCAGTTCGGCAAGAAAGCCAAACCCTCGTCGGCAACGAACTCTTGAACCCCACAATGCGTAGCTCGCCCAGTGTCGGGGTTGAGCAACTCGAACAACATGGGAAAATCGAAAACGCTATACGCAAGATGATCCAGAGCCGAGGCAGGCATGATGATTTTGTCGCCGCATTCGAGGTGCGACTTCTCACAAAACGAGAGAGGAAAGCATCGGTAAGCTTGCTCAAAGTGATCATACTGATCATCTCCAAGTTCAGCAGATTGATCCATGAGATCGAGGATGAGCAGTACCGAATGATGAAAGTACACTGCGGTGGGGATTGATTTAATAATGGGGGAGGGGATGATTAATAGCACGTACGTTTGTTAGCCGGGGCGATCGAGATTGAGTTGTTTAAACGTGTTTGGAAAAGAACACGGAAACCTATTTGGCAACGGAAGTATATATACATATCCCAATCTTTTCGGCCAATAATATTAGGAATCTTATCAGGTCTTTCACAAGGTTTTCAGCTTATGGGTGGACATATTATTTAGAAAAAAAAAAAAATAACAATAAAAAACACGAAAATAAAAAACAAAGGATAAAAGCTAAATAAATGAACAAAAATACTAAAAAATTAGAAGTATTTTTGTGATATGACTTTCTGACTCCGAAAGAGCCCTCAGACGCGCGACGTCTCAAATGTCTTTCTAGTCAAAGTAAAACGTTTTTTATCAGTTCCTCGACAATTAAAACATTCCGCCATAGCAGTAATCCCTTTAGTTTATGGGGGAGAAAAAAAGAGCGAATGATCGAAACCAAAGCACATATTTTATTTTTATAAACTAATTATGCAGCCACAGGCATGATCTGGGTACAATGTTATTCAAATACGGTGCCGTAAATATCACCCATTTATTTGTATTTTTCAGCTCTCAATTTAACTTGTGGATTCCGAATGTCATCCTGGCTTTGAATCAAACGAATCTCCAAACTGCTTGACTGGGGATCATGTCCTGCACTTCTATAATCATTCATTGTCCTCTGCAGTAGTGCCTGCACGGATAGGAAAAACTCCAACGATGATCTATTAATCATATTATTCAACAATGAGGATCCAAATATTTCAAAATGCAACGGCAAATTAGCGTAGTTTAATTTTTTTTAATAAGTAACAGCAACCCATAGTTTTCTAATCTCAAAATTAGCAGATCCTCTAACAATTATTTTTCTTTTCCTTCGATTGGGGGGGGGGGGGGGGGGGGGGGGGGGGTTCACACGTTTGTAATAGTGACATTTGTAACAGTGACAATAGGAGCTAAAGCCATGGTGGGCTTAGGTTGGGTAATAAAGTTTAATAGTTGGGCTCAGTCCGTGTGTTAAGTGCTGGCCTGTGGCCATCTCTTTCATTTGCATGTGATTGATGAAAACTAATACAAAGCATTTCTATCTTCTTCTTCCTTCCCTATGTGTTTTTTCTAGGAGGTTCTCACCCTCGAAGTGAAAGAAGATAGAAATGCTTTGTATTAGTTTTCTACTTGCCATTACAAGAGGGGCGTTCTCTTCATATATATACTAACATACCTCATCTAACTCATTGGCCAATGATCAACCCGCTAAAACAAACGGAAGATAACATAAGCCTAACATGTCTATCAAAGTAAGAAGTGGGCCATGGCCCAATCAACAATAACATGCAAATGAAAAAGATGGCCACAGGGCAACACTTAACCCACGGGTTTGAGCCCAACTATTAAACTCTTATTACCCAACCTAATCCCACTATGGCTTTGGCCCCTATTGTCACTGTTACAAATGTGTGACATTTGGCGGGGGGAGGGGGCACGTACAAAAGTTTCCCTTCATGAAGAAGTCTTAAGGTCTGGTTTGGTTACACAAAATTAAACTATCTCATTTTATATAATCACTACAACTTTCACAAACTTTCATACAAAATATAATAAATAATTCAACTTTTTCAAATTCTAAAAAAAAAATTATATTAAAATAATATTTTATTTAATTTTCAATAAAACATCTCATCTCATCTCATCTGAACTGCGTAACCAAATGAGGCCTAAAAGAACAAATCTCTTGCATGAGTTTATTTTCATGACATGTGGATTTATTTCGAAATTATGATGGTGACCACCAGAGAGAAAATATGAAAACATGGCCACAATTGTCCCAATTAAAAAACTATATAGCCAAGAGAAAATAAATACCAAAGAGAAGTTCTCTCCCTTCCCTAGCTCTTCCTTATTGCCTCCATACTCTCCATGGACCATAAAAAGGAAATCAAGCTTCATGAAAGCATCTGGACTTGAATACATCCCAAAGGAGCACAATCAGAAAACTTGAAGCTATCAAATCCATCAGGACTTCATACCATTAGCCCATAACTATCATCCTCTTTCAAATCAATTCTAGATCCTTTTTCCTGAATGATAATGCAACTTCATGCATATTCACAAAGCACTACATAAGTAATTGTGCTCTTTTTATTTTTGCTTGGCTAAAAGGAAAAAAAAAATGCATTCAATAAATAGGATAATATTTAATAATGAGATAACAGTTAAGACCTAAACAAATAGCTCGAAGTGTCATATAGAATGTGCCATCCAACTTGATGCATGTGTACATTTGACTGTCCAAATTGAAGTCACTTGGGACGGGCAAGGCACAGATGAGTTTTTATCCTTCTAGCAGCACTTCTAAGTCATTATGAAAGCAAGTTCTAGTAATGAACTGAAAAAACAGCAAAAGTAGTACCTGCAAGCTTGATACCGCAAGCTCTGCTGCCTTGTCAAGGTTGTCAGGATATTTCTAGAAAGCTCAAAGAACAATTGTTAGCAGAAAATAAAATATTATTGGAAATAGTATTTATCTTCAGATGGAATAACAGTTCAGGGCATTACATTGCTCCAACCAAGTAGAAGAGCAGTTGTAAGATCTCCCGTTCCCTGCAAGCATGTGCACATATAGCTTCAAAGTAGAGCCTCTTGGAAGGACATAGTTGTTCGATAAGGAAATAAAATTGAATGCACAAATATGGATGCAAGGGAGAAGTCTAATATGATTGGAAAGTCAAATTCATATAACATGAAAACAAGTTCCTAACGTCATTGCAATTCCAGATCCCATTATGTATGTAACATGCGCTTTGTTGTGTAAACAACGACGATGGCAAACAAGTGAAAGCAAACACAAGCAACACAAAATTAACGTGATTGGTAACGTGCCTACGTCCACAGAGCTGTAGAGGATTTATTATACTGAGGAATCACAAGACACACTTTGGGGCTAAATCTCACTATTCAGAATACTTAGGGCGTACTAAATTGTTCATTAAGTATATATTTATAGTAGGCCTGCAACCCGGCCTAACAAAATCGGGTTTGTGCCCGACCCAACCCGGCTTATTTAAGGCGCCAACCCGGACAAAATGAAATCGGGTCGAGCCCGTATGACCTAACATTTACCAAATAAAGCCCACAGTTTCCCAGCCCAACCTTCAACAAAAGCTTACGATTATTTGATTCATTTGAGGTAGATTAAGCACGTTGGCAGTGGTTCCTCGTTCTGTAATAATCCGAAGGCGAGGCTCAATCAGCTTCCACGTGATGTCAAGGTTGGTTGGCTTTTGATTGCTTTTTTCTTTGTTTGGTTACTGGAAAATAATTATTGGAAAGCATACAAAAATGATGGGAATGAAAATTTCTATCTTTTACCTTTCTAATAATTTCTGACTCATTGGAATTGGATTCGGTGAGAAATTTGTTGCATTGATGGTTGTAGTGAAAAGAAATTTGCTTTATTCTTGATGAAGGCAAGTGGAGGTGAGAAATTTGGGTGTGGCTGAACTGGCTGGAAACCGGTTTCTCCGATGGTTTTTCCCCAGATGCAACTAGTAACTAAACAAATGGAGATGGGACAGGAGCATATAGACGAAAGAAGGGAAGTTTTAGTGGGAGGGTCTCACATTTCTGTTTCGTTTCACTAAAAAACTGTGAATTGTTAGTAAGGCACCCTGTATTTTCATTTGTCATCTTCCAGAGGTATTTAACTGAGAGTTTGTTTGTATTTGTAAAATGCTTGCTTTGTCAAAGGTAACTGGCACCTGGCATTTTGGGTGCACAATACTCCCTCAAGAGGATAAGATTCCTGCTGTTATCTCCCGTCTGACAGACTTCCATAAAGGATTCATGGATGAGTTTTGTGACTGAAGGATTCATGGATGAGTTTGGGCGGCTAGGGTTTGAGTTTGAGAAGAGAGTTTCTTTTTATACGGACGGGTTGACACCTAAGACAAAAACCCGTTCCTAGTCGGGTTGGAGACCCGATCAAATAGCAATTTGAAAAAGTCAGGTTGGATCCGTCCATTTTAATCGGACCATCTGGTTTATCGGGCCTTTTGCACAGCCCTAATTTATAGTATCACATGACGGAAACTCTAATTTTCACTTTTTTGCTTTATTCGCTCTAGCGGGATCTCTGTCCAATGCTCGCTCGAGCTAACTGTCAAGTGAGACTCGAGCAAACTCTCTGCCTAAGCTCGAGCCATCGGTTACGCGAACGTTAAGCGAACTTTCTGCCTGGTGCTTTTTCTGACCGCAAACAGTTCCAAAAAATTTTCCCTGGGGTGTTGCCATGGGACCCCCATGAGGCTTGGCCATGTTCGCTTCACCTCCTTGAAAATTCGCCAAAAAAACCATAACGCATCCTGGCCGGGTCGGGTCGGGTCGGGTCATCGAATTTTCCCAATTCTTGTTGTCATGGTAAAAGCTTCACACTAAAGAACAACTTCGAGGTACAATAAAGCTTGGTACTACAGTAGAATCATGAAATCTTTGTAGATGAAAGGAATTATGGTGATAATTTACATACCGTGAAATATGCAGGAATTTTGGGAATGACGATCTTAAATTGCTCAGGAGATTGATCCTGTCATGCTCACGAGTTCAGTAAAAGCATATATACTATCACAGATCAATCAGCACATCTAGTTTCTACCTGTATGAAAATCTATTCAAAATGCGAGAGAAAATTTTTAAATAGACAAGACAGGCAGACAAACTGAACACTAAATTAGAGACACATTTGCTATGATCTTATAATTTAAGATATCACATCAAATCTATCATGGAAACTGACTCTTAACAAGAATTAGTAAAGATTAACTAACTTCTTGGAAGGGGTTAACTCACAAATGAAGTATTGAGAGAGAGAGAGAGAGAGAGCAGTAGAAATTTCTGGACAAATACCTAATAATTTGACAGGAAGCCATATATCTCAACAATCAGCTCCCAAATAGAATATTATAGAATAGGATTTGAAGAAATAACCACAATGCAATTCCAAGTACGGAAGTTCTAATTTCATATGATCTAATTGCTTCAGGTACTTTTGTGTACCAATAGACTACTTTCTACTACAACATTTGAAGACACTAAGAGGGACTCATCACATGTTATAAAAGTTTCAGTTCATACATCAGATTCCAAAACGACCAAGTTTAAGGCAAAGCTAACATCTCAATCTCAAGCATCTATAATGCAAATGCTTACCTACCTTTTCCTTCTGATGACTGCCAATAAGGAGAAGATTGCCTTCTATATTTATGCTTGTAATCACAACCTGTGATGATCAGAATATGTACATCACACTTTAAAATTCACAGAGAGAGAGAGAGAGAGAGATGTTAAATTACATGTAAATGAAGTTCATGCACAAGTTGCTTGCATAAATAAATTGTTCAAATGGTATTTGAAGGAATGGAAGCTTAAGTTACACTATATGATGCGCTGTGTTTGCATAGCATAACTGACATGAAAGGTAATTAATACCTACAATTAAAACATTGGAGAATATATCAACCTAGAATCTGGACTTGTAACATATATATCCCAGGATTCCAAGAAGTCCAACCACAGCACTTATGTAATGGATCCATTTGACTTCATGATACCATACTCGGTTGATTTCTATGAGTTTGATGAAGAGCAAATTTCATGATCAACAAATGCAACCAGCTACATCTAAAGAAGTATAGTAGGCGTTCAGGATTGCATAAATTAATTCCTAAGAAGTAAAAGGATGCAGCTGAATGGGCATTACACATTCAATAAGGCTGCTAGTATCATAATGTAAATAACAAAATGGCTCCTCATCAAGTCGTTTGGCCACCAAATGGAAGTACGTATTGACAGCAAGAAGCAATTAAGCCAGTTCAGCTGTGATTCTTTTGTAAAAACTAGTTTACTTCATCAGAGCAAACTAGTGCACTTGATGCCCGTCTAAGCTGGAGTGCTATAGAATATCTATATCTATATATATATATATATATATATTCATTTAACTGCAGCATGCTTTATATTTCAGCAGTCAAGACTAAATTGGTCATTTACTTTTTGCAAAGATCCATGTGCATCCGAAAGCAGGCTTGTTTAGGGGCTAAAACTGATCCATACAGGGATCAGTATTGTGCCGATTTCTATTGCATATTGCAGCCATAAATATGGCAACCCCATTGATTTTGACGAACTTATACTACAGTGTCACCACATGTTCAATATGTTTTGATAAGTAAATAAACTTTAATTAGAAAGCACGAAAGAGTGAAGCAACCTAGAACAACATATATACAAGTTATTCCAATGTCACTACTCCAGGATAACAATAGACAATGGCAGTTTATAACTGTAACAACCCGACCCAAAAATTTGGATGTTTTCATATTAGTATTATTATTATTATTTTATAATATTATAGAGTTTTGTTTGAATTTTTAAATATCATTTCTTCCTATCCCAACCCGTTAGCAACAACCTCACACTCATCCTTATCCCTTAAATTGATAAATTCGAATCCTATTAGGAGACGAACTCGTATGGGAAAACCCTACCATAGTTTTTCCTCTATAAAAGCTCACGAAGCCTCTTATTAAATACACCACAAACCAGATCCACGCACCCAGCCACTACACAGCACCCTCACCGACAGTTCCTCCACGTCGAGACCCCACAGAAAACTGCCATGCATCACGCTGCCATGCACATGCCCCTCATGCACGAAAGCAGTCCTGTTTTGCACCCATCGAACAGAGCATCGTCAGCAACAACCATGAAAGGCCACAACTCGACGACGGAGCCATCGCAGCGACTCCACTACGCAGACCATGCATGACCGCGAGAACCACCAGGGCACGCCGCCAGCCACCACAGAAGACATCGGCAGTGGCTCTTTGGCCGTATACTTCTACTGCCGTCACCAACCACTTCAAGGGACATCGGAGCACCACCCACGGTGACAGAAGCTGCCGGCCGTCCTAGTCCCGTCGCACCCACTCCCTTCCGGGTAGCCTACCGCCGTCCGCCACCCTCGCCTCACTCTTTTCCTCTCGGTAAACATCTCTCACTCTCCCTCTCTCTCTCTCGGTTGCACTGCCGCTTGGTTCACTTCCTTCGGCATCGCACCACCTCAGACAAGCCCCCAGTCGCGCCGCCGTGACCCCCGCCAGCAACCCAGAACCGCCGCACGTCAGCCTCTCTCTCGGTGAGTCCTCTGCCTCGCACGCGTCTTCCGTTGCCTCTGTTTCTCTACATAACGTATTAGTTGCTTTTTAGGTTTATTTTCACTCAGTGCAAGTGTTTAAAGGAGATTACTTTTATACCCTTTGTAACCCCTTCCCATAGTATCTTCAGTGTTTTTAAGTACGATTACATTTATAACTTATTGTTTAAGTGTATGTTAATTTATGAATATTAATATGTCATTGTATTGAAATTGAGTCAAATTTTATTAAATAAAGATATTAGTCATAAGCTCTTTGTGTATAAGAAAGTGTTTAAAGAATTTAAAATGTGTTCTAAAGTATATTATGGAGCCTATTATATGTTATACTTTAAAAAGAAATTAAGGAATTTTAAACTATATTAGTTATTATTAATTTTACAATTAAATTTCAGTAGTAAATAGTAAGTGTTTAAATCTTTTATTTTAAATACTTTAAATCTATGGTGTGAAGTGAATCTTTAATGTTATTATAATAGATTTTGATATTTTTATGCTATTAGAGTTGTAAATTTAAGAATAAAGAAATATGTTAAGAATATTTAAATGATATTATTATTTATTCGATTTCTTGTTTAATTATGTTAATTATAAGAAAGGAAACCTATTTTAAGAATTTAAGTTTTTATGACTTATCTTTAATAGAATTGATTATATCTCAAGTATTATACTAAGTTATATTTTGAAAGTAAGAATATGCTATTAGTATTGTAAATAATTTAAGATATCAGTATTCATTGTTTTAGTGATAAACAGAATATTTATTTGATTATGTTCTACGATGTGAATTTTTTTAATTAAGTAAAAACTTAGTTAAGAATTTAAGTTTTATGAATTATTTTAAAATAGCTCGAGTATTTCCACTATATTATAGATTAGTATTTTAGTAATTTTAAATATTATGATTTATTGATTAAAGGGTTAAACAAAAGATTTGTTTGACTGCCTATTAGATTGTGAAATTGATTTAGTAGGATATTGGTACATATTGTTTCCAAACCAATTTAGTGATAGTTATTATTTCATATAGGTCTCAAGTTACGAAGTATTATTCAAGAAGACACGCAGCGAGGTAAGTAAATTTGATCATAAATTAGGATCATCACAGTTAGCTTATATGTATGTATCATCCAAGCCAGTTCATTGATAGCCACTATTTATGAATCGCTCATGTCATATGCAAGCATGTCATCTAGCATAGCATACGACCATGTCATTCCGCATCATGTTTAAATTCAGAATTTATGTTTATGTATGTAGTATGTCATGCATCTCATGTGTATAAGATACGTAAGCCATCTTAAATTCAAGTGTAAGATAATATCAGATCAGTTAATAAGATGGCCATTCAGATGCATGGTACCAATGCAGTTCAGTTTCAGGGTGGTGTGCAAGCCACGAACTCAGTCGTGGTCCACCATAGTATGCTAGAATACTATCAGCAGTTCCCCTTGCTGCAGCGGGATGTGGGGCTGGTGCACAACCTTGCACACAGGGTTAAGTGTGTTGGCCAGTCAGATAAATCAGTTAAATCAGTCAGATCAGTCAGTTAATTCAGTTAAAACAGTCATACATAGCATAAGCATCAGTATGAACAGTCATGAATTTTTTTAAGCTCAGCATGAAAGTTGTTATGAAAATCTTATGTTTATTACGTTTACATTGTGATAGATTTCTTACTGAGTCATCGACTCATTTTAGTTTGTTTTCATGTTTTTAACCACCCAGGTGAAGATGATGATTACGAGCAGGCAGGCCAGGAGTAGAAGGAGCATTTATTTTTAGTTCAGACTTTCTAAAATAAAACATGTTTTTTATGACATGAATTTATTCAGTTTATTTCATTAATGTTTTGGAAGACAGTTTTATTAGACGTTTTTCCGCTTAATAAATTTCAGTTTTTCAATTATGAAATTATGAGATCTATTGCCGGGTTTATTTTATGAAAAACACGTGACACACCTAGCCTACGGGAAGGGGGTGTTACAATAACCAAGAAGAAAAAACGAAGCTTGCATATTCAATGATGCATAAACACCTCAGGAATTTAAGGGTACAATAGATGATGATATAACAAAACCTTTGATGGTCCTGCAGCATGAAGAATGTTACAAGCTTCCTGGCCATCTCTTTCGGAGCCAATCCTGTGACAAGTGTATACTTAACAATAATATTTGAGATAATGTCCCTATAAAGAGAGTAACAGCTTGAAAGTTTAACACTTCATACTCCAATTTCTGAACATTTACTCTTCTTTTTTTCTTTATTTTTATATAAGTTAGATTTAGTCCTTATTTTGTATATACTTAACTATTTTTAACAGCATAACTTAATTTCAAACATTTTTCCAAAAATCAAACACAAGTGGAGAAACAAAAAAAAAAATGATCAACTATACCTAGACAAATCCAGAGTGAAAAAAAAAAGACAAATGGAGAAACAAAAAAGAAAAATTGATTCTCCACTTGTGTTTCTTTTTTGTTTCTCCACTTGCGTTTTTCTTTTCACTCTGGATTTGTCTAGGTATGGTTGATCAATTTTTCTTTTTTGTTTACGCATCAAGAGACCATGGGAGTATTATAGGCAAAACGCACAAGTGGAGAAACAACAAGGAAAAATTGTTCAACTATAACTAGACATATCCAGAGTTAAAAGGCTCAGCCCAATCAGGTTAGCTTCACCAGCCTAAGTGATCACTATGCCTAGACATATCAATAAGTACCTGAAACCAGTCAACTGTTCAGCCTCAAACTGGTTGGGAGTTAACATTGAAGCCACTGGGACAACCTAATCATAACAAGCATTACCAAAAACGTAAACATCGTAACAATTTCCAGTCTCCCTAATGATCTTTACAATAAGAAACATTTACATAAACGGGCAACCATTCAAGATTAAATGACTACTCCACTTGTCTAATATGTAGGAGCTGACTGATCCAAATGTCAAACAGACGGGTTGGAATAATGGTCCAGCATAACCTTTATCTCCAGCAGGAATCAAGAAGATCCAAATATTTCAAATTCACAGTCATCATGTCTATGCCCTCGGCAGAATTCAAATTTCTCGTTTCCTTTTTGAGACGTCCCAAAAAATGTCATTTTTCTAAAAGTCGAAGTACTTAGTTCTTTTGTAGTATGGTATCATAAAATTTTTTTAAGAAAGCAAACAAGACTCTTATTAACAGTCGTGCCACCTATTATATAAAGTATGGGAGAGTTTAGGAAGACCATTTAACTTGAATTACCTGAAGTGCACTTACGGAAAACTCTTTGCTGAGAGCTTGTGCACTCCCGGGGTTAGTAGAGACTTTGTTCTCGGACACCCAGTGCCAATAAAAAAAGTTTAGGAAAATCATTTAAGGACACCAAACCACAAACACTTAAATCAGATTGCTCACCTTTTCACGATATACTGATACTAGTTCTGAAGGGACATAGAGCTTTCCATCATCACCCATCACTGGATCACAGACTAGACAAGAAAAGCCAAGGTTTACTGAGATATGGAAAGGCATTTTTCCTCTTGAAAACAAAATATGCTGTCTAGTAGGTAATGCATAATTTCCATGCTATTGTATATATGTTACACATAAGCCTCAATATAATAAATTGACACGGCATATATTATCAGCCGGAGTCAATAGTATCCTCTTTGAATCTTCTTTTTATGTCTATCATCCCTTTTGATTTTTGGCTTTCGGCAGCTGCTGCTGCTGCATCAACCACGAAAGCCAATAGCAGTGTCTCATCTGAACAATTTTGTGCCAGAAGCAGAACCAAGTCCCATATCATATTTGACTGCATAAATTTTGGTTTCCATACTGCATAGTGAATACAATCTCTCAAAACGTTCTATGCACAACTGCTATATAGCTGGGGACTTACACGATTAAAGAAGGTATTTTCAATAATAAATTTGCTCAACAATTCAAAAGCCTTACAAACCAGTTATATCTAGTCCCCAGTTTATCTGGATTAAAAATTTTTCAAAGTAACAGGAAAATAGGAAAAGAGTAATTGTCTTTGATACAGCAAAAAGTCAATCTTCTTACCATATGTCAATTTCGGGTTTATAGAACGAAGCTTACTGACAACTTCCAATACAGTTGTCAAAAAAGAAACTGAACCAATATAACCTGCAAATAAACTGATCAGACCTTTTTTTTTTTATATAAATAATGCACAAATTTTATTAAAAGTGCGGATTGACACAACTCAAGCACAAAAAGAAGTATACAATAGGATACACCCATCTAGCAAGAAGAAGAAAAAGAGCAAAATTCCTTAAACTCTAAAAGATTGGAGGCTTGGCACAAAAGACGAATACAGAAGCTAAACTTGGCATACCTGTTAATAAATGAGTATAGTATAATAAATTATTCGCTTCAAGGCCTTCTATCAAATCACATAGCTGTTGTCCATTCAAAACTTGGCCCTTAAAAGTTGGGTATCCTGCACCGTTTAATGGTAAATTAGACCATGGTCACACATTTGCTATACAATGCCTGGACCTATAATGATTGATAGATGACATCGCACCATATATCAGGCCTCAAACTTTCTGAGACTGTTTGAATGAAGTAATAGTAGCAGCTTGCCTGTATGGTTTGAGAATTGCACCGAATTAATTGGATCCACATCATAGCCCAATAACTGGAGAGGGAAGACAGCTGATTTATTTCCAACATATCCCTGAAGAGATAGTAAGGAGGCAGCCAAACAGAGGGTAAATATAAAAAAGAAAAAAATAAGAAGGAAAAAAGAAATCCAGCAATACCTGAACTGTGTGAGACTGAATACTGAGAACTCGGCCGGTCTCGGAGGGCAGAGCCAAAGAAAGGATCGGAGGTACCATTGCTAGATTTCTCGAGCTCCTCGACCTTCAATTCAGTCAAGATTAATAAAAAACAATCGGGAAAGAAAATCAAAGACTATAGGATTTTCCCCGGAATAGAATTTTACCGGAAGTGTGACTTTCTCGGAGAATTCCCAACTGAGGACTGCCTATGAGCCGAGACTGTAACAGCATACAGGGTCGGGGTTTCAAGGCTAGCGGATTCTTGTATTTATGAAGAGAAACACTACTTTACCTCCCATTTGTCCCGCTCCATTTGACCGCTTGCACCAAATTTTTTTGCAATTGAATTGTGCCAACTTTTAGGGAATGAAGCTTTGTGCGTGTCTGAGCCGAATCCGATTGCTCCACTGATCACGCGGAGGTGTCGACGATACCGGTTTCCACTCGGGAGTCGGGCTCAAATGAAAAATCTGCCATCAGCTGAAAAACAAAAAGGAAAGATTTATAAATTAAAAAGCAATGTTATATATAATGCGCAAGTTTCATCTAATTATTTTAAAAAAGTGTAGAATTTATTATTAAAGATTTTTTTTTATATAAATCTTATATTTATTTTTTTTAAAAAAAAATTATACAATATTTAGACACTTTATAACTGCAAATCTCATTTATCTAAATTAAATATACTTTTCCTTTTTATTTTCAAAGTGATTTAATATACTCTTCATTGATATAATTTGTATTTTCATTCCAAAATTATTAGAAGGTGACATATGATACAATTTTAACATTCTGATTTCAATTACAGATTTATTTTTATTTTTTTTATAATTTAACAATGAGTAATGTCAGATATAATTTTAAAATGTACAAATTTCTCATACTATTTTTGAAAAGGAATATGGTCCACCAAAAAATAATAATTTTTTAATGTGAGTTCCATATTCACTCACATTTTTAAGAATATTAAGATTTACACACTTTAAAACTGTAAGTACCATTTATTGTATCGTTAAAGATGTCATGCTATTTATATTTCTTGCATGCATGTTGATTATGAGTGCATACATGGGATTGGTGGTTGTTGATACTTTTATCTTGGTTCCATTAAGGTTATTAGATTGAGTAAGAGAAAAGAAAAGAAAAGGTACTTGGCCAAGAAATTAAACCTCATGATTGTTAATAAATTATCACTATCCATCTACTACCAAAAGGCATTTCAAGTTTTTTTATTTTTTATTATTTTCTTTTAAATATTTTTTTAACATCCTTAATTATTAATAAAAAATTAAAAAAATATATAACTTTACTAATACACACTTTCTTAATCATTAAGTAAAATTAAAAAATTAAAAAAAATCAAATACAAAAAAAAATAGTAAATAGATAGTAGTAGAGTAGTAATCCTATCATTATTTTATTTTGATATATATGTTAGTGAAGCATATTGTATAAGTCTCATGCATAATGCGAAGCATAAATAAATAGCAAGCTAATTCCTTGGTAGTAGCTAATGGCGTTGCATTTACCATATATATGCTTGCTATTAAATGAAATGAAAAATTTTATTCATCATCTCTACACATCACACATCACATTTATTTTTATTTTTTTTCTTCTATTAAATGTGTGATGTATAGATGATGAGTAGAAAAATTTAATTAGTTTAAGAAGAATAAAACTAAAAAATTTTAAAAAAGAAAAAGAAAAAAATGTTGTGGTATATAGGCCGGATGATAAGTAACAAAGCATGAGTGAAATTATATACTAAAACGTACGTCTCTTGACTATGGTTTAAAGAAAAAATGAAAATTCCGACCGAGGGCATGCATGCAATTAAGGCCTTGTTTGGATATAGAGATTATTTCATCTCATATCATGATTACAATTTTTTTAAATTTTCATACAAAATATAATAAATAATTTAATTTTTTTAAATCTCAAAATAATAATAATATTAAAAAATAATATTTTATTCAATTAATTTAAAATCATTTCATCTCATCTCATCAACTATTCAAATCAGCTCTAAGATAAACAATATTAGACTGTTCGGCAGCCAACTATTGGTCAACTGCATGCATGCATGCATGCAAGCATGGGTTACTGGATATTGTTTTTTTAACTTTTTTTTTTTTTGAGCAAAAGTTTTTAACAATATTGAGAATGCATAATGTGAAACGACGTCTTAAATAGAGCATATATAATCGGCAAGAACGATTCAGCAGTACGTAGTTGTCGTTTTTTCGTATGGATTTGTGATGACCGTTAGATGGTACGTAGAGGAAGGTTTCAAAACCAACCGGTCCAAATGAAACTCATGTTTCAACTTTCACAGGTAGCTAATAGCTTATAATTAATTAATTTGCTGGGTGTTTGTATTTTTCGGCGTTGATTCTGAAGACACCATGCCAAAAAGTCAACAAAAAGTGATGAACAGTAACTAATTAAAATACCCATATATATATATACTTGGTTTGTATTCACAATCTATCTCAATCCATCTCAACTCATCTCACTACTATTCACTATTATTCGACAACTTTAACTCACAAATCTCACTACTATTTACAACATATCTCACTACTATTTACAACCTATCTCAACTCATCTTCGAATCCAAACGATACTTTAGTTGCCAGAAATTATATGTGCACTTAGAAATTTCATCCACTCTTTCTTTTAAAAAATAATCAATCTAAAATTTGTATAAAAAAATAATTTTTAATGATGAACGTTATTTTTATTTTAATAATAAAAAATTTATTTATCATCATTTTTCTTATCATCCTCTCAGCATTCTATGATGTGACATTAGAATGTTGAAAACTATTAGAGACTATAATAAATAGTCTTCAATCATCTAATACAACATTATGAGATGATAGAAAGATGATGAGAATTAGAATAATGAGTAGCATTACTCATAAAATAAAACTTACGCACCTTACAACTATTTATAATAGAATTTTCTATATATTTATTATATTTACATTACACTCGATTTTTTATTATTTTTGTTTTATTCCTGTTAAATTAAAAAAAAATTTCTACTCATCATCTATATATCACATATTTAATAAAAAAAAAAAATATATGTGATATGTGATGTACGTAGAAATGATAGTGACTCATTGAGTAAAATTTTTCTTAGCAATTTTAGTGATATGGTTGCATGATAATATACTATTCGTCATTTTTTTTTTCCTGATAATCTTGCCGCGACAGTTTCACGAAAAAAGAATTCTGAAATACTTTATGATATTTAAACGTACGATTTGTTGTCCTGATCTCTTTGTTGGTAATTAAGGTTAGTTCAGTGGGGGGAATCTCTGGTGCATATTTTTAATATTTAATTGACGAGTGAGCTTAATTTCATTTTAGTTTATAAGGAGCGTGAATTAATTCCCAAGAATTGTGGTACTAGTAGTACTACTGGTGCGCCACAAAACCTTAAATTAGTACATGATGTCCTGCTTGAATAACATTTGGGAGTGTATTTTCTTGTTGCTATTCGTGCCAATTTTACTATAATAAAAATAAATATTTGTAACAGATTATATTATAACAATAACTATTATTTATGTTAAAAATAAATTTATTTAAATAGAAAATAATTATTTAAACTGAAAATAATTAATTATAGTAAATTTATATGGACGTGCCGTTTCATTCTCGTATCCAGTACCTTCAAAAGTGTCTTGGTATTTGAAATATCGTAGTAGATTAAGCACTGAAACTTAAATGATGGTACTGTACATGCATGTGCGTGGTTGGAGACATAATAATATGAGAGTTGCTATACATCCGCAACTGCTCCGTTGCACACTATACACTTTATTTTTTATTTCATGTCAAACGCCTCATCTATCTCTCTCTCATCAAACTCTCTTACTCATCAGTTCGGTCTCTCTCTCATCAACTCTCTCTTACAATCCGATAGTATTTTGAATTCGGAAGATTTGGAATGAGTATTTTGGCTCATGCCGCGTAAGAGGTGGTTTGACTGATGCCAAATAGTAGCTGATGCAAAGTATTTTTCTAATAATTTTGTTATGATCAACCAGTAGCCTTAAAGCTCGAAAATATGACTGTAGTCACTACCAAAGCAGTAAAGTACATCAAAATAATCAGCCCAAAGCAGTTTATATTGCCAACAAGCTGTGCTCACTTGACAAGATTATGACTCGGAAAATTGGTTGGTCTGTGAATTTTTGTTCCAATATGCAAGCTAGGCATGCATTCAAGTACTTGGGAACAACATGCATGCATAACAGATCTTGAATCGCAAAGGTGAAAGGCTGGAAAAGTGCAGTACCGGTAGCTACTCTTAACTTTTGGCCGGTCTTAGAGAGAGATATATGTCAAGTAAAACTGCATGCATGCCTTCCTCGACCTTTCCTGCAATTGGAGTTAAGAGGATTAATGGTGTGGCAATCCATATGCATGCATGCATGCATGCGCGCGCAGGAATCAGAATATTGCTCCTGATGAGATTTATTAGGTAGCGAGAAATCGTGCAAGTTCACGAGGGTCAGGCCTGGGTTGAGATTATTAATTGGATAATGATAGGATTATTATTTTCTATAACTTATTTATTATTTTATTTTATTTTTATTTAATAGTTAAAGAAGTGACTATTAATAAATTTGTATATTTTTTTAAATTTTTTCTTAATATTAAGGATGTTAAAAAAATATTTAAAAAAATAATAAAAAGATAAAATTTTAAATACATTATAAAATAGTAAAAAGATGGTAGTGTATCATTAACCTTTTTAATTATGTAATGTTTGATTTTTCGTCTACCAATTAAAACTGGCCGTCAAATCCGACATGACGACCGACCACCTACATGCAAAAAGAGGATAGAAACATGAGTTAATATTTATTTTCTTTATTTGCAACCTACTTTAGTTGGTATATAATTAAGTAGCTAATTGCTACTTGACTAATTAAGACTAGCGACAAGCTAGCTTTTGAGATCTTTGTACTAGGTCATGTGGTGGTGTTTTGGATTTTACCAGCAGCAGCCTGGGTCATTCCTGGACTGGTTTCTGTTGAGTGGCATTCTGCTGTTTTTCTGCCGTTAGCTAGCTAGGTATCCTGTTTTAATTTTGTTGTCTTCTTTATTACTTACATCTAGGTTGATTCGAGAATTTTTTTTCTTTCCTTAGAATATAATAAGCCGTTGGGTTTTTGTTTAGTATATTTGTGTAGTAGTATCATGATTGAGCAATATAACAAAGGCAGTGAATGTAAGTAAAGAAATACTATTATGTCCACTTTTTTTTGATATTTACATTTGACTGCTGGTTAATTTTTTTTTTTTTAACTTAGTGATTAAGAAAGTGATTTTAAATGTATTGATATATTTTTTTTATTTTTTAAATATATTTAAATATGTTGAAAAATGTGAAAAGAAATTTTTTTTTTTTTTTTTTTTTTTTATGTTGGGCGGTATGCCCAGTGGTCAAGATGGGGCGGCATAGTAGCCGCACCCATATAAAAGTATTGCCATTGCCAAGTCTAAAATTTGACTAGAATCTTAACTTTTAGCTATAGTATTAACTTTTGCCTAGTTGAGTCCACATTGGATTAACTATCTTAAAGTGAAAATAATAATTTAATATTATTTTACAATTTTTTTTTATATTTTACAAATACACTTCATATATTAATTAATAATTTATATTTTACTTAAAATTATTGTTTCCTCAACCTATTTCTTATGCAATGTGCCTAAAATTGCAAGTGTAATCAAGAGGAAATCAAAAGACAAAAGGAATTGAGACAAAACTCAATTCTCATTCATGAAAAGGAATAAAAAATACAAATGCAGACCTACTAAAATTCAGACCTTCTGATCTGTCCACTACACTAAAATTCAGACCTACTAAAAACACTAAGAATGACACTATAACAGAAATTTATTTACAAGCAACAAGCCAAAACTGAGTCCACAGTCTACAAATAAATACCAACACATTTCTTTTAGGCACCAACACAGTCCACAATCTAACATTAGTATCCTCAACACAGTCCATAGTCCAACATATATAAAATGAACATTAGTATTAAGCAAGACAGTCCACAAATAAATACAAACACATTCCACAGTCCAACCAGTAACTTGGCTGCCTTCACTTCAGTTCCTGATCATACTCTGAGTAACTCAGTTCCAACTCTCTCTAGCCAATCTTACTCATTCACCACTGAGAATTAAGCAAGACAACTGAGACAAAAGACTGGAAAAAAGAAGCACCACAACCTAAATATTTTCATATACAGAATACTGTTATTATATTTGCTTTCAGATAAAAATAGTTTGTCAATGTAGTCCTCTCAGTCCTGCATATCATTTGCCAAGTAATGATGATTTAATGATTGATGGACAAGCAATGAAAATGGCTCTATTTCTTTTTTGCTTACGCTTTACCTCCAGATTCTACATCATTTGATAACTCGTGTACTTTTTCCTTTCTCTCTTTTTTTGTTTAGGCATGGAATGCATGCACTCAAGGATGAGTCACTACACTTCACGATTAAGATGTAAAATATGCCCATATAAAGTTAAGTTTGCTCATATGTGTTCTGCCTTGGAATAAAACTGCATAGATTCAAGCACACAATCTTCTTATATATACAATGGGTTTGATTCAAAGAGGATCAACACTGCTCACATATCTTCATTAGTATTTTTTGAATGAAATCGCTTCATTTAACAAGGCAGAGAAGATTCCAAGGAAATGTAAAATATATCTATGATATAAGGGAAAAAGATTAATTAAAGTGCCATATATAATTCTGTAACCATATTCCTTCTCAGTCAAAACAAAGAGACACTCGATTTTGTAATATTTTCCTTTTCACTTAGTTTTTATGAAGCAAGAGTCATAGAGTTGACAAATTCAGCAGCAAACTAGTTTTGCACCATGTTGCAAAGCATTGGATATCATCTCTACATCATAGCTTTGTAGTTTTGCATAAT
Organism: Juglans microcarpa x Juglans regia; assembly: GCF_004785595.1. Taxonomy (NCBI): domain Eukaryota; kingdom Viridiplantae; phylum Streptophyta; class Magnoliopsida; order Fagales; family Juglandaceae; genus Juglans; species Juglans microcarpa x Juglans regia. Next base: position 3,530,882 of record NC_054597.1, read on the forward strand.
GTTGTGTATTAAGCACAATGTGCGGTTGGAAAGTTTTACATTTAGATTTGTGGTTGAAGCCAACAAACATGCCAACAACTTATTATACCAACCAAATTAGAAAAAAACCTTATTATACCAACCAATCACCATCTACAAATGAGCCAAAACAATCATCAAATTGAGCCAAAACAGTCCACAAATTATCCCAAAACAGATCACAAATACCCAAAACAGTCCACAAATTATCCCAAAATAGTTCACAAATTGCCAATACAGTCCACTAATTGCTCCATATTTAATCACAAGTAGCCAAAACAGTTCACTAAACCTGCAAGGAAATATTTGTGGCGTAAATCACTAAACCTGACATCTCGAGAAAGAAAACCCTTAAAAATTGAATGACATTTCGATTGAAGTGATGTATTGGCATATTGTAATCTTGACCCCCAATTCTATACCCATGGGATACATGCAGCATCAAGAACATTGCCAACATATGTAGCTATCAGAATTTGGATCATTCATTCAAAAAAGTAGACTCACATTTTCATCTCAGTGATTCTGATTCAAGCCCAAAAAGACCATGTAGAGCAAACAAGTGACAAAACCCTCCTTCACCCTCTTGATTCAGGCAGTGATTTCACATTTCCTAAACTAATGCTTGGAAATCCTTTAATTCATTTCCTTGAGTTTAAAAGTATCCATTTATCTGGGTCAAACGAAACTAGCCTTCGAGGTAGAAAATGCCTTCCGCTTTCACAAAGCAGAAGGCGGACAATGTTTTACGGTGCAAGCCAGCAGAAAACATTTTCAACATCATATTAAAGGTCTCAAGCAGATGGTGGGGAAAAGCAAAAATTTCCTGAAACAAAATTTCAAACAACAAAACATCTCCCACCTTATTTACAAAGCTTTTAACCCCTGAGCAACTCCCATGGAAGAATAAATACGGCACTCAATTAAACTTTTGTTAAGTTGAAGTTAATACTAGATCACAGACGGAATTTTTGGAATTTCCGTATCCCACGTCCAGACCAAGCCGAATTGAACTACTTGTATAATAATACTACTAAATAAAAGGTCATACATACAACGACGATCTTCAAACAAATCCATTAGGTAAAAAGAGCAAAAGAAACAAAATTTAGAGAGAAGATTGGAGGGGGGGGGGGATACGTACAGAGAGCATGAGAGGGGAATCGAGGATGGACGAGTGGGGACAGAGGAGGCATACGTATTTGCCGCTGAGCAGCTTCTTGTAGGAAGACGCATCATCGAGTGCTTCCAGGGCCAGATCCTCCACTCTTCGCTTCCTCTGCTGCGCCTCTCTCGCCTAGCTATCTCTTCTGAACACGCTCATCTCTCTCCCCTCTATTTTCCAGACGATTCAACTTTTCAATCAAACAATATATGAATGAAATAACACGGAGAAAACGGAAGAAAACAAACCCATATCAGCTTAGAGTCTGTGACATTCGATAATCTCAATCAAGGAAGAAAACAGAGAGAAGAGGGAGAGAATCAGTGAAAGGAAGAAAAACGGAGGAAGATGAGGGACGAACGAGGATATACGCGGGTCGAAGAGAGAGAAAAGAACGAGGGAACGAGCGTATAGCTTGCATTGACATTGGACTAGTCCAATGCCAATACTCTAAGTACCTCTATATTACTTGGAATGGAAAAATTGTTGCCAGATTAATCATTGTTTCAAGCTGGCCACTACTAATTACAATATTATATACTAGTTCTTTAAAGTGTATATATAAGTTTGAACTTTTCTTGGATTTTGATAAAAGATAATAGAGCCGATCTTAATTTAGAAATAACGTTTGATTTAAGTCTTGCCAACTCCGACGAAATGACCTTGTAGTGATGATCGAGACATCAGAAATTTTAGAGGGGGAGATTAATGTAGGATATAATAAAGTACTCATGATAGACTTGAGCTTTAATTTCTTGATCAATCGTTACATACCATACTAAAGTCAATTTCAATCCTAAGTACTGCATAAGTACAGCTTGCAGAGTCGTGCTATGTACAACGCGCGCGTCATAATAACCTAGCTAGCTAACAAGTATATTGAAGATTTAAAGGACAAGAATATATAAATATATATATATATATATATATATATATTTATACATACTAGTAGTTGGTACAGGGGACGTTTGCTTAATTTAATTAATTAAGAATATTATCATATTTAAATTATGTTAAAACTTTAATTATTTATATAATTTTATTTTTTTTAAAAGTATTTAACAAAATTTTATCATTTATTTAATGATAAAATATTAGTATTTTATAAATTAAATTTGATAATTTATTTATGATACGATATTTATATGTTAATTATTTATTTTAAATTAATTTAAATCAATATTTAAATTTTCACCATTGAATCAAATTTAGAGACTTATGATAAATGGTTGGATTTAAATCTCAAAAACTTTCATTTCCACCCCCTTCCCTTTCTCCCTCTCTCTCCTTCCGCTCATAAAAAAGTTACAAATTTGACTCAAATTTAATTTTTTTTCTTTTAGCCAATCACTCATTAATTGAAATCGACATTAAATTAGCTATCACATACTCTATAATAATAAAATATTATTATTCTTTATTATTAATATTTCTTTAATTAAATTATATATATCAACATTACTTATATTATAACTTGTTGATAAAATTATTGCATTATCATTTACTTTGGACGATGCATGATGGATGCTTTGATCTGTCATCGGTGAGCTACTGAAAGAAAACAAAGAAATTGAGAAATTTTGTACTTTCTTTCATCTCCTACACTCTTTTACCCAGCAACCAAATAAAGAAAACATAAAATAAATATCTTACGTCCTTTGATGAATTTTAGTTGTTCATTGTTTGAGCCACTTTATTTTTTTGACATTGCTAAGTCCACAGAAGAGTTTTACCGAAATTCTTTATTGAATGTTACAAATCTTTTTTTTATTTTTTTTATATTTTTTTCACTATTTTTTAACTATTTAAATATTTTTTAAAAATAAAAAAAATCACATATTCATTTAAAAAAACTTATTTAATCATTAATTAAAAAAAATTAAAAAAATTTCTGGAAAGGATTTCAGTAGACATGTTATGTGGGAATAGTGTTTTCCTTCATCAAAATCCAAGATCGGCAATACCATTTCTCTCTCATGCCACCTCTCCTTAGCCAACCGCCATCGCATGTCGACGGTATCACGAAATGTAAAGATAATATGATTTTTTAAATAAAATTAATTAGTCAATATTTAATGCACAAGAGCAAAAAAATAAATTTTAACAAGCATTATAATGATAACAAAACGTTACAGTAATATGAGTAATATAAAAATTAAAAGATTTTGGATATTCTAGCAATAGTTTTCTTAGCAAAATATATGAATTGTAGAATTCAACCACACTACTCAATGACCCAGGGAGCACTGAAAAAATACAGTCTTTTATTTCTATATTGCTCTTATTTTTTTTATCATTAAAGTAATTAAGTCTCTTCTATTTTAGAAACTCCAAAAATATTATAATGGTAGAAAATTATTTTATCTAAATGTTTTAGTTAATTAAGAATATTATGAGATTTAAATTATATTAAAAACTCTAATTATTTATATGGTTTTACTCTCTTGAAAATATTTAACAAAATTGTATCATTTATTTAATGATGAAATATTAGTATTTTATAAATTAAAGTTGAATTTATATTTAAATTATCTATTTTAAGTTAGTTTATTTGTAATGTTTTAACCTCCACTGTTGGATCAATTTTAGAGATTCAAGATGAAGGGTTGAGATTTAAAGTCCCAAACCCTAACTTTTTCCCTCATTTTTTCCTTTTCCCTCTCTCTCCTCCCTCCTTCCCTCCAGCCGCACGCCCCTCTCCCTCTCCCTCTCTCTTCTCCTTGGCTCCTCCCAGCGTCGCTGGCCACCGCTACCGTGCCACCACCAAGCCTAGTCACTGGCGACCTTACCCACGCCGAGCTCCTCCCCACAGACCTCTCTCTCTCCCCCCGGCAACAGGTCGAAGCTCGTAGCCCTCTCTCTTCCTCTATACGCATAGGTTTCTCCCCGTAGAGCCGCCGTTAGCCAACCCTACGACACCGCACCACCACCAGCAACCTTGTCCTTCGCCGGGTGACCAAACCCTACCGTCGAAACCCCTTAGCAGCTCCTCCCTTAGCCGCATGCGAGTAACCCGAAATGGGTCTCAATGCACGGGTTCTCCACCCTTGCGCCATCGCGACTTAGTCCCTGCTCCACCAAGCACCACCACCGAGTTCCCCTCATGCTATGGACCACTTCCATGGAACTCACCACCCATAGCTCCTCCCTAGCCCCACCACGCAGCGGCTCTACACGTACGGGTTTCTTCCCGTAGTGCCGCCGTTAGCCAAGCCCATGCCATCGCACCACCATGACAGCCTAGATCTGTCGCCTACAACCCACGACGCCACCATCATCTCCTCCATCACCAGAGGGTACCCTGGTGCCCAGCCCTATACCTCTCCCATTTTGTAATTTTGTAAATTTGTATATTTTGTGATTTTGTAGAATTAGGATGATTTACGGTGAGTTTGTGATCATTCTACGATGATTTTGAGATGATTTCAGTGAGTTTGGTTTGTATTTGCTGTGATTTTGTAATCTGTTGTTATGATTTTTGTTATCTGTTGTTGTGATTTTGTGATATTTTTGTGGTGATTGTGTGATCTGTTGTAGTGATTTTGTGATTTATTGTGGTGATTTTGTGGTATTTTGTGAAGAATATTGATTTTAGGATGTAGAGAGGAATGAAGAAGAAAAACATAAAATAAGAGTACTGTTCATTAATGTTCATACTGTTCATTGGCCAATAGATGCTGTTAAGTATAAGGAGATATTATTATAAAGTATTTAAGGCTTAGATGTGACTTTTTATATCGTCATGAATGTTATTGAAGCTAATAACCACAATCAGAACTATAAGATTTAAGTCATGCATGTCACTTATAAATTAACAACATACAAGTCGTACTTGGAAATAGTCAGGATTATAAATACCAATTACGAGTGCTTGTATTCATGTACTCAAAGATACATTAGCAACGATGATCGATATATTCTATTTGCAACGGATTGAAATTGTTGCAGAAATTGACCATTACCAACGAAAATATTTCTGGTTGGGATTGAGTTTTGCTCGCGCGGCTTTTTCAACAAATGATGATCAACGAAGTAAAATCGTTGCATTAATTAGACAACTGCATCCAGAAATTGATTATCACCAACGTCGAGCGCGCGATCGACATGATCATATATAATTCGTTGCAAAAGCCCTACGCTCGCTCTGTTGCAGTGATGAGAAAATGACCTTACATATGTATATCATAGATTTAAAAAATGGTCAGGAGAGGTTGTAGTTATGTATTGGATTAAATATGGCAGAAGATGAGTTGTGAATTATAAGATCCTATATCTATATGGCCGGTGTCAGTACTATATATGGAAAATAAGACTAGCTAGTAATGACCGGAAATTCTAATGATAAAATTTAGGTAGAACTTTACATGAAGACGATAGCTGGCTAGCTTACTGGGGTTGGTTATAGATTTTCGATATATCGTTCTCTCATCAGCATTTAGATCTACAATAACCTTTTGTGTGTGTGTTTTTCTTTCTTTCTAAAGATGGAACCGACAGGTTTAAGGGGCAGGTTTGACTGTGAGATACACAGATGATCAAGTTGATCAGTGAATTGAGATATATATTAATTTTCGTTTATGTGATGATAAACATACCGCGCGCGTGCATGCAGCATGGTTCAAGTTGAATATTCATTCTTTCAAAATAAAAAAAAAAAGTTGAATATTCACAGGTTATTATATAAGCTGCAACGTCGGGACCGGGAGTGTAAATGAAGACCTTGTACTGCCCATGATAAATTAAAGATTTTGTACAAGTTTTCCCGAATCACATCACATGGGGGGAATTAATTAGCATTAGCTAATTAAGTTAGCATAAGTTAATTGGTAGGCATAAGTTAGCATTAGCTAGGAATTAATTAATGTCATGATCAGCATATATATATATATATATATATATAAGGCCGTATCATGCAGTCTACGCATCAGCTTGGCTGGAATTAGTAATTAATTAAGCTAATTCCGCCTATGATCATATATATTCATCATCATGTATACCAGCATTAAACGATCGTGGCCTTTTGTGATTAGGTAGTGTAGCTTCGAATCCGACAGTGGCTGCCAGCTTGATCTGTCCCTTATTTTCATTCACTAGTTGTCTCAGCCGGTTTCTATTACATGATGATTGATGATTAGATTTATTTATTTTTCCCGAGAAAGTTTATCTCGCATGCGAAGGAGATGATCGTTACAACTTTACATTTACTTCAACATTTAAATTTAGGATAATGATACATTTATACCTCCTTTACTACTGGGTTTTTTTTTTTTTTTTTTTCAATTTTTTTCTTTTGCTCCTTGAATTTGGATTAAAAATATCAGAATATGATCTTTTTACATAATCTAAAAGAAAGTAAATTCAATCAATTAACGTAATCATATAATTTAATTAAAAATAAATTCAATTTTATAAAAATTAATCTTCTTTTACTCTTTGAGTTAATTTTTATAAAATTAAATTTATTTTGAATTAATTTACATGATTATATTGGTTGATTGAATTTATTTTTATCTAGATTATGTAAAAAGATCATATTCTAAAATTTTTAATTCAAATTCTAATAGCAAAAGAAAAAAAATAACTAAATTGTAAAACAGTAATAAAAGAAGTGTAAATATAACATCATCCTTGATTCTAAAACAATATTTAAAAAGTTGGCAATTAGGTTTACGCCTTACGGTCAGCGAGCAGGGAAAATAATGGATTAATAATATTGGTGATCGATAATGCGCATGGCAGCATGGTCAAGTCTACCTTAAATCTAGAAAGTGCAACAAACTTAAATCTAGATAGTCCCAAACCTAGCTACCAGCTTGACTCAACCCCGTCCAACATTTTCATCACGCTTCCGGCGGACTGCATGCTATCATCGGCCGCGTCATTAATTATATTAGAGAAGTACTGTTAGATATAAGAAAATTACATAAAAATAAATTTATAAATTAATATGGTTTAATATGATCTATTAGATCTATTTTATAATAATATTAATTTTATAATTTAACGTATTACATTAATCAAATCACATTAGTTTATAAATTTATTTTTATATCATTATTTTTTAATATATTTTTTATTATATTATAATACCACTTTTCCCGATGGCCGCTCCTGATCTCCGTCTCGTACGCACCTGCTTGTAAGAGGATTTGTGTTGGCTAGTGAGAATTAGATTTTAACAAAAAGGTTCAATTATCAATCATTTCTGGCTTAAGTTTTGATTATTTCGCTAGTCATCGATATTTTTCGTGGCAAGATATTAATTGAAACTCATCCAAAAGCAGTACGCCGTCAGATCAATTCACCGGCCGGGGCGACTATATATATAGCCTTGACTTGATCTTTGAATAAATGATCAAAACAATAGCCACCAAAAGTGCCGGCCACTCACAGTGACCCCTGTGATCAATTAATTCAAGTCATAAGATTTTTAGTACCAGTGGTAGTAATAGTACTATATATATATATATATATATATATAGAGTAATGCTAGATATAAGTATCAAATAGACAAATCTCATACAAGCCTTTTATAAAATAATGGATCTCACTAATAAATAATAATTTTTTTTTACACTTTTTTTAAGTGGGGTTTATTTTTTTACAAAAGTTTGTATAGAACTTGTCTATTTAAAATTTATATAAATCATTTCTCATATATATATATATATATATATATATATATATATATATATATATATATATATATATATATATATAAACACGCACACATTGAGCTTGACAGGATGATCTCTTAATCTTATAAATCGCTGCACCGGCTAGCTGTTTCCACCCATGCAATGATCATGCATGTTGATTCAATCTGCATTTCCAGCCATTGCGAAGAAAGCTGAGACTGGTAATATTTTTTTAAGGTTAGTATGATTTGTTTTCGCTGATAAGATGAAAGGAGTTGAAATAAAAGTTAAAAATTAAATAATATACTATTATAATATTTTTTTTGTTTTAAAATTTTAAAAAGTTGAATTATTTATTTTATTTTATATGAGAATATGAAAAAATTATAATAATTAAATAAGATAATATGAGATGAGTTGAGAAGTTGTAATTATTAGTTCTCGTTTATTTTATTACTTATTATTTTTTGATCCATTATTTTAAAAGTAATATTGTTACATAGATACAATAATAAAGTATCTGAGCGTCGCGTAATTATTTTAAAAAAAAAACAGAATTTATTATTAAAAAATTAATTTTTTTTATATATATCTAGTATTTATTTACTAGTTTTAAAAAGATATTTATGCGACACTTACCATTTTAAGATTACAAATTATATCATTTCTCTTATTTTAATACGTAATATTACAAGTGAAAATGACATGCATTGCCATCCATACTTACGGCAAGCAGTAAGAGGTACCGTTGATAACAGTGAAGTACTATCCTCTTCAACCGTAGGACTGTACGACCCACCTAATTCAAGCCAAAACCACCGGTCCAAGTCAACAACCTTCCCCCATCCCCACTTCCTCATCACAACTATATCTACGCCCATACCTTGCAAGTTCTTGGCCCGTCTCCCTCTCTCTCTCTCTCGGCCTGCATTAATTTCTTGGAGTTTCCGAAAAGACTAGGGATCGAGATAATTGAAGACGGATCGAAGACAACACACTAGTCCAATGAGAAAACCTTGCTCTAACAAAGAAGGCACCAACAACAAAGGTGCTTGGTCCAAGCAAGAAGACCAAAAGCTTATCGACTACATCCGAACCCACGGCGAAGGCAGTTGGAGTTCCCTCCCAAAGGCTGCAGGTAATTTGCCATTGAAAATTTATTATAATAACTACCTTGGTGGTCGATCATGTTCATGAATTTCTTTTGATTTGGTGGGAAATTAAGATCGATCGATGGAACAGCTTCTTCTTAACTCTTTCTTAATTTCTTTGATTTTTTAATCACCTAATTAATTAACTTGTTTATTCTCGTGGACTAGGGTTGGATCGTTGTGGTAAAAGTTGCAGGCTGAGATGGATAAATTATCTGAGACCAGATATCAAACATGGCAACTTTGGTCAAGATGAAGAGGACCTCATCATCAAGCTCCATGCCCTCCTAGGCAATCGGTACATATCTACTGATCGAATAATATCTCAGCTTTTCTTTGACATACATGCATCAATGAACTTGATCGAAGATATACATACATACAGCTTGTGTATATATATGCATCTGCGTTCGCACGCGTCATGTAAGTCATTTTCTAACAAATGGTCGTACGTACGTACGTGTGACTGTTAGGTGGTCGCTAATAGCAGGAAGATTACCTGGGCGGACAGACAACGAAGTAAAGAACTATTGGAACTCTCACATCCGGAGAAAGCTAATAAGCATGGGAATTGATCCAAATAACCATAGGCTAAACCAGCAGATCATTAATCCTCCTCGCCCTCAACCCAAGTGCGTCAAGGTTGTTTCGGTAGCTGCGACAACGTCTTTAGTATCCTCTGAGTCAACGAATTATGATCATGACAGTAAGCCGCCGCCGCTCAAATCCATCGGCAATGCCGATCATAGGGTTTCTGACGGTAGTGCCAGTAGTAGTGTTGATCAAGACGAGATGCCAGCTGCTAATTCCTTGGCCTTGAATCTGGATCTCACAATTGCCTTTCGGCCTTCTCCCGTTACCCAGCTCGTGCAAGAGAAGCGGCAAAGTTCCATCTCCATGAGTACGAAGCAAGTAGAAAGGGAACCCGTTCTGGTCCCTACGCTCCTCCTTTTTTAGATATAACATGATATTGCAATTTATATTTATAGATTGAACATATCATATTGTTCTAATTAATGCTTGCAGGTCCGGGAATCGGATCGAGAAAGAATTTTTCAGTTGATAATTTCAGTTTGTATATGTATAGGTTGACAAAAAAAAAAAAAAAAAAGCATCAAGCCATGCGAGGTGAAGAGTTCCAATTAACAGGGATTTGATAGTTACAAATAGCTTTTATAGTTACAATTAATGCAGGGATTTGATTAAGCTCTCTGACGAATTAAAAGGTCATAGGCCAGTGAATTCAAATAAAAAAATAAAATGGGCTTCGTATAATTCATTATTATCTACAAATATTTTTCCAATAGTATTGAATATTTAATAAATATTATAAAATACAAAGCGTCTCTTTATATATTGTTGATAGATTCTAAATACTCACTGTATTCTCATTCTACCTTTATTTCACTAGAATAAGGCAGTATTGTCCATCAATTTCTTATTTTTTCTTTTAAAACAAAGTAAAGGATGATTCAAGCGTGATAAAATTGTCAGATTTGATGTGATAGAGTAAAAGTGAGATGAGAGCATAATGCTTGATACCACTGCTCTACATTGTTTTTTTTTTTCTTTTCAACTCAAAATCCTCAAATTCGAATAAAAATTTCAAAACATAGAAAAAAAATGAAAAGGATAATTAATCTACTCAAGACATATATATAGTACATTGGAAATAATTTTTCCCCCCCAAAATGGCTTCCAAGGCCAACTGCGGTTCCTGCGTGAATTAATGGCATACATGAGCTTCATTATTGGAAGTAGTTAAGACTACTGTACCAGAGCCTTTTGGAGGAAGGAAGAGCATTAGTATTAGTTTCATTAGAATCATCTTTAAAATTTAGTTAAAAGTGTATATTTTTTATAAATTCAAAACCATTCAACTATTCAAGCTATAATTCCATATTGGATTAATCAAAATAATAATATATTTTTATTTTTTTAATAATAATATTTATAACTTTTTTTCATATTTTACAATTACATTAACTATATGTTAATTAATAATTTAATTTTTACTTAAATTATTTTTTCCAACTAATTTTTTTCTCAACATATTTTACAAATACACTAACCATGGGTTTGATATTTTAGAATAAAATATCACTTTTGAAAATGAACAATACATCTTCAAATATGAAGAAACAACCCTGTTTGGATTCAAAAAATGTTTTATCTCATCTCATTATTACAATTTTCTCAAATTCCTACACAAAATATAATAAGCAATTCAACTTTTTCAAATTTCAATTCAAAATTTTCAAATCCTAAAACAATATATAATAATATTAAAAAAATAATATTTTAACAATATTTTTTTCAATTTTCATATTTCATCTAAAATCATCTCATCTCATCTATGAATCCAAACCAACCTAAAATATTGTAGCTCATATTTGAAATTACTAGCATTTGATTACTTTAATGAAGATGATTCTATTTCTATTTCTTTAAATTTTGAAGATGAAATAGCCAGTGCTCTTTGATAAAAGGGAAATCGAGAGAGAGAAACCAAGAGAGAATTCTGGAATACCTCATTACATTAAAAAGAATAATATTTACAGAGTATTTATATTGGAATAGAAAATGAACTAAAGAGCACTCTAGCTTACAGTGCACGTGATTGTAGTTAAGTGAGAATTAAAAATTAATACAATATATACTAATAGCCCCCCTCAAGTTGGATTGTGAAGATTAAGAACACCCAGCTTGCACAAAAGACTACAAAATCTATCGGAACCTAAAGGTTTAGTAAAGAAATCTACTAATTGATGTTCAGAAGAAATATAAAAAGTTACAAGATCTTTATTTTTAACCAAATCTCTAACTAGATGGCAGTCTATTTCAATGTGCGTAGTTATTTCATGAAAAACTGGATTAACAGCAATGTGAAGTGCTACTTGGCTGTCATAATAGAGAACTGGTGCTGATGAAAAATTAATCCCAAAGTCAATGAAAATAGATAGGAGCCACTTGATTTCACAGTAGGTAGAGGCCATAGAGCGATACTCAGCCTTTGTAGAAGATCGTGAAATAGTAACTTGCTTTTTGGATTTCCAGGAGATTAAAGAATCTCCAAAAAAGATACAAAAACTAGTAATTGAGCGTTTGGAATCTTGATAGGTGGCCCAATCAGAGTCACAGAAACCCTTCAACTGCAAGGAAGAGTTGCTGTGGAAGAATAAACTTTGTCCTGTAGTAGCCTTGATATATCTCACAACTCGAACCATTACATCATAATGTGACTGACGGGGCTGATCCATGAATTGACTCAATGTGGCAACAGAAAAAGATAAGTCAGGTTTAGTAAGAGTTAAATAAAGAAGACGACCAATTAATCGTCTATAAGAAGCTGGATTATCAAGTAAAATACCTCCAGAATCAGTTTTAGAAAGTCTTAGATTTTGATCCATTGGACTGCCAGCAGGCTTGACTATTAATAAACCAGCATAAAAAACAAAATCAAGTGCGTACTTTCTCTGAGAAAGAGATATGCCTTTAGTGGATCATGCAACTTCCAGTCCCTAAAAATATTTCAAAGGACCAAGATCTTTTAACTTGAAATGCAAATTGAGAAAGTGCTTAAGGGCAATAACAGATGGAGAATGAATAGAAGCAATGACAATATTGTTGACATATTCCAACAAAACCATAAAAGATGCACCAGAACATTTGGTAAATAAAGAATAATCAGATTTTGATTGAATGAAACCATAAGCAATTACTGTGGATGAGAATTTAGATAACCATTGACTAGAGGCTTGTTTCAAGCCATATAGAGATTTGAGCAATTTACAAACCCGAGTATCTCCAGATTTAGAAAAACCTAGAGGAAGCTTCATATACACTTCTTTATCCAAATGGCCATGAAGGAATGCATTATGGACATCCAATTGATGCAATTCCCAGTTATTAATAGCAGCTAAGGCAAGAAAACAGCGAACAATAGTTAGTTTTGCAACAAGTGAAAAAGTATCAAAATAATCAATATCTTCGCGTTGAGTGTATCCCTTTGCAACCAACCCAGCCTTATACCTTTCTAAAGTGCCATCAGATTTCAACTTACATTTATAAACCCATTTACAACCAAATTGGTTGCTTCCCAGGGGGTATTTCAGTGAGGATCCAGGTTTTATTTTCTTCAAGAGCAATAATCTCAATTGCCATTGCATCCCTTTAATGAGGGTATGATATGGCTTGATGGAAGAATTGGGGTTCATAAAGGGAATCAACAGAAGCACAAAAGTATTGATAGGAGGGTGAAAAATTAGAATATGACAAATAAGAAGAAATAGGATAAAGAATACCTGATGAAGAAGAACCATCAACCAGAGGAGATGGAGTAATTATTGCATTTGAGAGCAAGGAACAATGGTAATGCTGCAAATAATCAGGTGTCTTTCTATTTCGTGTAGATCTTCTAAGAGGTACTGGTGGTATGGTGGTTTGGGTGGAATCATGAGAGGGGGAAGAAGAAAGTGGAATATGAGAGGAATGAGGGGATTTAGAAGGTAAGGAACATGAAAGTGAAACATCGGAAAGAGGAATGGGTTAAACAAGATCTAATGAAGGAAAAATATTCTGTGTGTCAAAAGTCAGGTGATGATATGGAGAATTTGATTTAAAAGGAAAAATATGTTCATGAAATATGACGTCTCAAGAAACAAGAATTTTATAAGTATGAAGGTTGTAAAGTTTGTATCCTTTGATGCTAGTAGGATATCCAAGAAAGACACAAACTTGAGCTCGAGCAGAAAATTTATGGGATAGAGAAGTACCAAGGGAAGAAGCATAATAGAGGCAACCAAAAGTTTTAAGGTGAGTATACTGAGGTTTAACAGAAAAAAGTACTTCATATGGTGATTTGTTATTTAAAGCAGGGGTATGTATTCTATTAATAAGGTAGACAACAGTGAGGATGCAATCACTTCAAAAATGTAAAGAAATATTTGATTGAAAACGAAGAGATCTACCAAAATTAAGAATATGTTGATGTTTTCTTTCAACAATAATATTTTGTTGAGGAGCGTATACACAACTAGAGAAAAAAATTTTCATATCAAATTCTAAACCATTACCAATATAGACGGATTTGATTCTACAATTAAATTGAGTCACCACAAAAGTAAAAAAAGATTGTAAATATGATTGTGTTTCAAATTTAAATTTTAGCAAATAGATCCAAGTACAACGACTGTAATCATTGACAATAGTAAAAAAAAAAAAAAATTGAAACCATCATATGAAATAACTGAAAAAGGTCCCCAGATATCACAATGAATGTATTCAAAAAGAGAACTAGTAGTAGAAGAACTCAAGGGAAAAGAAAGTCGTTTCTGTTTAGCAAGTGGACAGACATCACAATGAGTATTATTTGTAGAGCAAGGTATATCAAAAGCTAGGGTATGCAATCCAGAGTTAGAAATATGTCTCAAACGACAATGCCAAAGATAATAATTGTTTTTGACAACATTACAGTGAGAAAATGTATTTGAATTACAAGAAACAGAACTGTTGAAAATATGCAGCAATGATATAAATCTTGAGAAATTTTAGCTACTCCAATTGTCTTCCAATTGAAGAGGTCCTGCATGTAGTAAAAATCATGTAAGAAAATAAGAAAACAAGATAATTGAGAAGTTAGTTTGCTAACAGAGACAAGATTAAAGGTAAATATAAGAACATAAAGAACATCAACTAACACTAAAGAATCAGAGAGTCTAATCGTTCCTTTGTGTGTGACTTGAGTGTAAGAACCACTAAGTAATTTCATAGAGATGTTAACAGGAATTGGTGGTGATGTAAAAAAATGAAAGAGAACTAATCATATGATCACTTGCCCAAAATTAAGAATCCAAGATTGTGAACCAACAACAAAGAATGTTGAAGATATACCTGAAAAGGGTTGTGCAGAGGTTGATGGTGCAGTGGAGCTAGTAACAATAGAAAGTATTGTACCTACTTGATTCACAGATGAAATATTAGTTTGAGGTTGAAGAAAATTAATGAGTTGTTGACATTGCTCGGGAGAAAAAGGAAAATGTGGAACCTAACCAAATCAGGAACAGATTGGTTAGCAATAGTCGGATTGGCAGTGGCCTGATTAGGGTTTCGATACTTTGCTCTATATCTTGGTGGATAACCATGGATCTTATAGCATTTGTCAATGGTATGACTTGAGAGGCCACAATGAGTACAGTAAGGGCGATCTTTACGAGGAGCCAATGGCTTACCAATCTTGGATCCAACCACAGAGCCTTTGACTAGAATCGCGATTAGTCAACCTAGCAATAGCCTTATTAGAAGATAAAGAATTAGATGAAATTTCTCGCTGCTTTTCCTCTTGAAGGATAAGCGAGAACACTTTGTTAATCAGAGGAAGGATCAGAGAGCAAAATTTGACTACAGAGATGTGCATAAGACTCATTAAGTCCCATTAAAAATTGCACGACATAGTCCCCTTGTTGATATTCAACAATCTTTTTGATAGCTCCATAAGAACAAAGAGGCATAGGGCGAAAATGAATAATTTCTTCCCAAAAACTTTTCAATAGTGTAAAATAAGAACTTACAAATGCATAAGCTTGAAGCAAATAGGCAATAGCCTTCCTGATCTGGAAAATGCGAGGTTGATTGCTCTGTGCAAACCGTTTCTTTAAGTCGTTCCACATCTCTTCAGGATAATTGATGTAAAGAACAAAAGGATGTGATTTCTTTGGACAAACCATGAAGCAACTAAGAAAGAACAACATTATTGCACTAAATCCAAGCGTGATACATAGGATCACTCTCAAAAGGTGTGGGCAAAACACCATCAACAAAATAGAGTTTATTTTTGGCAATAAGGGTCATGGACATGGATCGGTTCTATATGAGAAAATTATCACCAGTGAGGGGTTGGGAGACGAGCACCACGCTGGGGTGATCTCGATTCTGAAGATAGTATGAATTCGAATAATCCACAGAAAGGGAAGGAGCAGAAGGGGAGGACGAAAAGGAGGAGGGGGAGCAGGAGGTGGTTCTATAGTTGGAGTGGTCATGACGATGCTTCAATGGGCTAGGGTTAAGGTTTCATCGCAACTGATACCATGATAAGAGGGAAATTGAGAGAGAGAGAAACCAAGAGAGAATTTTGGAATACCTCATTACATTAAAAAGAATAATATTTATAGAGTATTTATATTGGAATAGAAAATGAACTAAAAAGCACTCTAGCTTACAGCGTGCGTGTGTGTAGGTAAGTGAGAATTAAAAATTAATACAATATATACTAATACTCTTGCTGTCAAATTAGCTACTCGGAGCACGATTTCCAGTCATGGTAAATTGTAATAGTATGGGCCATCACTACAAAGCAATAAAATCTTTGAAATTTGTGAAGAGTTTATGAACAAGACAGTACTACCGTGAAAAAACGATGATCGAGAAAGTAAAAGTAAATGCAAGGAGATCAGGGTATAAAATTAACTTAATTCGGTAACATGTCTGTATCTATAAAGTTGTAGCAGATTTTATTGTTTTGAAGATTAATTACAAAATATATTTTAGGGCAAAATTTACTATTGAGAATCTTCAGATGACCTATATTATTCATTAAGTACATATCTATAGTATCACATGATAAAAATCTTAATTTTTACTTTTTTAGTTATTCGCTTGAACATAGTGTCAGCACGTCTCAAAAGAACTCTTTGTCCGACATTCACCCGAGTGAACTCTTTGTCTGAGTTTCACTCGAGCTACCTGTTGTGTAAACATTGAGCAAACTTTCTACCCGACGCCTCCTCTAATCTCAAATAATTATTAAGCAATCCAATATATAATAGTTATTTTACAAGCCAATAATAGTTATTTTGAATCTAAAAAATTAAGCCAAATTTTTAATAAAATTTTATCATTTTATATTTAAATATTATTATCATTTATAAATTCAAGCATTAATGGCTATATCGAGCCGCCCTGCAGATAGATTAACGTTAAACCATAGTACCCCACTTTCTTGGCCAAGACGTACGTACTGATCAACAGCTTACATATATATATATATATATATATATATATATATATATATGTATATAATTAGTTAGGAAGATGATTTAGTGTGAACAAGGGATCAAACTCCTGATTCAGTTTGTTAATAATTGCTTATTAAAAAACTAAATCTTGTACTGCGCATTTGTGCCTCATCTGATACTCAAGTAAGATTGCCAAGTTAAAAGCATGTTTCCTTTGATTTTTCCTGTTTAGAATTTAAGTGTTTTTCCAGCTCCGTCCTATTAATTAAATATGTAGTAGGTGCCACTTCGTATTACGTTGTACTTCCTATTTAACTCTCAGTAAACAGATTATCTTAAACATTTTTTCGTGTTTATTCTGTTTGTGTTTATTTTCCTAAATAATTATGTTGTATTGACTTCTCCACATTTCATGCCATAGAGATTCCGTGAGTTCCAAGCACCTCCAAAACATAACTTGGGAGTTCTGCTAGTATGTATTTCTGGAGAACCTTTGTTGTTTATACGCTTTAATTTTTTGAGATCCTGTTACACCAGATTCCATTATCCTATCTTCGCAATAATTTTTTTCTTCAACTTGTGATTTATATGATGTATTGGCTTCAGGATAGATTCACTCGAACCAAACAATGGGTTTGAGAATTGCATAGACAAGGTGAGGTCATTAAAACTACTCTCAACATTTCTGAAGTAATTCACTCTTGACATTAAAATCCTTTTGGATGATCTCAGACTCACCATGTCTTTTTGACTCAGAATATTACAAATTCTTAGATTATATAATTTGATAGTTAACTTGAGAGTGGACTGATGATTACATGTTGTAATCACAAGTATGTGGCATACTATGTCTTATTCCTCGTTTAGAAAAAGCTTCAAATTTAATATTTTACAAAACTAATATTTTCAGCTTTTTTCTAGGGTGCTTAGAAAGAAATATATCCTTCCATAGATCTAATAACATATGGATGGATAACATTCGCAACTGCCCTTTGTTCTAATTGATTAACAACAATGAAAGTTGAAATTTTGAAACATAGAGTAAAAGAAGCATGCATTGGGTTGACAATGTTTGATAATAATTGTGAAACATAGTTGTAAGTTTATATTTAGATGGGTGCTAGTAAGATAAAAACTTGTTTGTTAACTACCTAGTTTATTGTTCTGCAGATTTGAGAGTCTGAGACTATTTTTAGTGTTTATAACTTAATTAGGTGTGGTGTTGCTGTTTAAGCAGAATTGTTGATGAAGAGATTATGTTGAACTCTCTAATTGATTCATGAGTCTTTCCAGTATCAGGTATCACTGGGACCCTTGATGTTTGCTTCGACATTTGTCCTTGTTTGTGATCATTATGACAAAGATGTAACAGATTTTAGGGTCCTTTGCTTGATTTCATGTAGGGCAGTATTTTGATATGCTTTTGCTTGATAATATAAATGAGTTCAAACTGATAGTTTGATTTTGAACATTTCTCACTTCTAGCTGCTTTTTGTATTGAATTCAGACGTGTTGCCAATTATGGTGCAGTTTTTGCTTGCTTATTTTTTATGTTTTAATATACTTCTAATTTGTTAAAGTTCAACATGTGTTTTCAGGCCAACTCCTCCTTCACAAGCTATAATGGCAGTGACTAATACATTTGACTTAACTATATATATAACAATATATTGTTATGGAAATTATCAAAGTTTTGTACATTTGACCTAACTATTTGGTGCAATATTAGACTTTTGTGCACTGTATGGTAAGGATGTTGTGTGTTTTAGTAATTGAATAAGCCAAATTCACAATCTGAACACAACAAAAACTAAAACTTTATAACCCAGTCCTCTGCTATAAAGATCCAAATCTTATGCTCAGATTACTTGAACAATGAATTAAACTATGGAATATAAAGACAGAAGAAAAGTGTAAAACTTATTTCTCAAATGTCATATTAAAAAGATGACATTTGAGAAACTACTTCCAGGGACTCTATGTGGCTCTTCTCTGGGATTTTTGCAAGAGTCAGTTTGTTGGAGTTCTCAGTGCATCAGACTTCATTCTAATTTCGAAAGAGGTATCTCTGGAATAATCTTCTGTGTTTTGTTGAACTGTGGTAGTTATGAAGAATTAAATCTTTGTATTTTAAAATGATATGTACAAAGGCTGACATCATAAATATCAAAAAGACTTACTATGCTCTGATGGATTAAGAGAGAACATTCATTTTGTTTTAAAAATAAAAATATACAAGGATTTGCATCAGAAGTATTCAAAAATGATGGAAAACCATTCACTCATTTGCATCAGAAGGATTTACAAAACAAGGTGGCCACTATTCCCATTATCCATTCTTCATAGGATGGTTCTTTTCTACAGCTATTGCATCTTGCTTCGTTGTTAGGGATACTAAAATGTAAACTTCTTCGTGGGATGGTCACTTGAGGGTCTAGCACTAAGAAACTAATCCATGGGCCTAATTTTCAGGCATCTACAGGTTTTTTAGACATTCTTTAAGCTCCTTGCCCATTCGTCAGCAACCCATTTGTTCAATTCCTTTGAGTACATGGGTTCAAAAAATTGGGGAGTAGAAGCCATTTGCAATGTTTAGGTCAAATGCGTCTCTTAGTGCTGCTTTAACTTTATTAGTTCAAGGTGATTTTCCTTCTTTTCTCAAACTACTGCAGAAAGTAAATGTAGCTTTTATCTTGTAAGAATTGGCATATTTATCTCAGCCATAAAGTCTCTATGTTTTCTTTGTAACTTGCTGTGTCGTGATTTTGATCTCATCTCAATGCTCTATGTTTAATAACATTGGACTTGTATTATACTATTTTTATTATAATACACCTTCCCTTTTCAGTTGGAGTTAATTCGATTTATATTTAGTGGATGATAATGGCTCATTGCTGGATATGTATTCACGAAGGTAATTGGCTCTCTCTCTCTCTCCTCCAGTTTTCTACCCAGCTATTATTGAATGATCCATATTTTTTAACCATATCAAGAGGTGTTTCGTATTTTCTTAGTGATATCCCTGCTTTGGCAAAAGATAAAGCATATGCACAGATTCGCCTTGGTGAAATGCGTATTCACCAGGTAATTCCTCAATCTTATGTATTTATCTGACTCCATCAGGCATGCTAACTGTATGGTAGATAGCAATCTCTTTAAATACTTATAGTTGAGCACTTGTTTTCTCACAGAAAGTGGCAATGGTTATTAATCTAGATGCTTTGTAATCTTGGTTTCAATTTATTGCTTACAAAATTGTCTTAGGTAGTTGGAGTTAAAAACTTGGGTAGTTGCTTACAGAAAATCTTGGTTTTTTTATTATTTTTATTGGTTGGTAAATCTGTTTCATGTGGATTAACTTCTTTAAAGAAGTTAATCCACATTTATGATACCATAAAAAGATATCATAAGGATAACGATACTAGTCAAACGTTTCACAAGTAAATTTTTTTTTTTATTTTTTAACAGATTATTTGCGGCGACTCTAAGTCGCCGCAAATTTTAATTGTCGTCGAAAATACTTATTTGCGACTATTGTACGTCGCAAATACCTTTTAGCGTCAAAAATTTTCGATGGAAAGGAAATAACTATTTGCGACGATTTCATAATCAATGGTAATGTCTAATTGCGGCGAAGTATGTTCGTCGAAAAAAATCTTTATGGTTCCCATTAGCTTTTAGCGTCGAAACAAATATTTGTTGGAAAAAGATTTATTGCGACGATTTTATGAACTTTTTGGGACGAGAATTATTGACGCAAATGATTTCTTCCGTTGATTAAATGTGATGGCTGCACACGCATTTCTGGCGATTAATCACTTCAATTTTTGGCGAGCTGAAGTCGCCGGAAAAAAATTGCAATTGCAGCGATTCTAGCATCTCGCTGACTTTGGGCAAAAAAATGCATATTATTTCAACCAATGTGCAGCGATGCAAATAGCGCCGAGAAAAGAGATATGCGGCGAATTAAGGTGGTAATTGCGACGAAAAGTGGCGCTGAGAAAGGTGGGTTTTCTTGCAGTGTCATTGTTATAACCATCATTTTTTTCATTCTTTCTTGATATAACATTGAATTATTGAAAAATTATTTGTTATATTTTACTTATCTAGACAATCATTTGATGCAAAATTTGATATAAAAAAAAAAAAAGAACGATGGCCAGGTAAAAGGATGATGATCAATATTTTTAAAAAATAAATACGTATAGTACAAGATATTGCCCACAACATATTTGCAAATTAAGTTGCAAGAATGAATATATATATATATATATATATAATGCTAGGACACTATAAAAAAGGAGTTTTTGCAGTTTCACTCGATTCTTCGGTTGAGTCGACTGCTACTTTGAGGCCCATCCGAGCAATTTTCTTCTTCCATTGGAACGAAACTAACTCGCTTCTGCAAATTTAAATGATTCAAGAAATTAAAGTTAATATTCCATGGTCTCCATAATTGAGAGAGCATAGTAGTAATTTGAGTTTCAAAGAAGGTACTTGTATATATCAATACTTCAAATATAAAATATTGAAACATATATATGGCCAAGAAAAGACTCTTGTTGACATAATGCCCAACTTTATTTTCTGTTATTAGATGTAGAAGACATACACTATTGATGCGATAATATTTAATTTGTAAAAGAAGTTTAAATTTATTTTTTTTATAAATATAATTTTATCATGTATGTGAAGAGTAGTCTCATTTGGATAGTAAAAGCGTTTCATCTCATCTCATCTCATCATTATAAATTTTTTAAATTTTTACACAAAAATATATAATAAACAATTGATCAACTTTTTCAATTTCCAAAACAATAATATTAATATTAAAAAATTATATTATAACAATATTTTATTTAACTTTTAACTTTCATTTTAATTCATCGTATCGTAACTCTCTATCTAAATGATACCATGTCTTTTGCAACAGCTTGCAAGAGTGGTTTGTTTTTTTATTATTATTATAATTAGTAATCGGAACAATACTATTCCAAATTAGAAGACCTAGCTAATTCATTGAATTAAAGAAGATTTCTTATCACATTTAAGTGAGTCAACAAAATCATGTAGATCGCTCCCCACCACCCGGCACCTTAATTCCATGGCCGAGAAAAGACAACCAAACAATGTTTCTGTCCAAAGGTGATTACAAAATTCCAAAGAAAATGGGCGGAAATCCAAACAGAACGAATAATCAAGAAATTAGGTTTCCTGTTGAAAATGATTTATAAATTCCTAGAATACCTAATTAAGTTTTGTGCACTTATTTTTAAAAAGATAGAAATGAGATCTATGATGCACATATGAAAAATTATTTTATATGATGAATTTCATTATTTTTTTAAAGAAATACGCAGGACTTACAAACTCTAAGGCCTAGTTTGGGTACTTAAAATATTATTTTCATAATAACTCACTATTATTTATTATTTTATTATTACTTTTCACTACTATTCAATATTCTATTATTACTTTTTTATTACTATTTATAACATACCTGAGAATATCTTGCTACCCAAACACAACCTAAGACTATATCAAATATTACTCTTATAAATAATATGACATAGAAAACTATACTTGGAATAATTTTATATATACATTAATGTTTTTAGACAATTCTCTGCGTGACTTAAGAAGTATTCAAAGTCTACTAATGAATCCTATTTTCTATAAATTGAAAAACAGAATAAATTTAAAATGAGCCGGTACTGAAAATCAGTCAGCTATAAAATTAATACAATTAATCCTTCTCGAAGGATGGTTGCTTTCCGAAGAAATTATCGACTGACCTTTTCATGGTCAAACAATATTTTGGAAGTTTGCCCAAGTTGTCTCATCATTACCAAAATTAGTTTGTGAAAGGGTAAAACATAATTAAATATAATATATATATATATATATATATACACAATTTGTTTTACATTTCTTTTTACAATCCATTATAAAATAGAAGGTTGATTATGTGGAATTAAAAATTTAAATCAGGTGAGAAACTAAAATTAAAAAAAAAAAAAACTCAATAATTTTTTTTTTATGAAATAATAGTACTAGCTAGCTATCACATAAAATATGCTCTAAAAAAATTGAGTCCATATAATTATTAATTAAGGATAACTTATGAGAAAATTAAATGTCATAATATTTATGATCTTGTTAATTTTCTTCTAATTCTGAGTCTTGACGAGTATACATATATGACATATTCTTTGTTGCTTCTAGTTATAACATATCTATTTTCCATCAATGCAGCTAGACTCTTGTAAAGAAATTTGAAAGGCGTTCACATGACCAAATGTCAGCTTCTGTAGTTGACAATGCTATGCCTATATATCATGTGCATGTGTAATATTCTTTGCTAAATAAAATGGACAGTGTCTAGAAGATCATAGGTCTCATTGATTTTACTTTCTTTTTATTCGTTTCTTACTATAAAAACAAACGTTTGACTAATTGGAAAATTAGAAGTATTTAGAAATTTCATTAGCTTTTTCTTTTCTTTTTTAAATTTTGAGCAATGACCAGGTAATTAATTATGAATTTTTAAGAATTAAACTTATTTTCGATCCCATATTATTATTAAATTCAGTCACTCTGACTAATTAATATGGATTATACGTTTGAAGTAGTGTCATAAAATTAACTACTTAAATAAAAATAATAATTAAAATGCGACATGCATGCGATAACAATTAAAAGTAGAATATATATTATCTTTTCATTCTTTTAAGTTCTAATGTATTGAGAAAAATGATCGGTATGTATGGTTAATGGTAGTCAAATCTTTCATTATGTCTGTGGTTATCATACCCAAATTAGCCCCCTCATGCGCATTCAGCTTTCTATAGAGATTTATGAAACGAAAAAAATCTATTCATCATTAATTTTTTCATCATCCTCTTATTATTTTATAATATAATATTAAATGATAGGTTCACAAGTGAAATATAATAAATAATCTCCAATCATCTAATGATATATCATAAAATTATGAGAGGATGATGAGAATTGAAATGATGAGTAGCATTACTCTTATGAAACGACTTTAAATTAAAAAAATGCCAGCCATATGTCATAAAAGAAAATACTCTAGTTATAAAAGAGTTACACAAAAATAATCCTACAAACTAACGTGACTTAATGTGGTTTGTCAGATTATTAAATTATTTTTATTGTAAAATATATCTAACGAATTAAATGAAATCACGTCAGTTTGTAATATTATTTTTGTATAATTTCTTTATAGATAATTACGTTAGTTTGTGAGATTGTTTTTATATAATTTCTTTACGGAGGTAGGAGCACTAGCAGTCTATTATAAATCAGGTTTACGTACTCTTCAAACAATGTGTATATTTATGTCGGTCCAAAAAGGCCGACAGCATTTAGCATTTAATAAAGTAGTGGCCTTGAACACGAATACGTAATTATGTGTTGCTACATTATGTTAAATATCAACAACTTAATCTATGTACGTGGAAATTGAAATGAAGATCATTGCGACAAATTTAACGGAAAAGTACCTTATGTGCCTTGGTCTTCTCCCCAATACTCCCTAGAGCCGGTTTCCATGGTGCTTCCCGGTGCATCAATGTGTCCTCTTTTCCCTCCGCCACATGATCCCCATTAATCTCTCCGGCGCGGTCCCTATAAATATCCAAGATCTTCTCGGCCACCTCCACGCCATCTCTGCTTTCAGCCACCAATTTGGCCATTTGATCGCTTGGTAACCTTATTTTCACCTTCAAATGCCCAGAACGATCGGACACAACACTCGGCGCTCTATTAATAGAAAGATCAGAAACCGTTCTCCGAGATAGCATCAAGCACTCGAGCCGTTCCTTGGCACTCATGTGTATGCCACCTGACTGAGACCTTACAGCTCTAGGCACCTTTTCGTCAGAAGACTTGGGTAGTTGATCTAGTACTAGGAAGTATATTTTCTTGGGGATGAGCTGTTGCTCCGGTTCCAATGGCTTGGCTCGGATGCCATAACGCTTTACAGCCTCGGACTCCAATAAGACGTGACCAGGGCAGTCCTTAAGAACTTCCCATGCTCGCACTGGGGTTTTGAGCTTCAAGGTTTCTCCATTGATCTTCATCACCTTAGCTTTCTTTCTTCCTCCTATACTGTTCCCCATCTCTCTCTCTCTCTCTCTCTCTCTCTCTCTCTATATATATATATATATATATATATATATATATCAAGTTGATGAGGCTCCTTGAGAGTATGGCCCTTGCACATGATGATTCATTTAATTCGGGTTAATATAATATGGCTAGCTAGCTTTGTTTTGGGGGTAGGGGTGGGTGAGTTTATCTTTATTAGTTGAAAGTTGAAAAGATATGTAGGCTGATGGCCTGTAATGTGGGAAACTGGGATTTTTTTGAAGATTCTTTTCTGACTTTGTTAAAACAGCAGTGGGAAAACGCATTTGAACCATGACATGAATATTGAATATTACCATCCATGCTGTGATTAGTAATGTTTGAGCATACTAACTAAGTCGAACTTGATCTTATCACCTCTTTTCTACACCCATTAAGAAAAGTAGTGGGCTCTCATTAAGATTCTTTTCATACCTCCTTTTCCCATGTAAAAAGCTAGGGCCTTTTTTTTGGGGGGGACAAACTAGCTGGTACGTACATGTTGTGGGCAACTTTTGAAATATTAACGGATAATAATTAAAGATGTTGGAGGCTGGAGCAGGGGGTTGATCGAGCTTTTGGCATGCATCAGATTATCTTATATACGCAACCTTAACCTAGTTGATAGCAGGGGCGCTCAATTCAAATTGAGGGTTATGGTGAAATTTAAATGAATTATTCGTAATTATAATATAATAAAATATAAATTATTATATAAAATATTTTCAAAATTTTCAATAAAATGACATTTTATTTAAAATATTTAAATACAGTTTTTATGGATTTGTATTTATAACAATAATTTAAAATAAGGCCTCAATGCAGATTTTGTACCTAAATTTAGCAAGATCTTAAAAAATTATTTAAAATATAAATAATTCATTGTATTACTTATAAAAAAAAAATCATTGTATTAAATATTAAATTTAGTATTATGGGGCCTTTCACATATTAAAAAATATAAAACTTATTTAAGATTTTATTTAATGAAATGGTTTTTATTTTATTTTTTTCAAAAAAAATCTCATTTTTTATTTTTGGACCTTACATAAGATGGGGCCTCAAGCAATAGCCTAAAGGCCTTTCCATTGAGCTGACCCTGATTGATAGAGAGAATGCTCGAGAATGTGAGAAAATTCTAGAATTTGTATAGGAAAACACTACTTTGCCTCTCACTTTGACTGCTCAAAGTGACCGCTTGACCTTTTTTTTTTTTTTACTTAATAATTAAGGAAGTAATTTTAAGTGTATTAATTTTTTTTTAAAAATATTTAAATGTATTAAAAAATATAAAAAAAAAAGGGCGGTAAAAGTGGGGCGGCAAAATAGCCCCACCCATCTGTATAATCATGATACGGAAAAAGTAAAATACAAGAATATATAGTACAGTAACTAAGGTACATCCTAACTAAGGTGTACGTGATTCTTGTGATTAAAAATAATCTAATCTTTATGCAATAATACTAGTTTTGATTGATTGCACAAGCCAGATTATACCAAGAAATTAAGAAATCAAGAATTTCATCCCCTGAGGTTGTTAATTAACGAATTATGATCAAATCCATTAGGGGAAGCCTATACGTATATACGTATATATGTATCATGTATCCATAAATAAAAACCTAACTATAAGCTCTATTTTCAACTTGCTGACGAAATGATGATTGAGCAGTACCAGCATGTACAATGAATGTATACAGTGACCATGCCATCGAAACCTGAATTTCATAGAATATGAAACTACTGTTGATAACAAAGGAACTTAAGAGTTTCTATTGAGGGTGATTGTTCCTCACCCACATAGGATCAATCAATGTTATTGGACTTCCACAGTCCATCATGTCCGAATGCGACAGACATTGAAAAGGAAATTCCAGAGTCTAATTTTGGGCTGTGTAATATATAACTGATATTCTGGTTTGGTTGGGCTCTAAGCCCTTACACTTGAATTAATGATTCTCCACTTATGTAAGTTTGGATCTCTGGATCGAGTTTTTGAGACTTTGTCGAGTTGAATTGAAATAATAAATTATTATTATTATTATTTTAAAATTTAAAAAAATTATAATAATAAATTATCCCAATTATGATACAATTGCCACTAACTATGTTTACTACGAGTCCAATGTGGCTTTTTTTTTTTTTTCATTTCTTTGCTGCTGACAGGCTTCTCTACGGTGTGATGTGATTTTCTTCTGCATTGTCAAAATGATGCATGTGTATACAGAATTTTGCTTTTTCATTTTGAAATTCAAATCCTGCCCGGTTGCTTTCATTTTTATCTGAGCTCTCCTCCCCATCTCAGGTCGAACGAACGAACCTCTCAATGTCACAGACTGAGAACGGACCTCCCGGCATCGGTGTCAGAAGGGCGAACCAACCTCTCCGGCGTCGTCGAAGGTGAGATAAACACCATACCCATACCCATTCCCGAACCTCTATCCTACACTAACTCTCTCTCTCCCTCTCTCTCTCTCTCTCTCAAAAGTTTTAGCGTCGCTACCTGGCCTGGCCGAACCTCATCTCCCCTTCGATTCGTGCCTCCTGCGGTGTGGCCACCATACAATGACGCATTCGAAGTTAAGGGTGCTTCTCTCTCCCTCTCAATCGACTCTCTCTCTGTCTCTATCTATTTCGGGTTTGGGCGATTTGGGCGAAGTCACACCAGGGTCTACCACTACTGCCGCCGCCACGCATAGCCCACCCTCCTGAGCTGTCAGGTAACCCCACAAAAGTTATTCCCACTGCGATTTGGGTGTTTGGTTTTCTGATGATTAATTTGGCTTGTGAAACAAATCATGCAATGATAGGCCTCGGCGTTCAGAGAAAGGCCTCAAGCCAAAACCCAAGTATCTGGGAAACGAGGGGACGTAGGAGACGTGAAAGACGCTGCATGCACATATGAGGAAGACGTTGCATGCGAGCAGCAGGGAATGAGGCAACGTAGACAGCGGACGGGACCATTAAGCGAAGTGAAGAACAACGCAGCGTGGACTGGGTCGTGGCTGAATGTGCAGAAGTCGAATGGGTCTTCAGTGGTTGCGAGTTTTACATCATTTATTTCCGTTAGTTTTGTTCTGTTTTTACATATTTGCATGCTCTGTTTTATGCTCTGCTTTACGTGCGTTGTGGTCCAGTTATTAGTTAATAAGTTTTCCTTGTATTTCGGTTTGAAGTGTACGTGGCTTTACTTATTTAAGCAGCCAAAGTTATCAACGAGCAATCAAGAAATCAATTGTTATCAAAATAGTGCGGTACTTTCTCACCCGAAGAGAAACAATTCATTTTAGCATGTATACTCTCTTAATTTGGGACCTATCATGCAATGTGTAAAAGATGATTAGAAGTCATTCCAACGTGTATGAAATAACTATTAATTATTGCGTTTGTTTATTTTATTCACACCACAAAACCTACTCTTTGATTTTCCTTATAAATGTTTCTCTCTTTTGGCCATTTTGGGTCATTCATCGGGGAATGGTATAGAATAGAGAATTATCATAATAAGAAAATCTGCTCGAAAACAAGTTTAAAATTGTTCCAAGAGTAAATAAAAGGGAGCCATACGGTCGTTAAGCTTGAATGAATCTAAATCAAGTATTTTAGAGAAGCTTAATTTTTTGCATTTCAAAGCTGCAGCTTGTATTGTTATAAACTTAAATGAATGAGTCAAGTAAGAGGTTTGGCCTGCATATATATATATATATATGATGATTGAATGAACAAGAAATATTTGCTCAAACACCTTAATTCATAGTACCTGGTAAGCTTAGGGAATCTCCTTTTTTGTGAGTGCATAATTAATTTTTTTTTTTTTTTTTTTTAAGATTTAGCTTTGGCCATTGCCCACCCTTTATGGAGGGGTGTGTATCATAAGGCTGTCACAGTGTAAATCTCACTCACCATGAGGCATGCCATTGTTTTCCATGAACATGATCAGGCTTAGAGTGAAACCTTAATAGACCAAGAAACGCTTCGGACTAGTGTCTCTTACAAGTGCTTATTAACGGAGACCAATGTGGATATGCCACGTAAGGGGTTGATAAGATACTGTCCTCTCTGCACTGTAGGAGATCCCTTATGCATACCCCCACCCCCTCTCTCTGCTTGCTCGCTCTCTCTCTCTCTCTCTCTCTCTCTCTCTCTCACCTTACATCAACAGAAATCCCTCTCTCTCTCTCTTTCCTCTTCAGTTTCGTCTCTCTCCTTCCCTCTCCTTCACAAAAATCCTAACCTGAAATCTGACAGCAAATGATGAGGACTGTGAGGGATGCCTTTCAGAATTCGTGAAATGGGTATCAGTGGTAAACATGGAGGCGAAATAGATTCATAAATTTCTTCCATTTTCGGAACCATCTCGATCTCTTTATGAATTGCTTGTTGATTGGGTTGAGCGTCTTTCCGTGAATTCTCTGCCTGATCTGAGCTCAATGGCATGACCTTTTTATCTAAATCAATTTTTTTTAAAAAGATAGTGGAATATTATTAGACAAATTAACTTGGATATATTGTGTGCGAAACAAAATACACACATACACACGAAAGAACTAGAGGTTCAATCCACGAACAAGACGATCACCAGCCACCAGGCATAGTGATTGGTTTAGCATTTGTAGACAATGATAATGAAAAAACACCATCGAATTCATAGCGTTAGAAGACTGCAATTCGAAAGAAATCGGAGCAAGGAAATTCGACTCCAAGCAGCGATTCCTACCACCCTTCGCCACGATTATACGACTCCGAGGGCAGAGTTTGGCTTTGACATCAACTGTTCCTGATCATGGAAAAATTGTAAAAATGCTATTATAATTAGTTGGATCAGTAGTAAGTGTGTGTTTGAGAGAGAGACGATTACCGCAAGAAAAAAAAGAAGAAGAAGCTAGTAATGTTCCAAAGACGAAGGAGTTCGAGTCGGCCATGGCCTGAAAGCTGTTGATTACAGAGAAAAAGACAGGGAAGGAGAAAGTGAGAGAGGGATTTTTACAAATGGAAGGATCGGGAGAGAGAGAGAGAGAGAGCAGAGAGAGAGGGGATGGGGGAATGCACAAAGGATTCCTTGCAGCGTTGAGAGGTTGGTGTTTTCATAATTCCTTACATGGCATATCCTCATTGGTCTTCGATAATAAACACTTGTAGGAGATACCGGTTATAAGTTATTCTCTAATAAACCTCCAGAACCATAATTGTTATAACCAAATAAAAGTAATCCAATTTCACTTTATCTGAAATTTGATTGAAAAATTGCAAATTCAACACAAAAATAGAAACAAATAGAAATAAAAAGGAAGGAAAATATATAATTTTTCAAAAAAAGAAATTAAAAAAATGCTTATCTTTTCAGGTTGTGCAACATATCCTTTATTTGTAAGACATTTCCCTGTATCTTTTTTGAGTTCTGAATTACCTTTTACTTAATTTTAGAAAGTTACTTTCTTTTTTTAAGCTAGGATATGAGCTTTTGGAAATCCTTCACCCACAAGCTAGTTCTTAAGAGTAAATGTTATTATTTGTACCATTTGGTTCAAGTTAATCCCCACATTGAATATGAGTATGAAATTATATAGGATTGTGATCATAGAGTTACGGACGCTTGTGTACACGGAGGATGTGGATACTAGTTTAAGGTATTTTTGGTATTATGTATTAGGTGGTGCTAAGTCATTGAATACTATGTTTACAATTTAAAGTGTCTCGCATTGTTTGAGTGTAAGTTTGAGCAGGTGTATATAAGCTTTTGGACGCCATCCTCTTAAGCCAGTTTTCAAATTAACTTAGTTTTTCCTAATCCAGTACTAGTAACTTAATGACAAATTTAAATGATAAAAGATTCTTCTGGGGGCATGTTTGGTTTTTCACTAAAATTATTCTTTCCACTAAAATTTTAAACTACACCAAATAGAAGGAACTATGAAAACTGTTTCTACGTTTTAAAAATATTCTTTCATCTAATATTTTTGCATTCTGCCTATTCTATCTCTTTACATGTTAGTTCTTCTCTGTGTTAATTCTGAGTCGTTTGATATTGCTGAGGAGAAGGTTCCTTGGTTGCTTGCTTTTATTTTTTTTCAATATTTTTTGGCAAGTTTCTGTGAAGAAGGTTAATAAGAACAATGGTCAACTAATGGTTTGGTCTAATTTTGTTATGCAGCTTGGGCGGCTGAGCAATTTGTTGGGTTTATCTAGAAATCTACAAATATGGTATGGCTATAGGAGAATGACTGCGGGAGTTATATGAACTATTGGATGCAGAAGCTACGTGGAGTCATTTAATATATGAGCAGGAGGTATCTAGGCAAAGAGTGATAATGGCAATCCATTAATGCTACCAAAACATATCATACTGTAATGTGAATTATTTTGTAAAGTTGAAGTTGATGGTGTTCAAATCGAAATTTGTGTTTTTGTGTATGTATTTGAATCTGTATATTTAGATTGCAAATGTTGGAACATGGGTAGTTGTAATCATGCTAAGTTAACAATGTCATCATGGTCCATATGGCATTGTGTGTGGGTGACTTGTCCTTTTTTTTTCCACGGCTTTCGTTTTAGTCGTCGTTGTGCTTGATTGCAACAATCTTGGGTATGGTTGGCACCATAGATATATGAACAAAGCCAGAATCTTGGGCCCAAAATGTTATGATATTAATACCATGCCTGTTTGTAATGAGATCTTTTGTTTGAGCTTCAACGTAAAGTATTGCATGTCATCATGGCATCGTTGCGATCAGTTTAGGAGGGTAGGATCTTTATCGTAACATTGCCTACAAGCATCATCAAGGATGCTGCCATTTTCTTAGGCCAAACCTCTTACCAACTTCAGATACATCAAAACAAATATAATATGTCCAGACTGGTATATCAATAAGCAAGCGATGCAGTTGCATCATTTCAATCTATCAAGACCGGCACATAATTGATTCAATTAAAACTTGATAAATACATTTCTCAAGCTCTCAAATACACAATTCATGACAGGTGCATTAACACTATTACAATCTGACAAAAAAGAAAAACCTATTTTTCATCCATTACGATCTGATTACCCTTGCTAGTTCACCACACTCACATATATCCAACAGGTGTCATAAATGATAAATGCACAAACCACTTCATCCCCTTTTCTTTCTTTTTTTCGATTAAAAAGTCAGTCCGTCCTTTGATACTTTGAGATCCATATTTCCATTCCCTTCATTTGTGTCAAAACCATTGTCATTGATCTGTAAAATTCTCAACGTTTATTTCAATCTTTCTTTTTGGCAAGAAAGATATAATTTAGTTTTACAACTTCACACACTATGGTGGATTTGATTTAAGTTCTAAACCAATTATTAAATTAAATGACTAAATAATAAATAAAGGCCAAAATAAATAATATCCAAGTGTCTTATCTTTGTTGCACAAACACAATGAATAAATAAATAATGTGTGGTCAAACCAACATATCAAAACTATAAACAGATTGGGACTTAGGGCAGTATGCAAAGGGGCTACCAAATCTTTACAGTTAGCACTATCAACAATTTTTGCTATGATTTTTATGAGTTCATATCATTTGCAGTGTACAAGAAAAAAGATAGTGAAAGATGATATAAATCCTAACATCAATTCATTTACCTTACAATCATGTTGAAGATCCAAATTCCTTTGTTCTAATATCATGAACAACGTGTATAAAGTAACTGGATTCAAGAGACTTCCGCAAGGCAAAACACAAATAACTATCTTCCAGGGTGAGCACAAAACTGCCACATCGCAAACACCACCAACCTTTAAACAAAAATCAGCAAAATGAACATAAATAACTAAAGCATGTACATAGACATCAACACATTCAACAATACAGTAAACTTAAGGCACTGCTCAGCTTAATTAAGGTATTAAACATCTCAATATATCTACCTTCCATCTTAAACAAGTACACCAGTGGCAACTTTAATTTAACAGCTTCCTTGCAAAATGACGCTAAAGAACAAATCTATAATTTCAAACCTGCAGAATATTGTTACACTAGTAATTGTACTATCTTGAGTAAAAGTTAATTTCAACATAATTAATTTAATATATATACGGATATCAACGTCTAAATCTTAATATGTAGGAGTAACACAAGAGTTAACATTGTTCATAAGTTGGAAACACGGTTGTACCTATCAAGAGAAGACAAGATACTCACAATTAATATCCTTAAAAGAATCAATATTATATAATTAGAAAAGAAATAAACAATACCACAGTTGATTGAGTAGTAGAGGCTATAGGAAAATCAAGCTCGGGCAAGCTAAGCGAGCCAACATCTGCGACAATGGTTCTATCTAAGCGTGGCCTATTCTTCTATTAAAAAATTCAAGACATATAGTTAATGTAGATAAATTACAAAAATATAATTAGAAACACAAACTACAAAAACTACTTGACTTAGCCTTTGAGTCTTCCTTGCTTTCAACTAATGCACTGCCTTCTCAGTCAATGATTGTTTCCTTTTAGAAACTGGCATACCTTTACTATGAGCAATAACATGACTTTTTAATTTTTCAAACCCCTTCGTCACCCTTAATGACTCAGTAGAACGGTTATCACACACTGGCTGGACCTCAACCTACTACAGCTTCAACTTACTTAATTGAGTTATAACTTCACACAACCTTCATTTGAGGTGCCTGCAATTGAAGAAATCTCATAAAAAATCTTGTTCAATTTATTCATTCGGAGTGCGTTTGGACTATAACTCAAATCATTACGACTATTTCGCACAAGTGTATAATCTCGTTTCAGGTCCTTCCTCCATTTATCAAATATGTATTTTGCAGGCACCTCTTCCTTGTCATGGAGTGTTAACACATGGATGTCATGTTTACACAAAATGCCCTTAAAAGCAAACAACTGATATGTACAGCTTGTTTCACACTCTTCTTCATTAAACTCAACAACATATTTTGTACTTTTTCTAAACTCATCCGTAACTTGGACCTGATCAGCCACATGATATGTAAAAATCTCTCATTCACTTCAAATTATTGATGTGCAATAATAAATCAAACGTCTTAAACTCTTTTTGAACTTTTTTAAATTTTGTATTTGTATAAATTACTTGGAACTGCCTCTCAATGCTATAAAAAGTAATGCACAAAATTTGTGTGTGAAATGAACTAAAGTCATCTGCAAGTTTATCTAATTTATTATCATTGACCATATAAAATATAAAATAATATATGTTATCAATTAATCATAAATCATTAATCATTAACCCTAATGAAAATAAATTAGATGATTTATGATTAATTGATAGCATATATTATTTTATATTTTATATAATCAATGATAATAAATTAGATGAAAATTACATCTTTACAGTGAATATTATTATGCACATGAGCAGCACATGCAATGAATTTTCATTAGATTTAACGCTGATAGTAGACAGAAGGGAGGGATTGAGAAGTTTTGAAAGTTCGATGGTCCACTTTGATACAATTATTACTTTTGAAGGCACATTATAAATTGAGTGAAAGTTCGATGAGCCAAAATATAATTAATTCTTAAATTTACTTGTTAAGGAATCAAATTAAATTTACACAATTGGCAAATATACCATAAAATTCATTATGAATATTCAACTGATTACACAAGTAAAAATGAGAATTTTATTATACAAGCAACTGATTTGTTCATACCGTAGGAGGCATGACGAGGAGGCATGACGGAGGTGAGACAGTTATCCTTACGGCAAGCGGTACGTCGCGGAGGTGGGCTTGAGAGTTGAGCTTGTCGTCTAGGCTCTAGGGTTGGGCTTGATGTCATTTGGGCTCGACGTGTCTGGGCTCCATCGGTGGGCTCGGAGTTGTCTGGACTCGACGGTGACAATCCACAAAAAATAAACGGGAAATGAACGCCGTTCAAGCCGCAAGGAACGAATGCGATGAGAGAGAGGGGTTCGATTGTTTTGGTGTCACTTTAAAAATTTCTTTCCATACTTTTAACATAAGGGCGGCTGGAAGCAGAAGTTACCAAAAAGTTAATTCAGAGGCGTCAGTGGAGAAGACTGTCAGCAATAGAGAAAGGAAAAAACAAAGGCCATGTCGGACGCATAGTAAACCCATAGTAGTTGGTGGTAAGTGGATCATCATCCATAAATATATGGGGCAGCTGTTAATGACTTCTCCGGCCGGCCGGTAGAGAAGGGAGTATGCCCATACGTTTATTCATGACTTTAGCACTTTCATTCATCCAACTACTTATCAACAACCCCCGGCCAACCCCATTAATTGGAGGTACGTACGACTTTTCTTAGATTGAAATGGTTGTGGCCCTTGCATGCGGACTTCCCTTATTTTATATTGACAAAAACTTTTAGGAATTTAATATAGTTGCAATATTGCATGCTTTTTTATTTTTATTTTTATTTTACCAAAAGGA
The DNA here is from genome assembly GCF_004785595.1 of Juglans microcarpa x Juglans regia. Classification (NCBI taxonomy): domain Eukaryota; kingdom Viridiplantae; phylum Streptophyta; class Magnoliopsida; order Fagales; family Juglandaceae; genus Juglans; species Juglans microcarpa x Juglans regia. The sequence continues at coordinate 3,566,433 of NC_054597.1, forward strand.
GCGGCACCTCCGACACTTTATTACAAATCCCCACTTATTGCATGTTGTTTGTTATTTAAATGAAGATTAGTGATAAATACATAATATTTTATATAATATTTTTTACAATACATGTTATAAAGTAATGATATTTTTGTAAAATAATATCAGTTTTATAAGATATTTTATAAAAATACCTCTTATTTTAGAATATTATTATATAAAGTGTTGTGTGTTAATCATTTTTCTTAAATGAATATGGATTTATAGGAATAATCTCAATTGATGCAGCTCTGCCGGCTCGTGTCTCTAATTAGCTGCATGCGTACGTACTTGTACTAGTTTTGGATGTTTCGGTTTCCACAAAAATCTTATACAAGAAAATTTTCAAGTTAATAAAGTTTAATGTTATGGTCATATTGTAAAATAATTTTTATTATGAATTAATAGATGCGACAAATTATATTGAGTTAGTCAATTTGTAAACTTTTTGTGTACGTAAAACTCTTACTTATATATATATATATATATAGATCACCACCTAACATTTTTCTTCTTTTTTATTTGGTCAAATGCTGAATGAGTAGTACCATCAAGAATATCCCCAACATTAATGATGATCTCGATCTTGAGGTTTAATTTTCAAACGACCCACGCATTACGTACGTACATAATGTACATTGGCCAAACCATGAGAATTAGACTACATTAACTCATGTGAAAGAATTCCACATATATCCATGCCACCACTAATTGGAGTTACGTTATAAGCAGCTCTAGCTTTTTCTTTTCCTCTTGTGGAGTAAATTTCAAACGCGCTCGATCGATCTACCTCAATACTACGAAAAACATTTTTCCCCAATTCCTCGTGGATTGAGACTATACACTAGTCATCAGTCAGAATCACAACTGTTAACATTCTTTACCATTATATATTATATAATATATCAGAAGTTTGGGAAACCCCATTAATCACAAACCTCTATAGCAAGTCAACATTTTCATAAAAATTAACAAGTCAAGACTAGCAAAAATAAGAGCAGGCAATCATCGCATTAACAAGTCAACTAGTAACAGATCCATGCACAAAATGTCTTCATTGCACACAGTATACACATCTTTTAGGCCCCCAAATAAGGATAGAAGCTAATCAAGTAAAAGAGAACTGATTCCGAAATTTTCAATGACCGTTATTAATAATTGAGCATGAAAAGGGCTTAATGTTTAAATCACTTACAAGTATACCAGAGGTTGCATCCCAATCATTTGGAAAATACTGCAACAAGTAGCCATAACAATGATATAAGAACAAATAAATAAGCCACGACTATAATAAGCCATATGATGAGAATAATCTTCTTCTAAGCCAAGAGAACAAAAGACTCACAAAATCCAAGAAATGCCAAAAAGAGCATGATAGCCACAACAATAATAAGTGCCAGTCTTCTGCATGGCAGAACAACAATAGCACAGACAGATAATGGAGAAGGTTAGACCAAAAAGCACAAACCAAACGCAAGGGTTCCTCAGTCATTTGTTAAAATATATAAAAACTTATACAGCTATGAGCTAGTAAATTTGGCATTTCCCAAAAATTATGCAACAATTCTAGATACTCTTAAAAATGGATCCTAGAATAAAATGACAAAATTTAAGAATGAAACATAATCAGGAATATACATGCATAAGTGACACAAAAACCTTTTAAGGTATCTGATTTGAAAATACACACACATTTTCTCTGAGAAACCAGTATAGAATTCACACTTTACAATGGGGGAGACTTTTACTTTGCAAATTGCAGTATTCAACACTTAAAATGTAACTAAGATACTACCATAGTAACACTAGCATGTTGATAAGTTTGTTTATAGTTATTTCAGTACAACTTAGAATTGAACAAACATAATCTATAAAATAAGAATTGAAATGATGATGAAGTTCATGGAGATGATGAAGTTCACAACAAGCACGCCTTTTTAATCAAGAGCCTCTGTATTAGCATAAGGTTCAACCAAATGCACTGGAACAATGTACACCTATCTTCAAAACTTATTGCGAGGTTGTACATCACAATCTGAAAATTTGAAAAATCCCCAAAGGCATTCACAAACTAAAAAATCCTTGTAAGCACACAAGAATTTGATGCAACATTTAAGGAAACACAACCAAATGCTGCCTTACCTTCATTTAACAACTACAGGGATCTAAATAATTATGGATAATGTCATAGATTAGTGTATTTAGTTTACCTTTAGACCATAAAGCTCGAGCAATCACTTTGTTTGTAGGTCCTCACCTCTATTTGAAGGCAATGCCAATTTCAAAAAACTAACACATAAGTGATCTATTCTAAAAGATTGACTAGATATAACTTATAATCCGCAAAATGTATTTTAAAAAAAATACAAAGCAGAACAACTTATTGTGTTGAGATCTCATAGCAGATAGTCTATGAATGCTTTATATATATATATATATATATATATATATATAAGTAGTTTAATCTATCAATACTTAGAGAAAACTTCTGGATTTTTTTTAAAAAAATAAATTGCATGTTGGTGGATCACAAAATAGAAATTAAAGCTGATAAAAATATATGAAAAAAGATGTAGCAGCAGGACCTAAATTTTAAACCAACCACCCCACCAACTTTTGAACCCTAAAGAAACCCAATTTCACCAATCCAGAACCACAACTCATATGCACAAAACAGACAAACAACACAAATGCACTAAAAAGACTCACAACTCAGATGCACAAAAAAAGAACCACAACTGAATTCACTACTAAAATGCCACTGCACTAAAACAGAACCACATAACTGATGAAGTTTGTAGTGAGTGCAGTCACAAAGGCTAGTAGAATGCACAAAACACAAGTTGAACACCACTTCTCTTTCTTTTATATTTTCTTTATAAGTTTTAATAATTTGAAATATAAAATAGATATTAAACACATGTAGAGCATCTGAAGGCATGAACCTTGTTGTTAAAAAATAGAGAAATGCACTAAAAATAGAGAGCAGTTACGATCTGTGATGAGTGAAAAATTGAAGTGAGTGTTGCGTGAGCAAAGGAGAAATGGGTGGGAGCTTGCTGCTGTGAGAGATTCCCAGCAGCAACCCAAAATTCCACAAAACGTAGGAAAAATCCCCAAAACCCACGGACTGCTCAAATGAAATTCATTTCACAGAAATTTCATGGGAGTGAAAATTAACTTGAAGTGAATGTGGGTGTGTTCGTGAGAAGCAGAGAAGGAGAAGAGCCTTACCACCGATTGGCAACTCAGAACTCCAAGAACTCCCACAAACGCGCGCAGCACCAAACCCACAAGAAATCTGCAGTGGAGAGAGAGAGAGGGTCTACTGTGAAGGCCTGGGGTTCGAAGTCAGAGGGTAGAACGAGAGAGAGAGAGAGAGAGAGAGAGAGATACGAAGATCAGTACCGTGCGAGAAGATGAAGAGAGAGGAAGAGAAGATGAGTTTGGCTCGGGGGGGGAAAAATAAAACATTTCGTGCGTTTTGCCGCCCCAGACCAAGTAGCGACGATTTTAGTCCGTTGCAAGATGTTTTTTCGTTTTGCAGCGAAACAAAAAGCCGTAATAGAATTAAAAATCGCTGTAAATAAGGCCAACTCCATTTAAATCGCAAGTCGCGGTTAAAATGCCGCAGCGAATTTTGATTCACTGCAAAAAGTGACTTATTGCGGCGATTTTATTTGCAATAGAATAAAAATCGCCGCAATAAGTACTTTTTCTTGTAGTGTGATGATAATTATATATAATTTAGCGTTGTTTTTATTAAAGTGCATCCCGACTAAGGACATGGATTTGTAGTCTTAAATGTGTCTTCTAGTCAATTGGGATGCGTTCTGAAGGTTGAATGATTTCCAAGCACCAAAGCAAAACCTCCATGGTGCAAATCTAAAGGTATTTTTTTTTTTTTTTTTTAAGAAGAGCCGGTCGCCACACACATAGCAGTACCGTCTTAAGTTTATTAATAATCCATCACTTATAGCGGATAAATACCGTGGAAACAATATTATACTTGGGAGTTTACAAGATATAACGCTATAAACTAACTCAAAACCAAGTGTCAAAACAAACCAATAAAATCAAAACAAAACCAACAAAAATAAAATTCTAGCAAGCCTATTTTTTTATTTTTTTTAAAAAAAAAACAAAGAAAACAACTTGGCCAAATCTTACATAAGGAAGTCCCAACTTATCAGTCTTCAACATACCTTTCAATAAATGAGGAGGATGAGTAAAATTATCCCATGTCGTACTAGTACCTTTAGCACCCATCTTCGCCAAAAAATCAGTTGGAGCATTATCTTGTCTAAATACGTGCGAAATAGAGTAGTTCAAACCTTTAAGAATACCAAAAATTTCCTTCCAAAAATCTTCAAAGTACCAAAGTCCACAATGTGACTTATGAACCCACTGAACAATTATCATAGAATCTAGTTCAATGTCAATATGAATTAAACCCAAATTCTTCACAAGACGCAAACCAAAAAGGAGTCCCATCCCCTCATCATCATTATTCGATCCCAAGCCTAAATGTTCAGAAAAAGCTCTAATCAAATTACTTTTATCATCTCTAATAACCCCTCCAGCTCCTGCACGGCCCAGATTCCCTAAAGAACTTCCATCCACATTAAGCTTCATTCGGCCTCCCAAAGGTCGAATCCATTTCACAATGCATATAGATTTCCTTTTAGGCCTTTTTATTAGAATATGAAGACTTTGCAAAATCATCTCATCATCATGAGATAGCGAGGTACCGGGTTTCATTTTTTCACCTACTCTCCCAACCCAAAACAGAATATCTCTCCAAACTAAATTGAGAGACTCTTGACTACCCTCCATGCAACATTTACATCTTCGTAGCCATAATCTCCAAGTGATGATAATAGGCATTAAACCCAAAATCTGTCCAAATTGGGAACGTCTAGAAGCCTTTCTGAACCACATAGATATAGTGTCATGCCAACTTTGCGAAAGAAAATATGGCATACCGACAAGCATAGCAGCCTTCTTCCATATTTCTCGTGCAAACTCCCCCAGCCAGAACATGGTTTTGATCTTCATAGCAACCAATCACACAGCAGTTATACCTGGAAACTAGAGGAATTCTCACCTTAATCAACCTGTCATCAACACTAGGAATTAAAAGCTTTCCAAGTAATGACAGAAATTTTCTGAGGTAATGTATTATGCCAAAGCCAATTTGTCCATTGTATTTTAGGAGACCAAACTCTCAATATGTCCCATGCACTATGAGTAGAGAAAGCACCATCTGAATTCTCATTCCAAACTAAAATGTCATTACCCGTTTTAGCATTGCACAATGTACGCAGGATCACAGCCGCTTGTCGCTCCCCAACTAAACTTTGAAGCAAAGTAACATCCCACCCAGAATCAATTTGACAATCTTTCACATGAAGATTAGAAAAATTAGAAATGGTAAACTTATCACAAAGTGGGCCCTCTTCTAGCCAATTATCCCTCCAAAAAGAGATATTTCCATCCTTTATTTTTCATTTAGAGTTTCTAAGCACATCTAGTATACAAGACATAATTCTTTTCTAAAATCTATTTCCTTTTGCCTGCTTGACAATGAAAATATGATTATTTTTAACATATTTTCCCTGAAAGAACTTCGACCAAAGGGAATTATCCTTTATGACTTTCCAGGCAAACTTCATATAAAGAGATTTTTGAACATTTTGAAGATCCCTTAGACCGAGACCTCCTTCCTAGCATGGCTTGCAGATATTCTTCCAAGAACACCAATATTTCTTAAGTTTCCCCTCTCTATATCCCCAAAAGAAATTATTCATGCATTTATGAATAGTGTGAAGAACTGAAAGCGGAGCATGAACTATAGATAAAGTATGGACATGCTTGATCAAAAGCAGCCGATCCCCAGTAGACAAAAAATTATTATGCCATCCCCTACACGGCGTCGGATATTACTCACCATCTCATTAAGATGAATAGCCTTTAATCTTCTCGAAATAATGGGAATACCAATATATTTAAAAGGCAAAGTTCCTTCAACAAAACCAGTAATATTGAGAGTAGATCATCTTCTATGCAAAGAGATACTTTTAGAAAAAATAATAGAAGATTTATCTTTGCTAACTTTTTGGCCCGACCAAACTTTATAGGTGGCTAATATTTCAGAAATAGCTTTCATGAAAGCTTTATTCCCACTAGAAAAAATTACAATGTCATCAGCATAAAGGAGATGAGAGACAATAGGCATATTTCGAGGATGATAGAATGGAAGAATCTTGCCATCTTGAAAAGATTTCTTGAGCATGCGAGATAGAATTTCCTCCACCATAATAAAAAGATATGGTGAAAAAGGATTTCCTTGCCTCAATCCATGACCAGCTGAGAAAAAACCTTTTGAAATACCATTCATCACCACAGAGAACCACGGAGAGCGAACACATTAATTTATAAGGCCACAAGCCTTCGCAGAAAAACCCAACTGTTTAAAGATGTGTAGCAGAAAATCCCAGTTGATACTATCATAGGCCTTAGCAATATCAATTTTCAACATCACATTGCCTCCCCGATTAGACTTATTAATACTATGAGTCATTTCCTGAGTCAAACTTATATTTTCAAAAATACTTCTTCCAGGAATAAAGGCACCCTGTTCCTGAGAGATAACTTTTGAAAGAAAAGGAGAAATCTGTCTAACCAAAATCTTGGAACATACCTTATAAATCACAGTGCACAGGCTAATAGGTCGAAACTTATCAAAAACTTTTGGGTTGTCCACCTTTGGAATCAGAACCAAGGACGTAGCCGAATAGTACCTTGGAAGAGAGGTACCCTTGAAGAAATCCTGTACAACATCCACCACATCTTTACTGACAATATCCCAGCAAGATCGGAAGAAACCTGATCCAAAACCATCAAGGCCTGGACTGCTATCATCTGGGATAGAAAAGAGAGCCTATTTTATTTCTTGGATTGAAGGGAGCTTGCAAAAATTAAGATTTTCAGAGACAGAAACCATCGGATTCACAAGATGAGACAAATCCGGTAATGGGCCACTTTCCTTAACAGCAAGGAATTTAGAGAAATAATTAATAGCCTCATTGTGAATATCTTCCGGAGAAGAAAGTTTCTGACCATCGCTAAGAGACATCTCATGCTCCAAACAGTGATTACGGGTTTTTAACGCACGGAAAAACTTGATATTAGTATCACCATTTTTTAACTACACTTGTTTACATTGTTGAGCAGGCCGCGTAGATTCTCTCCGTTGCCAAAGGTTTAACTCCAAACGAGAAGTCAATAAATCAAGTTCATCACCTTTAGAGTGCCCATGTTGTAAAATTTCCTCTAATGCTTCTATACGTGCCTCTAACATATTGATATTCACATCAATTCTGCCAAATGAGGTTTTATTCCATGCAATCATACAACCCTTGTTTTTCTTAATTTTCTCGCCAATCTAAAAAGGCCCTTATCATATATTTCATCTTCTTCCCAAGCTTTTTTAACACAATAAAAAAAAGAGACATGTGAAATCCACATTTGTTGAAATTTAAAAGAAGAGAAACCATACCTATCCATCACCTTATCCATCCAAATAATCATAGGAGCATGATCTGAATTTGTCCGAGGCAAATATTGCATATGAGCAGTAGGAAAATCCATAATTGCAGTCGAATTCAAAAGCATTCTATCTAATCTTGACCAACTACGAGACAATCCGGCATGACCATTACGCCAAGAGAAAATATTTCTAGAAGACCCCATTTTAGATAAGCCAGGAGAGTCAATGAAGGAATTAAATTCCTCCATAGCTAGAAGAGCTCTGAGTTGAGCTCTGTGCTTCGTGTTTGCATGTGTTCATGGTACTACATTCTCTGTGTCGAGGTTTTGATTGCATATATGAGATAAAGATTGCTTAGGAAGAACCAAGTGCACGTTCAATATCAGAAACCAAGTTTAATGGCAACAAATTCAAAAATAAAAAATAAAAAATTATTTAGGGAGTTGAAGAGAAAATTATAAATAGGTGCACTTCATGTCCAACTTTGCACCAAAGAGAACACGACAACATGGCGAGACCAAATGGCATTAATTTATGATATTTGCAGTCGTGGAGTGTGCAAGCGCCATACAATCCACTTGAAAAAGTAAGTAAATACGTGATTCACATGAAAAAAAAGTTAATTTTTAGGGAAATACTATAGTCACAAAGGGATTACACAAAAGTAATTTTACAAATTGATGTGGTTCGTCATACTATAAAGTTACTTTTATTGTAAAATAGATCTAATGGATCAGATGAAATCACATCAACTTGTGATATTATTTTTGTGTAATTATTTTGTGGATGTAGCAGTACTCTTTTTTTTTTTTTAATTATGAATACCAATAGCATAGGAAAGAAAATCATGAATACCAATGTATTAGGAGTTGCATGTTGGGCACTTGGCAGGTGGATGAAATTGATTTAAGATGGATGGAACCTTGACTATTTAAGTGGTAACTCAAACTCTATTTATATAATGTTTCAAAAGCCAACCTTTTGGTTTTTCCAGTTGGTGTTACACTCCTCTTTCTTCTTTTACTATATTGTCTCATTTATCTTGGTGGATTCCGCCTTTAATCCTAAAAGGGTACGTCGTTGTTTGCTTGATTGGCCCGAGAATGTTTTAAGTACCATAAAATGGTAAATTCAATGCATGTGCAATGTTGTTTTGCTCAATTTGTGCAATGTTGTTTTGCTCAATTAGTTAAAACTTAAAGCACCTTATTGACGTACGTACTTTATGGGAGAAGGTATCCAATATATTTTAGTGGATATTATAATTAAGCTAGCAATCACAATCCCTCATTTAATAGTACCCACTTGGAATCCCTTCCACATACATATATATATATATATATATATATATATATATATATAGTTCAATTTGACGCTTTCACTTTATAATATTGAAAGAGTCCAGACAAAACTAAAAGCAAAGAGTCCATAATTTGCTGATTAAGCTCCTACTTAATAGTACCTGAGAAATCAATTTGGTCACTACTTCCTTTTTTGTGTTACCTATTTTATTCTTTTGCAAAACTATTCAATTATATAAAAATAATTTTATAATCTAATAAATCTTTACTTTTAGTTTTGTCTGGACTCTTTCAATATTATAAAATGAAAGCGTAAATTGATGTGATTTATCATATTATAAAATTATTTTTATGATTATAAATTAGATCTACAAACTGTATGAAACTATATCACTTTATAAAATTATTTTTATATAATCTTTTTGTGATTTGAGCAGTACTCGTCCTGTATTTGTTGAGTTTTTTTTACTTACAAAGTTATGTATACAAATTTGTAAGTAAAAAGAGACTCAACAAAATAATATTAGCATTGACTTGCTTGTGCAATAAGCTTATGTAGGACACATCCTTCGTATTACTAACATGTTAGTATTAATTTGCTAATATAAAAATTTCTTTATTTATTTATTTTTCATATCATTTACCTATAAATATTCATATCATCATATGTAAAATACTTCAAAAAATATTGCCATCCCCTTAAAAGATAAAAATTAAAATTTAAAGTTCAAATGGCCATGCTGTAAATGTGACACAGAAATCAATTAAAAGGAAAATGTGTTGACCATTACAAGTGTAACTCCAGAGGTCCTAGCTGAGCTCTGGAATTGGATCTTCAAATTTTGAAATAATATAGATGAAATGAGTTGTATTGGAGTAGTTAAATGATAGAAACTTTAAATATGCGCTACGGTATTTCTAAAGCTTTCTTTATATTTGAAATTGTATTATTCATCTTTAAAAGTAATATTTTATTCCAAAATATCAAATCCATGTTTTCCATAATAATTAATATATGGTTAGTATAGTAAGATATGAAAAAAAAATTAAAAATATTATTATTAAAAAAATAATATTATATTATTATTTTGACAAATTTAATATGAACTTATGGTGTGAATGATTTTAAATTTATATAAAACATTCACTTTTAATTAAATTTTAGACGGGAATTTGACGAAGCAATGCGGATGCTCAACAACGGGTAGGTAAAATTATAAGCACTCCACAGTGAATGGCAGTGGCACGGGCACCCTCCTACCTTAGGATTTGAAAACAAAACACGAGAAAAAAAAAGAGTGAAGGAACCGTTAAACTGCATTGACAAGTGAATGCAACCTTCAAGAATTACCCACATCTGACAAGTCTAGTTTGGTCACCCTACCTAACTTTATTTCTTTTGTCAATTTAGGAATCATACGATAGAGATTTCAAATAATTCTATAATACAGAAAACAGAAGGGGAATTCAATCCAGGAAATAAGAGAGATTTGACACTTGTGAAAGCAAAGATCATATCAACAAACAACGGACGGATGCCGACTCCACGCCCATCAATCTTGAACCAGAAGAAGACACTAAAGTCAAAAGAATATTTTAATAAACTAGAACCCGAATGATTCCAATGTACTTGTTGGGGTGGAAATTCTTAGTTTGTTTCACTAATCACGTAACTGTAACCTAAGTCCAGATCCCATGAGATCAAAATATGCTTTCTCAGCCATTCAAAGTTGTAAAATTTTTTTATAAGTCTTAGTAGCCACTAGGTGTTTAGAAATAGCGTCCCGACTAATTTCGAAGATGCACAAGCCGTTGACAAAGAGTTTCTCGTAATTACATTTCGAATAATTCAAGAAAAAAATCTCTTAATCCGATGATCCTTAGAGATTGTTTGCACTCAAAAAAATTTGAATCTTAAACTTAGAGGGAGCATACCCTCAAGTACAAAGCCTTTACCACTTGAGTCAACTCCTAAGGGTTTCAAAGTTGTAAACTAACATGATGACAGGAGGATCAGGTCCAGATAAGAAACCATGAATTCTATCACTCTGCATAAGCTCACCCTAATTATATCAAGAGCATAGAGTCAAGTAACGGAGAAAAAAAACCTCTTTTTGATCAGTGCGGAGAAAGAAAACGTTTACTCTGTATAACATGTAATACAACTGTTCCTTTACAATCAACTACAAAATTATGCTTTTCAACCTGATACAACTTTGGGTTTATTAACATTTACCAGTCACCCGGAGCGACCATAACGACCTGGACTGGCATCACTCAGCTAAACCTTGTTTCTTTTTATTTTTACAAACCCCATCTAGGAAAAGACAAAGCTAAACAAAAACAATCATTTCGATGGAACTTCGGAAGAACAACTAGCAATCGGCATCAGTTGGTGTGCATACCAGAGCCCTTTGCTTTAAATGCCTCAAGCTCTGCTCCATGCTGACTTGCACCATCTCAGCTAGCATCTTTTTTGCTTTACCTGATTGATCATCTCCATCAATCTGAGAGATTATATTGCAAACGATATTCTCCAGGGTGTCAGGTTGAAACTCAGATCTTGCATATGGAGAGTCTCTCAGTAACTGCAAAAGCATTTGAGCTTTGGACTGAGATTTGGGCGTTCCTTGAACAGTGAGCTCAAGAAGACCCGGTATTACACCTTCTCTAAGAATTGGTTCCCTATATTTACACCGGTCACTCTGACACATTGTCAGTAATGCTCCGACTGCATGCTCCCGACTTTGGAGAGATCCGTTTTCAAGCACCTCAACAACTGCAAGCACTCCACCTTCTTCGGATGTCAAGGCAGTTCTGCCCTCGTCAAAACTAACTAAAGACTCTATAAGAGCACTGCATTTCTCGGCAGTTTTTGAATATTTTTTACAGGTTTTAAGCAAATTAACCATCGAAGGGATTGGATCTGTTTCAAGAATGATGCGAAGATTATCAGGGTGCGTTGAGAGATTGGAAAGGGCCATTACAGCGTCAGCCTTGGCTTGTGGGCTTCCATGTCCAAGGATTTCTACAAGGAGAGGAATGGTACTGGAAGCACTAATAACTGGTTTATTGACGCTTGAAGCAGACAAAGTAAGCAAAGATGCAGTTGCATACTCCTGTAGGTTTAGATCATGTGACTTGAGGAAACTAATTATGGGTTCTAAGGCACCAGCTTCCACAATGCTGATCTTATTCCTGCAAAATGAAACAAGGGCAACTTTTATGCTTCCATTAAACAATTAGTTTTGTCGATAAAATCTGCTAGCAAAGTGAAAGCAAAATGTTTTTATCATCCACGCTCATTAATCAAGCCACACCCATCAAGACACTAGTGGCTGTTGTGCGTTAAGCAACTCTCTGCCCAACATGAGATTTAAGACGAGAGCAGATTGAAACAGATGGGTAAAACAATCAAGGAAGAAACTAGAGCTCAATGGAGTCCGTATAAAAGAAACTTCTATAAAACCAGCAAATAATCCAACCACAATCATCATTCCTTCCATAGAAACACACTGGTTTAATTGGGAACAAGGGGCCATCAATTAGGAAGGCAAAATAAAAAGGAAGACAAAAAATTATACCGTCACTTTGATAGCAAAAAGTAACTCGTACACTCACAAAAGGGTGAGAAAGAAACGATGGCAGAATCCTTCACTATCACAAAAGGTATAAGTTTTCTCCCTCACCAAACAGAAATCTACATTACAACAAGAAAACTTCATAGTGAAGATAAAAAAAAAAAAAAAGCAAATAAAAGGGAGGAAAAAAGAAAGAGAGCTATTAGAGACACAAAAGGATCTCACACACTGATATCAATGTGTCATGTCTCCATTTTTCCTAGTCCATCATTCCCCACTCTCCCTCTCTCTCCTCTTTCCCCCTTCAGCCATGCACCTCACACGACTCGGTCTCCCAGCCACTGCAGCTCGTCATCGGCCACCACTAGCGGCCGTTGCCCCTCACCGGTGACCTCCCGACCGGACCCATCCCCCAGCAATGCAGCCCTCTCCCTCTCCTGCTCCCGAAATCGAACCCCTCTCACATGGCTTCTCCCACTCACTGCTACCAGTGCCGCCGTTGCAGCCCAACTGCACCACCGCACCCAGCCCCTCGTCAATGTAAACTTCTCCCCCAGCCATTGGAGCCCTTCTCTCTCTCTCTCCATTCTCTCCGAGCAACGCCTCCCTCTCTCGGTAACCTCCTTATCGGCGCTCCACGCCAGTAGTACCACTTGGACCGCTGGCGTCTTTTGTCCACCACGAGATGGTCCGCGACCACCATGGCCAGTGCGGGGAGTGGGCGCAAGGAGATGGCAGGGGGCGGGAATAGGGAGGGGGGAGAAAGGAAAAGGAAAAGAAAAAAAATAAGAAGAGACGTGGCATAATGTCACATCAGTTTGAAATTCCTTTTTGAATCCTTTTTATCTAGTGTTTTTCAAAAAGAAAAGAGCAACCTATCCAATCCGATTGGGCTTTCAACCGTACAAAATCATGTCGAATTATAAGATCAAAACTACGAAAACTCATTGCTATCACCAACTTAACAGTTTCTTCATTTGATGTATCTCTTGTCTAATTCCTTCGACGATTTCCTTTTATGAAAATGAAACACGAACTCGAAACAGAAGAATTCTTGAATAACATAAGTTACCCATATGTTTATCCTCTGAGAAAACCGAACTACAGCATGAGCCTGCTAGCAAGTTGCAATCAAACCAAATAAAGGAACAAATAATTCAACAAGATAGTCAATATAAAAACATAAAGTTCCCGCTTGCTAGTCGGTCTCAGAGAAAATTATGGAAAAGAAAGGCATATCTAGAGTTGCAACGCTGGAGAAGTTTAATCATTATTTTTTACTCCCTCTCGAGTCTCGAGCCAAAAAAATAAAAGATAAAAAATAAACAAATAGGAAAAGAGAGAGAATAAAGAGCAGAATCTTCGAGGCCTGCACTAAACTACTCCTTTCCTGCCACAGAAATTGAGGAATCCGAGGATAATAAATTATATAATTTTTTTTTTTTTTTTTATAAACGGGGGGAGGGGGGAATAATAAATTATATAATTAGTTTTAAACGAATCAGTGGAAAGCGAGAATTATATATAGATATATATATATATATAGATATATATATAATATCCGAATGCGAAAAGCCACTAAAAATCTCTCTACGAATATCAACGATTCCTTGAAAATTCGTTTCGTTGGGTTTTATTTCGAATAATTAAGACCAATAAAAGAAGGAAGTAGAATGGGGGACGTTGAGGTCACATACTTCTCGTCCTTGACGGCGAGGTTGAGGAGGGCGAGGAGAGCAGCCTCGCGGGAGTCGGTTGAGTCGGCACGGAGCATGGAGACTAGCGGCTTCACGGCGGGGGACAGATGTCGGCGGCAGCGCTGGGAGGTCTTCGTGAGTCGCCGGATATCGCGGGCGGCCTGGACCTTGGCGTCAAGGTCGTCAGATTGGATAAGATGCAGGGCGCGGTGGACGGCTGGGGACAACGAGGTCCCTGGCATGACCTTGTTGTCGGCGTCTGGACTCGCGACGGTGCCATGGCTATCTCCGGCGCAATCCATCGCAGAAAAGTAGGTACACGAGAGAGAGAGCGAGTCGAAAATCTGAGTGGGATCTCAGAGGCGCGTAGAGAGAGCGACAGAGAGGGAGATGTGGCGTTAAGCAACAGTTATTAAGATACATATTGGAAAGAGAAGGGGTTGCGGTGTGATTAAAGTGAAGGGGGAAAAAAAATTGAATGTCAAAAATGTCAATTGCATGCTCTCTATTAACGTAAAGTATATGGTTCGTGGTTGATCTCAGTCCTGCTCTTTTAATTAAGAGTAATGCTATTTATTAGTGATTATTTATTTTCATATTTTATATTTATAATTTATTTTCATAAAATATAGAGATATTTTTTATAAGATATAAGATGAGATAATAAATAGTAATTTATGAGAATATTCTATAAAAAAAACTAATGAGAATAATTTTTTATTAATTAATTCCCATAAATATTGTAGGCATGCCCTAAAATTAATTTTTATATACATACTTAAAATTGATTCAAAAAAATAAAAATATACATACTTAAAAAATATTTTTTATTTTGCTATAATTTGTGTTGTCTTTGTTGTATTATTGGACTTAGTTCGTATTAAAATAAAATAATAAGTTTTATAAAATGAGTAAATTTGGATGAATCTGAACGCAAGCTCACAGTCACATTACTTGATAATTCTAATCAGCAATAAATTAGTTTGTTATTCGGTTCCCCGCAAATATAATTTATTATTTTAAAATAGAGAAATGATTTGTATAAATTTTAAAATTCTATACAAGTCTTTGTAAAAAAATTAGATTTCAAATAAAAAAAATGTAAAAAAACTTATTTTTTATTAGTGAGGCTTACTTTTTTACAAAAAAATTTGTATAAAATTTGTTTATTTGAAACTTGTACCGATCATTATTTTAATGTTTCGTTTGGATAGTGAAATGAGATGAAATAAGATGATTTTAATTGAAAGTTGAATAAAATATTATTAGAATATTATTTTTTAATATTCTTATTATTTTAATATTTAAAAAAATTAAATTATTTATTATATTTTATATAAAAATTTAAAAAAATTATAATAATAAAATGAGACTAGATGAAACTATTTTTCTATTCAAACTGACAAAAATAAGGCGTACCCAATGAATGCTGATTTGGATCAAATATAACCATGTAGGCGGATTGCCGTATGAAATAATATTCCGATCAACTTTTTTTTTTTTTAAAAAAAATAATGGGAATCCACTATAAAAAGTGACTTGTCTTAAATAAATGTTTCCGTAGCACACTGTTCTTAGTTTATTTCTACATATATATTAGATAACTATATATTAATTTTCTTACTTGTTAGTTTTTTAATAATTTTTCTTTAAATTTATTAATAAGTTTGCTCAAAGACAGATTAATTTTAGAGTCTTTTATCAACTAACATAAAACCTTTCTGCTTTTACATCACTTATAGTTACGCACCAGTTTATAAATAGTACTAAAATTTCTTTATTTAAATAATCTTCAAAACATTAACTGATATATAATTTTTTTTTTAAATAATGCTACAAACGACGATGATGATAACGTAGTGTATCACGATGATGGTGATCATGAAAGAGGTGTGTTCTAGTGACTAGATCGTGATTTTATTATATTACAAAAGCTATGGAAATGCCACGTGTTTGGAGGGAATTAGCAGTTGGTGGGTCGTTCTCACATCAGATTTTTTCACACGTGAAAGTTTATAGGGATATTTGGAGAGAGTAATCATATCCACACAAAATATTTTATAATATATGTTGTAAAATAAGAGTATTTTAGTAAAAGATGTTATTTTTACAAGTTAATTTATAAAAATAACATTCTTTTTAAAATGTTATTGTGTAAAAAGTGATATGCGTTTATCATTTTTTTTTTTTTGAGAATGAGATAAAATAAAAAAATATGTTAATAATAGTGAAATGATTTGTGAATAGTAATAAAATAGTTTGAATTATGATATTTTATAGAATTTTAAAAAAATAAAAAGAAGAATTTGAATAAAAATATTATAAAACTAAAATATTGTTAGAATATAATTTTTTAATATCTTTATATTTGAAAAAGTTGAATTATTTTATATATTTTATTTGAAAGTTTAATAAAGTTGTAATGATTAATTAAAAAAGTTATTATGATTAGTTTAAAAGTGTTTGTGTTTGAGATATATTTAGAAAGAAAATGATATGTGATGGGATGAAAAACATTACCAAACATCTCGAGTAACATTACATACAATTTTAGAATGAGAAATTAAATTTTCACCTAGAATAGATCTTGAGAAAAACCACCGATTATGTTTTATTTATTTATTTAATGGTTAATGAAATATTTTTTGATGAATTTGTTATTTTAAAAAAAAATATATTTGAGGGATTTAAAAAGATATTTGAAAAAAAAATATATTTATCGGTGACTTTTCTCGAAATTCACTGTCAATAGGTGTAGTAATCTCCTTTTAGAATTTACAAATCTCACACATTTAAAAAATATATATATATAACCTTAAAAAACTCATTTATAGGGATAAAGTAAAAAGATAAAGGAAGGAGTAAGATATTAAAAGAAAATATGTTTTTAAGTTCCTTTCTTGGAGTTCAAGTGACTTTAAATTCTAAAACAAGGCTTCTTTCTTTTTTTCTTTTTTTTTTTTTTTTTTTTTTTTTTTGGATCTTTTTATCTCCTCCTCACCTTTTTTTTTCCTATCACTTTCTTTCAAATTAGGATTGGGTTAAGATTTGAATTTGAAAATTATAATAAGTAAATGTCTTAAAGAAAAAAAGTAGTACTGCAAATTACTGCCATAATACGTAGACCGTGAGCATGATTACAGTGTCATTATCAAGAAAACAAATGAATTATCAATAATAATAATAAAGCATTTGAGTTGGAAGGAAAAAGTTTGTCAAGCCGACAATTTCCAAATTGCCTCGAATTGCTTTTGCAACTAGTTATTGATGACTGGTTACTGGTTTCCGCACGAGTATGATGACCAATATGGAATTTAAGATCAACGTCAAAATCATGTGGATCCATATGGGCAATGTATGGATTATAAAAAGTATAAAACATGCCAAGAAATTCCAGATCATAAAGGAGAACATGATTACATCTAGCAGAGAACATGATTACATCTAGCTAGTTTGTCCCAGCTTACTGTAGTTCTGTGGTTTTAAGATTGCTCGTCTTTCACCTCTTAATGCTTGTAAGCCCCATCTACACTCTGAATCCTGGCACCTCAAATCTATGCTGCATTTGGTCACAATTTGTTTCACGAGCCAGAAATCCCTGCCCTGAATCTGATCGTCTCAAGTTTCCCCCTCTAATTCTCTGCCATTCAAGTAGGGATGTGTGAGATAGATCAAGCGCAGAGACTGACCAAGGACATTAATTATCTCCGATAGAACAGTTCTCGACCCAGAATTACCTGCATTGCATCTTCCACTACTTATCCATACCATAAAAAAAAATGCTTGGCATAAGCACAAAAAATTAAAATTTCATATTAATACCGAAACCACCATACCGGTGTACATTACAGTGATTACACCATTGAAAACAAAAGAGGATATGAAAACTGGAAGCAGCCCTTGTGGTTGAATAGTGTTATAAGTAGGCATTTCCAGATAAAAATACCGAAACCACCATCCCGAATTATGTGGCCACCTGGGAGCCTAAAAATAAAAAGGTAAAATATAAAAGACAAAACACCTGACAGCCTAAAAGTAAAAAGTAAAAATTAAAGATACTTTAAAAGATAAAGTTATAGGATAGACTAAAGATGCCTCATTGAAAAATCAGTCACAATATCCTCTCTATAAAAACTCTGATCAGTAAAGTCATTACAATTAATGAAGATCAAATCCGATGTCCCCTTTACAAAACCAAGCCTGAAGATCTACCTCATCTTTTTTTAAACTGCATCTTCTCTAGAGTGATGTGGAGACACTCTAAGTGGTCGATTGATACTTCTCAGTTTGCAAATCAACCAATCTCCAATTGGATCAACATCATCATTAATTCATCTCTCATCTTGAAAATCCCTGAAGAAGAGTAGTATGATTTCTAAATTTTTGCTACAATTGCAATGGG
Organism: Juglans microcarpa x Juglans regia; assembly: GCF_004785595.1. Taxonomy (NCBI): domain Eukaryota; kingdom Viridiplantae; phylum Streptophyta; class Magnoliopsida; order Fagales; family Juglandaceae; genus Juglans; species Juglans microcarpa x Juglans regia. The sequence goes on from NC_054597.1 coordinate 3,584,987, forward strand.
TCAGTTATGGTTCATAAGAAATCAGTCAGAACATAATCTTGCAATGCCCTCAATTTCAGCATATGTTGAATCAGTGATTAAAATTTCTAAACAGTACACCAAAGCATGGCCCGGACAAGAGAACCAGATTGAAGAAACAGAAGTAAAGCAACTCGGTGGATATCAACTAATAACTTTTGATGTGGCCACTAGAAGTGAGGGATCTATCCTTGCATCTCTTTGTTGGGGAGAAATTGGAGAATTATTGTTTGCAAAAATTGACCTCATCAACTGGATAAACTCAAATGTAGGAGAAGCATCAGCAGCCTTAATGGCCATTAAAGAAGCTGAAAAGTTAAAGTTGGAAAGAATAATCTTAGAAGAGGATTCAAGAGTCACCATCCAAGAAATTTTAAATATCTCCCCCATCCAAGAATGGATCGTGTGTCCAATCATCAATGATATCAGACACCATCTTGACTCATTTAAGGAATAGAAGGTGAGAAAAATTCATCGATCACAAAATCGATGTGCACATAACCTAGCGCAGTGGACAACGACAACACAAGCTTTTGATAATATCCCTCTAATCCAAATTCTCCCTTAATTACTGTAATTTCATAGTGAAAATGATCTTCCCAACAATGATGTATTTTGTTAACTTCTAATTTCCAGAATATTACGTATGCAGCTTTTATTAACATTATGCAACTTGCTTAAAAAAAAAAGTAAAATTTTTTTTAAAAAAATACAACATTAATGCACCATTCCCCGTAACCCAAGTCTCCCTTCCTTTCCCTCCCCCTCCCTCCACGTCCTTGCACCATTCTCAGCATATAGGATTCATTTTAAAAGAAGCAAATTCACCCAGCTCTATTTTTGGCTCACCTCTAGACTCCCTCGCTCTTCGACAACGGTAACTAGCTGACTCTATTAGTGCCTCCGATTTTATTTTTTTTATATTCTTTTTTACATTTCGAGGGAGTATCTTCGACTCCTGGGGATCAAGGGAGAAATCAAGGTCGATCTTTGAAGAAATTCTAGAGCACCAACACGCCAAACTAGAGAAGCATCTCATCAATCAGCATGCCAAACCAAGCATCGGAACCTATCTTCGAATGAAAACCCTAAAGCCCCTTTCCCACTAAAGAAAAAAAAAATCCCCACCAAAAAAATCCCCACCCAACCATTAAATTCGGATTTTCCATTAATTCTTGGTTCAATCATTGATCTTCAATTTAAGGTACAACACTCAGTTTTAATCATTTTTTTTTTTTCAATTTTGAAGTTATCTTCTTTTATGTTGGTTTTGCAAGGGCAGAGAGTAGCATTTGGCATATGAATCATGAATATTGGGTCCGTGTTAGATCTAAAATTTGTTGCCATTTGTTGTAGGGTTTTATCCAAGAACCAATTTATCCAGTGCCTGAATCAAGTAGGATCACTAACAATATCTCACGTTCAAAAAGCAGCAATGGATATCCAAACCATTCGACATCATGAATATTTATATGTACTGATCCGAGACTATGGCACATGGGATGAAAGCATTTTAATGTTTTGGGCATTCCTGAGATAGTACTTTTTAATATTGACATGTAATGGATTTTTTGTAAATTTATTACTGGTGTATGGGCATTATTGATTATTCACTTGGTTGTAAATTTGTAAATATTTTACTTTTGGGAATGAATGAATAGTTTCAGATTTTTGTATATCTTCACTTGGCAGTTTCAGCTTCAGTTTTTACATAAGTGATAGGCCATAAGCCAAATCCCAAATACTTGGGATAAGTTGGACGTGAAGAAGAACCATTGCATGGGACGTGAAGAACCATTGCATGCATGCAGACGGAACCATTAAACACGTGAAGAGCAGGAATGGACTGGGTCTTGGCAGGCGAGAGTTTCACGTGCAAATGGGTCCTCTGTAGTTGCGAGAGTTACGTCATTTTTATTTCCGTTAGTTATGTTCTGTTTCTACGTGTATTAGCATGCTCTGTTTTACGTGTGCTTCAGTTCAGTTGTTAGCTACTCGTTTTTCCTTTCATTTCATTTTTCGTGTACGTGGCTTTGCTTATTTAAGCAGCCAAAGTTATCAATGGGAAGGCAAGAAATCAATTGTTATTCAAATCTGTGGTTCATTCTCACCCGTAGAGAGTATTTTTTTTTAAGTATCCGTATCTTCTATAATTGGCTATCATAAGACCTTGTAAACTCATTCCATCAAAAAACCATGCATTATAGAAAATTTCACGCATTACAGGAAACTACGTAGGAAGCAAGAAAATTGTAAACTCATTCCATCACAAAAGCGTGTATTACAGGATATTGCACTAATTCCATTAGTACAAAAATGCATTTTAGAAAATTGCACTAAGTCTATTACAGGAAGTAGATTTACATGCTTGACTATTTCATTACAAGTATACCAACTCTCATTCCCACATAACTTAATAGACCAAAACACCAACACATATCCAATAATTTCCACCAAAATCGCACAGTGTATCCAAACACAGTTATCTCCACCAAAAATGTAGTTTCTACCACCATTACATAATATACCCCTCCTAGTATCCTAACTTCAACAAAAACCAAATATTCATAGCATAATGTGCCCCCTCCCAGTACCTTAACTTCAACAAAAATGTAGTATTGTCTGCGATGGTTTTCCCCCCATGACTCTCACCATTTATAAATGTCTTTATCATAATCCTGGTCCGAGAGATGCCTTGGATGAGCAGTCGATCCAAGACCCAAATAATATATAGTGTATAGTTGATTGTGTGTATACTATAGGCATAAAAATGTAATAAGAAGCATGAATATGATTATTATACAAAAACGTAGTTTCAATTACCTGTGAAGGAGAAGCAGTGCAGTAGCAAAAAAAGTTGAATAGATAAAGTCGAATAATTTTGTTTTAAGATAAGTATTGTATTGTAGTTTGTGAAAATGAAGAGAAAAAGTTAAAAATTTGTTTAAATATAATTTTGTAATATTATTTTTGTTTTGAAGTTTGTAAAAGTTGTATTAATTATTGTATTTGAGTAATAATTAGATGAAAATTTTAAAATTTAAAATAGAGAAATATTTTGTGTTTGAGTGATGTTTAAGAATGAAGTGAGAAACTTTGGGAATTGTGAGAATTTTGGGAATGTTTGGTGTTGTCCAAACATGCCGTTACAGCCTCAGCAAATTGAGCCTAAATGGCATTTATAGGCGGATTAACGTTATGCCTCATGTATGCATATATCATCCATAATTCCTTCCATTGCCTTCAATGCAGATTATTTAACTCCTACCAATGTTTCTTTTTTACATCGAAGAAAAGTCTCTTGCCATTCTTCATCAAAGAAACATGAGAATTTAGTGCATGAGAGAAAATAGAGAGAATGGGATAAGATATTAAAAATTGATTTATAAAGGGAGTGCCAATGAAAAATTCCTTTCCTTCTAAATACAAGACCATGTTTGCCAGCTTGTAATTAAGAATACTACCCTGCTTATCACTAATCTTAATGACATTACCCGTTTGGAGAATGAGTCTTATGACAACTTATAGTCAGTTATTCTCAGAGTTCAAACAAGATCCGGACCGCCACTTCTCTAAAAGCATGGTTCTTGACTCCCTCTCTCCTCCCTCCTTGGAGCTCGTTCATTCATTGCATGGTCCCTTGCTGTCGTGTACGAGTGTTTGCTCATCTCTCAGGTCGGTGAGTGAGATTTCTACTCATTGCAGACACCTCCTGGGTTCTTCACTCTTGGATAGTATTAAGACTTTTGTGCCCCAGCCCTTGATCAAATAAAGTTGCCCGCCCTGTGACCCACAACTCAAAATGACCCTTGTGAAAAGACGCGGGCATTTCCCATGCTGCGTTTACCTCTGGTTCGTTCCCGAGTTGGGTTAGGGGAAAATCCGAGCGATTGCCTTCTTTGATCTAAACATGCTCACAAGGCACACAATAAGAATAAGACCAATAGCTAGAGACTTCATAAGAGGCCATTTGAGCTGCAGAACGTAATGCTCATAGAAAGGCATATTTCGAATATTGAGGAGTGAGTTCCCAAAATCAACGAGTTAATCATACCCTTCTTTGAACCGTACCCAAGTCGTAATGAGATTAAAAAACATGCTTCCTTGGTCGTGTGGAACATGGATTAGCATTATGTCATTCCTACAAGCAATCCTCTATCCAGGATTGGAAGAAGTGCTATATGATGGCTTCAAGATCAAATAGAATATGTTTCTTTCCATTCCTCATAAGCTACTTAATTCTCCGAAACAATAGATCAAAGTGATTTTCCTCCCTTTTCCCAATAAGTCGACGGCGTTAAACCATTGTGATACTTCGAATAAACTAGAATGCACATAGGATACACCAGTGCTACTCAAGATGTCTTCCAAACTGTTGGGGTCATTGCTCTAGATGTTCCCCCAGTTTGAAACCAGTTGGTTCTGTTGTTTTAGAATTCTGCTGATCCCAAGCCTAAACACTTACCATTGGGAATGGATTATTGTTTACTGATATTCAAAAGTACTTCACAATTGAAAAGATACAACCTGCGTATTAATGTTCTAAAGGTCTACCAAAACTGTTGGGAATAAGTGTAGCTAGGACTAACACGAAGTATAGTAGCGGAACTAAACGAAAGAAATTGATGACAATCACACAGAAAGAATACCAAGAATTAAGTGGTTCGACTCAAAATGAGCCTACGTCCACTGGTGGGGTCGGTATCGAAGATTTCACTATCAACAGAGATGGAGTACAAATCAATACAACAAAACTTCACAAGGAAGTTATCTCTCAAACTCACTCTAGACTTCTCTCTCTAGAAAACACTAAAAACTAACTCAAATGAATTCTGAAGAAGTATGAAATGAGAGAGGCGCCGTTTGATATTTATAGGAAAAGTGAGAATTCACTTTTGTGAACATTGGCTCGAGCGAACGTCGAGCGAGTGTCGAGCGAACGTAGATATTCTGCACTTCGCTCAAGCCAACAGTTGTGCGAGAGTTGAGAGAAGCTCTCTGCCTGAACTCGCTCGAGCTGGGTGTCGAGCGAGTGTCGAGCGAAGCTCTCTGACTTGGATATTGCTCGAGCTGAATGTTGAGCGATACTTGAGCGAAGCTCTCTGTCTGAATTCGCTCGAGCTGAATGTCGAGCGAATGTCGAGCGAAGCTCTCTGTCTGAATTCGCTCGAGCTGAATGTTGAGCGAATGTTGAGCGAAGCTCTCTGTCTGACTTCGCTCAAGCTGAGTGAGCCTCCGCTTGAGAGAACCTACGACACTTGCACTGTTCAATCAGAATTCAAGCCACTTCATAACAAATCTCCACCTTGGCTTGAACTCTGCCAAAACACAAAAAACCTCCGACCACAAAACCAATCCCCACCACCAAATCCCTTACGGGAATAACAAAATGCGAACACCAATCAAGTCCAAACAAAGTTTGAACTTGTATACTGCAACTGGCTTAGTCATCATATCTGCTGGATTCTCTGTAGTAGCAATCTTCAGAATCTGTATAGCACCCTCTATAACAATCTCTCTGAGAAAATGGTACCTAACATCAATGTGCTTCGTTCTTTCATGATACATTTGATTTTTGGTCAAATGTATTGCACTCTGACTGTCACAGAATACTGAGATCCCATCTTGTTGTAAACCCAAATCATTGACCAAGCCTTTCAACCAAATGGCCTCCTTAACAGCCTCTGCTGCTGCCATGTACTCTGCCTCGGTAGTTGATAAAGCAACAGTGGATTGCAGTGTTGCTTTCCAACTGATAGCTGACCCACACAGAGTGAAAACATAACCTGTCAATGATCTTCTTTTATCTAAGTCTCCAGCATAATCTGAATCAACAAAACCAGTAACTTTGGAACTGAGATCGACATCTCTATCAAATATTAACCCAAAGTTCAGGGTTCCCCTCAGATACCTGAGTATCCATTTCACAGCCTGCCAATGAGTCTTACCTGGGTTAGCCATATACCTGCTAACTACGCTCACTGCCTGTGAAATGTCTGGGCGGGTGCAAACCATTGCATACATGATGCTGCCAACTGCACTTGAATAAGGAACACTAGCCATGAACTGTTCCTCTTTAGTTGTCTGAGGAGATAGGCAAGCTAAAAGCTTAAAGTGCGTAGCAAGTGGTGTACTTACTGGTTTGGAATCAAACATCCCAAATCTCTGAAGCACTTTCTCAATGTACTTTCCTTGGGACAAGTACAACTTTCCAGCTTTCCTATCTCTGAAGATTTCCATTCCCAAAATCTTCTTTGCAGCACCTAAGTCTTTCATTTCAAACTCATTTCTGAGTTGGGTCTTTAACAAACCTATGTCAAATATGCTTCTAGCAGCAATAAGCATGTCATCAACATATAATAGCAAATAAATGAAAGTCTTATCAGATAATTCCTTATGATAAACACAACTACCATAGTTACTTCTCAAATAACCATGATCAATCATAAAGGAATCAAACCGCTTATACCATTGCCTTGGCGACTGCTTCAAACCATATAAAGACTTCTTCAATCTGCACACATGATCTTCCTTGTTTTCAACAATGAATCCCTTTGGCTGATTCATGTAAATGGTCTCTTCAAGTTCACCATGTAAGAACGCTGTTTTAACATCAAGTTGCTGTAGCTCTAAGTCATACAATGCTACTAAAGCTAGTAGTAATCTGATCGAACTGTGTTTCACCACTGGAGAGAAGACTTCAGTGAAGTCGATCCCTTCTCTCTGACTGAAGCCCTTAGCAACTAAGCATGCCTTGTACCTTGCATCTGTATCACCCTGGATTCCCTCTTTTCTTTTGAAAACCCATTTGCAGCCAACAGTCTTTACCTTCTTTGGCAACAGAACCAAATCTCATGTTTGGTTTTTGTGAAGAGACTCAATCTCTTCAGTCATAGCTGCGCACCACTGTGCAGATTCTACGCTCTTGACAGCTTCTGAATAACTGGAAGGTTCCTGACCAACAATATTCTCTGCCGTAGTAAGAGCATACATAACCATATCTGCATGAGCATACCTCTGAGGTGGTCTAATCTGCCTCCTCTGTCTACCAGTTGCTATACTGTAGTCTTGCTCACCTTGTGCGCCGCTACTAGAATCAGAATCATGCTCATCTTCAAAAGCATGATCTTGGGCGCCGTTGGGCAGCCCTTGTGATGCTTCCACCTGAAACTCCACCTGCTTTCTAACATCCTGTTCTTGTCCTGTAGACTCAGAATTCTCCTTCCTCGGATTAAGCATGGACTTTTCATCAAAAGTGACATCCCTACTGATTACAAACTTGGGTGATTTAGGATCAGTACACCACAATCTGAATCCCTTCACCCCACTGGCATACCCAATGAATATGCCCTTCTTTGCCCTTGGCTCAAGTTTTTCATCATTAATATGAAAATATGCAGGACAACCAAAAATTTTTCAAATTTGAATAATCAGTAGGAGTATCAGACCATACCTCATTCGGAGTCTTCAAACCAATCGCTGTGGCTGGAGAGCGATTGATCAAGTAACAGGCCGTGTTGATTGATTCGGCCCAGAAATCCTTAGCCAAGCCTGCATTAGAAAGCATGCTGCGAGCTCTCTCCAAGAGGGTCCTGTTCATCCGTTCAGCTACCCCATTTTGTTGTGGAGTATGTCTAACTGTACGATGTCTGGCAATACCCTCATTTCTGCAGAATTCATCAAACTCACCTCCGCAGAACTCCATACCATTGTCAGTGCGAAGTCGCTTGATTTTCTTGCCCGTCTGATTTTCAATCAAAGCTTTCCACGTTTAAAGTTGACAAATACATCACTCTTCTGCTTCAAAAAGTAGACCCAAACCTTCCGAGAGAAATCATCAATGAACGTAAGCAAGTATTGAGCTCCACCTTTTGACGGGACGGAAGATGGGCCCCAAAGATCAGAATGAATGTAGTCCACAGAACTTTTGGTTCTGTGAACCCCTGTAGAGAACTGAACCCTGCACTGTTTGCCAAACACACAGTGCTCACAGAAATCCAGTTTCCCTATCTTCTGATTACATAACAAATCCTGCTTACTCAGAATTGACATTCCCTTTTCACTCATATGACCCAAACGCATATGCCACAAACGAGTGACATCTGAATCTGGATCATCTGACACTGACACTGCAGCTGCACCTGTCACTGTAGAGCCCTGAAGGAAATAAAGATCATTTGTCTTATCTCCTTTCATCACAACCATAGAGCCCTTACTGACTCTGATAGCTCCACCTTCACCAGTGTACTTGTAGTCCAGAGAATCAAGAGTACCCAAAAAAATGAGATTCTTTTTCAACTCTGGAATATGTCGAACATTAGACAATGTCCGGACAATTCCATCAAACATCTTGATTCTGATTGAACCAATTCCAGCAATTTTGCAACCCATATCATTCCCTAACAAAACAGAACCTCCGTTGACTGATTCATAGTTAGTGAACCAGTCCCTCTTGAGACCCATATGGAAAGTGCAAGCTGAGTCCAAGACCCACTTGTCACTAAAGCGACTATTGGAGTCGCTTATTGCTAGAACAAGATCTAGGTCGTTAGACCTATCATCAGCAACACTAACGGCATTAGATGAACTAGTGCCGTCCTCCCTGTTTTTCAATTTTGGACACTCGTTCTTGTAGTGACCAAACTTATGGCAGTAATGACATTTGACGTTTTTCTTACTAAACGTTGTTTGTGAACTGCCCCTGGATTTCCCCTTATTCTTTTCTGAACCCCTGTCATTCGATCTACCCCTGCTTGAGGACCCCTTAACAAACAAGCCACTAGCTTGTTCATTAGTGTTCTTCACACTCAATTTATTCCTCAACTCCTTAGAATTCAAAGCAGACTTTACATCTACCAAGAAAACTGTATTTCTACCATACAACATGGAATTTACAAAGTTCTCAAAAGATGTGGGTAATGAACATAAAATAATTAACGCTTGATCTTCTTCTTCAAGCTTAATATCTATGTTCCTCAGATCCATAATGATTTTATTAAATTCATCTAGGTGTTCAGAAATAAGAGTACCTTCCTTCATTTTGAGAGTGTATAACCGTTGTTTCAAATACAACCGGTTAGTGAGAGATCTCTTCATGTACAGATTCTCAAGTGCCGACCAGAGACCAGTTGCAGTCTCCTCATCAGCAACCTCTCTTAAAACTCCATCAGATAGTGACAAAAGAATAGTACTGTGTACCTTTTCTTCTTCTTCTTTTGAAGGAGCCAGAGAATCTTCAGATATCGAGACTTCTAATACTTTTGACAAGCCCTGTTGTCGCAGTAAAGCCTTCATCTTGATGCGCCATAGACTGAAACTGTTCTGACCGTCAAATTTCTCCACTTCGAACTTAGCCATAGCCATCCCTCCAGATCCTGAGCCAAGCTCTGATACCAGTTTGTTGGGAATAAGTGTAGCTAGGACTAACACGAAGTATAGTAGCGGAACTAAACGAAAGAAATTGATGACAATCACACAGAAAGAACACCAAGAATTAAGTGGTTCGACTCAAAACGAGCCTATGTCCACTGGTGGGGTCGGTATCGAAGATTTCACTATCAACAGAGATGGAGTACAAATCAATACAACAAAACTTCACAAGGAAGTTATCTCTCAAACTCACTCTAGACTTCTCTCTCTAGAAAACACTAAAAACTAACTCAAATGAATTCTGAAGAAGTATGAAATGAGAGAGGCGCCGTTTGATATTTATAGGAAAAGTGAGAATTCACTTTTGTGAACATTGGCTCTAGCGAATGTCGAGCGAGTGTCGAGCGAACGTAGATATTCTGCACTTCGCTCAAGCCAACAGTTGTGCGAGAGTTGAGCGAAGCTCTCTGCCTGAACTCGCTCGAGCTGGGTGTCGAGCGAAGCTCTCTGACTTGGATATTGTTCGAGCTGAATGTCGAGCGATACTTGAGCGAAGCTCTCTGTCTGAATTCGCTCGAGCTGAATGTCGAGCGAATGTCGAGCGAAGCTCTCTGTCTGAATTCGCTTGAGCTGAATGTCGAACGAATGTTGAGCGAAGCTCTCTGTCTGACTTCGCTCGAGCTGAGTGAGCTTCCACTCGAGCGAACCTACGACACTTGCATTGTTCAATCAGAATTCAAGCCACTTCATAACAAAAACTTTATTGTAGGAAAATTCTCTTGAGAATTACATTGCCCATATGACATTACAAAGTGAATTTTTTTAATTGGAATTGTGTGTCTGAGAACAAAATTTCGACTAATTCCAGGAGTGCACAATTAGCCTTCGACAATGACTTTTCTGCAAGTGCAACTTGAGTAATTCAAAGGGAAGTCCCCCGAATCCAATGGTCCTTAAACAACCAAATTCAAACCTTACACTTGAAAGGAGCATACAAAACGACAACTAAAATAGGTCCAAATTCAACGAATTCTCAAAAACAAATTAAGATAGTTAACTCCCGGCATTCTTTTATGAATCAAGCTTGAACATATGAGCCAAGACCAATGGTTAAAAGGGTCCATGTTTTATACGATTTTTTTTCTTGAGCAGGTCAACATTCTACACTAAAACAAAACAACTAAAAAGGGAGAACCTAAATCATGTAAAAAAAAAAAAAAAAAACAAACATACAAAACCAAAAATAAAAACAAAAAACAAAAAAGATGCAAATTATTACGACCATGAAAATGTGAATCAGGTCTACCAATAAAGGTTGACCCTCATTTATGGGCTTTTACAACGTCCCCAGACAATATCATGTGGGATATTTATCAACTAAAATTTGACGGGAAACAAACCTTGACAACTCTTTCGAATCCCGAGTTCAACTAAAAAATAAAAGATACAATTATAAGATGCTAAAACCATATGAGCCCTCGGGCCGATAAATGGTACATCTGGTGCTCCATGCTAGTGCTCTGATACTCGGTATCATCGGAGTTTATGCTGCTTTCAAATATCATAACGAGAGCTCCATCGCTAATCTTTAGAGCTTGCATTCCCGGCTTGGAATTGGTATCATTGTCCTCTACGCTATTCAGTGGATATAAGGGTTCGTGATCTTCTTCTACCCAGGAGGTTCTGGTGAGCTTAGGAGCGCCTCTATTCCTTGCCATGTGGTATTTAGAATGGTCGTGTACGTGTTAGCCGTGGGCAATGCTTCATTAGGGTTCTTGGAGAAGCTTACTTTCCTGGAAAATTCTGGGGTCGCCAAGTATTGCTCGGAGGCCTTCCTTGTCAACTTTAACCGCCGTTATCACGATATTTTTTTGTTTTAGGCTTGTTAGAATTTTTTTTTTGCTGGTTTTATTAGGGTTTTTTTTGGCTTGTTTTGACAATTGATTTTGAGTTAGTTTATAGTATTATGTCTACGTGTAAACCCGCAAGTGTAATAATGTTAAGGTATTCCTCCACCATAATGAGAACCTATTAATAAATTTGGGACGGAGCCGTTATGTATGTGGCTACTGACTTTTTATTAGAAAAAAAAAATATGCAACAATAACAAAATTGGATTAAACAATAATTAACACAAACCATTTTGACATTTTCAAGAATCATAAGATAATTATAAGTGCAGTTCCATGCAAAGTCACACAAATTGCTTAATACACAGCAAAATTGACCTGAATTAGCACACTATTTAGGCACCATCTTCTACAAGAAAAACAAAAGCACCATCAACAAACTAGATCATGATCTTGCTAATCTCAATATTGAGTGTAGTACGTCAATATATACATCAATCGTAACGTGCTAGCACAAACACAACAACATTACTCTGCGTGGTCCATCCCACTTAAAGATCATATCGCAAATTCGAAAAATTATTTCTTTCTTAACCCAGAGTCTACCAGAGGGAAATGAGCAAATCAATCTAGAGTTGGCCTCTGACCCAACTCATGGTGCTCTTATATGTGATTTATCAACACGCAACGTATCAATGTTTACAACAAAATACACTTCCAGCCCTAGAGCGACATCGTTCTTTATAACACCCACTAATTCTAGCGACATCGTGTCTCATATACATCCTACTAATTGTACAACACTCAAAACGACTTCGCATCATACAATTCTTAACTAACAAAACTGTCGCATCTATTCCTTTTTCTTTCCACTTCAGCTCCTCCGCAGTTCCTGACAGACTCACCAGAAGAAGTGGACGGCGCTGCAAATGGAGGCAAAGGCTGAACCGGAAAAGGAACAGCGGTTGTAACCGGAGTCGAAACCTGATGATGAGGAAGATGACTCAAACTCGGTTCGCCCATTACAACGGGCCGGATTGCAGCCATCAGAGAGAGAGAGAGAGAGAACATGGGGGAAGCAGTGAGAACAGACCAGACGAGATGGCACTCGATCAAATGAAATAAATGTACCCTAACCCCCAGATAAACAAAATAAAAATAAAAGAAAAATTAAGCGTATCCTAACCCTTGATAGATATTTTCTTTTTTATTATTCTAATTTTAAAAAAATGTAAAGCGACGCAAAAACATTTCATATGATTAATTAAAGGGAATCTTAATATGTTGTTTATTTGTGTGGTTTTTTATTGGTTCACAAATGCTTTGGTCCTAAACTGGAGATTTAGAAAGTGTCTCGAATGAGTATTTTTTATTTAGTAATTAAGAAAATATTTTAGAATTATATTGTCAATAGTGCCGTAGACTCGTAGAAATTTGAGTGTATGTAATAAAGAATTTTATTCTCGGATGAAGTGTGGAGCACGTGTTGTAAAATATTTATATAATTTAATTTAATCTAAAAGATAAATTTTAAAATTTAAATCTTATAAATAAAATCTTACTATTTAATTTAAGTGATGTTAGTGGTATACTACTATTTAAATAATATGGATGGTATAATCTATACAACGATTTAAAATAAAATAACTCAAATGTAATACATAGGCAAAGTGTCTAACTTGGAAAATCTCATATAAGATAGCATGAGAACTTTCAGCACTGTAATTGCTTCCTTTTACAATGGATTTATCATCCTCAAAACGTTGGTGGATTTAAATTTAACGTGAAACAAGTAGAATAGATGATATCAATAGCAGATTAGCAATGAATTTATATATATATATATATATATATATATATATATATTTCTACGAGTCTACGGCACTATTGACAAATATAAAAATGATCATGGATAACGAGAGATCGTTAGTATCTCTTTTTTATAAATAGTATCGATTTTAATGAATCTTGATATCTTTTTAGAAGTTGGTTTGATTCTATGTCGAATTTGACAATTGTAAAGACAAGCATCGATGATGGAAGATCAATCGTTATTATCTAATATTTGTGTTTAAGAAGTTTGTCCGATATTATGTTAAAAACTAACAAATGTAAAGATGACCATCAATGATGGGAGATGATATGCTCTCTTTTCTATAGATAGTGTCAATTTTAATTAATTTTGATATTTATACCTTCAAAGTTCGTTCGATTGGAAAGGAAAATGTGTCCATTACTCTATTTAGTATGAATGACGGGACAGGCGAGCAAGATAATTAGTAATAGGGGTGGGCAGCGAGGGCCCGCACCCCACTACCCCACCTTCGTTCGCCCTGCCTTGCAGGGAGAAATCCTAACGCAGGCGAGAGGTGAGCTGACCCCAACGGGCGGGCGGGATGAGGTGTCCAATCCCCCTGTGGGGAAGGGTCAACCCTACTCTCACCTGAATAACACTCCTAATTATTAATACACTCATATTAAGAAATCGTCTTTCTCAATAGGAATGGCATGAATGACTAAAAGTAGGGTTAACACCTCCTTAAAAGACATTCCTTAGTCTGAAAGTGTGTTGATAACCATCTTCATAGCCATACCCAAACGTAATTGCTCTCATGAAACATTGTGCATCTTTAGACAACTATTGCCAGTTTCCCATCGCTTGAGGGTTTTCTTTTCCCAATGCGAAGGTGGAAGGTGTTAGTACTTTATCATTGGTTCAATAATGCTAATCTATGTTGGAACTGATAAATATAGATATTATCAATAATTCAATATTGTCTCTTTTCCATAAATAATATCAATTTTAATGAATTCTTTTTTTAACAGAAGTTTGTCAAAATTGGTAAGTGTAAAGACAATTAATCATTGATGCCAGGAGTTCAAAATTGTCTATTTTCCTTAAATTTTATCAATTTTAAGAAATTCTCGAGTGCTTTTTTCAAGAATTTTTTCCGATTTCACGTTGAAACATATTATAAAAGACCATATGTGTTTTTTTTTTTTGCGGGGTTGCTTGTGTTTTATCTCTTCCAGTTTCTTTGTTGAATCCAGGGGTAGAAGTTGAAAATAGAACTTAAAAGGCAAAGTTATAAAAATGTTCTTTTTTGGGGGGGCAAAATTAATTTTAATAAAGTCTATTATATAAAAAAGAAAAACTTTAAAAACTAATTTTCAGAAATTTATGAAATTTTGGTGTCAAATGAAATTTATAGCACAATACCAGGTTACCCGGCTTACAAATGGCATAGTTCTTTAGCAATGCTCCTACTTTAGACGCAATATCACACTAAAAAACAAAGGAGTAACAGTTTCAAATCATCAAAAGGATTCTATGATTGAAAAAAAAAAAAAAAATTCCGAATCAATCCCTTATGATCAGTTCAGCTCTGCAAATAAATGACACTCAAAGTATGGAAAAGACATGAAAATATATATGATCCGAACAAGAGAAAGATAAGGCCAGGAACATTAAAATATTTTAGCAACATCTTTCATTAAACCACGATTAACAAGGGCAAATGCTATGAACTCTTTGGAATGAAATGAATCCATCACCGTCAGTAAAATATTTTAGCAACATCTTTCATTAAACCACGATTTTCAAGGGCAAATGCTATGAACTCTTGGAATGAAATGAATCCATCACCGTCAGTATCGATCTCATCCATCATATGTTTCACCTCATCGGCCGTCACACGGCCGAGTGTTTGTAGGGCATCCCCAAGCTCCGCTGCAGAGATTTTGCCATCACCATTGGCATCAAAGCACTTGAAAATGCGCTCGCGTTCTGCCTGATCCTGTGGATCATCAGCATCAGCCATTGTTTTTGTTGTAGTTATTACAATGACACTGAAATCCTTGTGTTTACCACGAATGAGAGAACCAAGAGGTTGGGGTGCTAAGACTTGGGTACTTAAAGAGATGGTTTTCCAAAGGGGAAGGTCGTCCTCCATTCTCGTGGTTTTAGCATAAAGATCGTATCACCTATTGAATGTAACTTCCAACCGTTTTACCGAAATTAAGGTCAAAAACCGAATTAACATCTTGAATAAACAACATATGAACACGTTAATCAATGTGTCACACTCTTAGACTAGGTTGTGTTTGGATGTTGAAGTGAGTTGAGTTGAGATAATAAAATATTGTTAGAATATTATTTTTTAATATTATTATTATTTTGAGATTTGAAAAAGTTGAATTGTTTATTATATTTTGTATTGAAATTTGAAAAAATTGTAATGATGAGTTGAGATAGGTTGATGATCCAAACATCTCATTTCATCTCACATCACCATTACAACTTTTCCAAATCCTCGTACAAAATAAAATAAACAATTCAATTTTTTCAAATTTCAAAATAAAAATAATATTAAAAAATATATTCTAACAATATTTTATTTAACTTTTTAACTTTAATTTCAACTCATCTCATCTCTAAAAACAAACGAGCCCTAAAGCTTCCATTTGCTAAAACCACCTAATTTTACTCCGTTTGACGTGGGCATCCATGCACACGTTCAAATCTCATTTGCACTCCAATTTCGCAGGCCACGATACCATTCATTGTTGTATCTCTCATACTAGAGGTTGGAGTTATCTTGAGTACTGTTTTCGGTTACAAAGAGAAACAAATGGGGAGAAAAATAAACAAGGTTCGAGAATTTTACAAAAGCTTTTGGAATTTACGTAAGCCTAAAGTTTTTGGAAGAGTTTTAATACCATCATAAGGGCTTGTGGGATGCTACCATGAGTCTAGGTCATGGTGGCCCAACAAATCACTACACTCAAGGCTCAAGCCCTTCTGACCTGATAGGGCTCATGCCAGTTAATTAAGGACATGAACGCTCACCCACTTAGCCTAGGATGGTTGGAATGTTCACTCATTCAAAGTAAATAAATAGCCCGAATGTTTCGGGGTTCAAATTTTAAATATTAGGCGAAGTAAGTCTGGGTGATCTTAAGAACTTAAAAACTCTATTTAAATAATTCAAGTACACTAATGAGATCTCTGAATGATTTGGCTCTAAAAATACTCCTATCATTAGTGACGTAAGCATTAGAGGCACCCCATCAATCTCTTAAGCCACCTTACTTTTTAATTGTAGGAGATTGGAAGTGCATTGCAGTGAAATACGTCCTTAACAGTTTTCTTTCATGTTAAAAAATATTCCCCCATCGAAAGTGTGAGTAAAGATTATCAATAAAAAAGAGTCCTTCAGTGGTCCTGTTATTTGATTATTGGGAAGAAAGGTCGGTGCCCGTGCCACCCTTTCTTCCCAATAATAACAATGGCCGTCATTCCCTCTCTGTCAGAATGACCTCGTTCCCGTCCATTTGCTTCTCTCATTGGTGGTTGCAGTTCTTACATGCGAATCATTCTGACTGTAACAGTCCCACGGCATCATACCTACCAAGACAGCAACTGTGCAGTTTCTACTGTTTGGCTATGGTCGGGGGCTAAGAGCTCTCGAGTACTTGCTGGGTTTTAGCTTCTCTTGCTTTGCCTATGCAAGGTTATCTTCGAAAGCATGGGTGTCTATATCCCAAGAAAAGTATATATCAGCAGCGTTTCATCCCCTCTCTCTCTACTATATAATGTAGGCCGTTCAACTACATCTGGCTTAATTACATAGAAACTACTAAAAATGAATTCACCAAGTTCAAACAGAAAGATGAATGGGCTTGTATTCAGATAACAGACATACAAACCACACTGTTGCTATTCAGCATGAGTGTTCATACAAAAAAGTGGTCTTATAGAAGATCTGCTGAGTCCGCTGGATTAAGATAATTTCAGAGCTAGGTGAAGGCTTTGATACAAGAACAAAAACTAACACGAATATGTTTAAATGAATTATTCTATTTTCAATTATTTTTATTCGGCATTATCAGCATTGTGTTTCAGCAAATAGCCAGGAAACAAGAATGCACGTACATAAATAAAGAGATTGGAATATAGAACTATGTTACAGACTGGAGCATGGCATTCAGCACAGCTCCTCTAGTTGGCAAAGCCGGAATCGCACCTCTCTCCATCACGGTCAATGCACCACAAGCATTAGCAAACTTGAGAGCATCTCTCAGTAAGTCCTCTTTCTACAATTTAAAACCAGAAACATCACTGACCAATCTATTAAGGTACATAGATAATATGTAGGTTTTTAAGAAGAGATCCTCAATAAGTAAATTAAATGAGATAATAGGTCAACTGTGAAAATAAAAGAATCAGACTTGCTTATGGTAAGAATTGGTATTAACAATCGAGTAGGATGATACCGTGCTCCCCAAATCAAATTGAGGGTTAAGACTCAACGTGTGTAAATTGAAAACTAAAAACAAAAGAACAGAAAACAGAAGGAAAAAGAAAAGAAAGCAGCATGATTGAAATCTGAGGATTTTTGAGAGAGAATTTTACTTTAGTGCAGGGGCTTTTTGTGATAAAGGCAGATAATGAAGAATATACAATCATGGAATAGTTACTGAAGGTGGGTCAAGGAGGGTTCTTTAAAAACTCACAAAATTATCAGGATGGCATCCTAGTCTTTTAAGAACCATTGTGAGAACGATTGGGCTTATTTTTAACCCTAAGGTAAGATCAGTAACTGACTATACATCTATATATATAATATATCATTGATGACATCAGAGACATTTATTAGACAGTCGGAGAGTAGACCCAAATATCCGGGGCAACAACACATGATAAAGGTAACAGAAAGGATAATGCAGTCAAATAAATACAACAGTTTGTAACCAAATTAATTTCGCTAGAAAGAGAGAACATAATGAAGGATTGACTTGAAAGAAGCATAATTAGCCATCTGTATCTGTAAAGAAGTACCTGGAGCAAGGAGAGATCAACAGCTAGCTGTGATAAGATTCCAGCAACAAAAGCATCCCCAGCACCAGTGGTGTCAACAGCATCCACCTTGAAACCCCCAACTCTCCCACTGAACTCCTGCAGAAATATATATGATGCAATTGTAAGAACTTGGGCCCAACAATCTAGAGCATTTCAAGTATGATTTGCACGTTAGAAGAGCACTTGTATATTCATTTAAGGAACTTTTATTCTTCTTTTTCTTCATGAAATGAATTAACTGGACCCTATACAGCGATTAGAAGCAGAGTAGAACCTTCTTCGTTAACACACCACCTTCGTTAATGTTCTTCGTTAAATGGAAGTTGATCACAAATGTATAGTATAAAAAACCTTGACCTTCCCCTCATAATTTTATATGAGTTTTGATATTCCTTGAAATTACAATATTGAAAATGCTGGCAGATGCCGCATAATGGTCACACAAATTCAACTCATCTCTGCCAATGAAAGCTACTATATCTATTTAATCAATGGTCATTGTCAAACTGTTAATTCTCGTTTTCTTTGAAGATTCATACAAAGTTGATCTAGAACAGTTAGGTATCATCAATTAATATCTAAGAACATATCTTGCTTTCATAAAGAGAACATTTTATTTGCTTTTCAAGCTGTCCATCAAAACGAGGGTTTAGTAAAGTATTCAGGGAGTCATCTTAACATTCTTTGATTATGCTTGGAATGTAAGACTTTCAAAGGAACTACAATTAAGCAGAAACAATTAGAAAGTATTCAGTAAAGGCTTACCTTAGTGTAGTACCTGCAACCATCTGGACCCTCAGTGACGAGGAGTAATTTAAGATTTGGATGAAATAATTTACGAACAACAGCATCATTGTATGGATCTCCGCCTTCAGTTAGAAAAGAAATCTCTTCTTCACTTATCTGAATTCATTGAAATAATGATAAATTTTAGTTTTTGTGCATTGCATTGTACCTCTCCCTTCTAGAAAGGGGACAGAAACAATCAATTGTGAACCCCGCAGTCCATAGCCTGCATTTTTCACAGGGTAACTACCTTGATAATATCTGCAGTGTCCCATATACTCAAAATTCCTTCTCTAGCACTTTCTGCACTAGGCCACAATGGAAGCCTCAGGTTGGGATCATATGATAAAACCACACCAGCATCCTTTGCAGCTTTTGCTGCAGCAATGTGGGCTGACTTGCATGGTTCAGTAATAAGACTAATAGAACCATAATGGAAGATTTTTGCCTGCCATAGGATAGGGGGATACAAACATATGCATCAAAACCTTATTGGTGAACACTTGGGGGAGAAAGGGGACGCACGATTTTAACATGGGTGTCAATTTTGAACATGGAAAAGAGATACTTTCTTTATAGGTGCGTAGGAAAGAGGTACTCGATCAAGTGTTGAAATGTCAGTCCTGGTGTCAGTTACCAAAAGGATGCATGAGATTTATACATGTTGGAGTAACTGACATAACAGAAGTTTTAGATTTGGAGACATTATCACATCGTTGATTGCATGTAATATAACTGAGTTAGCAAGTATATTAATATGATGCTTGAGTCAAATAATTTTCTGTATGGAATATCCGGTTCTATATTCTTTATTTATAAGATATTTCTTTCTATTATTACTATTATAATAGCAATTCTCACTTACCTTCCTAATTAAATCAAAATCAAGTTCAACCACTTGAAGCAACATATCAGCACTAGGGTTACGGTAAAACATGAACTCACGTTCCCCATCTCTCCTTAGTGTAACAAATGCTAAAGCAGTTCGTGCACCAGGATCAAAACGCATTCCATCATTGTTCACATTATTCTCCTTTAATATATCAGCAAGCATGTATCCAAATTCATCTTCACCAACCTGTGCATGTTGCATATGGAATTAAAGATATGAGCTTGGTATCATATACAAAAAAGGTGTCAACTATAGAAATATGTATTGAAGTCACGACGATTGCCTACACTAAAGGTGATAGTATATTCAACATGGAAATACATAGTACATGGATAATTGAAGGTGCAGTTTATTATTGTTACACAGTGCTGAGGATCAGGACAAACATGATTGCCAAATCAGGCAGTTCCCTAATCTCTTGTTCAATTCTGGTCTAACAATTAAACCCATGACAAGTTTCCAAAAATCTCATCTACTAAGGGAGAAAGACATTGTCACATTAATATGGACCGCATTATTTTAGCAGGTTGGAAAACATTTTTTTGTCCTGGGCCAAACAATTACCCAACCAAAAAAACTGGTGTGTGAAACTTGATCTCAGGACTTATCTATGGTTGGTAGATATCAGTATAGAAGGCAGAACAAATTCAGAAAAAGTAACAGGCTGGACACCGGTGATCAAGTCGTCATTTTGGGCAGGGTAAAGAAACTCCAGCTTCGGATAGAGGACTTCTGTTAAATACCACATTTAGACACCCACAGAAAGGCCAGAAAAGGGATGGGGTTAGGGAGGCCGACCTAAAGTAAGAGTGGCTACATTAACCCTCAAGCATTGAATTATTAGTCCAGCTCTCCTTATACCTTACCAACCACGAAAATCAAGAAACCTGGACACGTATATTACAAGATACCTTCCCTATAAAAGCTGATGAGCCACCAAGACGAGCTATGCCAACAGCAACATTAGCAGGTGCACCTCCGGGAGCTTTTTTGAATGCAGGCGCTTCAGCCAATGAAACCCCACTAATAGTTGGAACAAAATCAATCAGCATTTCCCCAAAACAAACCACTAAGGAGGATTCCTTGGTTTCAGGCACCCCATCACCTGGAAGTGCCTTACCTACAAGATATAAAAGTTGAAAACAGAGAGGTTTAGTCTGCATTAAGCAAAAGGAAAATCAGTATGAAAATGACCAGGTCATTAACACAGTTTGGTAATAACACTTGTGATTCAAAGTTGGCAGGCAGCTTAGCTGTTAAAGTCTTTGGCTGTCATGCTAGATCACTGACATGGAATCCTGCCTTCACTAAGGATAAGGCAGTGCTAGTTCCTTTTCTGTAAGCTATAGCCTTATGTAGCCTTTCTAGTGGAGTAAGAAAATAAACTTTTCTGATTATAATCATATGCAAGGTTCCGTGATTTAGCACATTTACTTCAAATTAATAGCACATGAGCAGTCTGTCCTAATGGTAACTCCCCAAAATAAGATACCAGATAGAATACTGAAAAGGGTGGCTGTTCAACTTACATATAGAGCGAAAATGGTTTATATGCGTACTTAGGTTACTTCTATCAAAATATAGAAACGGAATTGAATACAAAGTTTGTAACATTAGCCTAAAAGCTTTCATAGCTATTTACAGAACTAAGAGTAATATGTACAGCCCTGTTTGCAATCTCGTATTACTTACAGAAACAAACCAAGCCCTAAGGAACTCCTTGGCACCTTGGTATTGGCTGCCAACTAAATACTAAATGGGACGAGAGCAATGAGTGAGAGAACAGTTGTAGAGGCTGCCTCCTTTCTTCCGTCTACCACATGGTTGCTAACACTTGCATTATGGCGTATAAACGGTTGGGCTTACATCCATTGGACCTGAGAAGTCTATTTTCTTCTTCTATGCATTTAGTTGAACTTACATCTAGTGAAAAGTCACATGTACCGTTAAAAAGGATGAACGAGATCTATTTATTTATTTATCACAATCAATCTAGTCCGTTCATTTATTTAACAGGACATATCCAGTACACAGGATGTAAGCCAAACTCCCATCTATATGTATATGTATATAGAGCATATGTTTCTCTACCTTTTTTCTTTACATAATAGCACCTCATGTTTTTGATAAGTTAATAGCACCACATGTTTGCTTTACCCTGTGCTTGTCAAACACTTCCCAAGCCACATTACTATCTGATTTCTCTTGGATTGTTGTATTTAAGATCAAATAGTCTCACCACCCTCTGAGCTAAACGAACAAATAAAAAGGGGGAAATTACGACAATCATACTACCATTTTTTAATTTGCAGCCACTATGTCTTCTCCTTTTTTCCTTTTTGTTTTTTTTTTTTTTTTTTTTTTTTTTTTTGTGGGGGGGGGTGGTTTGCTCGTTCTCTTCCTTTGTAAAAGTATCGTCACGACGTCACCCAATGTAGTTCTTGTGCTGGAGGCAATGATAAAACAATGCCCACTAAATTGCCGACTTTACGTTAGCGTCGATTTTAAGAGCTGATGATTTAAACACAGATAAAGAAGAAAAATGCAAACAAAGCCCCATTTTAAACGATGATTGGCTCATCATCTCTAAAAAAAAAAAAAAAAAAAAGCCTAGTAAACATAAAATACCAAAAAAGAAAAAAGAAGTACCTCGTACATTCAACCGAGCAACCATAGTAGGCGGGTGGCAAGAAAGACCTGACGCTTTGGCGCTTCGTTGACTATAAAATCTCACAGAATTACGCGGGCCCGAGGCCACACTGCTGAAGCAGAAAGAACTTGAAGAAAGGGCCATCAAACAAGCACAGCCGTGAATCAATCTCAATCTCCCAAAAATTCAATTTTTGTATGAGAAAGAAAAAGAAATTGATCGCAGCAGAGAAAAAAAAAATAGAAAGCACCAAGTCTCGACTATCAGTAGTTTAGTGTGATACTAATATGGAGCATAGACAAGGCGTTAAAATTGATGAGTCGGGGAGGAAGATTCGGAGAAAGGATGTGTGTCCGGCAGATTTAGCATTGGATTTGCCGCACAATTGTACAAAGAAAGGCTTACAGCAAGAACGCTGAGAAGTGTTTGGATGACTGCATGTAGGGAAGTGGGGGGCAAGAGTGTAGCGGACTAAGCGGAGAAAGCAAAGCAGCCAACGGGGATGTCTTTCTTCTGTTGACACGTGGACCTAGATGCTCCTCAAACTCGTCGAAATATCAATAGCTTTCCATTGAAATTGAATTTAAAAATTAAATAAAATATTATTATAATGTATTTTTTTAATATTATTTTTATTTTATAATTTGAAAATGTTAAATTATTTATTTTATTTTATATAAAAATTTAAAAAAATTATAATAATAAGATAAGTTGAGAAAAATTATAAAAACAAACTAAAATAATTTTTTTTTTTTAAAAACAAACAAACTTCATTCAAATAAAAAATGATAGATGGATTTCTCAATAAATATCTCAATACAATAACCACATAGCAAAAAGGGTAATAAAAAAGAAATAAAATAAATTTTGAGATCAATTTGTCAGTTACTATCCAAACCCGATAGTACCGTTTTAAAATAATGCTACTTGAATCGAGGATCGCTCCTGACAATGGGTTTCGATACATTTTTTTTTTACTTGACTTTGTAGAAAGAATCATTCTACGCATAAGTCTATAATCACAACACACTACACATTATTCTATGTTACTAACTTAAAGTGTGCGGCTATGAGCTGATATAAATAATTTATTTTGTAAAAGACTGTCATCAAGCTCTACAAAGTACATTTTTCTTCTGGTAGGAAGCGAAAAAGCAAAACGCCCACACCCACTGCAGGAAGCCCTCGTTCCCATCTAGAGCTGCGATTTTTCTTCTCGAAATCGACCTCGAGCGAAACTCTAGTCTTTCCATCCATTTTATTCTTTTCATCAACCATTTTCCTGTTCCTATTTTCTTTACAATTGCATAACTTAGAGCTTGGTGTGCGACCAATTTAGTATCAAAGTATTTCGATCTTGCGGAAGTCATTGTAAAAGTCACAAGGAAGATCCTATAAAGATTTATAAAAATGGGTGATGAGTTTTATTTAAACTTTATGTTCCACGCACTTATCTTGATAGAGTTTGAGATAGCTCAAAATTTATTAATTAATAGATGAGTTATAATGAAATAAGAAAACTCATAAGAGAAAATTAATTTTATATCTCTAATCACAGTCAAACAAAAAGTCTTGGATCTCTTGATTGTCAGAAGTCTATAAATTGTATTGAGTGGTTAAATGGTTCTCTCCTACAACATCATCGTGCCTCTAGTCATCGAGAAACACTCGGAGGTAAAGTTGTTAGAGTAATTATTTTCTCATAATCAGGTTAGATTCTTTATCAAATTGGAAAGAAGATAGATATATTTTCTAACTGTTATTATTTATTTTCGTGGATCATAGAAAATCGAAAATCTAATTATTAATGTTCATGTTAAAATATTTAACAATGAGGAGCCCTCTTGTGGAAGTCATGGCTAAGGGTGTACAGGAACCAATAGGACTGAGTGTAGCCGACGGAAATTGGTTGCCGAAGTCGGGAATCAGTCGGAAGCGGTGGAGGACCAGTCGCCCGGCGATAGGAAATATAAGAAACCGACGTTGACCAATTCGGTCCCGGTTTGAACCATGTTCAAATCGTCGAATTGGCCGATATAATATATATATATATATATATATTATTATAGATAAAATGACACCGTTTCACTTAAGTAATTTAAACGGCGTCGTTTTACACCAAATGTATAGGAAAGATATATAAGTGAAATGATACCGTTTGGTGTATTATTTTACACTAAATGTATAAGAAAAATATATAAGTGAAACGACATCGTTTGGTATAATACACTAAACGGCATTGTTTAGCTCTAGTTAATAACCCCTCCCCTCCCCTTTCTCTTATTCATCCTGATGGATCTTTTTCTTTCTTCTCTCTCCCTTCTCACTCCGTAGTGTCATGCCATAGTCCTCCCTTCCTCTCTTCCTTCACGCCACTCGAAGCTTGGCCCGTCCCTCATATCTCACGACTTTCCGAGGCCGAGCTCTCTGTCATTCAACTTCATGTCGAGCTCTCTGAAACTTCACTCACCTCTCTCGTTCTCCTCTCATCTCTCTTTCACCTCTTCTCCTGAGTTTTTGTTATGAATTTGTGATTTTGTTATGAATTTTTTAATTTGTTTTGAATTTGTAATGTGAATTTGAGGATGAGTTTGCAACTGACGAACCGACTGTGGAACCGATCGGTACCGGCCATAAGATTTCGGACGGTTCTCTCTGTACCTGTCGGCCAGTTTCGATTGTCACCACACCCTTAAAAAACTATTAGTAGGGCTTCAGTCCAAAATCGAAATTGCACAAATAGTGCCGGTTTTCAGCCCTAGTCATGGTGGAAGAAGGCCCTAAAATTTTTTGCAAAAATGGATATAAGAGTATTTCGATCGATCCCCATCGCAGTCCTCTTCTCTCGATTTTATCTCCAATATTTAAAACCAGAAATTATGCACCTAAATCTCAAAACTGCTGGTACTGATGGAATGTTTTGCTTTGGACATGAGAGGATATGGTCAAGGTTTTCCTGTACCACTGGATTAATTTTGCTCAAACATTAGTTACATTAGAAGAAAACAAAAATAGGAGGAAAGGATAAAACACAGATCTAAGAGCTTACTCTTGACAAGCAGATGGCGGTAGCTTGGACGGAAAAAATTATTCTTCGTTTCCCTCGAGATCGATTTGGGGAAGGAAAATGGATGTGCAGTGGGCGGTAGCTTGGACGGTAATTGAGACTGATTTGCTTCTTCATTTTCGTTGACTTTTTTTTTTTTATAACACATCAAAAATATTTCATTGCTTAAACTGTTGCATCAACACATATAAAAGAATAAATAGACTGAGGACAGTCTTCTAAAACAATTACATCAGCAGATAAAGTTATAGCTCCCTTTGCCAATTAATGAGCCACTTGATTAGCATTTCTTTTTACATGGGTGAAAGACCAAGCTGGAAAGAAAACCAGCAACTGTCTAATATCTCAGATTATATGACCACAGCTGCTCAAATCCTCCATTTAACTGTTCACAGCAGCAACAATTTGAGAAGCATCCCCCTTCAAAAACCACACGTGTAAATCCCAAATCCTTGCAAAAACAAACAGCCAGAAAAGCGCCCCAAGCTTCAGCATCTTTTGGAGAAAAATAGGAAAACCGAGAAGATTGCTTACGAGCCAAAAATTCACCCATGTCATCCCTAACCGCCAATCCTACACCAATCTTACTACTCTCTTTGGATTGCATAAACATTCTCACGCGTATATCCACTCTCCTTAAAAGTAGAGAATGAAATCATTATATAACATTATATATGAAGAGATATTGTAAATATCAAATATCAAAAGATACGAAGATATTATAAATTCATTAGTAGTTAGAAGAAATATTTGAAATAAATAAAAAATATTAAAAAAAAATATTTAAATAATATAAAGAAAAAATAAATAAGGTGATGTATGATCTATTATAAAAATAAATATATAAAATAAAAAAAGTAAATTTTGATGATATATTTTAAAAAATATGATAAAAGCACCATTAAAAATGCTCTAAGGTATAGTAGAAGCCCAAATATTCCTCCATCTTTCATAGTATGAGACGATAAAAGAACCATTCATATTTTGCATAGTTGTTTCCTTTTCCATACGATAAGCACTCTTTCTTTTTTGTTTATTTTGAATGGGAGAAGAATGATGATAATTGGTTTTTTTTTTTTTTTGAATATAAATATACGGTTGCCATGTGGCGAACGTGGATAAGATCAGAGCGGTAACAAGCGGGTGGACGGAGTAACACGACCCGATTATTCTTATTCGTTAGATGACTTCGCATAATAATAAGCCTACATAAATATTTAATATGATTATATAAATATTTAGTATGCTATCTTTTTCTATTTAAACCATATCATTATTTATGTAAAAATTCAAATTCTGAAATCTTGTAAAAGACATCAAAACCACTTTTTAAAAACAAAATAATCAATTTTCTTTTTTCTATATTTTCTTAAAATTTAAAATTATGGTCCCTTACTACGTAGTATTCATAGTTAAATTTTTAACCCCTCAACTGTTCTGCCTCCTTCACGACGGTCAGTCACTCTGTAACATCTCACTTGTGAAATTTCTTGTGCATGGGTTTGCAAAACAAAGCTACATGGTTAGATGTTAACCCGCAGGAGGTTACTCTCTCTCTCTCTCTCTCTCTCTCTCACATATTAACAAATCCATGTTGATGAGAGAGAGAATCTTCTTGCAATGCTTTGAGTTATAAATTAGGATAACAAATATTCAAACAATGATCAATTCAACAATCTCTACGAATAAATTATTTAATTGCATTCATTGTTTTAAAGAGAATCTCTATCCATATATATAACCGATTGAAATTGAAATCTCTATGCCTCGAGAGTAGTACCGAAACCTAACCATGCATATCTAAACAAGAGAAGGTGACAATAATTTTGACATATAGGAGTATGCATTCTTATGTAAAAAATGGGCAAATTAAGAAATATCAAAGGACGTTGTACTGGTTCAACTGCTTTCCAGCAACATTTAAGAATGTTTGGATGGTGAGATAAGATGAAATAATTTTAGATAAAATATAGTTGAATAAAATATTATTTTTTTAATATTATTATTATTTTGAGATTTGAAAAAATTAAATTATTTATTATATTTCGTATAAAAATTTTAAAAAAATTATAATAATAAAATGAGATGAGATGAAATATTTTTACAATATAATACTAATCACGCGTTTGCGCAAATTAATTCCTCGAGAGTCAAGTCCTTTTCTTTGTTAATGTAAAGTTTCTTTTGTTTTAAGCCACAAGCTAGCTACCTGCCTTACCAAAACCAGAGCACGCGTTTTCAAATACAATGCACGCAGAGTATCCATCCCAAGTTCCAACACTCAATAATCTACTTTTATTGGTTTATATACGCTTTCTGAATCATTGCTTGACTAAATCCGAGCGTGTCAAAATGTTATTGCTCTCCAACTATTGACCAATCACACCTGATCAGTGCCTTGGCACATCATGCGCAAAGTAAAATATCTTTGGTGATCTTGACACTCAATGCCTCCAACCGCGTGGACCCAACCGCGTGGACCTTCGCATTTAATTACATACCTTAATACATCTATAAATAAGCCCACCGATCAGATACTACCAATATCTCTCTTTCTGTGTCTCCCTGCCTCTGTTCTTTATATTGGCGTCGAGAAACTCGAGCAGGTCTTCGACTCTGTTCGCACACCATGGAGGAGGTCAAGAAGATCTTCAACAAGTTCGACAAGAACGGTGACGGTAAGATATCGTGCGATGAGCTCAAAGACATTGTTCATGCTCTCGGGTCGAGAACCTCGTCCCTCGACGAGGTCAAGAGCATAATGTCCGAGGTCGACAAGGACGGCGACGGCTTCATCGACCTCGACGAGTTCGTGGAGTTCCACTTCGGCGGATTGTCGTCGGGCTGCACGCAGGACTCCACCAGGGAGCTCCGCGACGCGTTCGAATTGTACGACCTCGACAAGGGTGGGCTAATCTCAGCCAGCGAGCTCCACTCGGTGCTGAAGCGTCTTGGCGAGAAGTGCACGATGGTAGACTGTTGCAAAATGATCAGCGCCGTCGATACCGACGGCGATGCCCACGTGAACTTCGAGGAATTCAAGAAAATGATGAAACGTGGTTAGATCGATCGTCTCAGAACCAAAGGGAGGTTATGTATTCATCATGAAAAAAACTCTAAATTAGCCGTAGATTAGAGATATGCTAGATTAACGTATTTTAGTTTGGGCATGTAGCAGATTCCCGTTTTCTCACACTATTCTTGATAGCTGTTTGATCAGTGAAGTTGTGAAAGCAGCGAGAATAGGAATGAAGCGTCCTAGCTAGCTAGCTAAGTAGGTTTGCTTGGATATGAATGTTCATATATATGCATGGCCGTTTCCTTTTTAGTGTTAATTAAAGGGTCGCGTGAGTGATCAAAATCTTTTGAAATCTTTGGCGTTTTGACGGTACTCCGACATCCTGCGCCGCCCCTTCCGAACCCCACCTACTGCCACTTTTTCACTATTCTCTGTGAAGACTATACGAAAAAAAGGGTAAAATTAACTTTCCACTGATTTCCATTTTCCCAGCACAAATACAGTACAAGCAATCCCGAAAAAATAAAATCTAAGCATAGACAAAAATAATTCTACATATATGCATGAACATCGAGATCAGAATTTTTCACATAAGCAGTAATTTATCTTTAGCAAGAATAAAATTTCCAAACAGCGAGTTTTTGTTTCAAAAAGAAAGAAAGATATTGATTTTCAACTTTTCAATCACATCACAAGAAAAATAAAATTGAAAGAAACAAACACGTGTGAGGCAGGTATAAAATTAAATAGACATTTACTTATTATATATTTTATTGAGATCATAAAATATATGTAACCTGTAGCTTTGATATCACGTATTAAATATTTTAATATGAATATTAATAATTAGATTTTTGATTTTCTATAATTTATGATAATAAAATAGTAACAGTTAGAAATCGTATCTCCTTCCATTATAGTTTGATAAAGAATCTAAAATGATTATGAGAGAAGTATCATCTTAATAATTTTATCTCCAAGTGTCTCTTAATGGCTAGAGACACAATGATGTCGTAGGTTAGAACCTTTAATTCTTCAGTTTAGGAGTGTAATCGGTCCTGTTCGGTCCAGTTCTAGATAAAATTTAAGACCGAACCGGTATGTACCGGTTTTGTATTTTAAAAAACCTATTACGCACCAGTTATCCTCCTAAACCGGTACTTCCGATTTTACAGGTTTTCGGTCCGATCCGGTCCGATTTTTCGGTTTTTTTAAAATGTAAGTTTCACAATTTGTTATTAAAAATTTGTTTATAAAAAAAATTGATTTAAAAACAATTGTTTTATACTTTTATTAATATATTAGACTATATAATAGTATTAATATTAGACTATTTGTATAGTTAGAAGTTATATATTAGTATTAGTTATAAAATTTTAGTGATTTAATATTAACATTTTATGTAATAATTTATAAATTATAACAAGAAATTACTTCATATATGAATATATATAATTATATATATTATATATACAAATTTCACATAAAAATTTATAATTATACATTATATATAAAACTTATATATATTAATATTTAATATATATAAAATATTTTGTATAAAACTTATATATAAAAATATTATTTTTTATTTTTTTTAATCAACCGGTCCGGTCCGGTTCGGTCCGGTACAAAAAATCCTGAAACTGGAACCGGACCGGAACCGGCCGGTTTTTAGATTTTAAAAACCGGTTCCGGACCGGACCAGTTCAAAACCAGTGAAACCGGTCCGGACCGGTTTTCCGGTTTGAATTTACACCCCTACTTCAGTTTTATTTATAGACTTC
The DNA here is from genome assembly GCF_004785595.1 of Juglans microcarpa x Juglans regia. NCBI lineage: Eukaryota > Viridiplantae > Streptophyta > Magnoliopsida > Fagales > Juglandaceae > Juglans > Juglans microcarpa x Juglans regia. Next base: position 3,615,284 of record NC_054597.1, read on the forward strand.
TGACTATCAAGAAATTTAGAAACTTTGTGTCCTATTATGATTAGATATATAGTTAATCTTATCTCATTGAAGTTAATCTTATCTTATTGTGATTCATCAATTAAGTGATAAGTATTGAATTATTTTAAACTTGTCAGAATATGAGTGTGTGGAACATATAGTTTAAATAAAACTCTTACATATTTATCATTGTGAGTACTAGCTAGTTTACTTCTATTGATATTTTATTAGGGTGCGGCTACGAGCCGGATGAGTGTAAAACTTCATTTTATACCCACTAATAATAATAAGACACGTAGGAACTATATCAAAATTAAACATGGAACTGCATATAGTGAATCTGTTGTACCCCCTTCCCCACACACCCAAAACTTGATCTTCACTTTGTAGTCCCCACATACCCATTGTCATCCCCTCACCCCTCCCCCCCCCCCCCCCCCCCCCCCCCCCAAAAAAAAAACAAAAACAAAAACCAATCAAAATCTGTTCCCTTCTCAATCTCTCTCCTCCTACTCCCCCCACTGTCGATTTCATTTTCTCCCCCTGCTCTCTCACTAAAATACTCTCTTTAACTAAAATTCTCTCTCTCTCTCCTTCGAACAATAGTTTACTTTGTAAGTAATGATAATATTTTATGTTTACAGTGTATTTTAGGTGTTGGGTTGGGTGTATTTGTTGCTCTATAATAGGTTGTGACGTTTTGTCAATGGCTCGCTCATTTTGGAATATTGAATTAATTCCTTCTAGACGAGTTGTTATCACCAATCAGCTTGAGGAGACTGTTTTGGCTGAGCATCCCGCCCATATACTTGCATATTACTCCCTTACTAGACCAATAATAGATTTTCTAGATATTGTCATCCCTTTGGATCTAGAATCCTTGGTTACTTAGAGCTGCATATACCTTTTCTATCTATTAAAGAGTTTTTTCCCTTGTCATGTCTTGTTCATAAATTTTTTTCCCCTTTGGTAAGAGGTTTTTGATTTTAATGTAATCTTTTGACCTAGTTCTAGACATTATTCCTGTAATAAAGTTGGGGTTTTCTTTTGTAATTTGAAAGCACTTGCATCCTTGGTGTTGTCGTCTCACTTCACTGCTTGTATCAGTTTGGCCTAAACTTTGCCATTTTGGTGATTTCTACATTTTGGCTAGTAAAACCATTTTGACGAAGATTAAGATGAGTTCAAATGTCTTGAAAGAAGATAGGATTTGTTGAGAGAGACGTAGGGAGATGTTCGATGTGTTGAGGGAGAGCTTTGGTTGAGAAGAGAGAAGAGAAGAGACAGAGGAGAATGGACTCGCACTCACCGTAAGTTCAATAAGTCTGCTACTTGTTACTCTTTTACTAAAGGGTGTAAAAGGGAAATTGGCACCCCGACCGGCTTGAAACTTTTCCCATTTTATTAAAGCTTGACTTTGGCCTAGCTAGAAGCAGTGAAACTGCTAAAAGATGTTATGATTTGTGATTGAATTAAGGGGAGAAGGTAAAGGATTGGGAGGGAATAGAAGGGGTTCCGAGAAAGAGATTAAATATATATATATATATATAGATAAATATTATCGGTCGGGTCTACAATATTAAATGTTAACTATATAATGATATCTATATATTATATTTATCACCTTCGAAATTGTAGAAAGCGTTTACTGTAAAAAAAAAATTTACTACTTTGAGGAGATGTTGGAATGTGAACGCCGTAATGAATAGGAGGTGGATTGTTATAAGCTGCCACACTTTCCTTTAGATATGAATGAAATGCACGCGACAAGAAGTCTTATTATTCTCTATAAAGATTAATTTCCTTAAAAAAAAAAAAAAAAAAACACAGTAGTTCTACTCCGCATTAAATTTTCTGGTTCAGTTCTTTTCCTCCCGGTAAAAGATATGAGTTAGACCGTTCGTAGCTTTTACTCTCTACTGGCCGGACATCTTACAACAATAATTCCTCTAAGCCGGCACTTGTACACAAATGACAAATATGTCTTTTTGAGCCGCAAAAAGTATGAAAAGTCCCCGCAACAACTTTTTTTCGAGGATTTTCATTCATCGTCCTTGGCTGATCGAAAATGTCGCATCATAACAATAATTATATAGAGCGGTGCTATTTCCACAGTCGGCTCCCGCTAATGGTTTAGAGATGATTTTTTTTTTTTTAATAATTTTTTATATATATTTTTTTAACACATTTAAATATATTTTAAAAAATAAAAAAATTCATAATATTATTAAAAAAAATATTTATTTAATTATTAAGTAAAAATAATAATAATAAAAAATTTAAAAACTTACAATGATAAAAATTAACGATAAAAATTAGCGATAAGAGTAATATTTTCCAACTATCAAAAATGCTAGTTGCACCTGGGACGGGGGACACACCGCGTACCCAGGTTCCAACTCAGCATTATTGAAACGGTGCATTTGCACCTTACGTCCGCCACAGCTTTGCAGTCGATTTCCATTTCCATGGATGGCTTCGAACTCAAGGACGAGGACGACGAAGATAGGTGTTGCTGCTGGCTCTGCGAAAGCAATTTGATAAGCTTTTCGACGCTCTCGAGGCCAGACGCTGCTTCCTGGACGGCGTTGTCTTCCATTTTCGCTCTGAAATCGCTATTTTTGTTGTTGTTCCTATACTCCATCATGAAATCCACTGCCATCTCTCAAAAGCATCAAAGAAGAGGAAGAAAAAAGGGAAAAAGGAAAGGAGAAAGATGAGAGCAAATGTAGAAAAGAGAAAGGTCGGTCCCTGGTCAAAGAATGCTCATACCCACAACAAAGCAACGTACGGTCGGCGCTGTTTCACTTGAGGCAAGGGCTAGAGCGCAGTAATACTTTGCCTCAACACATCAAATTCATCAAGACATTATAAATATTGTAAATACATGGGAATGTCGACCCACATAGTTAAATGTTATTTATAGCATTAACATTTAATATGGAGGGTATTTTTCTTTTTTCTTTTTGGTTACTATCTGGAGTATGAACACCACGTACACAGCCATTTGGTCATCATTCATTATTTTGTATTGGGAAAATCCCAGAGACCATTATCGAAAGAGAAATCAGCCCCCCTGCAAATCGAGCCATCCTCGTCAAAATTAAGTGGCCCCAACAAAGCGTGCTTAATTCGGGCAGTAAATTAAGTTTTGTTCGCCCAAATATTCGGCTGATCTTGATCATCAAACCCTCTTACGGTACGTGCAGCTCTTTGGATATCACCTTCGCAGTCATTTAAAAGATTTTTCTCCCAAAGATTCGATCGGCTCTTTATCAAGCCCACTACTTATGGTGCATATGGCTCTTTGAACATCACTTTCACAGTCATCTAACATGTTTTTCTACCAAAGATTTGGCTCTTCATCAAGCTCACTTATCGTACATGATCTAGTTCTTTCGTTGCCTTCGAGGTTATCTAACTGCGTTGTCCACCTTTTACATGTATTCACTGTACGTCCACGATGTCATTGTTGGAGAAATGTTTCTAATTACATCATCCCGGAGTTGAGGTTTTATCACGCCCACTTTCTTCAGGTCAAGTATTGCCTTTTCTTTCATGTATTTGTGCATGCATGTGTGTGTTCCAATAGTTCTTCAGATCATTAGATGTTCTTCCTGGAAACCTTCCGGCATCACCGAACATCTACATAAGACTTCAAATATAAACAAAATGTTCATATATATGTATATATAAACATATTAGGGAACGATAAGTAATGATTTAAATAAAAAAAAAAGTAAAAAAGTTAATAATTTATTTGTCTGGAAAAAAAATATAAGGTTAAAGAAATATAAAAAATCAAGATTAAAAAATAATCTAAACTTCAACAAAATATAAGTATTGGTCTACATCCACATTAGATTATCTATTTACTCTTTATATAATAATAAAATATTATTAATTTTTTATTTTAAAAAAATTGAAAAAAAAGGAAAGGAAAATGAATAAACTGTAAAAAAAAATTACATAAAAAAGATACGTCAATTCATGTGCACCGTGAGGCTAGTAAGGGCCTTTTGGTAAAAATTGATCATTCATTAAATTCTACAAATGAGTTACATGTCAATCGATCAAAGGTCTTAAGAACTTTTTGGTGAAATAGGATGCATCATTAAATTCTATAAGAGAATTACATGTCAAATGATCAAGAATTGTAAAGGCATTTTGATAAAACATGGCTTAACGAAAAAATAAAAAAAATTAACAAAAAAATAACAAAAATTACTATTCAGAGTTAAATAGCTATTTATTATACTAGAGTAGATATATATATAGTAGAGTAGATATATATATATATATAGTACTATGATACTGGTCATATTTATAACACTTACGTATATATATGATTCTTACCAGGAATTAGAGCCAAAACATATACCTGAAAATATAAAATCTATAATTAAATGTATGCATTAAAACAAGCTTCTACTAACGAGTCTTCTAGTCTGGGGACATGAGCTACGAACAGCAGGGAAGGAGATTTCAGTTTTGGAGGCACGTGGCTGATACTTGTGGTTGTACTAGTTTTCAACTGAAAGAATTGTTGGCATTCTTTGTAGCGGTTCGGTTTGATGATCCGATCTGATAACGACCTGTTGTAGTTTTTGGTGGATTTTCAATAAGACTTGGGCTCTTTATCCGACCTCGACCCCCATAAAAACTCTTTTTACCCGTTTTCTACTCTTAATCCGCATCGCACCCGCTAATCAAGGCTTATTATATATTGTTTTAAACGTACGGTCGTTGCACTATATCTTTGATTTTCATTCAAAGAAAATTATTTGCAACTCTACGAATATAGATACCTTCCAGCTCTCCTCCAATTGTTTATTTTTTATTTTTTTATAAGATTTAATAATTAATAAATTAGATAGATAAAAAAATAAAAAATAATATTAAATTTGTTCATTTAATAAGTAAAATTCCTATTGAATTATAAGATTTTAAAAATTTATAAATAATTAATATCTAACTAGTTGATATTTATTCATAGAATAATGATATACACACAATTCATTGCACAACATATTACACAATAATATTATAAAATGAAAGTATTTTTGTAAAATGATGTTAATTTTATAAGATGTTTTACAAAAATATCTCTAATTTAAAACATAATTATATAAAGTGTTGTAAAAAATATTATGTGTAAATCATTTTCATTTCATATATGATATATGGTTCTCACATAATAATATATGAAATTATTAAATCTTATCGACTAATTATTATATAAATTATAAAATGTAGCTACGAAGTATATTTAATATATAGACATAAATATATAATATGTATAAATAAATAATTTACATATTATATATTTAATTATAAAGGTGATATGTTTATCAATATATAAATCAGCTTTAATCTAGTCAGTTACTACGGTCCCTTCCGGAGGTGTCCATTTCTCAATATATTTAGATTGCGTTTGAATGTTAAACTGAGTTGAATTAAAATGATAAAATATTATTAAAATATTAATTTTTAATATTATTATTTTAAGATTTTAAAAAATTGAATTATTTATTATATTTTGTGATGAAAATTAAAAAAATTATAATAATGAATTGAGATGAATTGAAATGAGATTATCATCCAAACGTAGTACTACGATCCCTTCCATGTCCTTGAAACGGTGGGATCAGTGACCGATAAAATGGATTTACCCTCATCTGCAAGAATCCACCTTACGTTTCATATATCCAAGCTTAAAAAGAAAATCGGAGCTAAGTTTACGGTGATACCTAAACTTCCGCCAGTGGATACCATGGGAGTTTTGAAGCTGAAGCCTGAAGAAGTCTTGGGCCGCCGTCTAACCAAGTTTTGCAACTAGCCACAACCAGAACTCCTCATCCGCTGGCAAGGGCAGAGGGCTGAAGAGGCGACATGGGAGGCCCATCAGCAGCTCAAGGAGGAGAGGGCCGATAACAAACCCATCACGCCAAATCACGGGAGACAACGTTGGAAGGGCAAGAAGAAGGGTATCTTCTAGAATATCAGAGTAAACTACAAAGGAGAGGGAGGGAGTTCAGTTGAGTTAAATCTGGATGTGTTTGAATGTTGAATTGAGTTGAGTTGAGTTGAGTTGAAATGATAAAATATTATTAGAATATTATTTATTATTATTAATATTATTTTAAGATTTAAAAATATTGAATTATTTATTATATTTTATATTAAAATTTAAAAAAATTATAATAATGAATTGAAATGAATTTAGCTTCCAAACAAGTCAGACTTTATGTTAAAAAAAAAAAAAAAAGAGATCAGTTAGACTTTAGTTGGGAATGGGCCATGTGGGCCTTGTGGTTTAATGGGTTGAAAAAGTCTTGGGCCCTGCCACTTGCCTGTTGCACGTTCCCCTTTGTTCCTCATTTATATCCTTTTGTCTTTTCTCCTAACGTGGCCTGGTGGCCGGGTCTTATAGTGACTATCATGAAAGTATTTTGAAGCTTTTTCGACCCTTTTCTCTCTCTCAAATTTGGAGGTTTTTTCACCCTCGAAGTTGCATCTTTCTTATTTACATTTAATCCATTACAGAGATGTTACAGCCAGCAAGGATCGAGCAGCTAGCTAGTATCATATTTTTTGGCGGACTAGAATACGTACACATGACCTTTGTTCCAACATGTATAATATCTCCATATACCACTCATTACAAACATGCACTCATATAATGTTCCATGTCCCTATAATCAATTATCTGCAAACAAAGTAAAGCAATGAGTAAGAACACGAATATTCAAATTAATATAAATTCTTAAAATTATATATGCACCATAATTTAGAATTAAAAAATGGCATAAAACTTAAACTATAAATTATAAATTCCTTACACGCACAATTTCTTTTTGGGGCCAAATTTGTAGGGTTCTCAGATTTTTTTTCTTTTTTTTTCTTTTTTTGATAAGTTAAGCTGCATCCATAATTTTTGGGGGGAAAGAGGGAAGGGGATGGGACGCCCCAGCCTTCTTTTTGTCGACCTGTGTTTTGTTATGGTAGTTTTCTTCCTCATATTGTATTTTGAAAATAGTTAATTAATTTCACCAAAAATCATTAATTTGTCGGAATTTTTGGAGATTAAGATTGGATTCGTCCCGGAAAACAGTATCCAAAGAGTATGGCAGCCAAGATTTTTAAGGAAAAATACTTTAGTTTAGTCTCTTTGCTTGAAGCTAAGTTGGGATATAGACCCTTATTTATATGGAGTGTATAGGAAGCATTGAAGTTGTTAAAAGAAGGTTTCGTATAGATACCTATTTTCAGAAGATAGTGGGTTGAATAAGTATTTATTTCTTTTTCTAATCTAATAAGTAGGTATTTATTTCGGTTGAGGTAGTGTTATTTCCGGTTACTTCCTTAACTTGTAGTGTAATGGTCGGCCTTGTGACTTGTGAGTCTCAAGCTTTATTATATTGAGTCAGGTTGGGCCCGTAACTAGAGCAAGTATCTGTTTCGTTTACATTTAAAACTCATCTCGTCTCAACTCATATCATCTCATTACATATAAAGCTTTGAATGATGACCAGATGTTTTTTTTTTTTTTTTTTTTCCAGTATATGTTGCTTCAACACATCAAATTCATCAAAACATTATAAATGTAAATACATGAGATCAATGACCGACATAACCTAATTAAATCTTATTTATAGCATGAGGAAGCCTTAATATTTAATATGGAGAGATTAATTTTTTTTTTTTTTTCTTTTGGTTGCTAGCTAGCTAGTGTACAAACCACACAACCATCTGGTCATCATTCATTATCCTGTATTAATCGAGAAAATCCCAGAGACCATTGTCGAAAGGGAAATGATCAGCCCCAGTAGTGCAACTCGAGCCATCCCCATCAAAAGTGGCCCCAACTAAGTCATGTGCTTTGGTAAGTAATGACGTTTCATCCGCCCAAATATTCAGGTCTTGATCATCAAACCCACTTTTGGTATATGCGGCTCTTTGGACATCACCTTCACAGTCATTTAACAGGTTTTCCCCCCAAAGATTCGGCTCTTCATCAAGTCCACTTATGGTGCATGCATATGTGACTCTATGAACATCACCTTCGCAGTCATCTAACAGGTTTTTCCACCAAAGATTTGGCTCTTCATCAAGCTCACTTATTGGACATGTAGTTCTTTCGTTGCCTTCGAAGGTTTCTAACTGCACTGTCGACCTTTTAAACTTATTCTCAGACGACATCACTGTTGGAGAAATGTAATTTCTAACATCATCCTTTGGTCGAAAGCTGATTTCTCTTATTGTAGGTTTCCCATTTAACACAGTTAGATTTTTGGACAAGACCCGGCGGGGTTGAGGTTTTATTACGCTCACTTTTTTCACGTCAAGTACTGGCTTTTCTTCCACGTATTTGTGCATGTGTGTATTCCAATAGTTCTTCACATCATTAGATGTTCTTCCCGGAAGCCTTCCGGCAATCAACGACCATCTACATAAACAAATGAATTAAAACTTCAAATATAAACAAAATGTTCATATAGTACTAATTATGCGATCATGCCATGCATTAACTTCTTTTTCTTCTCTACAAAAGGAATTAAGTTGTATAAATTAGAAATTAAAAGTAAGTTATACGTTGACTTGACAATAAATTACAAATTAAAACAAATTTGGCTTGCCAACAGACAACAATAGCGCCCCCCTTTATTTTTTTTGAAAAATGCAACAATAGCCCTTGGATTTTATATAGATTATATTTGGATCAGTATTCAATCCTTGACCGGTTGGAGTTCTACTTACGTACGTACAATACACTTACCTGTTTCCTAAGAGCTTATGGAGTCTGATCATTAGATCCAGTTCATCTGTTGAGAAGTTCCCTCTCTTGATATTGGGTCGTAGATAGTTCAACCACCTCTGTCTACAGCTTTTCCGGCATCTATTTAAACCTGCAAAATTAGTACTTAAATGCAAGAAACATTTTCTCGGATTACTGGTCAAGGATAAATAGAAGAAACAAGTTTTCTTAGCCATCCAGATAAAAATGCAAACTAAATAGTAGGCGCTCTCTCTCTCTCTCTCTCTCTCTCTCTCTCTCTCCTAATACCTGCTCTGAGAGGAACTTGGTGCCAGTTTCCTTGTCCATGCTCGCCAATGCACTGCCTCAGACGGATATCTTCTTCTGCAGTCCATGCGCCTTTTCTCAAACCCAAATTAGCGAACATGATATAGCAGTGCGTCTGGAATCTACGTTAATTAACCGATCGATCGCCCATTTTTATAGGTGCTAAAAAGCCTAAATAAAGCATATGGGTCCACACCGTTGTTAATTTGTATTATCTGTTCTTTTTAGGGTGACGTGAGTCGCATGAACTAAGACTGTTTATCCGGATTCCAATTTGGGAATCTGGGTATACTTGGATTGGGTGAGTCTGAGTCAGACTCAGACTAGAAAAATTTCGAGTTCCTGGTTGAACCCATCTTTATTATTATTATTATTATTATTTTAATATTTCGATTGACATGCAATGGTTTTTGTAGTTGAGAAGTTGTCTACTTTAACTCTATGCAAGACAAAAAGAACGCCTGAAATTGGACCTAGCGGCTGAAAACAGTGATAACAAGTTTGATTAAATGCCTCTTCAAAAGTGAGAACCATTTAGAGTCTATTTTATTTATATACTAGGCATATTACATCAGTACATGAGTGTTTGTACCGATTGGATACCTAGGATACATAAGGTAATGTTGTAGAAATGGAAAGTAATTACAATTCAATAATAGTGTTAGCCGTTGCATGATTTATGGAGATGGGCAGGCTGTTGCATGATTCATGGATGTAATCTTGCTTGTAGCCGTTGGTTCTTTACATAGGAGGAAGCCGTTTGGTTCTTCACAAGGTAAGTTTTCTTCTGACCTGTCTTCTATGTTAATATGCTCCCACAAACTATGTCGAGGGAAGAGGCCAAGTTTGGTTCGAAGATTAATAAGAGCAGGTCGGCCAAGGGGCTTGGTAAAAATATTGACAATTTGATGAGAGGCCGAGACATGCCAAGTGTGAAGGAGTCCAAGAGCGACACGTTCACGAACATAGTGATAATCAATTTCTATATGCTTGCTCTGAGCGTGAAAGACAGGGTTAACAGTCATGTAGAGAACACTAATATTATCACAGAGTAACAATGGAGTGGAGGTGAGGTGAATGCCTCGATCACGTAATAAGAACGATATCCAAGTTAGCTCGACAGTTGTATGGGCCATTGCTCAGTACTCAGCTTTAGAGCTTGATCAAGAGACTATGTTATGTTTTTGCAAACTAGGAGATACAGTTGCTTCCAAGAAAGACAGTAGCCAGTGGTGGAGCGTTTGGTAATAGGACAACCTGCCCAATCTGCATAAAAAAATACATATAGATCAAGTGTAGAATGGGAACTAAAATGAAGACCAAGGTCAACAGTACCTTTCAAATACTGAAGTATGTGCTTGACAATTTTATAATTTGCTTCAGTAGGTGAATACATAAATTGAGAAACAAAGTTAACACTGTAAGAGAGGTCAGGACGAGTAAGAGTAAGGTATTGAAGTGCACCTACAATACTGCGGTAGTGAGCAAGGTCAGAGAAGGGTGTCTAAAAGGTAAGACCTTTGGTCTTTGGCATCATGGGAGTGCCCATAGGTTTACAATCATGCATCTTATCTCGTTCTAGAATATCAATAGCATATTTGGTTTGAGAGAAGGTAAGACCATCAGTGGCTGGACTAATTTGTATACCAAGGAAATAGTGAAGAGAACCAAGGTCTTTCATGACAAATTGACTATGAAGAGTGGAAATAAATTCAAGAAGATACTCATTAGAAGAGCCAGTCAATAAAATATCATCAACATACAAGACTAAAATAAGAGTACCACGCGGTGAATGACAAACAAATAATGAAAAATTACCAGTGCTACAAAGAAAATCATTAGTTAATAAAAAACTACTAAATTTGTCAAACCAAGTATGGGGAGCCTGTTTGAGACCATAAAGAGCTTTATTTAATTTGCAAACATAAGAAGAATGAGTTGGATGAATAAAACCTAGAGGTTGTTCCATGTAAATAGATTCCTGAAGATCACCGTGAAGAAACGCATTTTTGACATCCAATTGTCAAACACTCCAACGATTGATGAGAGCAAGTGTGATTACAATGTGGATAGTACTTGGTTTGATAACATGAGAGAATGTCTCATGGTAGTTTATGCCATCTACTTGATGAAAACCTTTAGCTACTCACCGAGCTTTTAATCGATCCAAGGAGCCATCAGCTTTGAGTTTGCTTTTGAAAATCCATTTACAACCTATAATAGACATAGTAGAATCACGAGGAACAAGAGTCCAAGTCTTATTCACACGTAAGACTTGTAATTCATCATACATTGCTTGTAACCAACTGGGATGTTTGAGAGCGGAGCAAATAGATTTGGGCTCAGTTGGAATGGAAACAAGGTCATGCAAGTGAGCATATTTGGGGTTAGGCTTATGTTGGGCTACGCCTGAGGCAAGTAAATAAATGATGAACGAGGTAATTGATGTTTTGTGATTTCTAAAAATTCTAAGAGATTATCTTATTTGGAACTTAAGAGGTTTAGGCCCGTTTGGAATTTGAATTAGTTTAGTCTAATTTTAAGTTGAGTCTAACATCTAAACATCTAATTCTCAAATCACTAAACTCATCTTAACTCAAAACTTATTTAGACGTGGGACTCCCAACCTTTTTCTACTCAACACCTCTTTATATGCGAGACCCACAATTTTTTTCAACTTTTTATAAATACATTTAAACTTATCTTAATCACAAGACAAGCTTAGGAGTGAGATGAGATGAGAATTTTGTCAATAGTAGTAAGATTGTTTGTGAATAGTACTGAGATATTGTGAGTTGTTTTATGGAATTTTGAGAAAGTAGAGAGAAAAATTTGAATAAAAAATATTTTAAAATTAAAATATTATTAGAATATTAATATTATTTTTGTTTGGAGATTTGAAATTGTTGAATAGTTTTTTATTTTTTGTTTGCAAGTTTGGGAAATTTATAATTATTCTTTTGAAAGTATTTGTATTTAAGTGATCATGTTTGGGAAGGAGATGAGATCAGCTAAGATGATAATTTTATGATGAAAACTTTTTCCAAACAAACCCTTAGGAAGCATCGGAGTGACCCTTGGCTAGCTCCCTACGTACGTAGCTAAACAATTAGCCACACAGTTGGACAGTGACCCTTGGCTCTCTACGTAGCTAAACAATTAGCCACGCAGTTGGGGCAGTGACCCTTGGCTTCCTGCCTCGCTAAACAATTAATATTGTAACATTAATTGTTTTCACAACTCAATGAACAAGTAAAGTCGCGCGCATTATTCTGATCTGTAACAAAATCAGATATATCTGCAGGCAAATAGATTATAGATAGCAAAGCTTGATGTAAAGCGGACAAGTGGTAAAGCGGGTAATCTAAGAGCTGCAAATATTAGCTGCAAACAGCAGAATGCAGCTCATGTCTTGAGGGTTTTAAAAAAGGATCTAATTGCCTGTCTTTGTGAATCAGAGAAGTCATGTAAGACCACAGGAAGTGCAGCAGCAGCTAGCTTTATGTAGATGATCAGATGAAGGTTCCCCAGTTTCAATCTAGACCAGTTTAATATATAAGCAGCTCAAATCCAAACTATGGTGAAGCTATATGCATGGCAGCATACAGACGTACGGCTCCATAAGCAATAACGCATGCAGAACCTAAACATGCAGATTCTCTCAGATAGATAGCTAGTCACACAGGAAATTGCTCAGCCACACATTGCAGCTGATTGGACAGTCAAATACATTGCAAGAGACATCAAATATTTTCTAAGATCCGTTGAGAGCTGCACAGCTCATATACAAGTACTATACTTGTGTGTTAAGTAGCACATGGGGAACGCTTTTGAAGCGCCAGCGAATCACGCCCAAGAATATATGATGTTTAGTTTACTCATCTTATCGTAATCTCTTTTGAAGAAAATTAAGATTCTCTAAATTAAAAGAGCTTGGATAATAAGTTGAAATCAGTTGAAATAAAATTAAAAGTTAAATAAAATATTATTATAATATTATTTTTTAACATTATTATTAATTTAAAATTTAAAAAAATTAAATTGTTTAATAAATTTTATATAAAAAAATTATAATAACTAGATACGAGTTAAAATTAGCTGAGAGACTTGTAGATCCAAATATGGCTATTACTACTTTATTCCCTTGTCAGATCAGTCTCAACCCCATTGTCAGATCAACCCCTTCATTCACCAAGTAACCACATTGTCAGATCAGTCTTAACTTCTTTAGACTCACCTAGTTCCACTTTGTCACATTGTCTGTAGTGTTTAGTCTCAAGCTGCCACATCCCTTCATTCCCTTCATTATTTTTTTGTTCGTTTTGTAGTAGTTCAAGTTTTCATGTAGCACTAGTCTTTTGTAAATGTTAGAATAAGGGAAAAAAAAAAAAAAAAAGAATGGTACGTTACTTCCAAGCGATGCTTTTTTTCTAGATAATGCAAATTATATTAAATTCTATCACAAGACAAGCTTAGGAGTGAGGTGAGATAAAAAAATTGATAAATAGTAATAAGATAATTTGTAAATAATAATGAGATATTTTGAATTAATGTTTTATGAGATTTGTAGAAAGAGGAGAGAAAATTTTGAATAAAAAATATTATAAATTTAAAATATTATTAGAATATAACTTTTTAATATTATTTTTATTTAAAGATTTGAAATTGTTAAATTGTTTTTTATTTTTTGATTGAAAGTTTAAAAAAATTGTAATGATACGTTTTAAAGTACTTGTATGATATTTAAGGAAGATATGAAATGATAATTTTAAGATGAAAACTTTTTCAAACAAGCACTTGGAAGCAACGGAGAGACCCTTGGCTAGATCCCTACGTACGTAGCTAAACAATTAGCCACACAGTTCTTGGCTCGCCCATGCTGCCTACCTAGCTAAACAATTAATATTATAACATCAATTGTTTTCACAACTCAATCAACAAGCAAAGTCGCGAGCATTATTCTGATCTGTAACAAAATCAGATATATCTGCAGGCAAATAGATTATAGAAAGCAAAGCTTGATGTAAAGCGGATAACTGGTAAAGCGGGTAATCCAAGAGCTGCAAATAGATGCAAACAACAGAATGCAGATCATGTCTTGAGGGTTTTAAAAAAGGATCTAATTGCCTACATGTCTTTGTGAATCAGAGAAGTCATGTAAGACCACAGGAAGTGCAGCAGCAGCTAGCTTTATGTAGATGATCAGATGACGGTTCCCCAGTTTCAATCTAGACCAGTTTAATATATAAGCAGCTCAAATCCAAACTATGGTGAAGCTATGCATGGCAGCATACAGACGTACGGCTCCATAAGCAATAACGCATGCAGAACCTAAACATGCAGATTCTCTCAGATAGATAGCTAGTCACAGAGGAAATTGCTCAGCCACACATTGCAGCTGATTGGACAGTCAAATACATTGCATGAGACATCACGCCCAAGAATATATGATTTTTAATTCAGGTGCATGGTTAATGTTGTCTCTTCCAATGCCATTACAGACCTTTTCAAGGTCGTAAAATCGACGGACGTGAACATGTTATAGAACGAGGAAAGGTGCTGGGCCAGGATTCTAATATTTCAGCCATGGTTTTGCAGTATCGTACATGCATGGAGCCGTTAAAGGGTCAATTCCTTCCGATAAAGGGCCCATGAATATCATGGTCATGTCGTGTGCATGGTGGACGCACGTAGTCGATCGGCCAGGATCATTACTATTTCCACTAATTAAGTTTCTAGATTGTACGGCAGAGTTGTGATTGGCTACCATTATTTTAATGGTTAAAGTACCTAATTCATTTGGAAAATGATCAAGACTCGCAACCATGCATGTTTCTATATAGTACTAGCAGTGAATTTACGTGCGATGCACGTTTGCCCTGTATTAAATTATTCTAAAATATAAACATCTAGTGTAGAAGAAAAGAGTCTAAAAGGACTAAATATTACATAATTGTTTTTTTGTTACTGAAAGTAAAGTCTGAAACTACTAAATATTACATAATTGTTTCTTTCGTTACTGAAAGTAGAGTCTAAAACGACTAAATATTACATAATTGTTTCTTTCGTTACTGAAAGTAAAGTCTGAAACTGCTAAATATTACATAATTGTTTCTTTCGTTATTGAAAGTAAAGTTTGCTGGTTATGGATTCAAAGTGGTGTGTTCTCGTCATTTACAGCATTTATGGAGAGAACATTGAAGTTTTTGTGACGTTGTTTTTGGAGTTGATCCAAATCTGCACCCAATTGTATGATCCATTTTTTGGTTGAACATAATTTTGCAATATTTTGGATATACGGTAAATGTTCCTGTATGGTGAATAAATATAATGTAAAAGATATTTTTGATAACTTTCTATTTGAATATCTAAGATTAAATGTTTTTAAAATACAAATTGGAATATGAATAAGTTGGTTACCTTTCCTGTATGTTCCATTAGTTCGATTGCTGTGCAACCCAGAGCTTCTTCTGCAATTTGACCGAACATGACAGCCCCAAGTCGTCCATTACCATCGTCAACTTCGATGTAAGCTCGACAGCTATATAAACAAACTATATTTTTTAGTCTGAATGATTAAGTAATAATTTAAATATAACATAAAATTGATTAAAGAAACATTTACGACGTAAAATATGAATATAACATATATACCGTGGTTGTGCATTGCTCATGTATTTGCAATGATAACATTGAAATTTTTCATTTTGCTCATATCCAGTCCCCTTCTTACACCCAATGCAGGACATGTAGAAGAATATTTGATGGAGATCAACCACACAAATAGTTGCTTTAATCCAAAATTTTGCTTTCTGCATTAATTTTGGAACAGATATATGTTTTTAATGGTTGTAAATAGTATGTAGCCTTAAGATAAGGTTATATTTATTTTGAAAAGGCATGTGTAAAATTTTTAGAAGGCAATATATATAAAGAAAAAAAAGTTTAAGAAGACCGTAGAATTGTACCGTCATTGGTTGTAGTGATTTAAGAAAACCAGCAAGATCATCAAGCTTAATTATGTCTTTCATGTCAACATTTGATGTCGATGCTGATGCTGATGCCGTTGTATGATGTAGATTTTTTTCGACGATTTCTTCAAGCAGTGCATGATTAAGCATCGTCCTAAATATTTTTAGAATAATTTAAAATGAATGAGAGAAATCATGGAGGAAAAGATATAAAAGAAAAAACAATTTTAGAGCTAGTTGATGAATATATATTTTGAAGAATTACCATTGACATAATGGAGTTGCAGCAGGGATGACAGGATTTAAGGTAAATACGCTTGTCGGTTGAGATGAAAGAGAAAGACCTATATTATAAAGAAAAAAAATTTGTTAGTAGATAATAACATTCTATTTTTAATAAATGTTGATATTATAAGTTGTGTAATATACCATTGTATGAACCGACTTTTAAACGTGTTGCGAGTAGAGTTGGCTTAGCTTCAATAATATCAGAGATTGCTCGGCATTCACCGTCTACAAATCGACTCCACATAGTTAACCATATCGGCATCAAGCTGTAAAATTTAGGATAAAGTATTTAAAAGTGTAGTATGATGAAATAATATTGAAAACAAGGTAGTTAAAGAATTTATTAATATCACATATATAGTTGAGAAATCTTCTTTACCTCTGGTCGATAACATATATTTCTTGAATTTTTGTTGGCCCATGTATTGAGGTAATTTCTCTGGGAGGTTTCATGTATATTGCGATCGCCAGAATAGCTGTTCAATTATGTTGAATTTTTTTTTTTGTGAAAACTGAATAAGAGTATTAAGAAGTATGTTAAATATATTGATGTGATATTTACCTATTTCAGTTCCAGTGTTTTTGTAGTCATGCAGATTGGTGAATGGGATAATATCATATTCTGGTGGTTGTAATTCCACTTCGTCATCTGGAATGTTTTCGATGATTGTTCTTGAATTTAAGATCCACTGGTATTCATGTGCTTCAATTCTATGCTTGGGATCTAAAGGCTTAACATAAGCATTACTGATGTAGTAAGACCGGAATATGTGTAACATGTCATTACGTAGGTCTATATCTTTGCCGAAAATTGTTGCTTGTAGTCGGTTGCCCTGCATAATATTGCATAAGTAAATAGTTATTTGCATTCAATTGATTAGAAAATAGTACTTATTAAATATATATATAAGATTTAATTTAAAAATATAGTTAGAATGAATCTATGTTGTAAGGGGAAAACATATATATTTTGAATATATCATGTGAAAGAATACAATGTAAACATTAAGTATGTTCTTGCAAGTATGATATTGATGTCAATGTGTTACCTCAGGGTCTATCAATGTCAGATTTTGATATTTTGTTGGTGAATGTTGTGCAGTACGTTTGGGTGATTTGTCTGACACAATCATCTTGATGCTCCAATTTCTTGTACTTGGAGTAATGTTTTTGATTGATGTATAGACAGTCCGCATGTTGAAGCCTACATATGAATTAAAAGAAAGAAATATTAGTCCAAACAATTGAATTTAAATAAAACAATTTTAATAAAAGAGTAATAAGAAGTTGTGAAAATTACATAGTGGAAAAACAAATTGTATTTAATTGAGAGGTATATATTGAAATTTGATTACTCACAGAAGTTTATGATGGATATGCTAGTGTTAGTAATTCTCTATAAACAATATTATTTGTTTCAGCTTCTTCACAATCATGAGTTGACACTGGTCTTATAAGAACTTTTACTGAAGCAGAAGTTTTGGCTCTTGACAGTGCTACATATAGTTGGCCATGACAAAATACAGGTTGAGGCAAGTATACACCAACAAAATCTAATGTCTGCCCTTGTGCTTTATTTATTGTCATCGCAAAACTTAATCTGATAGGAAATTGTGTTCTTTTGAATGGAAAACCACTATTATCGTCTGCATTTGGCAAGAAAGGAATTCTTGGTATGAAAACTCTTTTTCCGGTGTGGTGACCAACTGCAATTTCAGCATCAATGATATTTCGTTCAAAGTTGCGACAAATAAGACGTGTTCCATTGCATAAACCTTCTGAAGGATTGACATTTCTGAGTAACATGATAGGACAATTTTTTTTTAGTAATAATTCATGGGGTGGAAGTCCATTTGGTGTTAATGTGTTTAAGAAATCCTCCATGATGCCTTGTTCTGATGTATCAATCGTTTCATCGAAGCTATAGTATTGTGTAACTGTACCAGGAAATCTTTGAATAAGTATTGTATTTATCTCATCGACGGAGTTGTTCTTTGGTGTCAATATAGCTCGATTTGTCATTTCGGATAAATTTTCTGAATAACTGCCAATATCCTGGAAGACTGCATCGATCAGATCATCTAAAGACTCCACATCATTTTTGTAAGGAATGAGCATTTCACTGGGAATTTTGATCTTATTCTCAATTGTGATTGGTGTTGTTCCATTTCCGACCTGAAGTAAATAATTTGAGAAGTTTGGATCAAATCTTGCTCGCATATTTTCACTTAAACTAATCTTAGTTAAAGTGGACCACAAATATGACGATGCTAAACTGGCATTAACTTCTTCTTGTCTTGTGCCTTTACGAATCACTGGTAAGACTTGACGAAAATCTCCACCGAATACGATAATTTTTCCACCAAATGGTAATCTTGAATCAGTTATGTCTCGTAACATTTTATCCAATGCTTGCATACATTCTTTTCTAGACATAGGTGCTTCATCCCATATGATTAACTTTGCAAGACGTAACAATTTGGCAAGAGCACCTTGTTTGCTTACACAACAAGTACTATTTTTGTCAAGATCTAATAGAATTTTGAAGCGTGAATGTGCTGTTCGACCCTCAGGTAAAATAGATGCAGCACACCAGACGATGCAGTTGCAAGAGCAATTAAGTTTCTTGATCTCACTGTAGCGAGAAGTGCTTTATATAAGAATGTTTTCCCTGTTCCACCAGGACCATCAATGAAGAATGCAGCAGATTCATTTAGAAGGACTTTCTGTAAAATTGATTCATATGCATGTTGTTGTTCAGGATTAAGACTCATCGAAGCCATAAGATCTTCTTCTGGTATCAAAACTGCAAATTCATCATTTATTTCCCTAGATTCAGTTTCATTCTGATCAAAAGAAACATCATGTTCTATTAAATGGAACATGTTTATGTCTTTTCCCATCGATTCAAGTGTAGAAGAGATGCTTCGTAAGACTTTTGTCCTAATATCTGCTGATGTTGCAACACTTGTTTGGAAATCGCTTGACATATCTTGTTCAAAGTATTCCCAAAGTTCTCTAGGATTTGTTGGGTTACAATATACTAAAATTGTTGCAAATAACCGTCTTAAACTGTGTGGTATTTGGTATAAGGAAGCCTCTTGCATACAATCTTGCAAACTGGTATCTCTTTGTAACAAACCATGTAATGTAGCTGCTTCACGAAAGGTTGGTGCAGTGACATTGCCAACTGTTTTGATGTGGTCAAATGATAAAGGGCCTCTTATATGATTTAACAATATCCGTAAGTAATACCTTTCACCTTCGAATGGACTTGCTGTAACAATGCGGCCTATAACAGTTTTCTTCTTTCTTGGAGTCCATATTTTGTGTTGTTGATTCCAAACAAAAGTTTCAGGAAATTCTTTGTACAGTAGTCTTCGTGCATTTTCATTAGTTTGATTTGTTGAAAAAAATTCAGTCAACATTGATTTTGCCGTAAAATCAGATCTCAGAACATTGTTAAGGTCGTTATGTGCATGAAAAGCTACCAGATGTTGATCTTCAAGATGTAGATGTAAACTGTAAACTGATGGATACATTTCATTAAGAATAAAGCCATATATTCTCCACATGGCTTCTGGTGGAGCAATCCATCTAGCTGATTGAAATTGTTGGATTTCATCTATATCTTGGATGTTTTGTCCAGGAATCAAGTTGAAAGCAACACGATCATGACCTTTATAAATGTACTTATAAAGGTATTTGACTGCTTTGATTGTTGAGCAAATTTCTACATTCAAGTGACAATCAAATTTTGCGAGGAAATATGGATTATGTGGAACAACCCAACGGTTATCCAAATTTTTACCTCTGACTTTGACAGTTATTCCATTATCACAACGTCTGTACTGTGGGAAACAATCGATTCCAACAGTTGTGTTAGATGTAAAGCCTTTTGGAAAGTGGTTTTTACAACTGCCATTTGTTTTCATACACACATTGCTCGGATTTAGTACTCCACAGGGACCATGCATCATATGTCTTATTACTGCCTTGTGCAAATGTAAATTTCTTTCTTTGTCAGGTATTTCTGCTGATACAATTTCATCAAAAGATTCTGGAGCATAGATTTTCCAATCTCTTTGTAGTATGATCAAGAAATGTGCATGTGGTAGTCCTCTTTTCTGATGTTCAATGACATATACATATGCTGAAACTTTCCCAAATATCTCCCGTTTGAATAATTCATCCTTCAATTCTTCTAATTTTGCTCTAAAGATACGTGCAATCAAATCAGGACGATTTTGTGCTTCTTCTCGTGGACCCAACTCATCTAAGATTTCTTTCCAACTTGGGTTACATGTCATGGTTAGAAAGATGTCCGGTTTTCCAAAGCGTTGGACTAAAGCCATTGCTTCCATATATCTTTTGCGCATATCTCTTGGACCTCCAATAAAAGAAGAAGGCAGAATGATACGTTTACCAACTTTAGAAGCATTGCTTTCTCCAATTGATATACTGTCAACTATTCCTTGATACACTTCAGATCGAATCTCTTGTTGCTTATTACGAAAATAATCCAATCTTGATGTCTCAATTTTTACGTACATATCAACAACAAACTACTGCAGTAAACGTCCCGAGAGCAACAAAATAGATTTTATATTTTTCCTAATTTGAAGTTTGTAGCAATAGTACTCGCGGCATGAAACGACCTGTTGTTTTCTATTCTTTTTCAGCACTGTAAGATGATAAATTTAACAAATTAGAAATATAATATTGTTATATTAGAATAATTAAAAGTTAAAAGAAAATTAATTATTTTAACCTTCTTGTTCCTTTATAAGCAGTTGTTCCGCTGATACTGATTGTTGAGCGTCAATTGTTGCTCTTGTTACTCGTTGTGGTAGTCTTTCCCCTTTCTTTACTCTTAATATTCCTTGGTGCCAACCAGTATCACCAAAAGGAAATAACAATGGATATTGCAGTGGATCATAACAGCCAAAATAGTATTGGACTATATGACTTCCACCTGCATGATTGAATACCACAATATTTCGTCCTTTTAAATGTTCTGAATCATCATCTTCAATCCAAATGACTGCTACTTGGGAAACTAACGGTGTGTTAAAAACACGCTGATCCAAACCCGCATCTGATCGAATATGGATTTTGTGATTTTCTAAATTGGGCAAATCCCCAAGACTTCGAAAGAATGTTGAGTATGGATTAACATGAAGAATATCCATTAGTTGAGCAACAGTTGATGAATCCAATCTTTTGATGTCATAAACACGATTGTCCAATTCATGTTCGGTATCATAAAAATATAGTTGTAGATATGAAGGATGTCCATCCAAAGGAACCAAGTCATTAATGTAATGATAAATTTGACCTTGAGCTCGAAATGTATAAATACCTCTGTTTCTTCTACACAAATCTTTATCAAATTTAACTCCAAATGATGTAAAAGCAAATTTGTTGTTGTATGTGCGAACATACGTAAGAAAGTTGACAGATTCAACTGTATTAGAAGTAAACAAATGGTAAAGTTGGTCTGGAACATCATTTGTAGTTAAAGAGATTGTTCCATCGGCACAACAAAAACCCTTCGTTTCATGTTGAAATCTCTTTGCTTCACAAAATCTACAGAATGGAACTGATGATAAGAAAGTTGCCTCAAATGGCACTGTTTGTAATATTTTCCTATGACCAGCTGATTGTTGATGCTGATTTCCTATGGAGGAAAAATGAACCATAGAATTGAGGTAAATTCTTAAAGTTGCTATAATTTCTAATAAAGGTATCGTTGAATGAAACTGTATATAAGGGAGGAAAAAAAGGAGAAGAAGTACGACTTAATTTTATATATCTTTCTTACCCTGAGAATTTGTTAACAACCTTGTGTCAAAGTTGGGTTGGCATTGAGGAAGGGAATGTGCCTATTCAATAAAGAATTAAGTATGTTGAATAAAAAAGAATAAAATGATTGATGGGAAAGTACGGTTAGAATAAAGGAAATACAATAAACCTGTTCGATTTGGAGAGAACCAGATGTATGTACATTTTCTGTACATGTATTTGTTGCCCCAAGTGTTAAAGATATTGTGGTATCGTCCAAAGAAAGAGGTTCTGTTGACATAATTTCAACTGTGTTTATTTCCTGATAGGGAGCTCCGGAACTACCAACGGAAGATATATCACTGGTTCCAGCATCAGCACGAAAAGTGCGTTGTCTTTTTGTACAATATGGCCTGACGTCTTCATTATTGTGTATGAATTCTATATGATCTCCCAACACATTTGTTTCATTATGAACGATTCGTTGGGAGAAAAATTGTTCTTCATGTTGAGTAGTATCATTCGTAGAGTTCCTTTGTTGAAGATATCTTTCTTTCTTTTTTTGTCGTACATGTTCTTTTTCTTCTAAAGAAAGAGTCTCATGTAAATTGTGTATCTTAGGATGTTTTGCAGCACCTTGGGAATTATTTTAAACAAAGATTAAAGTAAGAATAATATGAAATAAATAATTGATTATATGATGTTAAATTTGTATTGATTTATTAATATAAACTTACCACTTTTCATTTATACATGGAATGAAAGAACTCTTGTCGATAACTGGATAAAAGAAAAACTTATAATAATGCAAAATCAAAAACTTTTTCAATTTAAGTATATATTTGAACAAAATTAAATCATCTATTGAAAGAGATATATTTGTAGCATCGTTGGTTACCTTGGTAGTCTCAGAAAAAGACTAAAAAAATCCAATCAATTCAGCAAATTCAACGAAGCTGCAAAAAATGGAGAATGAAAATTAGAAATGAATAACCAATAGGTATAGAAATTATATGACTGTTATAGCATGAATTGCAGATGAAGAAAGTAGAAATTAAAAACTCACAATTAAATCAATTATTTAAACGAATAAAAAGAAACAACAAATTTTGAAATCCATAAAAATGTTATATTTTGTTTGCAAGTTTTTATATATATTTCTTTTATTATTTGTATTTTTTGTCTGATTTGGGGAAGCCAACTTTTTCCCTTCCTCTTATAAATAAATCTTGTTTTTAAAAATTTCAACATGTTAATAATTGAATATGTATAATTATATGGGTAAAATTCTAAGTATTGATTTGAGTATTTACATATAGAATTGTTTGTTGGTAAAATTTTATGAGCAAGTTTATAGCAATTCTGTAAATTTTTTTTTTTTTGATAAATACGCATATATAACTAATAAGATATAACATTTAATTATGTTAAAACGTTAGTTTATAAGTTTATAATTTTAAGAAATCGATATGATTTGATGATAAAAATAAACTTAAAGAGCAAAAGAATGTCAAATTTTATAAAATTAAATTATATAATTATATTGATTGATTCAATTAATTTATTGTATATTGTGTAATAAGAATAAATTCTAAGGTTTTTAAATGAAATATATATAGCAAAAGGAAAAAAAATTGCTTAGTAGTAAGATAATAGTAAAAGAGGTATAATTATAGAATTATAATTTAAAAATATTTTAATTTGATAATATTTTTTATTTAATTGTTATATCTCATTTCTTAAAATCCAATAAGTATTTAATCTAAAATTACATCTCTATTATTCACAAAATTTTTATTTCATTTTATTTTTCAAGCATCTTTTAGAATATAAGTTTATGCAGAATATTATTTTTAATGAGTATGTACTTTATTTTATTAAATTCTTTAATTGAAATTTCAATTTTTAAAATTTACAATATTTCAATAATTGATTATATATAATTATATAAGTAAGACTGTAAATATTGATGTAATTTTTCTAATGGCAAATGTATTTTGTTTATTTTGGAATTATAAAAGAAATAAACTTATAGTTTAAAGTCAATTAAGACAGGTAGAACTAATTGTTTATTTTGGAATTATAATAGATTCTCTTTTATATAGAAGTTGCTATATTTGCAAAATACTCTAGATAATCTAGAGTGGAAGATTTCAGAAAAAATCTTCTTAAAATGTAGTACTATTTTTAAATTAATTCGAAATATTTAATCTATTTAATCTATATTTACAATAGAAATAAATTTTATTATTTACAAACTTTATTATCAATATTCATAAAATTTTTATTTTGTTTGAGTTTTGAAGCATTTTTTAAAATACAAGTTTATGCATAATATTATTTTCATTGAATATGTACTCTATTTTGTCAAATTCTTTAATTGAATTTTGAATTTTTAAAGATTTCAACATTTTAATAATTAATTATGTATAATTATATGGCTAAAATTCTAAGTATTGATGTAAGTATTTACATATAGAACTAAATTTGTTGGTAAAATTTTATGAATAATTTTATAGCAATTTTGTTAAAATTTTTTTTTTGATACATATGCATATATAACTAATAAGATATAACATGTAATTATGTCGGAACGTTAATTTATAAGTTTATAACTTCAAGAAATTGATATTACTTGGTGATAAAAATAAACTCAAAGAGCAAAAAAATGTTAAATTTTATAAAATTAAATTTATTTTTAATTAAATTATATAATTATATTGATTGATTCAATTAATTTTATTGTATATTATGTAATAAGAATAAATTCTGAAGTTTTTAATTGAAATATAAATACCAAAACGAAAAAAAAATTGCTTAATAGTAAGATAATACTAAAAGAGGTATAATTATAGAATTATAATTTAAAAATATTTTAATTTGATAATATTTTTTATTTAACTGTTATATCTCATTTTTTAAAATTCAATAAGTGTTTAATCCAAAATTACATCTCTATTATTCACAAAATTTCTTATTAATATTCACAAAATTTTTATTTCATTTTATTTTTCAATAATTTTTTAGAGTATAATTTTATGCAGAATATTATTTTTAATGAGTACGTATTCTATTTTATTAAATTCTTTTTTAAAATTTTCAATATTTTAATAATTGATTACATGTAATTATATAAGGAAGACTGTAAATATTGATGTAAGTTATTCAATAAATAACATTAAATAAATGACTTAAAAGATTTTAAAATCAGAGAAAAAAATAGATTATTCCAGTTATTAATTTACAATATGAAACTAAAAAGTTAAAGGATTCATACTTTTGACACTTTTATAAATAGCTAGTTGTTGGGATATCTTGTTTCCACTTTCAACTTCACAGAGTTCAACCTATATAAAAAATTCAACAATATAATATTCTAGTAAGGACAAAAGCAAAGTTGTAAAGAAAAAAAAAAAAGAATTTACTGTTATTTAATGTTTTCAGATGAAAACTTGTAAAATATTAAAACATATAAAATCGATTTTAACTCATTTTGCAGGAAGAAATTTTTCTTCCCAAATTTTCTCTCTCCTAGGCGATTATCCGCGCGGCTTCTTCTCCTCCAGCGCAGCTCGGCGCTGCCGAGCCCCGGCCATGATCACCGCCACCACCGGCGTGTTCCCCTCACGCCGACGAGCATCCCTGCCACCACCAATGTTTCCCACGCGCAGCCATGGTTCTCCTCCGTGGAAAGAGAACCGAAATGGGTTTCTCCCATTTGTGTGAGATAGCGCCGCCGTACGCGGCCACCGACGCTGACGACCACCATCGAGGAGTCCCCCTCAAGGCGGCGACCAACCCAGCCACCGTCGAAGTCCCCCACGCGCAACCGTCGATGTCCCACACGGACACCGAACCAAAATGGGTTTCACCCATTTATGTGAGCTACAGCCGCCGTACACGGCCACGGAAGCTGACGACCACCATCGAGGAGTCCCCCTCAAGGCGGCGACCAACCCAGCCACCGTCGAAGTCCCCCACACGCAGCCCTCGATCTCCCCCACGGACACCGAACCAAAATGGGTTTCACCCATTTGTGTCATGTTACGCCGCCGTACGTGGCCACCGAACCTCACGACCACCACCGAGGAGTCTCCCTCAAGGCGGCGACCATCCCAGCCACCATCGAAGTCCCCCACGCGCAGCCCTCTCTCTCCCCCACGGAAACCGAACCGAAATGGGTTTCACCCATTTGTTCACCGATTCTGCGGCCGTAGGCAGCCACCCAAGCCACCGCACCTCCACCAGTTGACACCGACGACAACCTCTAGCAGAGCCACCCACCACGAGGTTCCGTTTGCCTCTCCATCGCACACTGTGAATCTGAGATTCACAGTGTGCGATGGAGAAGTTAGAAAGAAAAAAAACATGCGAGAAACACAGGAAAAAAAAAAGAAACAAGATGCAGAAGTTAGAGGTGAAATCAGAAGAGAATTGCGTACCAACGGTGAGAAGAAATCTCACGGAAATTTTTTTTTCTTCCTCGAGTTGAGTTTGAGAATTGTTCTGTAAATTGTGTAGTTGAGTTTGAGAATTGTTATGTAAATCTGAATTTGAAGTGTGTAGATTAGATATTTTATCATTTGAGATATTTTGATTGTTCAGATCATGCTAACTGAACGAAGAAGGGAACAAAATTTTCGAATGCAACGAGAAAGAACAGAGAAAGAACAACGAGAAACTGGATGAAACACTGTTCACTACTGTAGATCTTATACATGCTTTTAAGTATTAGGAAGATATATATTACTAGGTCAAAGCAGCATGTTTCCCTAGTTGGATCAAACAGGATTTAAAAAAAAAAAAAATATCAATTTTTTACAAAAAAACATTAATTGATGAATAATTTAATACACAATAATTTATAGTCACTATCCCACTGAAAAATAAATAATGAGACCCTTAAAAGTCAAAATCTTCTTATCATTCTCAAAATTCTCATTTTTATTTTTCATTTCAAGGGTAAAAGCAACCTTCATTGTTATCTAGCTTTTAAAATCACTATTTGCCGTTTCAACAAATCTTCTTTGATATCCTTCAAAATTCTCAAAAGTTAGTCTTCCCCTTTTTTTTCTTTTCTTTTTAATTATTATTTTTTTATTTATTGGAAAAAATAACCTCAATCCACAAATTTTCTAGCAATCACAAGTAGATTTTTTACTCTTTGATTTTATTATTTTAGAAAGTTTTCGGTACAATCCATGGGTCTTAGGAGAGGGAGAGAAACACAGACTGACATCAAAACAAACTAGCCAAGAACTCCTCTATCCAATAAAATTCACATCTCTACAACTACATGTTATTTTGTTCCTCATATGTTCAAAAGAATATCTATTTCTAAT
The DNA here is from genome assembly GCF_004785595.1 of Juglans microcarpa x Juglans regia. NCBI lineage: Eukaryota > Viridiplantae > Streptophyta > Magnoliopsida > Fagales > Juglandaceae > Juglans > Juglans microcarpa x Juglans regia. The sequence continues at coordinate 3,642,754 of NC_054597.1, forward strand.
AAAAAGATAAAAGGAAAATAAAATAGAAACACAATCAAAGAGCAAAGAATGAACAAAAACAAAAGCATCTAATGCAAACCAAGCTCCCATTCTACATATGTACCATTGCAACACTTCATGTGCAAGTCCTTTTTGTCTACAAAAAAATGGAAGTTCCATGAGTGATGCAAACAAATTTAGAGCAAGTTGTAACAATGATATATATGCCCTGCTTCCATACCTTAAATTTGGAAGTCTATCCTACACAATTGAAATTGTTTGAAGAACAAACAGGTTATCAGTATGCTCATCTCTTACTTTCCTTGTTTAAAAGTGTAAACAAAGAGCCAAGGACTATGTAAAATGGCAGGAGAGGAATACAGTCAGGAGAAAAGAAAGTTCTAGATGAAAACATGAAAAAAATATTTTTTTATGAAAATAAGGTTTCTGAACTCGTGCAACACCGTGACTACCACCAAGGGCACTACTACACAGTAATAATAAAAAGTGTCCGCTGAAACAATACATATGGTAAGAAGTTCAAAGTGAGAAAGCAATGCACCAAAAAATAGAATACAAGCACTGATAGGGGCCTCACTTGCAAAACTTGCCACTCAACCGCCGGTCCATAATTACATCCTTTACTACTCCTATGCTCAAATTTTAAAGCTACCTAAAAATTTAGAATGGTCATTCAGATGGTTTAAAACAAAAATTATTATCCAACATAATTACTAAGTGAGCACATACATCATATAACAACTATGTGATACCTCAATAGCTCCAAGGCTAGTTCTTTCATTTGAACTGGTAGCACCAACACGTCATTCGACATACACTTGTCAATATCCTCCTTTACCCAGTTTTCTGTCTATTTTGTACATCGGGAAACCACCAACTTGGATCTTGTAGAGAAACCATATAACAAAATGAGTATCCTGAATGCATAATAATATTGTATCTAAGTCATAACTGAAGGTATTGAACCGTGTTGCCTATGAATATGGGAGGCAAACGTGCCTAGTCATCATACACAAATTTCTCAAGCACGGATAAAATTAATATAAGATGTCATAAGATATTTTTTTTTATATATTTTTAATTAATGTTTAGATGATTAAAATTCACTATTTCGAATGGTTTGAGTTCTTATATTATACACATATAATTAAATTTATTTATTTTTATCTAATTTTTGTCAAGTATATGGAAAAAGAAAGCTTCTACTAGCTCCATCACCAACATTGCTAAAAGATGAAAGTTTTTATGTTAAAAACCCATTCATCTGTCTCCCTTTAAAAGTTCAAAGTGTAAATGAATTCATACACGATCATTCCATTAATGCAACAACACAGTTTGACCAAAATCACAACTTAGGACCACTCCTTAATAGGAAATTTATAGTTCATTGACTTTAAACTTTTGTCTGACTACAACAAATGAAATGAACAAACAGAATATACAGAGGGTTATAACAAAATAGTTGTGCATATCCCATGGCACCAAAAAGATTAAAAGAACCATAATAGTACTACAAGCATGTAGCATTGACTTCTTTTAAGTGCATAGAGCACACAAGCTTTTTTTTTTTTTTTTCTTAAGAAGTAACATATAACATAGAAGTATTAAGAATGACAAAAATAACAACAAACAATCCCCAATTTTTAATAGAAATTCTTCTAAGAGATAAAATCCAATCCTTGAGTCATGCCTAGCTAGTGTAGGTGACCTTAAGTAAGCTGCAAGGAGTAAAAATAAGTTTAGATAATTTAACAGAAATTTAAAGCAGCAAACAGTCGCAAAAGAACTACAAATAATACTTTTCCAACTTCAAAAAATAAATTGATGGTAGAAGTGAAGGCTAAAAACAGAGTCAACAAGCGCTTAATAAGATAAATAGTTTATCTCAATTTCAAAGAATATTCTAGACACTAAAAAGGTCTTACTGGAAAATTAAAAATAATTGAAATGTCGTTATACCTTACACAGGAACTTCAGCATAACGGTACTTCACAAATCCAAAGCCTCGTGGCTCCTTATACATAACCAAAAAAAAAATATTCAACCTCATCAAATTAACCATATCAAGAACTTGGGCCACAAAATCCTTCACCAATTGTACATTTTATAAATAATCTAAATTAAAAAATTAATTTTTTTTAAAAGAATATCTATAAAAAGTCCACCATGCATTGGTGATGACTGGCTTGTGGTGTGTGTGTGTGTATGTATATATATATATATATATATATATATATATATATAAGCATGAAATATAAGCATGAAGACCAAAATCTCTACACAACATTAAAAAGTTCAAAGAGATCAACTCGGGTTTTAGAATTAAAATACACAGTGGAATTACCCTACAGACTCTGTGCACATAAAGTTTTTTCTTTAAATAAAAAAAAGAAGAAGGGAGAGAAAATCACTAACCCTAACAATGATTTTATATTGAAGGGGGTGAGAAAGCTTGTACCCGGTGAATAAAATGCTCGGGTCCCTGTGCAATTGCCTGATAAAGACAAAAAAAGCACGAAAAGTAGGAGTTTTGTATAAAGATACTTTTTGGTGTCTTCAGGGACGACGAAATATTCGTAGTGGTCGAGAGCGTTCACATCTTCTTCTTCTTTATGTGAATCTAAAAGTAAAAATCTCAAAGCTACAAAAAACCACGACATGCAAAGAAAGAAAAAGAAACCTATAGAAATCTTGAGAGCAAAAACCCATCTACATTCCTCAAACCAGCTGCTTCAATGACATGAAAAAAAGAAACCAACAATGCAGAAAACAAACCTGAGGAGAGAACACACAAAGACAATGACGAAGAGAAGATCATATCTTTGATCATCTACCACTACATCCAAAGAAAAAAAAAACCCATCTATGTACATAAATCTCTACAATCCTCAAACCAACTTCAATGGTATGTGAAAAAAAAACCAATGCTGCAGAAAATAAACCTGAAGAGAGAAGATGTAGAGATGAAGACGAAGATAAGGAGTTTGGTTTCAGAGAGAAGACAAAAGAGAATATGTAGAAAATGAAAGAGATCACATAAAAAAAGAAAAAGAAAAGGCAAACCTTGACTACTTATCCCTTCACCCGACCCCACATCTAACTTGTTTACATCAAAAAACAAATAAACATTCACTTAAGTGGATGCAAAAGAACCCAACGCAAGGGTAAAAATAACACAATACACAAAACACGGACTACTAACACAAGTAAAACTACTGACACAAGTAAAACCATTCCTTTCGTCACTACCAAAATTGACGCACCGACCGAATGCGACTGATGTGCAGACATAAACTGGCAAAACAAAAAAAAAAATGAAAAAAACTCAAAAGACAATTATATTCCTAAAATACATGGAAACACACTACACACACATATATAGTAAAAGGACAAAAACGACATAAAAAAAATGGATGAACAAAATTTACTGCTTATCACTATTGATAAGCGATAGACGCTTTTTATCATAGAATAGATACGTGGCTGGTGTTGCTCCTTAAACCTAACTTCAAGATCAGTACTATTTCGGCCAGTTAGAATTTATCACTGAAAATCATGTAAAGGCAAGAAAAATAAAAATTGGTGTAGGATGAAGTAAAGCGTTTATTAGTTTTGTTCAATATGTTTAATATAATCCAACTAAATTAGTTGAGTTGATAATATCCTCTCTCTCTCTCACACACACACACATCTGACCTCTTAAAAACTAAAATATTTGTATAATGATAAAATGAGAAATGTTATTCATCATTCCTACTCCACCCACCAACATATGATTTATCATTTTTTTATTCTAATTAAACACACACATATGGTGGCCTTCTAAAACAAATTGTTCGTTTCCATCATGGAGTCTGGAATAATGCACAGCTTAATTATAATACTATTAAGAAAGAAATTTTATTCATAATACTATGTATTTCTAAATTTCAAAGTGATTTTTTAAATAAAAAATTCTTATTATGTATTTATTGTAAATGTGTTAAAATATGTTTTAGAAAAAAAATGTTGAAAACATTGCTTCTATCCATATTTTTGCCATATGGCTAGCTATTTAAGTGTATTTGATTTTGATATTGAATATATTAAAGGATTTTAAATTTCTATTTCTGATTTTCTTACTCGTGAATTTTTGCAACAACCATGAGCAAGAAAAAAGACAATGAGAAGAATATTTTCACTCCTTCCCCTAATTATTGACATTAAGCTTATTAAAAATGAAGCTGCTACTCCATATGAAATTGCTAATAGGTTTACTACTCTTAGTAGTATTCCTACTATTAAATTTGCTTCATTTTCATTTGTTCTTAGTATGTCTTATGATCCTTATGTTAAACCCATTACCTCCATCCGATATTACATTACTTCAAAAATTGATTCTATTAAAAAAAAATATGCCCAGAGTCTGTTTTACGTTGAACCAAATAGGTCTATGTATACAGATCCTTTTAAAATTGTTTCCGGTTATTTTCCTTTTGATTTTTTTTTAATTCCCGAAAATCTTGTAAAAAACCTTTGATACTAAGTTTAGGAGAAATACTAAACTTATTAAGATAGATATCAAAGTTTTTTGTTATACAATATTGAACTATTTTACAAGATTTTATTGAATACGTTAGATTTATTTTACAATAAAAATAAATTTATAATATAATCTATAACATCAAACTATAAATTTATTTTTATAGAATCTTTAAAAAAATATATTTTGACATATAATATCCAAAGAGCATAACAGTAATTATGACTACTTAAAAAAAAAAAAAGTGATGGTTACTAACCGTAGGAGAAGCCTGGGGTGGGGCCGAAATAAGAAAATAACGAGCCAATTAATTGAGTTTGGAAACTATCAATCAAGCTAGCTGTCATTAAATTTTTATATTATACATACATATATATTACACTAGTAAGGACGCTAGGTGCAAGGCACTTAGCCTTGCAAAAGTATACAATAGTAATAATTTATTAATTAAATAAAATTTTTTTAAAAATAGATTCTGAATAACACATAATTAAAAACATCATTATTTATATAAATGAGTCAATATATAAAATCACTATTCAATTGACAAGTTCTTGAGAGTTGCATATTTAAAATTATCATGTTTATAAACATAATTTTTTACATAAATATTATCAAGTTTATAAACATAATAATAATAATAATAATAATAATAACGCATGTTGAAGAATTAAGTTACAATCAAATATAATTGTCCAATATATGCATGACAGTATGCGTATAATGTCATACGGTATGTACTAAGTAAAAGTTGACAGTCCAAATTTGTTTGTTCAATAAAAGAGTTAGATAGAAATAAGATTAGTGAGTCGTGTAATATAGGTCAGATTAATAAACTGATCGATGCTGCAAATGGTGATCTATAGGGTATGGTAAAAAGGATATAAACGTAAATAAGATAGAGATCAAGTAATAATGCAATATGAAATAAATAATTTGGTTTCACTCACCAACTACGTGCATGCTATCTAGCTAGTTGCATGATTTTATCATCACCACATGATATACATAATTATATACTAACTAGCTAGCTTTTTCTAATTTAATTTGGACTATTCTCCATAAATATATACATGATAACATAGCTAGCGCTATTCTTAACAAGACATACTATTCACTGGCTGCAATTTAAAAAAAAAAAAAAAAGTGGCTCTACAGCCACTGCTGCTTTGTTGAGGGCTCCCGCTAGTGTATTTCATGTGTTTTTTAATGTTTTTTGCTTTTTCACTGCCTGCAATTTTCAAAAAAAAAAAAAAAAAATAGTGGCTCTATAGCTACCGCTGCTTTGTTGAGGGCTCCCGCTAGTGTATTGTATGCGTTTTTTTTTTTTTTTTTTTTTTGCTTTTTTTCACATGCATTTTTTTAACATTTTTCAATTTTTTTTTAAATAGACAACATTATTAAAACATATTTCTTTAATTACCAAATAAAAATAAATATAAAAAAAGTTCCAGAGGGAGGTAGCAGGAAGACTATTTTTTTAAAAATAATTGTGCTTGCCTAATATATATATACGTATGAGCTTATGTGACTATGTCATACTTCACGCACGCGGACCCATCCAAAAAGGTCAGGGTCACTTTTTGTCAATATACTAAAAGAGTTCAAAACCTTTAGAAGATGAGAAAATATATTTGCAATTATAAATTGTGCAATTGTCGCGTAATCGTTTTGAAAAAATAAATAAAACATAGGACCCACGTGAAAAAATTAATTTTTTAATAGTAGACTCCGCTCTTTTTCAAAGAGATTACGCGACGTTTACACACTTTACAGTTGTATATAGAATTACTCTTGAAAGATACTACACGGCAAAGGATTTTTAATGGCAATTTTTGTAATTATAGTAAATTATTTATGTACTTTTTTGTAAAACTGAAGACATAAAAGGACACAATTGTAATAATAGTCAGTTACATCAGGGTATATGCAGAATAAAAAGTGTCTAAAGAAAATACTATGAACACACTATTCATTACTGTTCATATGAGGATAGGTGGAATAAAAAGTGACCAAAGAAAATACTATTAATTACTGTTCATATAAGGATAGGCGCTTTTAAGATTAAGGAGATATATATATATATATATATATGTTATATGAATAAGCTAGCTGTCATTAAAAGATCATTGTGTGTATATATGTGTGTGTGTGTGGAGACCTTATATATGTTTAGGATAATTAAAACGTGATTAATATACAATGATCTTTGCAAAATGTTGTTTTATGAAAGGGATTTCCCTAGAGGCAAAGTTGGTAAATAGATCACTTATATCTTTTTCTTTTAATTTGGATCGATCCACTGTAATTAATTATTTTCTTTTTAATTGGGTGGTTCAAGTTAAAAAGAGATAAATAGATATTCATATGGTGTTCATACTATCCGAAATCTTATTCGGATGACAACAAATATTATAAAACAAGCATATCGATCAGGTCTATATATGAATTGAACAATTCCATTTGGATATATAGAGAGTTCAATAGGATCTATCTATGTTTTAATCCCTAATGCTTGATTAACAGTTAGCGTGCTCTAGCCTTGGTCCTCGGAAAAAGACGTTGAAATAAAAATCATGCATATAATTTAACTTGAACTTGAACTAATTAAATTAAACGTGCTGTATTTACCTATTCACTCATGGAATTAGTCTAAGAGTGTGTGTGGATATTGAAGTGAATTGAATTGAGTTGAGTTGTGATGATAAAATATTATTAGAATATTATTTTTTAATATTATTATTATTTTAAAATTTAAAAAAGTTAAATTATTTATTATATTTTATATTAGAATTTGAAAAAATTATAATGATGAATTGAAATGAATTAGAATGAGTTTGATAACCAAACGAAGCCTAAATTTAATCCCGAACACCCAATTTTAATAATAAAAAAAAAATTAGGACAGCAAAAACGACAGCACTAAATACAGCTAGCAAAATTGAATTAGTAGTTTAGTCACTATCAGCATCCATGATCCAGCAGCTTCCTTGTCCGGCGTGCATGGTCTCGGGGACACTCCACAGGAAAAAATGATAGGTTACTATTTATTATTATTTTTAATTTATTTAATAATTAAGAAAGTGATTATAATAAATTTATATATTTTTTAATTTTTTTAATGATTAAAAATATTAAAAAATACTTAAAATAAAATAAATATATTATAAATAATAAATGGACAGTAACAGATAATCTATCACTATCCTGCATATATATATATATATATATATATATATATATATATATATATACCTGCCAAAAATAGGAGAATGCAATTCCGGTACGTCACATCAAAACGTCTACGCCGTGGCTGTGATCGCTCTCGAAGGCCTTTAATTTCTCGTCGCAAACGAACAAATTAAATATAATTATTATGTATCTGATCCCTAGACAGATGCTTCTCAAATCTTGATATTAATTGATAGTTAATAAGGATGGGGCGGCGGGGTCCGCCCTGCCCTGCAGGACAAGACATAATAATTTAGGGGCGGGGCCGGTATGACCACCAACGGAACTTAATTCATACCTTATTCGGAAGAACTAGTGAAGGAGATCTAGACACCCATCTAAATTTAGATTCTCATCCTTTTGAAGGAAATCATGTGGATTCTCTTCTAAAGGAGATCAAGTTCCTGTAGATCATGCGTGAGTACTCCAAACTATGCAATTTGGAAAATGGCTGGCATGCAACAAATTAACTAGAAATAGATCACTCCTGGGAAAGAAATTAAGCCTGCAGGGGTCCACCGTAGAAAATGATATTGCATCGTACGTGGATATAACACTCGATCCTTTGTTCTAATATTAAAAAAGAAATGATTTATACAAATTTAAAAGATAAATTTTTTATAAATTTTTATAAAAAAATAGATCTCACCTAAAAAAATATAAAAAAAAAACTAATTTTTATAAATAAAATTCACTTTTTTATAAAAAATTTGTATATAACTTGTCTACTTAAAAGTTGGTACTAGTATTAATCATCCGATATTTTACTATTAATTCAATTCGGGCAAGGTTCTATATATAGATAGTACTGTATGTTACTATAGCTGTGATTACCATTTTTATGTTTAAATTTAGACCATTTGGAAATTGACTTGCAGCTAGCCATGCATGACTTTATTATACGTACGGCAAAGTGACTCGATATACCTGCTTGTCAGATGACTATAGTTGGTCGGTTGGCTAGCTGCTTTCTTCATCACTTTCCTTGTCATTTGTCGTGACTCCGTATCGATTTTATAATTGTAAAGTGTGACTTGATTTGCAGCGTTATTGATGTGGGGTAGCTATTTGAGTCTCAATCCAATTTATGTGAATCATTGATGTTCTGATATCGATGAATCAAAGGTCTTTTGAGTTTCTCGTGTATTCTGTACATATTTTATTCTTGAAAGAGATCGTTGTATTAGGTCGAGCTGTCTTGTCGAATTGTCTTATCGACTAGATAACATCTCTCTCTAATTGACAATTAACTCTTTACTTGGATAGAATTCTTATAGGATTCGATTTCTAGATCAAGGTCCTGTAGACCTTTCTTGAAAGAAAAATTTCCCTTACAGAACCCAAATACATAACAAGTTAATTACACTACATAGCGCAAGGAAGCATGCATATGATGCATATGCCTAGCTAGTAGAATTAATATTTCTTCATATAACTAAACACCCAATCCCCCCAATTCATTTTCACCAAAAGGCACGATGCCCCCCCACCCACTAATTGCTTCCGCTGCAATTTCGTCCATCCATAAGTTAGTATTCAGCTCTTCATCTAAGGGCCAGTCATAGTTCTGCATGTGGCTTTTTCATCACTTTCCTTGTCATCTGACAAACAGGTACATCAAAGCTGCTTTCTTCAACTATAGTTTTCTGACCCGACCAAATTAAATTTTTGGATAAGATCCGAAGGTCGGGGTTTTACTACATAGGTAAAGATATACATACAATATTTTTCATAATATATAATATAAAGAGAAAATATTTTTATAAAATAGTATTACTTTTATATGATATTCTCTCATTTTAAAATATGATTAAGAAATATGTTATGAGAAGTATTTTGTTTATCATTTTCCTTATTACATTCACTCTGACGTTGACCTGCGCTTTTTTCCGCGAGAAGGGCTACTCTACAGGAAATTCCGTACGGAATGGATATTGAATAGTGTAAATTTTTTTTCTTTTTTCTTCAACCATGTTTTAAATTATTTTAAATATTTTTAAAAATAAGATAAAATTTATAAATTTATTAAAAAATACTTATTTAATCATTAAGTAAAAAAAAAAAACTAAAAAAAAAAAAAAAATCGGTGACTATCATTTCTCTTTTCCTTCACTTCTTTGGTGAGAGGAATTAGTTTGTTTTTCGGGATTTGTATTCCAATAATTATTCACCACATTTGTTGTTCTTCCCGGAAACCTACCAGCAATCAGCGACTATCTACACACGGTAATATTAAAAATAATTAAACAAAACTCTGAAATTAAATTGAGTTTCTTTACAAAAGAAAGGGAGTACTTTGTAAGCACAAAATATACGAGAACAAAGGAAAGAAGACTGGAAGTGCAAGGAACAAGCTAAGGGCCCACTTCAGATGATAAGAACATTAGGTCGAGTCGATCTGCAGATTAAGGACGAAAGAGGAGTGGAGGAGACTTTGTTTTGATTGATATTGTAATGACCCAACTCCCAAGCCCAAAGACTAGGCCCAACCCAGCCCAGTGTAAAACCCATTTTCCCCTTTATTTTTCCCACTTTCCCTTTTCCCACCCCAAAAATTCTAGTAACCTAACCCTTTTCGGGATCTCATTTGTTTATATAGTTCAGATGAGATTAGATGTTTTATTGAAAATTAAATAAAATATTATTATAATATTATTTTTAATATTATTTTTGTTTTGAAATTTAAAAAAATTAAATTGTTTATTATATTTTGTGTGAGAGTTTGGAAAAATTGTAATGATTATATGAGATGAGATGAGATAATTTGGTTTTGTGTAACCAAACCAGCTAGTCTCTCACACACATCTCTGTGTGTGTGTGTGTGTGTGTGTGTGTGTGTGTGTGTGTGTGTGTGTGTGTGTGTGTGTGTGTGGTTATCTCTACTTTTGTTTCCCTCTCAATTATTGTTTTTGCAACGTTATCTTTCTACCCACAGCCACTGTTCCATGCCGTTTTATCACCACCGACGACAATATTAGATAGATTTTCTCCCTTATAAGGAGTATATTTAATTAATTTCAAGTATGAAATTGGCTAAGATTTGGTGTTTTAAATTGTTGAGAACGTATTCAGTTAATTATGTTGTTGGGGGGTATCTTGAAGATGAATTTAATACTCAAGTGTTAGTGGTGGGTGTGTACAGTTCGGGGTTGGTGAAATTTTGGAAAATTGAATCTTTGATCAGTCTTTTTGAACATGTCTGGATGTTTTCAAATCAATCTAAATTTTATTTAGACTTGACTTTAGGATAAATTAGTAAGTCTTACGTATGGATATTAGCTATAATTAATCCATGTTTATGTCACTGTTATATAGTTGAGTTTACCTATTTACATTGAGATAATAAGGGAATAGAAATTGGTATAGGTGTTGTCTAGGAGCATGTTTACAATCTAGGAATTTTGGGTTTATCAATTGTGAGGGCAATCGTTTATAGAAAGTCTAAATTCATGTAATTAATGATTGAGTGAAATTTTAGAGTTAAATGAGATCATTTTCAGTGTAGAAGTTGACGTATTGTAATGGTCTTGAAATATGTTTTGAGTGACCGTTGGCGAAAGAATATCGTGTGATTACTTTTGATTAGAAATCAAAATAAGTGGCTCTTTAATGGGTTTTTGCTAAAAGAACTGGTTGATTTTATTTGGAATGGTGCACTTTGATATTATATTTCAAACTTACGTAAATTTTGGATTTGTGCACACTTGTATGCTATTTTGGCACTCCTTGTGGGAATTGTGCAAATTTTGTAATGGTTGGAATAGTTGAGAAATGCTATGTGGCTTTTTAAGTTTTGGAAGTTAAATGTGAGCATATTATTTATTCTTGAGCCCATGATATCAATGTCTTTCTGACATGTTTGACGCCCCTCGTGGCGTGATGTCTTTGTGGCATGATATATTCATGGTATATTGATGCCTCTCGTGGGATGATATCTTTGTGGTATAATCGTGATTTCTTTATTATCATGTGGCCTTAAATATGATATTTGGTTGAACATGTTGTTTTAGATAAAATTGTATTGCTCACATTATTTTTTATTGGAAACTTATTCACTCTCTTATAGTCAAGAAAATTATCAACTCCCACACTCCCATTAATTTGATACTTACTGAGCACGTGGCAGCTCACCTCTTCATTTCACATCTTTTTCAAAGATGTAGAAAGTTCATTCTTTTGAGGTGAAAGCTTTTGAGCCAAAGACCCCATATTAGATTTGGTTTTAGTCAATTAAGGTTGGAAGTTTTGGGTCTTGATGGTTTTGTTGCTTGAAGATGATTTTGGTTGTACAGAGAGTTTTTTTACGGTCATCATAACTTTCTAAGTGGTTGAAAAAGTAAATTCAAGTCGTAAGAAGATTATCTGATTAACAATCCATCATGATCCCCAATCCTTTGGTTTTCCAGATATAATAGCTTGCATATACATACAAACATACATATGTGTGTGTGTGTAGATAATTGTGTGTGTGTATATATATATATATATACACATATATATATATATTATCGAGACATTGTCTACCAATACAAATCAACCAACTGATTTGGATCAACAAGCCTCGACAACTTTAACTAAAGATAAGCCAAGAGATAAATATAAAGAAGTGAAAAGATAGAAGAGTTAGTTTTGGATTTTTTTTTTTTTTTTGAACAATACATTAGTATTTCATTTATAACTGTCAAGTAATACAACTTTTTTCTTTATCCAGACTTCTTGCAACAAAATTTGGTACATCCTCTATCCAAATTATTTTTCCTAACAAAGCTAAAGCTGACTTAGCTAAGGTATGAGCTACTATGTTTCTTTCTCTATATACAAACTGAATTTTCCAATCTGATCTATTTTGAAAAAAGAACTTTATATCATCAATTAAAGAACCAAAAACAGAACTTTCCTCTTCAAAACTTTGCACTGCCTCTATGATAATTCTTGCATCTCCTTCAAAAACAACCTTGTGTATATTAAGTTCACTGCAAAGCTCTACAACCATCCTCAAAGCAAAACATTCTGCCACCATTGGATTGTCAACATTGGCCTTCTGATCACAAACAACAACTATAGCTTTTCCCTTCTCATCTCTAACTATGATCCCAGCCCCCATTCTTCTCTCTTTCAAGTTTAATGAAGCATCCCAGTTCACATTCACACATCCACTCTCTGGTTTCTCCCATCTCATAGCACTCCTTGAATTACTGTTTTGCCCTTTCACCACTTGTTTTGTGAGAATCTGAGCTGCCTTGAACTCGAGTAAACCTTTTAAAGCTATCTTCACCAATATCTTAGGACAACCTAGATTCTTATAAAAAAACAAACTCATTCATGCGCAGCCAAACTCTCCTGAGTAAAACAACCATATCTTCTAACTTCTTCATGCTCAACCTTCCCATTAACTTTCCCCATAACAACAGAAACTCCTCTTCTATTCTACCCCATTTTTGCACACAACCTCTAACCTCAGCCCATATGTCATTGGTTGCTGGATAAACCCATAAAGCATGCATAATAGTTTCTGTTTCTGCACTACAAACTGGACATCTTTTGTCTTCAACTACCTTTCTTTTAAACAAATTCTCCTTTGTAGGCAGTAGGTTATTTCCAGCCTTCCACAAAAATAGCTTTGTTACATTTGGAACCTCAAGATTCCAAATGTTTCTCCACCTCTCATCCATAACAGCCCCCACTGAGCAATCTCCTATTTCATTCTTGAGCCTTTCTAGTTGCAGAAAGTAGGCACTGCTTACTAAGAAAGTTCCCTTCTTGGAAGGGCCACAAATTAATTTATCTTGAGCTTGGCCTCTGCTCAGAGGTATACTTAGAATCTGAGCCACCTCTTATTTTGAAAAAATTTCTCGAATCCTTCCCTCATTTCACTCCCCCTTATGCTTATCAATAAGTTGTTGCACTTTGGCATCTTCCTGCAATACAGAAATAGGAGATTGTAAAGAAAAAGAGGAAGGAGTGGGTAGCCATTTTTAGCCCCAGATTCTTATCTTACTGCCATCTCTCACTCGCCATCTCATCTTATCTCATCCTTAACAAGCTTCCTTGCTGACCAAATACTTCTCCACATTAAAGAGGGCAATGAGCTTAGCTTAGCATCCAAGAAACTGGAATGCCTATAATATTTCTCTTTAAAAACTGTGGCAGCCAAAGACTCAGGACTTTTGAGCAGCCTCCATCCTTGCTTTGCTAGGAGGGCCATGTTGAAACTCTCCAAATTCATAAAGCCTAAGCCCTCTTCCCTTTCTGCATGCCCATTTTCTTCCATTTTTTTTTCCATAAAATACCCTTTCCTTCCTGTTGTTTACTCCACCAAAATTTTGAAAAAAACACATTTATCTGTTGGCACAGCCTCTTAGGAAGCTTAAAAACAAACATAGTGTAAGTAGGTATGGCTTGTAACACTGCCTTGATCATAATATTGTTACCAGCTTGTGATAAGAAGATGTTTTTTCAACTTGTGATTTTTTGCCAAATACTCTCCTTCAAGCTTCTAAAGGTATTGAACTTAAACTTTCCAACAAAAGCAGGAAGACCCAAGTACCTCTCATAGCGGCCACAAGCTATTGAGTTGATGACTTCCATAATCATTTTCTTGTCTGCTTCCCTTGTGTTACTCCTAAAGAAGATTGATGTCTTATCCTTATTTCAAAATTGTCTCGAGGCCTTCTTATAGGTATTCAACACCTCCTGAATCTTGTTCCATTCTTCTAACTTAGCCATACCAAAAAGGATACAATCATCTGCAAAGAGCAGATGATTGATGCTAGTTCCTCCCTTGGCCACATGCACTCCCCTTCTAAACTTCTAAAGTTCATAGAAATTCAGCAAGGTGCTTAATCCTTCAACACAAAGAATGAATAAATAAGGTGACAAGGGGTCACCTTGTCTCAAGCCCCTTTTAGGCCATAATTTCTTCCCTGGGTTCCCATTAACCAAGACTATCTAATTAACCACCAACTGAGGATCAATCTCTATTTGAACACGATAAAATCCGAGAGCGTGACACCTTCGAACGCCTTCCAGTAAGATACCGATTTCTGCAAAATTGTCAGTACCCAAGCCCACGGGAACAGAGTAAGTAAGAAGTAACCTACCATTATCATCTCGAATAACACCCCTAGCACCAGAAGCGCCAGGATTCCCAAAACTACAACCATCAATATTGAGTTTGACCCAGCCCTGTTGAGGCCGATGCCATCAACCACCCGAACCCTCTTAGGGTTCGGAGACAAGACCGGGATATCCAGTCTATTCAGGATATCAAGATCCTGGGTATAAACAGAAAGCACTTTCATAACCTAGTTCATGGTGCGACGAAGTCATAATTTAATAGCGTGCCAGATTGACTCTTTTGTATGAACCTTTTCCTCATACCTGGCTTTACAGCACCTTTCCCAAAATTTTGAAGTTATAAAATAATTCTAACATGTGAAGACCTACCAGCATGGCGAAACCAAAAACTCGTTTGTTCCTTCCAAGTGTGGAACGAGGCCATATGAACCCCTATATGAGTGGCCGCTAGGCGCCAAATGTGTCTAGCGAATTCCCCCCTGCAGAGCACATGATTCAAGTCCTCAATATGATCCTTTTGACAACAATTACGCTTGGAAGCCATAGGGACACCCACCATCTTAATATTATCATCAACACTGAGTCAATTATTAGCAGTCTTCCACATCATGATAGAAATCTTCTTAGGTAGATTAATATGTTATATCCACTGAGCCCAAGATAAAGGAGGCGCCTGGACCCTGATACAATCACAGGCGCTCTTAGTAGTAAAATTGTCCTCCTTGTCTTTCAAACAAACAAGCACATCTTGACCCTCCTTCCGTTTGGCCAAAAATTCATACAGATCCTTGGCTTTCTATTGACCCATTAAGCAATTCAGAAGAGAGATATCCCATACATTATCAGTACGACACTCATTTATCTTAATCAAAGGGTACGCAGACATAGGAAATTGACCATTAAGAGGACCTCCCTCATTCTAATTGTCATACCAGAAGGAGATATTACCCTATTTCACAACCCATTTGGAACTACTTCTCACCTCCAGAATACTTCGAACAATCGATTTCTATAAGCAAGACCCCTTTTTAGGCTCCAGGAGAGATAAATGATTACCTTTAACATATTTACCTTCGAAGAACTTCGCCCAAAGCGAGTTGCCCTTGATAAGATTTTAGGCAATTTTTATGTGTAAAGCTCTTTGAACATCTCAAAGTCCCTAATACCCAATCCACCTTCATCCGTGGGAGTACAGATATGCTCCCAAGAGATCCATTTCCTACGACTCTTGCCTCCAGAATCACCCTAAAAGAAGGAGCTCAGGAGCTTATTCAAGCTAAGAGTCACTACTTTGGGGACATCTAAAACAACAAGAAGATGAGTGGCCATACTAGATAAAACGTGACACAAAAAAATAGTTCTACCACTAGCAGAGAGGATTTTCATCTTCCAACCCGCAATCTTCATAGTCACTTTGCCCAGCAATTCACCAAAATCACAAGCCTTTAGCCTGTCGTCCACTATTGGCACCCCCAAGTACTTAAAAGGAAACAAACCCTCGGTAAACCCAGTAAAGCAGAGGAGAGAATGTTTCTTGGAGGCCGGAATTCTCTTAGAGAAGAAGATGACACTCTTCTCTTTATTAAGCACTTGACCAGTCCAAGCCTCATATTTGTACAAACCTCCATCAAACCTCTTATAGATTTCTTCCCACCATTAGCAAATATGATTATATCATCGGCATACATAAGGTGAGAGATAAGGGGGGTCCCTCTAGCTTGAACAAATTGACCAATTTTACCTTCATTGAAGGATTCTTAATGAGACGAGAGAGTACATCTTGCATTACGATGAATAGGTAAGGTGATTCACCTTGCCTAAGGCCCCGTTCTTCTTTAAAGAAACCCATAGGAGTCCAATTCATCATGACCGAGTACCACTACGAGGATATATAAGAATTAAGCAGGTCACAAACATTGGAGGAAAACCCAAAGTTGGACAGAACATGTAATAAGAAGTTCCACTCCACTCGATCATAAGCCTTAGACATATCAAGCTTAACCAACACATTGCCCCCAATGGCCTTCCTGTGGATAGAATGGACCATTTCCTGAGTTAAGCTAATATTCTCAAAAATACTGCGGCTTGGGATAAAGGCCCTTTATTCATGCGAGATCATTTTAGGAAGCAAACTAGTCATGCGAGCCACAATAATTTTAGAGCAAAGGCTAATAGATCGAAATTTATCAAAACCAGAAAGCTTGTCCTCCTTAGGAATTAACATAATATCAGAAGCAATATAACTTTTACGGAGCATGTGACTGTAAAAAGTCAACAATGGCTGAAAACATGTCATCTTTAACCAATTCCCAAAAAACTCTGAAAAAACCAGAACCAAAACCAAAACCATCAGACCCAGGACTACTATCAATGAGAATAGTGAAAAAAACATCATTTACTTCCTCTATAGAAGGAGCTCCACCAATAGCCAAATTATCTTTGTTAGTAATAACATGAGAGATCAAGTCACTCAAATTCGGCAAAACACGAGAACTACTCTAGCCCAAGAACTTCTGAAAATAATTAACAACTACTTTGTGAATGTCAAAAGGGGACTGTAAGACAATACCATCTGTCAAATACATCTCTTGGATTCTTTTATGATGTTAGGCCTTTAAATAAGCATAAAAAAATTTAGAGTTATGGTCCCCATTTTTCAGCCAGCTCTTCTTAGCCATATGAACAAGCCTAGTATCCTTTCGACCTATCCAAGTTGAAAGTTCCAACTTGGAAGCTAAGAGATCGTTATCATCCTCGACATTAAAGGAGGCTTGAAGACGATTTTCCAAATTATCAATACAAGCCTCTAAGTCTTTGATTATGATGTTCGTCTTACCAAAGATACTTTTATTCCACTCTTTTAGAGCCACATTGACCCTTTCTAATTTAGAGGACAAGTTAATCAAAGCACGGCCAAGGCCCTCGCGCTTCCACACCCCCTCCACAAAACTATAGAAATCCGTATGATCAGTCCACATATACTGAAAACGAAAAGGACAAGGGCCACACCTGAAAAGATCCTCCCCCGTGTGAATAACCAAAGAGGAATGATCCGATGTTGTGCGCGCCAAAACCTGGTAAGAAACATTAGGGAAAGAATTAAGAAAGTTAGTATCAATAAAACATCTATCTAACATGGCCCAGCTGCGAGCTAAACCGCCTTGACCATTGCACCAGGTCATATTCTGCCTTTGGAGCACATGTCTATCAGGCCACAGGTTTGAATACACTGGTTGAAATCTTCCATGGTTGCAAAAGGACGAAGGTGGCCCCCTCTTCTATCTGAGTCATTGTGGCGCCCCCAATCCCCCTTATAAAAAAAACACGGGGATCGAGACGCCGGGATGATGACAACAAGGTCACACATCCCAACGAAGTGCCAGTGTGTGTACATGCAACAGTGTACAAATAAAATAACGCAGCGGATAGTCAACTAAGTACCATAATTTATTTACAATCAAACATCAGTAAAAATTTAAATAGCAGTTATACAGTCATCCATAAAAATATAATACAATAGTTTTCAAATAAACAAACGAGTGATCCCAGATCACTCCTCAGGCGGAGCCACCTCCTCAGGCTCGCCCTCCTCCTCCTCATCTGCATCAAAATCTGCGTTACCACAAAATGGTATCGCAGGTAAGTATAACCCAAATAATCCTCAAGAATAAAATGCATTTAATGCAACTAACATGCATGCATATGATGAAATATGCATTTTTCCTCAAAACATCATTTTTCCCGAAAATGATAATTTTCCAACATATGCCAAAATCCCATTTGGCCCAAAAATAATCCGTAAAACATTTTCCCAGAAAATGATTTACACAAAATCCAACGCAGACTATTTTCCCAGAAAATAGCCAATTAATCCGTTATTACCCTATGCACCACAGCCTCCCCTATGGACCATCCGCACGTCCTGGCTTCGTAGCGGTGCTCAGTTCCGCGCCTGGCGCGTACATGGCCAAGCACCCACACTACGCAACGAGCGATGCCCAGTTCCGCGCCCATCGCGTACGTGGCCAGACATCCTCTAGTCCCCGCCAGCAGAAGGACCACGGAGTTGGCACGAATCTCTCGTCCGATCCCATTGTCGCCCGGCGACAATCCAGGGGACGTAACTCAGTATATTCTGCTCCCGAGTAACCAGAGGAGCTCCACCGAGATAATGCTCCATCTCGGCTTGGGGTCGTGATACACATGCACCCAAATTCCATACTCACATGAAAACCCAGTTTTCATAAACACATGAACATGAATGCAATACACGAAAACTCAATTTTCTTTTACAAACATGATCATGCGTGCCAAATGCAATGTACATGAACCAACAATTACCAATCCAATCAAATCCAACTAAACAACTCCAATCACCAATCCATCCGACCTCCGTACTCCTCGGACTCAGTCCGGCAAAACCAATCAACAGTTCAAATACAGTGAAATGTGTTAGTGCAACAATACATTAAATTCACAAGAATTCTTTGAAGAAATACTTACAGCGCTATAAAGCAATTTCTAAAGGATCACGAAGCTGCAAGAAGTGAAAAAACAGCTACAGAACAGTGTAAAATACACTGTGGCCGTGGGTCACAGATACCCACTTTTCAACGGAGACAAACGAAGACTCAAAAATGATAGGGTAGGGCCTAGGGAGGTCGGTGAAGCTAGTGGTGGTGAAGGTTGGCCGTGGGTGGCGGCGCAATGGGCGGTAGAAGACCAAAATACCCAAATCAGAAATGTAGATGGTGGAGCTTCACCGATGGCGGATCGGAGCTGGGGTTGGGTCCAATAGGTTGCTAAGAGGTCGAGGATGAAGTGGTGTGAAGATGGTGGCCAATGGTGGTGCGACAGCAGCGCTGGAACGAAAGTGACGCCGCGGCTTTGAAGGGCTATTGGTGGTTAACGGCGGCGTGAATGGAGGTGAGGTTGGTGGGGTAAGGTCGCCGGAGGCTGGGGAACCAAATGGGGTGGACGGTGACGGTCACGGCGGCGCGACGACGGTGGGTTGGGTATGGGCGACGGACGCACGGGAGAGCGGGCTGGGCTTCGCGCGGGAGAGAAGGAGAAATAAGGAGGAAAAAGAAAAGAAAGAAAAGAAAAGGAGAGGAAAGAAAAATGGAGGGAAAAGAAATGAGGTCCAATCCTCATAACTTGGGTCACAAAAATGATCCAACGGAAATGATTTCAAAACCTCAAGTTAAATAAAATAATTTAAACGTAATGGTAAAGTTAAATTGAAATAATTAAATCCCACAGTAATTAATTAAATATGAAAAACAATTTAAATGCACAACAATAAATAAATATTAAGAAAGAACATAAAAATTAATTTTCACCAATTAAAAAATCCTAAAAATAATCCAATTAAAATCTAATAATTTTAAAACAAGAGAATAATTTTTGAATAAAATAAAAATAATCATTCAATAAAAATACTCTAAAATACGGGGTGTTACATCCTCCCCCCTTAAATAAAATTTCGTCCTCGAAATTGGCAAGGTCAACATTAAGACTAAGACAGGAATAAGATTCAACTAAGAGCAGACTTAAGAACATACCACCAAAATAGTCCGGTAAGACCACTCTATAAGCAACCGGCCAAACCTTCCATACGATCTGAAAAAAGGCCAACATATCTTGGGCTAAGTTTTCCTTTCTTATCAAAGCGCTTAACGCTTTTCATAAGAGAGACTTTGAAATAAACCCAATCACCTTCTTCAAAGGATAAGTCTCTTCTTCTTGTATCTGCGTAACTTTTCTGGCGACTTTGCGCTTCAGCCATCTTCTTCCTAATAAACTGAACTTGATCCTTCATTTCTTGAATTATCTCAAGCCCAAACAATTTGTTCTCGCCAACTTCATCCCAACATAAACGCAATCTGCACTTCCGTCCATATAAAGCTTCATACGGGACCATCTGAATGGAGGAATGAAAATTGTTATTATAAGAGAACTCAATAAGTAGTAAGTGATTCTCCCAACTTCCTTGGAATTCCTATGACACAAGACCGCAACATAACCTCAAGAGCTTGAATAGTATGCTCTGATTAATCGTCTGTTTGTGGGTGATACGTAGTACTAAACTTTAACTTAGTGCCTAAAACTGCCTGCAAGCTTTTCCAAAAACGGGATGTGAACCGCGGATCCCGATCCGACACGATACTCTTGGGTACTCCATGCAAACGCACTATCTCCTTGACATATAACCGAGTCAACTTACCCAAAGAGTCAGTATTATTAACAGGCAAGAAATGAGCACTCATGGTCAACCGATCAACAATCACCTAAATTGAGTTCTTCTCACTAGGAGTCCTCGGCAAACCTACAACAAAATCCATAGAAATATTATCCCACTTCCACTCTAGAATAGGGAGAGGTTGAAGTCTACCAGTAGGTCTTTTGATGCTCAGCCTTAACTTGACAGCACGTGGCACATTCCTCAATGAACATGGCATTATCCAACATACTCATTTTAGTCCCTCAATGACACATCACGACCAGTATTCCTAGAGTGACTGCTATCCAAAAATCTCATTTCCTCGAGAACCTTAATACAACATCCAATAAATTCCAATGATCAAAAGCGCTTACAATAATATGTGCCAACTGCAATCAACTCCTATGCTCCAACTTCTAAACCTTCATTGAATTCTACTATTGGAAACCTAATAGCCACTTCCAATGTTAACCATCAGTAACAGATTTTGCACAACCAGATGATTAATCTCCAATTACAAGTATCTTCTCAAAATTCAAGTCACCATTAATTTTTCAAATCAGCACAATTTGAACTCCTGACTACAACAAAAATACCACGCTTCTGCTGTGCACTCTGATATTCACCACATGCATAAAACTTACGTCCTCATGAAACTAACACCATCGAGTACAAGGTGGCTCCATTCCTACTAACCAAAACTCTTATCACAATTTGGTAGAAAAATACTTTCTCCCAAAACCACGAGTTATAACTCAAATTCCTCAATTAACTCCAGCTGCCTTGATCAAAATCAAATTCCATAAAATACGCCCATGATCATTGACAGAAAGTCAATATCAAACAACCTCAACATCTCAAATTGAAAATAAGCAACTTCAATCCAAAATACATTCATCTCATCTACAATAAGAAGCATATTTTAAAAGACTCAATTCCAACCTAGCGAACCAAAAAGAGTGCCTAGAGACTTCTACCTAACAACCTAAACCCGAAAGCTCATCATCTACATTTTTAACATCTGATCTAGCGGTGACTAAACTCACTACGAACCACCATTGAGTACACCAAAACATTATCAAAACCATCTTGGTAACTCGCCCACCTATTTCTACTCCAATAAGCTAATATTAACACAACTAGTTCATTCAATAGCACATCACTATTAAACCTCAAAGCAAGCCATACTGCTCAAATATTCAATCCACCAAAAGCCATTGCACAACACCCAAGGATCATAATGCTTTATTAACCCACATACTTGATCATATTATCCACTGTTGATGCCTAAGCTTCAAGTTCGAAGATCTTATCATACACCATACATGACATCCCATCAATCTCTCTTCAAGTTAAATAACAATGTCTTTCATTCAACCAACTAGATGCTCAAACTCCAAAAGAAAGTACAGTCTCAAAAATTTAAATTCCTAGGTAACCTCAAGTCACAATTAATTCCTATAGATAATCACAATAATTATTGTCAACCGTCATTCCATTGAGTAATCCGTTTCGACTACACACTCCGATTGACTCATCAAAAACTCCAAACCAAAATCTCTTGAATTTAATACTATTGTGTCGACTCATCTTCAACACTTACCAAAGTTACTTTCTCCAAACCAAAATAAGACTAGAACCTATACCCTCCGAAATGCGTACACACACCATTTCTACGCATCAATCTCATGCACCTCAGCCAAAACCAATAATCCTCCAAACGTGCAAGTGATCATCCTTACCATTTCCATTACTAGACCTATATCCTCGAAATCAGCAAAAATCATTTCCTAAATCCGCACCATCTATTTTCCTTAAAATTTAATATGGATTAAATCATTAACCTATCACTGTAACACCAAGCTAAAAATAATTATTTAACCAAATTAGATCAACATCTTCAATCCTCAGAAAATAAACAAACTAGATCATTACCTTCCATCTCTAAGAAAATTCTCGCCTGAAAAAAAATATTCATATATCAGTAACTCAACTCTCATCAATCCTATTTTAATTCAGCCCTTCAACTCTACAATTCTAAAACATTAACCCAGATATAAATCATTTCCTGAAATCCTCAAGATCGATGATCTTAAATCTAAAACATTCGCCTTATAAAACTTGTAAATTCTAAAACTCCAAATGTTATCAAATGGTTTATCAAGTTCGGCAAGATCGAAAACTTCTAATCTAAGTAATCTCTCAATTGCTTGTTGAACCTACCACCTTAAATCTCATAACTTATTTTCTAAAAACTCTGGGGCCTCAAACCTTAGATGAACTCCTCATAAATCTAACCTTGAAATTCGTTGATCTTACAACCACCTACCCCATAGACTCATCACATAAATTCTACGGAACCTAAAACCTCAATTATTCTAAACAATTAAAAACTATTCCCCTCCTTAGCAGCAACTTGATTACCTAATCCAAAGAGTTCACCCAGACCCTGATGTTCAAGCCTTGATATTAAAACAACCAATCACCAAGAGTTCAGACCTACTACACCAATGTTTAAGCCTAACAATGGCCTTCTCAGTCGTACCATCTTCCTGTCATAACATAATCCTTAACCCGCCTTTCAATTTCGAACAAAACAAAATAAAATAAAATTCCATAAATAAAATAACATACGACAAAATGCATAAACCAATGAAGTAGTTCACAATAAAATAAATAAAACAATAAAATAATCCGCCATAAAATAAAACAATTAAATTAAAATGACATACAATAAAATAAATAAAGCTAATAAAACCATACTCAACCAAAGGTAAACACTAATTAAAGCAATAAAATAAAATAAATCAAATAACATCAATTAACATAAAATAAAATAGCAATAAACTCATAATATAAAACAAATAACTTAACTTACACCACTTAAACAAAAAATTTATTATTTTAAGATAATAATAAAAATAATTTTCTGGTACTATCCTAAGGAACATGTGGTTTTACCCAGAGCCGAACTGCTCTGATACCACCTGTGGCGCCCCAATCCTCCTTATAAAAAAAATATGGGGATCGAGACACCGGGATGATGACAACAAAGTCACACATCCCAACGAAGTGCCAGTGCGTGTACATGCAACAGTGTACAAATAAAATAACGCAGCGGATAGTCAACTAAGTACCATAATTTATTTACAATCAAACATCAGTAAAAATTTAAATAGCAGTTATACAGTCATCCATAAAAATATAATACAATAGTTTTCAAATAAACAAACGAGTGATCCCAGATCACTCCTCAGGCGGAGCCGCCTCCTCAGGCTCGCCCTCCTCCTCCTCATCTGCATCAAAATCTGCGTTACCACAAAATGGTATCGCAAGTAAGTATAACCCAAATAATCCTCAAGAATAAAATGCATTTAATGCAACTAACATGCATGCATATGATGAAATATGCATTTTTCCTCAAAACATCATTTTCCTCGAAAATGATAATTTTCCAACACATGCCAAAATCTCATTTGGCCCAAAAATAATCCGTAAAACATTTTTCCAAAAAATGATTTACACAAAATCCAACGCACACTATTTTCCCAGAAAATAGCCAATTAATCCGTTATTACCCTATGCACCACGGCCTCCCCTATGGACCATCCGCAAGTCCTGGCTTCGTAGCGGTGCTCAGTTCCGCGCCCGGCGCGTACATGGCCAAGCACCCACACTACGCAACGAGCGATGCCCAGTTCCGCGCCCAGCGCTTACGTGGCCAGACATCCTCTAGTCCCCGCCAGCAGAAGGACCACGGAGTTGGCACAAATCTCTCGTCCGATCCCATTGTCGCCCGGCGACAATCCAGGGGACGTTACTCAGTATATTCCGCTCCCGAGTAACCAGAGGAACTCCACCGAGATAATGTCCCATCTCGGCTTGGGGTCGTGATACACACGCACCCAAATTCCATACTCACATAAAAACCCAGTTTTCATAAACACATGAACATGAATGCAATACACGAAAACCCAGTTTTCCTTTACAAACATGATCATGCGTGCCAAATGCAATGTACATGAACCAACACAATATCCAAACCAACAATTACCAATCCAATCAAATCCAACTAAACAACTCCAATCACCAATCCATCCGACCCCCGTACTCCTCAGACTCAGTCCGGCAAAACCAATCAACAGTTCAAATACAGTGAAATGTGTTAGTGCAATAATACATTAAATTCACAAGAATTCTTTGAAGAAATACTTACAACGCTATAAAGCAATTTCCGAAGGATCACGAAGCTGCAAGAAGTGGAAAAACAGCTACAGAACAGTGTAAAATACACTGTGGCCGTGGGTCACAGATACCCACTTTTCAACGGAGACAAACGAAGACCCAAAAATGATAGGGTAGGGCCTAGGGAGGTCGGTGAAGCTAGTGGTGGTGAAGGTTGGCCGTGGGTGGCGGCGCAATGGGCGGTAGAAGACCAAAATATCCAAATCGGAAATGTAGATGGTGGACCTTCACCGGTGGCGAATCGGAGCTGGGGTTGGGTCCAATAGGTTGCTAAGAGGTCGAAGATAAAGTGGTGTGAAGATGGTGGCCAATGGTGGTGCGACGGCGGCGCTAGAACGAAAGTAACGCCACGGCTTTGAAGGGCTACTGGTGGTTAACGGCGGCGCGAATGGAGGTGAGGTTGGTGGGGTAAGGTCGCCGGCGGCTGGGGAACCAAATGGGGTGGGCGGTGACGGTCACGGCGGCGCGACGTCGGTGGGTTGGGTATGGGCGACGGACGCACGGGAGAGAGGGAGAGCGGGCTGGGCTTCGCGGGGGAGAGGAGAAATAAGGAAGAAAAAGAAAAGAAAGAAAAGAAAATGAGAGGAAAGAAAAATGGAGGGAAAAGAAATGAGGTCCAATCCTCATAACTTGGGTCACAAAAATGATCCAACGGAAATGATTTCAAAACCTCAAGTTAAATAAAATAATTTAAACGTAATGGTAAAGTAAAATTGAAATAATTAAATCTCACAGTAATTAATTAAATATGAAAAATAATTTAAATGCATAACAATAAATAAATATTAAGAAAGCACATAAAAATTAATTTTCACCAATTAAAAAATCCTAAAAATAATCCAATTAAAATCTAATAATTTTAAAACAAGAGAATAATTTTTGAATAAAATAAAAATAATCCTTCAATAAAAATACTCTAAAATACGGGGTGTTACAATCATCTTTGATGATGTTGAAATCCCCACAGAGCACCAAAGGAATACTGGCAATCCTCATTGTCTCCAATTCCGCCTAGAGCTCTCTTCTTTCTAGGCGGTTGCACTTCGTATAAATAATAGACAGAAGAAACACATGACCACTCTTTCTACTTTCATGGTAATAAATTGATTAGCCCAGCCACCCATTGTATCAAAACTGTTGAGTTCCACAACAACCAAAATTTACCTCCATGCACCTCATTTGTAACAAAAAAGTTGCAACTGAATTTACCTAAAAAGGCCTGGATTCTATCCTCTAGTAACAAAGGCTTAGCCAAGGCAATGATATTAGGACTAAATTGCTTAATAATTTTCCTCAATCTCATGTAAGAAGTGCCAACTCCCCTAATGTTCCAAAAAATAATAGGATTAGTCATAAATTAAATTTGGAAGGTCGAATTACTGCACTTGTAGAGCTCCTTTTATGACGTGTATCCATTGGAATGCTGGGACCCTCAGAGTCTGTATGGTATTCCTTGTGCATATTGTCCTTTAATTTGTCTCTCTCACTTTCGTGATCAGAGTGAGAAAGATATATCCCATCCAGTTTTGACCTTTCTGTAGAAACATCCTCACAATGCAGCATGTCTTCTTGTTCTTTATTAGGGGCCTGGATAGCCGTCTCTCCTACTTCATAATCATCTTTCTTCTCATTAACTCTGCCTGCCGAGGACCTTGATTTATTATTTTTCGATTTCCTCTTTAGGCTTCTCAGAGGATTCTCTCATTCTTCATCCAACTCTGTTACTCTGATTGCTACCAAATTATTAACTTCTATGCTAACCTCTTGTAAATATGGCATATGATAAGTTGATTTTTCGATTTGCTGGCTCTCCTGCTCATATAAAACTTTTCTTGTGTCCTCAACAACCAAATCTTCAAGTGCTAGCGTAGAGGGGGAAAAAGGCTTCTCTAGTTGATTGTCGTTCAGCTGAGCCACAATACTGGAACAGTGATGTCCTTGTCCTGGAGCTTCGGATGTCCTCTCTTTCCCATTAGGCTACTGGTTATCAACCAAGCCCAATTGCACTTGTTCATTAGTTTGGGTTGAGGGCTTACTTGCATCCTATGAAAAAATAACCAAGGCCCCTTCTTGCTCTGGAATTATATCATTTTCCTTCTCCCCTCCTTTGATGCAGTATTCTTGCCGAATACGTTTCTGGACTTCCCCATCCTTCGCTTTGTTCAGGGTCTTTTCATTTTTCCTGCAAGTGATTTGATTGTGACCTTGTTGGTTGCATCTTGTGCAGTAGGCCGGCAAGATCTCGTAGACCACTTCTTGTAACCGGCTCAATGGTCGTCCTGGGTGACCAATCCAAAATGAATGAAGCGGTGACTTGGAAGCATCCATTTCTACACAAACTCTTGCCCCATTAGTGCGTGTGACACATTTTGTAGCATTATCAAGTCTAATAAATGTTCCAATGCTTGCCATGAGGATCTCGAGCATCAAATTGTGATAAAAGTGTGGCGGCAAGCCTGGTAAGGAGACCCAAACAGGGACTAGAGAGGGTTTGAAGTCCTCATTGAAATCTGTAGTCCATTGGAAAGCACGGTAAGGGACTCCCTCCATCTCGCAAGATTCTCTCGAAAAGGCCTTGTTAAAGTCTTCTTCATTTGTCGTCCTCATGAAGACATTTTGAAATCTCCTCATAGAGGAAACCAGGCACGTACTAGAAAGACCCTATCTTGTCCTGATAAAAGCTCTTATCTTGTCTAATGAAGGCCTTTTACGGAGGAACTTGATGACCATAGAGAATCAAAAGGATGAAGCCGCTTTGTCTATCTCTTCCCTGGAAAGAAGCTCTTCGTCGATGGTTTTTGGAGGTCTCATCGCTATCTCAACCTTGGGAGAGGCTAAGGAGCTGATTAGAATAGATCCACAAAGGATCGGTGGCCTGCATGAGGGTTCCCCCCTTCTAGAGAGGTCTCGGCAGCCACCATCGAGGCATTAGCACAAACGTAACACAGGAAATGTCTATTCTGAACCTAAAATAAATTGGCCCATAAGAAAACCAGAAGAAAAAACTCACGCACAAATCCAGCCTTTATGGAAGAGTAATTGCTCTCCCTACAAGTCTACTCTCCGATGAGGTGCCGAAGCTGCGGCAATTGGATGCTGCGGATCTGCTCTCAGACCGAAGCTGTGGCAGCTCTGGATGCCTAGGATCTGTTCTCCTGAAGTGGAACTGAAGCTGCGGCAAAGCTGCGAAGCCAAGGTGCACGCTGAATAATCAGATCCCGAAGTAAAACAGGTTGCCGTGGAGTCGGAAGACCCTCAGCGAGGACACCTGAGCCCAGCGAAGAAGTCTGTGTCGACAGTGAGCAGCCACTCACCGGACTAAGGTGGCGATGGTCTCTCCTCCACGTAGTTCTCTCTCCACACGGACGTTCTCTCTCCACTTGCTCAAGTTCCATGATTCATTACTGAGTTAGTGGTGGTAGCACAACCTATTCACTACAGCACTACATGACAAATTGATACAATGCACTGCACACCTGTAACAGATACAATGAACTACACACCTGTAACATTCACACACGTGTACATGAATATTCTTTGTAATTCTCTGGAGGATAAAACTAGCTTGCTTTCTGTATATTTTCTGCAGTATGTATATATATACACTAGTCTTTTGTATGTCGGGTACCTTGAATGAGAATCAGGAAATCCTCATGCATTTCTTCTTCATTTCAACTTCTTGTTACTCTTCTAACACTAGGCTTGAATTAATTATTAAGCACGTACGGTCGGCGCTGTTTCACGTGAGGCAAGGGCTAGAGTGCAGTACTTTGCCTCAACACATCAAATTCCTCAAGACATTATAAATATTGTAAATACATGGGAATGTCACCCACATAGCTAGATGTTATTAATTTATAGCGTGAGGAAGCATTAACATTTAATATGGAGGGTTTGTTTTTTTTTTTTTTTGGTTACTAGCTAGCTGGAGTATGAAGACTGGTACCACAACCATTTTGTCATCATTCATCATTTTGTATTGGGAAAATCCCACGGACCATTATCGAAAGTGAAATGATCAGCGCCAGTGCAAATCGAACCATCCTCGTTAAGAGGCCCCAACAAACTGTGCTTCGGGCAGTAAAGTTTTGTTCGCTCAAATATTCGGCTCTTGATCATCAAACCCTCTAATGGTACATGCGGCTCTTTGGATATCACCTTCGATTGCAGTCATTTAAAAGATTTTTCTCCCAAAGATTCGGCTCTTTATCAAGCCCACTTATGGTGCATATGGCTCTTTGAACATCGCAGCTTTCACATGCAGTCATCTAACATGTTTTTCCACCAAAGATTTGGCTCTTCATCAAGCTCACGTATTGTACATCTAGTTCTTTCGTTGCCTTCGAAGTTATCTAACTGCGTTGTCCACCTTTTACATGTATTCACCGACTACGTCCACGACGTCATTGTTGGAGATCAAATGTTTCTGATTACATCATCCTTTGGTCGAAAGCTGGTTTCTTTGATTGTAGGATTCCCACTTAACACGGTTAAATCCTTGGACAAGACCCGGGGTTGAGGTTTTATATATTACGCTCACTTTCTTCACGTCAAGTACAACTGGCTTTTCTTTGATCACTTGTGTATTCCAATAGTTCTTCACATCATTAGATGTTCTTCCCGGAAGCCATCCGGCAATCAACACCATCTACACAAACAAATTAAGACTTCAAATCAACACCATATAGTACTTACGATAATGCCATGAATTAACTTCTTTTTCTTTTCTACGAAAGAAATATTTAAAGGATAGCGCTAGTGAGCCGCACATCATTTATCGCTGGGTATAGTACTGCTAGTGTAAAATTTATTTTTTCATTTTCTGTTAAATATTTTTAATATCCTTAACCATTAAAAAAATTAAAACAATATACAACTTGATTAATAATTATTTTCTTAACTACTAAAAAAATAAAAAAATAAATAAAATATTTGAACGGTAATTTGAGGGATCAAGTATCATTTTCCATTTTTAATTTGCTTACAATATGTTTGTACATGAGCATAGGGTCGTACGTATTTGTTTTCCTAGGCCTAGCTTCATGTATATAGATACTTGTCATATTTATTAACACATGCACGTATGATTCTTACCAGGAATTAGAGCCTAAACATATACCTGAAAATATAAAATCTATGATTATATGTATGTATTAAAACAAATTAACTTATACTGACTAATGATCTTTTAGATTAATTCGAAAATAATTTATAGGTGGGTTTCTACTAAATTTTGCAATGGTTTTTATATATATATATATATATATATATATATATATATATATCTGGACAACATCATCGATGATCTTTGATATGGAAGATATAAAAGAATCAGTCATAAATTAACTAATTATCTATTCTAAATGAAATGTGATAGGACATTCTAAAATTTTAAGGAAAACTATTGACTTTCCAAAGTAAAAAAATAAATTATCTTTTAATTTGGACATTAAAATTAAAAAGTCACCAAATTAAAAGAAGTTTCATGACTAAAAGTAAAACCTATAAAAAAAATCCATCAATGTGTGAAGAAAAAAAAGGCCACAATTTTTAATATATCCGGCCCAATCAATTCAGTATCATCTCATTCTTATTTTTTATCATCTCTTTCAGGTTTTTAAATGAGCTATGAGTAATACATGCAATAAAGGACTTCGATTAATTGTTTGGGTTGACAAGGCCCAACTTTGACGGAAAAAAACTTTATCTTTCATGTAGATACCTTTTTTATATTTTTGAAAATGAATCCTCTGTATTTATTCATTGAACTATAACCTCGTTACAAGATTTCTCCATACGAATGATATTCCTAATATAATTAGGAATCTCTTCAATCCAAACTATTTCAGAATGTAAAAGTAAAGCTTCTTGAGCTAAAACATGAGTTGCCTCATTTGCTTCTCTATAAACAAAATTAACACTCCAGTTCTCTATAATTTTTAACAACTTTTTTGCATCTTCGACTACCCCCATAGGAGGAAAAATCCTCTTCCCCTTTATTGACAGTATTCACTATGACTTGAGCATCACTTTCGAATAAAACTATGTTGAAATTGAGCTCTCTGCACACTTCCATGGCTTTCCAAAGTGCAAGACTTTCAACTGTTGCAGAATCTGTCAAAAAATTTTGCTGTTCTCTTGCAACAACCAAAATCTCCCCTTCTTCATCTTTAACAACCAGCCCGAGCCCCACCTTTCTATCTTTTTTTGGACACTGCTGCATCCCAATTTGCTTTAACAAAGGACTCTCTTGGTCTACTCCACAGAACATCCCCCCTTCCTAATCTTGGAACTGGGATATGTCTTGCATTTTGTTGAACTAGTTGAAACACTCTTAACTCATCTCTAGCTGCTTTTATCACTTGGCATGGACTTTTAAAAATTCCATCAAAGATGAACTCATTTCTTCTTAGCCAGATGTTCCTCATAACCATGGTTATCTCCTCTAAAACATATTTGCTTACCTTCTCCACCAATCTGTCCCATAATTCTAATAAATCAGTTTCATTTGAACTCCACTTCTGTATAACATTGGTTGATTCTGACCAAACATCTGCTGCTGCTGGACATAACCAAATTCATGCATCATTGATTCATCATCATTCTTGCAAATTGGGCATTTTGAACTTTCTGTTATTTTCCTCAGAGACAGGTTATCTCTAGTTGCTAATAACTCATTTGTAGCTCTCCACATAAAAAGTTTGGCCTTCCCTAGAATATTTAATCCCCATATTTCCTTCCAACAAGTATCCCCTTCTCTGCCCTTTGAACTTTCACCCTTCATTTTATCTTGGTACCTCCCCAGATCATTTTATCTTCAGAAGTTAGCTTGCTGATTAGGATACTGCAGATCTGCTCCACTTCTTCTTGGTTGAATATTCTTTCTATCAATTGCACATCCCATTTTCCTTCAGAGATCAACTCACTAACTTTTGCTTCTTCATCTAGTATCGAGCAAGGAGATTGCACACAGTAAGATGAGGGCGTTTGAAGCCATTTCTGAATGCAGTAATTTCACCCAACCAAAGTGCATTTATTCATGGAAGATTGATTACTGATAATATAATAATGGCATATGAGGTGCTTCATTCTATGAAAGCAAGGAAAAAAGGCAAAGTAGGAAATATGACTATCAAACTAGATATGTCTAAAGCTTATAATAGGATTGAATGGTGTTATCTAGAGGCTGTCATGGGGAAGTGGGGATTTTGCAGAAAATGGATTGAACTCATTATGAAATGTGTTTCGACTGTGAGCTATTCTGTTTTAATCAATGGAAGCCCTGGGTCAAGGTTCTATCCTATGAGAGGCTTGAGATAGGGTGACCTATTGTCTCCATACCTTTTCATTTTGTGTGCTGAGGGGCTTAGTGTAGTGCCAAATCAGTCAGACACGAAGGGTAACACAAGAGGAGTAACTGTAGCAAGAAGTGGAACTCATGTAAACCATTTACTTTTTACAGATGACTACATTTTGTTTGGAAGAGCTTTAGCATGTGAGTGGGTAAAAATCCAAGAATTATTACTGAAATATGAAAAAGCATCCGAGCATTTTTTGAACAAGGAGAAAACAACAGTTTTTTTCAGTTCTAACTCAAGGGCTGAAGAAAAAAAGAAGATCTTGGAGTTAGGAGGCTCGGTTATGAAAGGCAGCTATGAAAAATATTTGGGTTTGCCCCCTGTAGTAGGGAAATCCAAGTACAATACATTTAGAAATATAAAAGAAAGGGTGTGGAAGAAGATTAGTAATTGGAAGAACTCATTTTTGTCTTCAGCAGGCAATGAGGTTTTGATCAAGGCAGTATTATAAGCAATCCTAACATATACTATGAGTGTGTTTAAATTCCCAAAGAATATGTGTAAGGAATTAAACTCACTAATGGCAAATTTCTGATGAGGCAACCAGTCTAATTGCAGCAGAATTCACTGGTGCACTTGGGAAAAACTTGGAAAATCAAAAGGGAGTGGAGGTTTGGGATTCAGAGATCTTGAGAGCTTCAATGTGGCTTTGTTGGCCAAATAAGGATGGAGGTTCTTACAGAATCCAAGGAGTATGGCAGCCAAGATTTTTAAAGAAAAATACTTTAGTTCAGTCTCTTTGCTTGAAGCTAAGTTGGGATATAGACCCTTATTTATATGAAGGAGTGTATAGGAAGCATTGAAGTTGTTAAAAGAAGGTTTCATATAGATACCTATTTTCAGAAGATAGTGGGTTGAATAAGTATTTATTTCTTTTTCTAATCTAATAAGTAGGTATTTATTTCGGTTGAGGTAGCGTTATTTCCGGTTATTTCCTTAACTTGTAGTGTAATGGTCGGCCTTGTGACTTGTGAGTCTCAAGCTTTATTATACTGAGTTAGGTTGGGCCCGTAACTAGCGTAAGTATCTGTCTCGTTTGCATTTAAAATTCATCTCGCCTCAACTCATTTCATCTCATTATTACAATTTTTTCAAATTTTCATACAAAATATAATAAGCAATTCAATATTTTCAAATCCTAAAACAACTTTCTCAAATTCTCATACAAAATATAATAAATAATTCAACTTTTATTCTATTATTTTCAAACCATTTCAACCCATATCAACTTATCTCTGAATTCAAATCACTCCTTACATTCACAATTGTTTCTTTATCTTATCTTTTAAAATAAATAATTAAATTTCACTTTTTTCTATTTTACATACTAATTTTTACAATATATCATATATCAACTTATCTATTTTTTCTTCATATTACTCAAATAATATTTTTTTATTCTTTTTAAACATTTCCTTTCTATCAATAAATATGTAACATATTTTTTTATATTTGCAATATATTATTATATAAAATGTAATATAATTCAATCCTATACACAAAATAAAAATTAAAAATAAAATCAAAATATGAATAAATTGAATAAATAATATTTCCAAGGTATTTTTTAGAAAAAAAAATAAAATAGAGATGTTTTAAATGATGAACAATAAAAAGAATTTATATTGAAATGTAAAAGTAAAAGGAAATGAGAAAGTAAATGAAGTATAAATCATAACAAAATTGTTTCAAAGATAAACAGTGCTATTTATGGTTACTGTAGCAATTTGTATTTTACATTTTTTTTTTTTTTACATAATTAGATAGAACTCATGTTATGAACAATTTTTTAAATAATTTATATTTTTTATATTATACATAAGCTATTGTGAATGCTTTAAAACTACTTAATTTTCCTTGTAGAACCTTAGGCCCATATGCTGGTCACCTGCTTTTTAACGAGCCAGAGGGGCTTGTTGATACTCTAAAATTTGCACAACATGCTGGAATGAGGGAATGAGTCATTCCAGACCCACTGGGTCGACTGAGCCTCGATTGGTGTTATTTAACGCCCACGTCAGTGTTCTAGTGCAGTTGTACAGTAACAATGCATACGTTCATAAAAGATAAATATAGAGAAAATAAAGAGAGATACAAAAATTTAAGTGATTTGATACTAGACCTACGTCTATATAGGTTTAAAGATAGAAATTTCTATTATAAAATACTTGTTTATAATCACTTATAATCTCTCACATCTCACTGTAAAGAAAGTTAGAGATTCTCTTATTGGAGAAAAAAATCCCACTGATGCACTCCTTTCACGGAAAGAAGAAGTGGAAGAAGATGAAGTTGAGAGAGATCCCTCGGGTCATCCGGCCGAAGGCTTTATATATCTCTTGTTGCTTGTATTAGTCTGAATGTTGATGGGACAGGACCCATCGGCGTGTCCGCCCCCTTTTTCCCATACGTCCCTGTGACTTGCTCTGATGGCCCTGCCACTTGCCTGTTGCACGTTCCCCTTTGTTCCTCATTCATATCCTTTGTCTTTTCTCCTAACGTGGCCTGGTGGCCGGGTCTTATAGTGACTATCATGAAAGTATTTTGAAGCTTTTTCGACCATTTTCTCTCTCTCAAATTTGGAGGTTTTTTCACCCTCGAAGTTGCATCTTTCTTATTTACATTTAATCCATTACAGAGATGTTACAGCCAGCAAGGATCGAGCAGCTAGCTAGTATCATATTTTTTGGCGGACTAGAATACATACACATGACCTTTGTTCCAACATGTATAATATCTCCATATACCACTCATTACAAACATGCACTCATATAATGTTCCATGTCCCTATAATCAATTATCTGCAAACAAAGTAAAGCAATGAGTAAGAACACGAATATTCAAATTAATATAAATTCTTAAAATTATATATGCACCATAATTTAGAATTAAAAAATGGCATAAAACTTAAACTATAAATTATAAATTCCTTACACGCACAATTTCTTTTTGGGGCCAAATTTGTAGGGTTCTCAGATTTTTTTTTCTTTTTTTTTCTTTTTTTGATAAGTTAAGCTGCATCCATAATTTTTGGGGGGAAAGAGGGAAGGGGATGGGACGCCCCAGCCTTCTTTTTGTCGACCTGTGTTTTGTTATGGTAGTTTTCTTCCTCGTATAGTATTTTGAAAATAGTTAATTAATTTCACCAAAAATCATTAATTTGTCGGAATTTTTGGAGATTAAGGTTGGATTCGTCCCGGAAAACAGTAACAAAATATTATGATAGTACGATATATAATAACATTATTGGAAAACTAGTACTGCATGCTAATAGTTGTGCCAGTAGTGAATCGATCATATTATATGAAAGTGTTAATGTTTGCAAAATTATAAAAGGTGCCGAAAGATATTTTAATTCTTGGTTGTTGATGAAAAACGCATCACAAGCCATAAAAGCATCACAAGTCATAAACTATACAGAGAGAAGATCACCTAATAAATACTAGTCTATCTTTCTTCGAAGGACAAAGGCTGGATTGAGAGTGGTAGTAGGAAGGCTGCGATCATCCAAGCAGTACTTCAGAGGGCAAGGTTCGGATCCATCCACAATCCCAAGAAGATCATTACTTCTAAGAATAGGAAGGACCTGAGACACCCAATGAAGGTAGTTGGTATTGTCAAGTTTGATTGTAAGCAAGTGAGAAAAATTTGGAGCAGTGAAGGTAGGAGGTAATATGGAAGCAGAGTTACCAAAAGCGTTGGTATTAGCAAGTGCAAAGGCAGGTCCCTAGTAGGATCAAGAAATGGCAATTAGCCTTGAAGAAATTGATACCATGTAAGATTATTCACGAAATAGGAATTGTCAGCTTAATTTTAGGCTGACCATGCATGTATTAATATAGATGAGTTTGTTACATTTGTTATTACAGTATGAGGTCTATCGAGATATTTGGAAATCACAATTACAAGTTTGAATTCAAACATTTAAAATATACAAGTAATTAAGATATGGATGTGGACTGGAGTTCTTGAAGATTTGAATTTCTTGATGGCAGAGCATTATCTTCCGATATTTGTGATGATAACTTAGAGTTTTGCAATTGATCATTTAATAGCTTAACATCCAAGAGCTCACTTGTGTTCCTATCAAATGCAAGGGGTTTGGAAAATCACAAAGCAATCGGTAACGTCTCAACAAATGAAAAACATAGTAATGAATGAAAAAGTGCTGAAGTTAGAAGATATTAATGCAACGTATATTCGGTACATATGAGGATCTATTCATTATACATCATGAGCATTCAGAGCTGAGGCTTTGTACTAACAGTTTGACTAACAAATTTATTGCAAACTAAGCTAAGTACTCTAACTAACTAAAGCTATATAAGAGAATCACACTGGTTTGTTAATTCTAATAAAAGGCAGCAGGCACTCACACTGGCCTTTACATTGAAATAGCAGAACCAATAAAGCGCAGTATGTTGCTTCAACACATCAAATTCATCAAAACATTATAAATGTAAATACCTGAGAATGACCGACATAAACTAAGTAAATCTTATTTATAGCATGAGGAAGCCTTAATATTTAATATAGAGAGATTATTTTTTTTTCTTTTTGGTTACTAGCTAGCTAGAGTACAAACACCACACAATTAACCATCTGGTCATCATTCCTTATTCGGTATTAATTGATAAAATCCCACAGACCATTGTCGAAAGGGAAATGATCAGCCCCAGTGCAACTCGAGCCATCCTCATCAAAAGTGGCCCCAACTAAGTCATGTGCTTCGGGAAGTAATGACGTTTCATCCGCCCAAATATTCCGGTCTTGATCATCAAACCCACTTCTTTTGGTATATGCGGCTCTTTGGACATCACCTTCAGAGTCATTTAACAGGTTTTCCCCCCAAAGATTCGGCTCTTCATCAAGTCCATTTATGGTGCATGTGACTTTATGAACATCACCTTCGCAGTCATCTAACAGGTTTTTCCACCAAAGATTTGGCTCTTCATCAAGCTCACTTATTGTACATGTAGTTCTTTCGTTGCCTTCGAAGTTATCTAACTGCACTGTCGACCTTTTAAACTTATTCTCAGACGACATCACTATTGGAGAAATGTAATTTCTAACATCGTCCTTTGGTCGACAGCTGATTTCTCTGATTGTAGGTTTCCCAATTAACACAGTTAGATTTTTGGACAAGACCCGGCGGGGTTGAGGTTTTATTACGCTCACTTTTTTCTCGTCAAGTACTGGCTTTTCTTCCACGTATTTGTGCATGTGCGTATTCCAATGGTTCTTCACATCATTAGATGTTCTTCCCGGAATGCCATGCATTAACTTCTTTTTCTTTTCTCTACAAAAGGAATTAAGTTGTATATTTTAGAAGGGAAAAAAATGGAGATCGGGAGGGTGAAAGAAAAATATAAAAACATAAAATAAAATGTCTTTCAAATATAAATTTTATGTTAAAAAATATGTAAAACATCTTATAAAAGATTATACTGTTTTAGAAAGTAATAAATAAAAAATGATTGGGGTCGGAGGGAGGCACCTCATTGTTATGTCTATATAAGTCTTTTACAAAAAGTAAGTTATACGTTGACTTGACAATAACAATAATATTGTGGCTCAAAATAAAATAAAATAAAATAATTCAACTCAAAATAAAATTGTTCGAAACCTCAGCAAATAAAATCATTTTGCAGGATTTCATGCATGTATAGACAAAATAATTCTCATACAATGTACGTACAATACAAAAATCATGGGCAATCCACAGCAGCATAGCACAAAAGACTAGAGACAGCTCACGGTTTAACTATACAAAATCATTTTATTCGATCTCTTCTTAATGATGGAAACTTGATACTTAAAAAAGATTTATGAAAACAAAAATCCTGCAAATATGTTAACTAATACTTGAAAAACTGAAGTTATGCTCAATTTGAATTGGGCTTGTAGCCTGACAACATGAGTTATGAGCTGCAGGATGGAGATTTCAATTTTAGAGACAGGTGGCTGATACTTGTGGTTATACCAGTCTCCAAGTAAGATAATGGATGGGCTACTACGTACGCAGCCTGGTTGTGTTTGTGGCGGCTCGGTTTGATGACCCATCCAACAAGAATATATTCATTTCGATTCTGGATGGATTTTCACTGAGGTTTGGGCTCCTTATCCGACCCGACCCTGGGAAAAGTTTTGGGTTCTTGGGGAAAAAATGCAGTACCCTAACTTTCTTTGGGCCTCAATCACAATCACACAAGCATGTATTTCTTGAGTTGGATCCAGCTTGCGTCCAGTTGCAAAGTAAGACTTTAACAGCCAGCGTTTGCTAGCAAGCAAAATCCAACCATGTTGAGAATGTCTTTACAATTTTAATAAAAATAAATTTAAAGAGACCATTGAGTCCTTGCATTTGCAAGGATAGCCCTTGAATTTTTATAACAGATTATATTTGGATCAGTTTTCAATCTTTGAACTGTTAGATTTCTATTTATGTACGTACAAGACCCTTAGGTTTAGTTTGCTTTTAGAGATGAGATGAATTGAGATTAAATTTAAAAAGTTAAATAAAATATTATTAGAATATATTTTTTAATATTATTTTTATTTTAAAATTTAAAAAAATTAAATTATTTATTTTATTTTATATAAAAATTTAAAAAAATTATAATGATGAAATGAGATAAGATAACTTCCCTGTTTCCTAAGAGCTTATGGAGTCTGATCATTTGATCCACTTCATCAGTTGAGAAGTTCCCTCACTTGATACTGGGTCGTAGATAGTTCAACCACCTCTGTCTACAGCTTTTCCGGCATCTATTTAAACCTGCAAAATTAGTACTTAAATGCAAGAAACATTTTCTCGGATTACTGGTCAAGGATAAATAGAAGAAACAAGTTTTCTTAGACATCCAGATAAAAATGCAAACTAAATAGTAGGCGCTCTCTCTCTCTCTCTCTCTCTCTCTCTCTCTCCTAATACCTGCTCTGAGAGGAACTTGGTGCCAGTTTCCTTGTCCATGCTCGCCAATGCACTGCCTCAGACGGATATCTTCTTCCGCAGTCCATGCGCCTTTTCTCAAACCCAAATCAGCGACCATGATGTAGTAGTGCGTCTGCAATCTAGGCTGAATTAACCGATCGATCGCCCATTTTAATAGGTGCTAAAAAGCATATGGGCCCACACCGTTGCTAATTTCTATTGTCTGTTTTTTTTTTTTTTTTTTTTTTTTTGAAACATATTGTCGGTTCTTTTTAGGGTGAGGTGAGTCGCAGAACCTTTTTTTTTTTTTTTTTTTTTTTTTTTTTTTTTTTTTTTTTTTTTTTTTTTTTTTTAAGTTGCAGAACTTTTTTAAGATT
Source organism: Juglans microcarpa x Juglans regia (assembly GCF_004785595.1). Lineage (NCBI taxonomy): Eukaryota > Viridiplantae > Streptophyta > Magnoliopsida > Fagales > Juglandaceae > Juglans > Juglans microcarpa x Juglans regia. The sequence continues at coordinate 3,682,721 of NC_054597.1, forward strand.
TCTATTATAACTCTTACTCCTTTCAATTTATCTCAATTTATTATTTTAATTTTTTTAAATTCTAACATAAAATATAATAAATAATTTAATTTTTTTAAATTTTAAAATAATAATATTATTAAAAAATAATATTTTAATAATATTTTATCATCTCAACTCAACTCAATCTAATATTCAAACGCAATCTTATTCGACAGGTGTTGAGAATTGGGCTCCGCTTGAGGCAAGTAAATAAACGACGAACGAGGTAATTGATGTTTTGTAATTTCTAAAAATTCTAAAAGATTATCTTATTTGGAACTTAAGAGGTACATGCCAAATTAGAATTTGAATTCAGCTCAATTTTAAATTGAATCTAATATTTAAATATTTAATTTTCAAATTATTAAATTAATATTAATTTAAAATTCTTTACACACGAGACTTTTAATTTTTTTCAATTCAACACTTCTTTATATACGAGACTCATAACTTTTTTTCAACTTTTTATAAATACATTTAAAATCATCTTAATATCTAAATAGATATAAACTCATCTTAAGTGGGTCTTACAAAACTCATTCCACAATCTCAACTCACAACTATTTATAAAAAATTTTATTCATTTCAACTCAGTTCAACATCTAAACGAGACATGTACTCATTAAAATTTGGATTCTTATCGTAATCTCTTTTGAAGGAAATGGAAATTCTCTAAATTAAAAGGAGCTTGGATAGTAAGTTGAGATGAGTTGAGATAAAATTAAAAATTGAATAAAATATTATTATAATATTATTTTTTAATATTATTATTAATTTAAAATTTAAAAAAATTAAATTATTTAATATATTTTATATAAAAAAATTATAATAACTAGATACGAGTTAAAATTAGCTGAGAGACTTGTAGATCCAAATATGGCTATTACTACTTTATTCCCTTGTCAGATCAGTCTCAACCCATTGTCAGATCAACCCCTTCATTCACCAAGTAACCACATTGTCAGATCAGTCTTAACTTCTTTAGACTCACCTAGTTCCACTTTGTCACATTGTCTGTAGTGTTTAGTCTCAAGCCGCCACATCCCTTCATTCCCTTCATTATTTTTTTTTTCGTTTTGTAGTAGTTCAAGTTTTCATGTAGCACTCGTCTTTTGTAAATGTTAGAATAAGGAGAAAAAAAAAAGAATGGTACGTTACTTCCAAGCGATGCTTTTTTCTGGATAATGCAAATTATATTAAATTCTATCACGAGACAAGTTTGAGAGTGAGATGAGATAAAAAATTTATAAATAATAATAAGATAATTTATAAATAATAATGAGATATTTTCAATTAATGTTTTATGAGATTTGTAGTAATAGGAGAAAAAATTTTGAATAAAAAATATTATAAATTTAAAATATTATTAGAATATAATTTTTTAATATTATTTTTGTTTAAAGATTTGAAATTATTAAATTGTTTTTTATTTTTTAATTGAAAATTTAAGAAAATTATAATAATACGTTTGAAAGTAATTGTATGATATTTAAGAAAGGTATGAAATGATAATTTTAAGATGAAAATATTTTCAAACAAGCACTTGGAAGCAACGGAGAGACCCTTGGCTAGCTCCCTACGTACGTAGCTAAACAATTAGCCCACACAGTTGGGCAGTGACCCTTGGCTCTCTACGTAGCTAAACAATTAGCTAGCCACGCAGCATGGGCAGTGACCCTTGGCTGCCTACCTAGCTAAACAATTAATATTATAACATCAATTGTTTTCACAACTCAATCAACAAGCAAAGTCGCGCGCATTATTCTGATCTGTAACAAAATCAGATATATCTGCAGGCAAATAGATTATAGATAGCAAAGCTTGATGTAAAGCGGATAACTGGTAAAGCGGGTAATCCAAGAGCTGCAAATAGATGCAAAAACAGAATGCAGATAATGTCTTGAGGGTTTTAAAAAAGGATCTAATTGCCTACATGTCTTTGTGAATCAGAGAAGTCATGTAAGACCACAGGAAGTGCAGCAGCAGCTAGCTTTATGTAGATGATCAGATGAAGGTTCCCCAGTTTCAATCTAGACCAGTTTAATATATAAGCAGCTCAAATCCAAACTATGGTGAAGCTATGCATGGCAGCATACAGACGTACGGCTCCATAAGCAATAACGCATGCAGAACCTAAACATGCAGATTCTCTCAGATAGATAGCTAGTCACACAGGAAATTGCTCAGCCACACATTGCAGCTGATTGGACAGTCAAATACATTGCAAGAGACATCAAATATTTTCTAAGATCCGTTGAGAGCTGCACAGCTCATATTCAAGTACTATACTTGTGTGTGTTAAGTAGCACATGGGGAACGCTTTTGAAGCGCCAGCGAATCACGCCCAAGAATATATGATTTTTAGTTTAGTTCATCACTGTTGATAAGCGATAGATGCTTTTTAACATAAAATAGATACGTGGCCAATGTTGCTCCTTAAACCTAACTTCAATACAAGTACTATTTCGGCCAGCTAGAATTTATCACCGAAAATCATGTAAAGGCAAGAAAAATAAAAATTGGTGTTGGATCATGAAGTAAATCGTTTATCAGACTCACCTGAATAAATTATTCATTTTTATTCTGGAGTCTAGAATAATGCACAGCTTAATTATAGTATTATTAAGAAATAAATTTTATCTATAATACTATGTATTTCTAAATTTTAAAGTGATTTTTTAAATAAAAAATTCTTATTATGTATTGATTGTAAAAGTGCCAAATATATTTTTAAAAAAGATATTGAAAACCTTGCTTTTATGCATATTTTTGCCATATGGCAAGCTATTTAAGTGTATTTGATTTTGCTATGGAATATATTAAATGATCTCAAATTTCTATTCCTAATTTTCTTATTTGTGAATTCTTGCAGCAACCATGAATAAGAAAAAAGACAATGGGAAGAAGATTGTCACTCCTCCCCCAATTACTGACATTAAGCTTATTAAAAATGAGCATGTTACTCCATTAGATATTGCTAATAGGTTTACTACTCTTGACAGTATTCCTACTATTAAACCTGCTTCATTTTCATTTGTTCTTAGTGCATCTTATGATCCTTATGCTAAGCTCATTACCTCCACCCAATATTACCCTGCTTCAACAACTGATTATATTAAAAAAAAAATTTGCCAAGAGTCATTTTACAATGAACCATATAGGTCTATGTATACAAATCCTTTTAAAATTGCTTCCAGTTATTTTTTCCCTAATTTTCACTGGATTCCCAAGAATATTGCAAAAAACCTTCAATACTACTCTGCTATCATGTTCCAAACCGTTGCTTTTATTATTAAACTCATTTATGATAAGATTGATAAAACCAAATTGATCTATCACAGTGCATACATCTTGAATATTGTTACTGAAGGAAAAAGGGAAACCCATCCCTACAATTCTAGAAAGTGGGAAGCTCCCACTTTCTGATATTGTTTACTGTTACTATGCAGATTACATTGATGCCTAGTTATTCCAAATCCCAAAGATGACACTATTGATTTCTTAATTCTGACAAGAAATTCAAGATTGATTTTCCCCTCTTTGGTTCCTGAAATAGTAGCACCAATTTGGCCCTATTCCTGAAATCTTTCTTCATGAACTTCAAAAGGACATTAAATGTTTTGCTACTGCTTTCAAAATGGACTGACATAATTAGAAATTCACCTACTTCCTCCATTTTTGCAAGAAATCTAAGGTTCATTGGATCTTAAAATGGAGTTATGAACAGAATGGAGATATATTGATCCGTTATTGGTTCGTCAAGTGGTGGGACAGATATCTCCACACACAGGATGTCATTGATAATGTTGCCAGAGATTTTCCTTAAACTACTCCAGATCTCAAAAGCATTGAGGAATTCCCTGATGTTAAACAATTAACATTGTCTGAATACCCAATTACTCATGCCACTACCTCTACTAAACAGATTGCTAAACTTACTACTTCCTCTACTACATCTGACAAATCAAATAAATCTTCTAAATCCAAGAAGAAATCTGTTCTCCTAAGACTCAAGAAAAAAGATTTGATTTATTTATTGAAGAAGTCCCTTCAAGATGATAATGATAATTCTGATTATAAGTCTAAGACATCCTTTGAAACATCTGTTGATAATACTGATCTTTATGATAACATATTTGGACATGATCCGGAAACGACTCCAAGGCAATCCAGTGATTGATCCTCCATGCAGAAATGATGAAATTATTGACGTTGATACAAATCAACAATAGGCACTTAGTGGTACTACGTAATTAAGGAAACTATATATATCCATAAAAGGAAACTTTGTACTGCCAGGATTGTATAGGCTGGTCGTCATAAGCATCTTCAGCAGTATTATTGGAGATACTTTACGAGTCCTGATACAGAAAACACATTTTCACAACACAATTCACAATAATATTATAAAATAGAGGTATTTTTATAAAATAATATTATTTTTATAAAGTATTTTATAAAATTATCACTCATTTAATACATTATTGTAAAATATATTGTAAAAAATTTTATTCATTTTTCATAACAAAATAAGCAAATATTACTCATTATCGCTCGTATTGTACGGTTTTGGTTAGTCTCCAACAAGAAATCATGATCCTGTGAACTGGTGCGCATTTAAATGGCCAACAGAAAGGAAATCAGCCGGGCTGCTTCCCACGCGGCTGCAGTTCTTCATGGCAGAAGAAAGACTCAGCTATAGTATACGTTATTCACTGGTATTTATAGGCTTTAATTTGTTTATAATTCATCTATCTCATGAAACTTTCACGATTTGAGTTTCCATCAATTTCTTTTTTATTTTATATCTTATTATTATAAAACGCTATGTCTTTAAAAATTAACACTCATTTTCTAGTACGGTTTGATTGTGGAAATCAAGCAAGTAATTCCTTTCTGTTTTTATAGAACACTAATATTAATTTAACTGTCGTGAATTAATCTGTTCGAGTCATGAGAGAATAGTAAATCCAAAATAAATTATTCTTTTTGAAACATGTTTTTGTGCAATATTCGATTATCTCAATTTCCTCGAAGAGAATTAAAAAGAACAACGCCGAAATCTCTCTGGAAATGATTTCACAACCAGGCCGGCCTTACGTCAAAGCCATAAAATATATATGACAGCATGTGATCAGAAGATGCATGGAACCAGCTTCTTCTATCTCACCATTTCTATCCAAAATTATTACTGATCATCTTCATTCTGAAGTTATGGAATACATGCATGATTTTCCCCGACATGAGTTAATAACTAATCATTATTAATTAATAATTTTTCCCAAGAATTGTAAAAACGAAAACAAAACAAAACATAAAATAAATCACTCGATTGTGGTACTGCTATGGTCGGTATATTATAGTATTTATATGCGAAGTCATGGCGCCCATTCCGTACATTACCAACAACTTGCTGTTTGAGTGATTATTAAGAATTTGTACGATCTTTCTACTGCTAATTCGTTGGCCTTCCATTATCGAGGTAACGTTTTAATACGAGGCATTTTTTTATAAAATGATAATACAAACTGTTATTTTATAAAAAAAATATATCTTTTATCTAAAATGCAATTCCATAAAAAATATATATATATAAAAAAACACCTGTTTAAATTTACTGGTTCAATCCTAATTAATTTCCTCCCGGTAAAAGATATGAGCTCGATCGTTTGTAGCTTTTACGTACTCTCAACCGGACATCTTACTCGTTTGTTTTAATTTTATTATTCCTCTCAACTCATCTTATCTCATCTAGTCATTATAACTTTTTTTAAATTTCTACATAAAATAAAATAAATAATTCAACTTTTTTAAATCTTAAAACAAAAATAATAATAATAAATATATTCTAATAATATTTTATTCAACTTTTAACTTTAATTTCAATTAATCTCATTTCATCCACAAAAACAAACAGCTCACAATTCCAATCAGCTAGCAAGCAAAACTAAACAAGATTTAAGCCCCGGTTTCCGTGAGAGAAAAGATTAATACGCAATATCAACAACCAACAATATATAATTATAGGAAAATGATACTCTCATCACTGGTTCTTACCGCTTCGTGTTATTATTAAAATTTTTATTTTATTTTTTAATTTTTCATTTTACGTAATGATTAAGGATTTTTTTTTTAATAATATTCTGTTTTCTTTATTTTTTTAAAAAAAATATTTAAAAGTGTTAAAAAATACATATAAAAAAACAAAAAAAAAAGATCAAATATTCCTAACTGGGAGCTGGGAGTGGTGGACATAGGAGGACTTGGGGTATAACTGGTCTAGCTCGGTTCGATTTTGGACATATTTTAGAACCGAACCGGTATATATCGGTTTTGATATTTGAAGAATCGATATCGTACCAGTTATACTCATAAACCGATATTTTCAATTATTTACCGTTCAAACGGTATTAATCATACAGATCATAATTTAATTAAAAATATCATACTAATATTACACAAATTGTAATTCAAATATCAATTGTTCAAATGTTTTGGAACATCACAATATAAAGGCAATTAAAGAAAAAATAAATTTTAAGATTGTGATGATAGCATAGAGTTTTGGGACATCATTGATTGAAACTGTTCAAACATTTTTTGGTTATTCAACCGCAACCTCTCTTTTAATCTCGCATTTAAATCCGCTGCTTGATCTAATCAGGTCAGCAACTCTTTTTCCTTTGACCTTAATCATTTTATCTCAAGTGTTGCTTCCTACAATTCTTTAGTCTTGTCGTCACTCGATCTGGCTCGAGAAAATGATGATAATGTTGATGATGGCTTCATGCAACGTCCTAGGCCCTTCAAATATCTAGAACGTGATCCAAGAACTTGAGAAATGATCTGAGCATCGTTGACAGATGATTCATTAGATGGATTTACAGTAGTTTCCTTAAGAGATATCATCTGGTCCAAACACCATCACAATTTTTATGTACTTTGGCATACAATTGGGTCAGATCATAGTCAACATGACTTTCTTCTTCCTGCAAAAGGAAAATCTATATTATAACTTAAATTAGAAAAATGTATTATATATTAATATTTAACGAAGATGAGAATAACTTACCATTTTTTTAGGCAAATGATGAAAAGATCTAGAACCCGCATGATATCGTTAATTTTGATCTATTTGCTTGGTTCACAGTACTCCGTTGCTAAAAAAAATATTATGTCTATATGTTTAATACATCTATCATATACTATTAAAAAAAGATAGCAGCGATATTACCTGATAAGTAGGATCTTCAAACATATCACAAACCTTCTCCAATACGTTTGGTGGCAATGCTTGGAATGGATTTTGGTGCGCCTCTGCTGTAGTACGTACTGAAATTGTTATAGTATGCAATGCATCGACTTTTGTACCTTCGAAATGTATTCAACATCAGTTCTTCAACCATTAATCGATCCTCTCGTCAGCTAAAATTAAGTTCAAATTCATCATTTCAAAAATTATAAACAATTAGTATAAATACAAAATAAGTTTAAATTAACATATTATATACTTAATTGCTTGGGATGTAGTTTACTAACAATCAATGATTTTTTATATGGTCATTCACATCTTGGAGAACTTTAGACCAGGAGGATGTAGCCATCAGTGCATACGTGCGAGTAAGCATACCAACATAAGAAGCAAGCCACGCAGCCGAATCTCCAGAGCTACCAGTGTGATAATCAAGTTTATCAACTTTAATTTTACCCAATTTCCTTACTTTCTCTATGTAGACACCCCTCGTAGTGTCTCAACCTCGACACTGGCTTACAATAGCTATATATATAGTAGTTAAAATATATATTTTAATTAAATTATTTCATAGATATATATTACTTAAATTGAGCATAAAATGTGGTATTTAATTTGATAAAATACTTTGTTCTGGGTCTGGTGATGTTGGCCACTATTGATGGCAGGTAAACCACACTGGGAGTTGGTAATGGATGGGGATGGTGCACATATTGTTTTGCATTTGGGAGGCATATCTGTTTGAAATTGTAACAAATTATTATTCGAACAAACGTTACGGATATTTATAAAAATAATACTTACAAAAATATTTAGTTGAAATTCATTCACTATCAGTTTTGCTAGACCAGTCGCCCTCATTCTCACTAGACACTTCAGTTGATTCATCTTCTTCTGACATTTCACCCTCAATTACTTCAGGTTGAACATCTTCTCTACACAATGGGATCATGTCATATTGGCTTAAATCAATAAATAAATTGATGCCTGATTCGTTTTCTTGATATGCTTCTTCATTTGCTGAACTATCAACTTCTTCATGTGGTTCGTCTACCTCTGGAATGTAATCATATATATTTCTTGGTGCAAACTTCTCCACTACCCGCCATGGGTTCCTGTAATCCGGATCATCTAAATAAAAAACTTGATTCGTTTGGAAAGTGAGAACGGAATGATCGTCCTCATACCATGTGCGAGATGTATTGACACTCACAAAATATTTATCGTTACGCACTCCCAACCTAGGATTTGAGACATCCCACCAATTACATTTAAACAACTAGATCATATATCTCCCCCACGTACTTTAACGTTACGATATCTTCCACAATTTCGTAGAAGTCAATGTTATCATCTCATGGCTTCCTTCAACTATGACCCTACAATTTTAAGTTTTCCTATATCGTTCTCTATCAACTGTGTGAAAATTATATCCACGCACCAAACATCTTGAGTATTGAATGGCCCACCTAGATGGAGCACATGCCAGAGCATACAATTCTGGTGAGATTTCTTTTGAATTTTCATCATATTTCAATACAACCTACATCAATAAATATTATTATAGTTATATCAATGTTAGATAGAAATTTGTGGAGTTTAGTAGTATATAGTTTGTATTATTACAAGATAGGGCATTACAGTAATACCGTACATTGAAACCACGAGGCAAATTCATCTTCATGCATCTTTTCTACATCAGTTAAACAATTCGTGTAAAGTAGTTGTATATGTTCAATGTGCATGTTTATGTGAACTATTAATTTGTAACAAGTAATACTGTATTATTATACATGAACTTAAATTAGATACTATTTATTTATAGAATCATCACTAACCTCAAGTAGTGGCTAATCTTTGCGCAGTTATTCAAGACATATCATCAAACTCTCGCCCATATAGGTCATAACCCCTTTGTGTGCCTATGAGACGTACGATCTGGGAAAATACGAAAAATAACAATGAGACTCTCATTTGTCCACCTTCATAATTTTGACCTGGTCTGATAAATCTAGTATCAACTCCACGGAAATACATTGAACAAAAGGTATGTCACTCATTATTAATATATAACTATGCAATCGAACCTTCCGGACGAGTTTTATTCCCCACAGATCGCTTAAGTTTTCTAAAAAACCGTTCAATAGGATACATCCATCTATACTGAACTGGGCCAACGACTAAAGCCTCCCGAGGTAGGTGCACAACCAAAGGATCTATTATATCAAAGAATGAAGACAGATACAAACTCTCCAATTTGCATGATATCACTATAATGTCAGCTTCCATTTTTAACAATGTATCAACTTTTACCGTTCTACTACAAATGTCCCTGAAAAAATTTTCCTAATTTTGTGAGAGCTGTACGAACATCTCAATTAAGTTTTCCACTCTCACCAACCAGCAACAGATGCTACAGAAAGACATGACAGCTATGAATTTTAAAATCAGTTATTTTCCAATCATGCGTTCGAACAAATCTTGACATGTTAGAAGCATAATGATCGGGTAATTTGATTATCATAAACCAATCACAAAATTTCTTTCTCTCATCATTTGAAAGTGTATACCACCATCCGATGGGCATATAGGCTGACGACCCATTATCTTGTAAATGCAACTCCGATCTTATCCCCAACTCCTTTTAATCTTTACGAGAGTTAGCTATATCTTTTGTCTTCCCTTCTATTGACATCAAAGTACCTAATATATTCTCATATATATTTTTTTCAATGTGCATAACATCTAGATTGTGGCGTAGTGTCAAGTTAGACCAGTATGGCAACTCGAAAAAATATTTTTTTTGTCCAATTCAACTCCGCTGCTTGTCATTTTCTCTTTCGAACTCTTGTATCTTTCCCAAATCTATTTTCTGAAACATCATTTAACTGTGCGATAATATCATTCCCAGACAACTCTAGCGGTAATGACCTACGTTCAACCCTTCCATCAAACATCGCTCTATTTGAATGCCATATATGATCATGTGGTAAATATCGACGGTATCCCATTAAACATAATTTCCTATCATTTGTCCCACGTTTGTGCTTTTGCACGTCTAATTTATTATTTTCTCGTTCGAACAGAATTTACTAACCATTCGAACCCGAAAATAGGGAAGCGGGAAACATTTCCCGCCTGGATCAATTCAGCTCACACCCGTTCAAATGTCAATTATATACGTTCGAACTGATAATTGAAAGTGTAATATAGTGTAAATTGATCCCACCACAGCTTATCAATGGCGCCAACATATTATATAAGTTCGAACGCTATAAATTTTCATTCGAACACGTAATTAAACCATTTAAATAGTAATAATAGGCAATTCGAACGTACATTATATATACAATTATATTATATATCAAATATTATTATTATATCTTTATATATATAAAGTGGCTATTAAACGGTAAATCTTGTTTCAACAGTTTTTGTTGTTTTCTCGTTAAAGTTAACGTCATTCATCTAAATTCGTCCATGTACTGTGAATGTAACGGGCGTATGGAAGTTATTATGGATCGACCATCATATTTGACTTAAACTTCATTAAATACTGCATTTTGATTGATAATTTCAAAACAATAATTTATTGGCTGTTTTATGCCCATTTAAAAATAATTTATTGATTGTTAATTTTAAACGACTGCATCTGTATTAATAACTTAAATTATCCTCTGAATTTGAAAACAATAATTTATTGCCTATTTATGAAAGAATTTTCACTCATTCAAATTATGAGAAATGAGAAAATTTCATTGAAATTGTTAATTCTAAACGACGCAATGTTGATGCCTTATTTATGACTCATGAAACAGCTAAATTTTCACTGATTGAAATTATCAGTTCACGGATTTATCTCTAATTCAGGTCGTATATATTCAAATTTAATAATAACCTAAACCAAGTATTTAAGTCCATCAAACATTTTATCTATTATCAATTCATGCCAATACATCTGCATACACATGTATTCTGTCATTCATTGTATTTACTCTATTAGACATTATTCTCGTCTAATTAACGTTACAATTCTCCAATTGACAATTACATATTAAAAAAATAAATACAAATGAATAAAATTTAGAGAATAACCCACACAAACGCATCAAGTACACCTTCACAGCCGAAGAAATCCCCTCTATTTCTCATTGAGTTTGTATTCATCTTTGTGCTGTTGGAAGCTACTAGAGATTTACTCTGGTTGAAAGTATTGATCTATATTAATCAGCATTTTTTAGTTCTTCAAATATATGGTTTATGTTTATCTTCTCTTCTAAATCCCAAAATCAAAATTTCCCTCTATTTTGATTCAGATTGTATTGATCTTTCTACTGTTGGGAGGTATTCAAATTTTGCTGGGTTTAAGGTAATCATCGGTATCTTTATTAATCTGTTTTATGTTAACTATTAGAGAAAAAATCATGTTTTGCCTTCAAAATCTGCATATTTCACACCAATTTTCTATCAATAAGTTACTAAAGATTAATAAAGAAATTTAAATAAACATCTGGTGCATATAACTAATATTTCATAATTTTGAAAGTATCAAACTAAACTATCCTAAATCTAAAATTTTGAAAGGAAGAATCTAAAACCCATAAAAGTTTTTTGTTTAAAATATCCTAAACTACCATATGCTTACTATGTTGTGTTCTTTATGCTATTGTAAACTTCTTTTTTTAGGTATAGGGAGTTTTTGAGTTGAATGGGTATAAAATTATACACAATTAAACCATAAATGAATAAATCAAAGCATGAAATCACGACAAAATAAAGAAACAGAATACTTAATAAAACATATACTTACAAAGTTGAAAGAAAGATATGCTAAACTCCGAAGCCCCTCACCCAAAACCTGAAAAGAAAGCACCAAAAATAGAATATAAAGTTACAATTTGATTTTAAAATTACATTTTAATAAACAACTAAATAGAAGAACATGCAAAACAAAAAACACGGAAAAATGAACAAAATAGAATTGAAAGTATGATCTCGGATTTGATGGGTATAAATTATACACACAGAAATACAAGTATGTATGCATATACAAATATGATTGAGCACTCATAATTTTGTGTGGGCTACCTATTAGTTTTTTTTTCATAGTACTTTAATTATTTTCCTTTTATTTGAATATAATATACCAGATAGAAATAATCCTATAATAAACCCATTTCAGAAACATCCATGAGCACAGTGTGTAAAAAATATGCAATAATTTCCATCATAAATAGCAAGATCTTAAGCAGAGTGAGGGAGAAGGAAGAAGCTGAGAAAGAGAGAGAGAGAGGGATCAGGGGAGTAGGTTTGGGAAGAAACAGAGAGTGAGGGTGGGATTAAGGGATGAAGACTGAAGAGAGAAGAACATAAATGAGAGAGAGGAGAAGGCTTGGAAATTCGAGAAAGGAGACAGAAAAGCTGAAGAGAGAGAGAGAGGGAACGGAGAGATGATGGAAGTGAAATGAGAAATTTACATATAGAAGGATATTACTAATATACAATATTTATGTATATTTTTTTTTCTTTGAAATTTAGTAATGCATTAATAAAACTTGAAGCAGCATTTATATGTTTATGCGATTGACGCACATAAGCCCTCTCTATCTCTCTCTCTCTATATATATATATAATCAAGAAAAAAAGAAACAAATGAAGCAAATAATAAGAAAAAATCCAAAATGAACAATTAAAAAGGAAGAATTGATTGTTTAGCAAGAAATTTTTATTGATTGGCTTTTTTTTTCATTTTTTTTTTTTAGCTAAGTTCATATAAACCAAACACTCAACCTATATAAATCGGAAGATACAAAATTTTAAAAGATAATAATTAAAAACTAAAAAAATGTGTAAATATGAATGATTTAGATACAATAAGAAATTTATTGACACAAATCACATGCCACATTGATTGATCTCTTTCTCCAAGATTCAAACCATCCCCTTTCCCCCAAAAATCAACAATAAAAAAAAAAAAAAAACTAAAAAATCACAACATCCAAATAAAAAATTAGTAGACAATTTTTTAAAATAATCAGTAGAGAAATAATTCGTAGTTGCTTGGAATATGGAGTTAAGTTTGACAAATAGTTTCTAAAACATTTTTTGTATGTGATATTGAAATATGCTTTTGTTAGATTCCAGTTTCATAGTATTTTATCATTTGATTATTTATTTAATTGAGCGTAAGAAATAATTGTTATTTATTTCTTTCATATTGCTTGTGTGGAACAGTATCCAACAGTTGAAACAATCATTTCCTTCATTAACATAATGGGAAGTGGTAAGATTCTGTAACAAAAATTTTAAGAAAAAATTTACAAACGAAAATATAAAACTCTATAAAATTTAAGTTTACAAACTATTTTTTGAAGATCATGGAAAACAACCTGCAAAAGGAATTCAGTATAGAGATTTACCATAAGAGAAAAAGGAAGAGATTTGTAGAAAATAAAGAGAAAAATAAGAATATCCAAAAGCAACTCGATTCGTATAAATGATTCAATATCATTTGGTAATGATGATTTCGATACATCTGTTGGTAATCAAACGACTACGTCGATTGCTCGATATTCAAACAATGATGTTCAATATACAGACAACATTCAAGACTTTAGTCTTGTTCAAAGAGTATCAAAGGGACAACGGAATTCTGATATTCATATTTATATCATTGAAGATGATTCGTCTCGTGAAGTATGTGTACTTCCTAGTGTTGATGTCTGTGTCATTAATTCAGAGACAAATTCATCCATAAACAATATCTCATAATCTTCTAATAAGCTCTTTATCTAGTTGGTTCAGCTCTAATCAGTTTTCTATATTTCTTATTCAACCATCATTCTGTTCTTTTTCTCTTAGATTTCGGAATATATTATACAAATAGGATTCATATGATATTCGAGAGGAGTCAAGCTACGAAATAAATATACTGACACCTTGTAGGGGTAAAAAACAAATATAAAATTATTTGGTTCTTTTAATTCAATCATCAAATCAATATGACAAGTTTGCGTATATTGCCTTATTTTCATTTTTCAACAAAATAGGTCAGTCGCATCACGATTCTATTGGATTTAGACAATTGTTGAAGGTAGTGTCATCTGAATCATATTCTCTGCCATTAGTACTCAGCTGCATATATGGTAAAGCAGAGCAATTCCACCATGAAACAACTAACTTTTGCTGTGTTGATGCGAAAATTGCTTTAGCCACAAATGATGTTCCTAATCTGCTTTATGCGTTGTTTACCTCCAACACAGATGAATCTACACATTTTAGGACATACATTCAAACTTATAATAACAAGTTCGCTTTGACATCCTTTGGAGTGAAATTTAATAAAGATCTTTACAGGAGAAATAGAGGAATTTATACTTTCAAAACTCAGGGACAGATCTATCACTATATCAATGATTTGCTTCCTTCAAATGGTCGTCCTTCTTATCTCCAGTTGTATTTCTATAATACGGAGCATGAATTAGAAAATCACATTTCTGATTCAAAAAGAATGGATCCATCAATTGTAACTCAACTCATCGATACTCTTCGCATCAATCCGTATTCTATTTTTTTTTTTTTTTTTGCTCTCTTGGTGATTTACCAGATTTGAAAAATCAAATAATTCATATAAGATCAGATGTTGGCCTAGATCAACATGTATTCAATGCCTCCACATCCTCACAAGTTGCAGCAATATGGGTATAAAATAATAATGGAGATCAACTAAGAGGACGTGACATCTCTGTCTTTAACCATTCTAGTGGAAGTCATATAGTTCAGTACTATTTTGGGTGTTATGATCCATTGCAAAATCCGTTGTTATTTCCTTTTGACGATATTGGTTGGCATCAAGGGATTGAAAGGGTTAGCAAAGGAAGTAGATCTATATATAACGAAACAAACTAATCAATAAATTCACAACAATCAGTGACAACAGAAGAATTACTTGCAAGAGAATAACGAGGTTAGATTGTAGTATTAATATTCAAAAATTTCATTTAGTATGTACATCCAATTTAGTAATATTTCATTCACATTAAACTTTTGTAGCATTAAATAGAAAAATGAATGATCAAATTGTTTCATACTTTGAATATTATTGCTACAAATTACAAATAAGAGAAAATGTCAGATCAACTTTCTGGTCGACTATTGCAACAATTTGTAGTATATATGTATGTTAAGATCGAAATATCAAGATTAGATTATTTTAGAAATAAGCAACAATATATTCGATTAGAGTTATATCAAGGTATTGTTGAAACCATTATGCTTGGGGAAACAAACGCTTCTAATGTTGGAAAACGGATTATACTGCCTTCATCATTTATTGGAGGTCCAAGTGACATGAGAAAATTATATATATGTAAGCAATGGTTTTAGTTCAGTGTTATAGCAAACCAGACATTTTCTTAACAATGACGTGCAATCCAAACTTGCAAGAAATTACAAATGAACTAAGTCTGCATGAGGAGAGTCAGAATCGACCTGATTTGGTTGCTCAAGTCTTTCATGCAAAATTAGAAAAATTAAAGGATCAATTATTCAAGAGGCAAATATTTGGTAAAGTCTTAGCATATGTCTACGTTATTGAGCACCAAAAAAGAGGTCTTCCACATGCACATATTTTAATTATCTTCCAGAAGAATTAAAAAGTTTATACGCCTAAATCTTTTGATCAGATCATATCAGCAGAGACACATGATAAAAATACAAACTTGCACTTGCGTAATGCTGTTTTCAAACATATGATCTATGGACCATGTGGAGTCTTGAACCCATCAAATATTTGTATGAAAAAAATGGTTGTTACAAAAGTAATTATCCAAAAAATTATGCATCTGTTACAATCATTGGAAATTATTGCTTCCCAATATATAAGTGTCCAAACAATGAAATAATTGTCAAAATCAAAGGCCAAAATTTAGATAATCGTTGGGTTGTTCCATATAATCCATATGTGCTTGCAACATTTGACTATCACATTAATGTTGAGATTTGTTCTACAATAAAAGCAGTCAAATATCTTTATAAGTACATTTATAAAAGGCATGATCGTGTTGCTTTCAACTTGATTTTTGAACAAAACAATCAACAAGTTGATGAAATCCAACAATTCCAATCGGCCAGATGGATTACTCCCCTTGAAGCTATGTGTAGAATATATGGCTTTATTAGTAATGAAATGTACCCAGCAACGTATAGTTTACATTTACATCTGGAGGATCAACACCTAGTGACTTTCTGAGCAAATGACGATCTAATCAGTGTTGTCAATTTAGATCGTTCTAGAAAATCGATATTAACAGAATTCTTTACATTTTCATCTATTTTTTACATTAAATCGAGTAGATGAGAATGCAAAGAGATTACTGTATAAAGAATTTCTAAAATATTATCTTTGGAGCCAACAATACAAAGATTGGACTCTTCGGTAAAAGAAAACGTTATAAGTCGTATTGTTACAACAAATCCATTTGAATGTAAGAGGTATTATCTGTGAATATTGCTAAATCATGTAAGATGACATTTGTCGTTTGAAGATCTTAGGACAATTGATGGTGTTGTGGCCCCAACATTTCGCGAGGCAGCAACAATGCATGGTTCAATATAGAGAGATAGTAGCTTAAAAGATTGTTTACATGAAGCATCTCTATATCAAATGTTGTCCAATTTGGGATAGTTATTTGCAACAATATTGATTTATTGTAATCTAACCAATCCGAGGAAGCTTTGGGAACGTTTTGAGCAAGATATGTTAGTTGATTCTAAATCAATATAAGATTTTATATCAAATGTAAGAACCCAAATATTGAGCTCAATCTCTTTTACAATTGAATCAATGGGAAAAGATATTAATTCCTATCATCTTCTTGATAACGACATCTGCTTTGATAAAAAAGAATTTCAATCTAGAGAAATCAATGATGAATTGGTTGTTAAAATTTCAGAAGAAGATATTGCCGCATCAGAATCTCTTAATAGTGAACAACAACATGTCTATAATGCAATGCTAGAAAAAGTATTTGCAAATCAAAATGCTGCATTCTTTGTAAATGGCCCAAGTGGGACAGGGAAAACATTCATGTACAAGGCACTTCTCGCAACAGTACGATCAAGAAAATTAGTAGCACTTGCAACTGTTTCATCAGGTGTTGTTGCATCTATTCTTTCGGGAGGTCGAACAGCACACTCACGTTTTAAGCTTCCACTTGATACTAACGAAAGAAACACGTGTTGTGTCAGCAAACACAGTACCCTGGCAAACTTATTTTATGCAGCAAAATTAATAATATGGGATGACACTCCAATGACAAGAAAACAACACATAGAAGCATTAGATAAAATGACACGAGACATCAATGATTCAGATGTAACATTCGGTGGAAATGTTGTTTTCGGCAGAGAGTTTTTACCGGTTTTACCCTTGGTTATTAAAGGAACACGACAAGAACATGTTAATTCCAGTTTGGTTTATTCCTATTTATGGCCTACATTAATCAAGTTTCGATTAATTGAAAATATGCGAGTAAGATTGGATCCCATTTTTTCAGATTATGTGTTAGAAATAGGTAACGGAATGCCACCAAACACAGTTGATGAAACCATAAAAATTCTGAATGGGATGCTTGTTCCCTATGATGGTGGCAGCACTCCTTTAGATCATTTAATAGAAGATGTTTTTCACAATATTCAATAAATATTTCAACTATGATGAATCAGGTCATATTAACACCAAAGAACGATTATGTTGTTGAAATAAATGCATTGTTAATTCATAGGTTCCCAGGTGAAGTTCAGCGATATTACAATTTTGATGAGACAATAGATGCATCTGAACAATCAGTTATAGAAGCTTTCTTAAATACTCTAACCCCAAATGGACTTCTGCCTCATGAATTATTACTCAAGAAAAGTTGTCTCATCATGCTGCTTAGAAACATTAATCCTTCAAAAGGGCTATGCAATGGAACCCGTTTAATTTGTCGAGCTTTTGATCGAAATATCATAAATGTAGAAATTACAGTTGGACACCATATTGAAAAAAGAATGTTCATTCTAAAGATACCATTCTTACCAAATGTTGATGAAAATAGTGATTTTCCATTCAAACGAACACAGTTCTAAGATTAAGTTTCACAATGACTATAAATAAGTTACAAGGGTAGACTTTGGATTATGTTGGGATTTATTCACCTCAACCAGTTTTTTCACATGGTCAATTATATGTGACTTTACCAAAGGCGAAGACAGCATCTACAGTGAGGATTCTAATACGACCAGTGTCCATTGAACGACGTGAAAAGAACTGCACAAAAAATATTGTGCTTACAGAATTACTAACATTATCATGTTTGAATTAATGTTATACAGGTAACTAGATTTAATTGCATAGTTTCAATTTATTGTCTATTATAATATTAATCTCTATATGACTAATATTTAGTCATTTAATTAAATGTCTTCATCAATATTTTTAGTAGTTCATGAATTTAAATTAAGATATGTTATACTTATGCATATGATATTTTTGTATCTGAAAATGGGAAAAAATACGGATGGTGTATACATCAATAAAGGATATCACTCCAAATGCAAATAACTGAAAAATTAAGATGATCGTTGCAGAGAAGTCACCTAAGCGAACAAGCCAACACACAACAAGGAAGTACCAAAATCTAACATTAATTGATCAAGAGGTATAATATTTCTTAGCATATATTATGTTTCCAATTTTTTATATTCTTTGAAATTGAAGGTTTTTAAATTCTATCATATTATATAAAAATATTAATGATGTTGCATTTATTTATTTATCTTTTACAACATATTTTGTTTAAAAAAATAAAAAATACCAAAATTATTTAAAAAAATATTATAATAAAATAATCCTCATAATTTTATATAATACACTATTAATCACAATTATTTTTGTTATTGGTCCAGGGAAATCGAGTGCAGGCAACAAAGTTTGGAATTCATATAGACCCCTGGGACAACGGTTTAAATATTTATAGTCGTATTATATCAGCAATGCACATGTCAAACTAGCATATCCAAAGTACAAAATTGGAGAATAGCAATATCAATGGACTCTGAACTTAAGAACAATAATAAGAGATATTCCACAAAATGAAGAGCAAATAGAGATAATAAAATATGAGATCGAGATAATAAAATATGAGATCGTCTCATTCATGGACTTAAAGGCTTATAAAGGGTCGATTAGAGAAATAGGTAATTTAATTTTAATTTTATTATAAATTAATTATCAATAAATTAACATTTCATATTTGAATATTTAGATATTTTAGCTGTTGCAATCAAAACTAAGTCAACTAAAGAGGTAACGACAGCCTTTGGACCAACAACAATCCAAGAGATATATGTTACTGATGAAAGGTAAAAAAATTCTTATAACTTCTAAATTCTTTTAAAATTGAGTTCCAATATTAATTTAGGAAAATTCTATTAATTCTTTTAATTATTTCAATTTTATAGTTTGAACCCCATATGTTTGACTATGTGGGGTTGATTTGTCCAAGATGAATGTCAGAAAATATCAGAAATTATTGAAGATAAACCAATAATACTTGGAACAAAAATATCTGTTGGATCAAATAACGGTATTTATAATAATTAAGCAACTTAGATCTTTTTCCATATTGTATATACTTACATTAATATTGATTTCAATTTCAACAAAGGATTGTCTCTGTCATCACGTCCGTTAAGTAACTTTAGAATCAACCATCTTCTTCCTGAGACAGCTACAATGAAGCAATGGTAATTCTCGCAAATTAACAATTACATATTAATGCACTTATATTAGGGTTAATTATTTGATTTTTGTAATTTACCTATATATTTCATTTCCATATATTATTCTTCATTTCTGAATTTTAAAGGCGGATAATAATGATTTAATAATTAAAAGTATCATTGCAAGATACTTGACATACCCATCTGCCCCTCTATCATCTATTGGTATTCGAGAATTTGTGAAGAATTGCGATATTGCAAAGTTGATAAAGAGTTTGCAACCCATGGCGGTAAATATTATTTTATTAGTAATAAATTAAAATATTTACACAAGTATTTCTTCTAAAAATTGATTATGATTTAATGTAGAAAGTAAAATTCTGGATAGAGGCAAAGATAAATATGATTGACTTGGCCCAAGTATTTTATTACATGTCATGTGTTGGCTGTAATAAAGGAATTGGATATAAATACAATGAAAGTTTTGTTTGTATATATTGCAAAAGCCAAGGGGTCTGCAAACCACAGTATGTATCTTATAATTTTAATTTATAATTGATATCTAATTTAATTTATAATTTAACAATATTCAAATTGAAAATAATATATTCAATGCATTTAAAGTGCTAAGGCACATGTTGAACTGGACAATAATACTAGAAAGCTAGTTGCTACTATGTTTGGTGAAGTAGCAGAAGAGGCATTTGGTTGTTCAGTAGTTGAGTTGATGGAATATGCTGGAGAAGTATCTTTTAAAATTTTTATTCAAAAATTGAGTTTGGTTATAATGAGTTAATTAAAAAAGAAATTGGATTTTTATTAATTATGAAAATCTATTCAAAATTTATTTTGTATGAACATCGACCATATATTAAAAGCGTTGTGGAGAAATTATAAAAAAAAAATTAGAAAATTCAAGTTTATGTAGATTCAGAGAAACAGAAGGGGAAAAAACATAAACATTTTAATGTCCGCTCTATTAAGGCAATGCAAGATAAGGAAGATGTTCGATCATCATCCTACAATCAAAATTATCTCCAACAACTTCATTAAACTATGGGCGGTGTTTATTTATAGGACCATGTTATAGTTTCTATTAATACTCTTCTTTTATAATATATTATAGCGTGTAATTATTTATAAATTACATAAACATTACATCGTTACTTAATTAACCAAAAACATTACGTCCTTATTAATAAAAAATTAGTTCATAACAAAAGAAAAATTAAATATAAACTAGGCGAACGTGCATTGCACGTTGCTTTCACCTAATATATAAAAGTATAGGTATATATAAGTATAATATTTATGTTAAGAATATATATAAGTTAATAAGTATAATATAAGTTAAGAATATATATAGTAGAAGCTAAGGATATAGTACTGTACAAGACTATATAATTATATAGTAGACCCATATAAGTATTATAAGTATATTATATAAGAGTATATTATATAAGTATATTATATATAAGTATACTATATAGTATTAGCATAAGTATATACTATATTATATATCTTCTTATTAGTATAAGTATATATATTCTTATAGTTATAAGTATGTATTATATATAAGTATATTATATATTATAGTTGTATATCTAACTATATAATTATATACTACTATATATAATATATACTTATAGTTATAGTTATATATATTTGTATATACTACTATATATAATATATACTTATAGTTATATATATTTGTTAACTTATATTATAGTTGTATATATAAGTATAATATATTGTAGAATATTATAAGTATATATAAGTAGTATATAAGTATTAGTATAAATAAATAATTAAGTATAAGTATTATATAAGTAGTATAAGTATATATACTATATTATATAACAAATATAATAATAACTAACGCAATATTTTTTTCCCTTTGGAACGGTATTCGTAAGACGTTCGAACGGGTAAAATATGAAACCATTTGAACGTCATAGCTAGCCGTTTGAAATGTACAAAGTAAATATTGGCGACATTAGAATGCAAAAATCGATTCCATTCCGCCGCTCCAGTGCCAGCAGCTGTTAAACACCGCCGTCAAAGCCATCATCCACCACTACTCTCCAACCTGCAATAGATATATTCTCTTCCCAACATTTTTACCGATTAATTTATCCTAAAACTTGTTTTAAATGGTTTGAAAATGGGGTTTAAAAAAAAAAAAATCCATTTCAATCCCATAGTTGGCTGGAAATGGAGGACGGGATGGCTCTATGGTCATCCCCATCCCAACCTCTCATTATTGTTATGGGAGGAAAAATGAAGGTTTTAAATCGATTATTTATGATTTTGGCAACGAGTTCGATCTAAAAATATATGTTCGAACGTGTATTAGACGCTCGAACGGTAATGAATGGTGATCGTTCGAACAACAATTATAAGGTTCGAACGGAAATTTATTTTTGTTCGAACAGATATTTATTACCTGTCGAACGCACTGTAATACCATTGGAACGTGTTGTTAGTCATTCAAACGGTACATTTCTTATTTTAATTTTTTGTTAGATATAATTACCTTGATCTAATTATAATTATGACATTTTGTAATCATTGTCCTTAATTTTATAAATTAAATTTAGTGTTATTCCAATGGCTTCTCGAGGAAAGAAGAGGGTCGCATCAGGGCAATCATCTAGCTAAGAAGTCTGAGAGAGGACTACATTGTTGGAGCGCCAGGTGAAGATAGATAATTTTAAGGACCTTCTGTGGGAGAGACATTCTCTCGCATCTAACTTTCTCAATCGTGGTTGGACACCGATCATCGATCAGAAGGGCAAAGGGACGGACAAGATAGTTTCCTACATCAATCTTGTATCTAAGTTGTATAGAGAACTTGGTCGTGCCAGCCAGGAGGATGACGCATACACCTTCTTCATTCAAGGCATCTCAGTACAATATTCAGTTGATGCAGTTGCTGATTTTCTTGGTATTACTTGACTGACCACTGCATATCCTAACATGGTGCCTAGAGAGTTTACATCTGCAAACAATGGGGAGACTGCAGAGGAAGAGGATATTGTGATGCTTGATGAGATCGATGGTCTCACTGATCATGAGGTTCGTCAGTTGGTTATGGGTCCAGATACTCCTTCCTATGATGGGAGCAAGAACATCAAACATGTGGACTTATATAGTTTTTTCAATATCATGAACATTATAATAGCCAACAACATCGATCCGCGACTGCACAAGGCTGAGGTGAGCATGGACCGGGCACGATTTATGTTACGGGTCACTCGTGGGGTGCTTATCGACCTAGCGAGATATATATTCGCTAGGATTTGATCAGAGGCCACCTATATTACAACAGGTAGAATTTTATTTTATTCAGTGTATTTAGTTACTCCTTTTGATATATATAATACTTATACTTGTCAAAAAAAATTTATGACAAATATATTGCCGTTTGGAGTCCTGCTCACATGATTTCTTTTAACGAAAGGAGTCAGGCCAAATGCGTTTGAGCATGTTTGAGAGCCGAATTGACAGATCAACTCGACGACCTTGTCTCGTAGCACCGGACACTCCAGATTTAGTATTCGTGCACCCACTACAGAGGCAGTCGACACTCAGGGAGGTGCACAGGGCATATTTGGCAAAGTTTTAAATTTCGTACCGTATCGGCCGGTACGGCCGAAATTTTTCGTTTCGGCTGTCCGGCCGATACAGGTACTATACCTATTCCGTACCGGCCAAAATACCGGCCGGTACCGGTCATACCGGCCTCAATTTCGGCCTGTACCGGCTTATATTTCGGCCGGTACCGGCCGATATTTCGGCCTGTGTTTTTTTTTTTTTTTTTCATTGTTTCGTTTTTTCAAACTACAAACTTATTTTTTAACCCTCAATTCAGACTAGACTATTTATAATTTATATATATATGTATTTGTATATAATTTATTTATATATAGACTATTATTTTAGAATATAATTTTTATATATATTTATATATATAATTTATTTATAGATCGACTATCCCGAAACGTTATCCCGAAACGCTATCTCGAAACGGTACCGGTACCGAAATATTTCGTTCCAGTGCCTTGACCGGTACGCTATCCGGTACGGTATTCAAAACATTGATATCTGGTGAGGTATCTACACAGGGTGCATCTTGCAGTGCTACTCGTGAGGAGATTGCAGATATCGTATGTGCAAAGATGCGTGCACAGACATCAGAGATCATTGATGCAGCCAGAGTCGCCCTCGCAGAGACTGAGTCAAAGCTCATGTCTCGAGTGACTGATATTGAGACACACCTTACTGGAATTTGAGGCGATGCTACACGATCTGGCCTAGTAGTGTATATATTATATTTGCATTAAATGTGTTTTTTTGTGTTGACAATCATGACTATTTGTATTTTGTATATTAATTTAAATATTCAAATAGTCATATATTATATTCCCGCCATACATTATATTTTTGGGATGCAATTAATGTATGGTTTTTATTTTTAGTATTTGTTAGCTTGTTTATTGTTAATTATGTTTTTTTTTTTCATTTTACTTACAGTTTACGATAATATAAAAAATGACACTATAAGTAATATTTATTTAACATAAAATAAATCACAAAAAAAAATTTTACATTAATTACATAAAATTAATTTATAAATTCGTAAATATTTTATGTTTCGTTCGAAAAAGTTTTAAAAAAAATTCCGCCAATTTTAATAAATGATCCGTTCGAATGCATAAATGTTGTGTTCGAACGCAATATGTGTAGTTTGAACAATCTTGCAACCTTCCCACCAAATTTTCCCACCAATCTTTCCCGTTTGAACAAACAAATTGAGGTTCAAATGAATTTTTACTTTCTCCAGCAAAATAAATTACTTCCTTGCCAAAATTACTATTTGAACAAATTATAAACCATTCGAACAAATATTAATTTTATGTTCAAACGGAATTGTTGCCATTCGAACGGATTTTGACTTTTTAAGACGATTTAATTCATCACAGAAGATCTAATTTGAATTGATATTTAGCCGTTTTAATATTTTTATAAAGTCATTTATTTTTCGAGACGAAATTACTTTTGTTGCAGTTGCCGGATCATTACAATTTTGTCCCTAAAATTACTAAAATTTGTTGCGGTGTTAGCTAGCACGACTCTAGTACGCTATCACAATTACACTGGGGCCATTACAAGTACTCTATCAAGTGCATGGCCGTACGTACATGGGTAGGAAATTAACATTTATGCCTTTGGATTTCCAACCAATACTGGTGAAGACGGTACGTACGTACGTAGCAATTATTTGAATTCATAGAAGTTGGTGAATTTGTAGTTTTCTTCGCGGTAAAAGATTAAGACGTCGTTTATATTCGTAATTCATTTCAATTCATTTTAATTTATTTTATTATTATTTATTATTATTTAATAATTTTAACTTATAAATTTTACTACTATTTATAATCCATCTCATACTATTCACAATCTATCTCAATTCATCTCAACTTATTTTCGAATCCAAACAACACTTTATATTGTTTAGAAAAGCTGATGATGAGAAAGAATAAACTGACTCGTATTAGAAAGTTGAAACTAGCTAGGCTTGAATTAATTAAGCAAATACGGTCGGCACTGTTTCACTCGAGGCAATGGCTGGCCATGCAGCGTTGAGTACTACATAATAGGCTAATAGCTAAATAATGTTATATATAGCGTGAGGAAGCATTAATATTTAATAAAGAAAGAGTGTTATTTAATATAGACAGTGTGTTATTTAATATAGAGTACGACCACCACACAGCCATCCATCCAGTCATATATCATTCATTATTCTCATGTGTTGAGAAAAACTCAATTCTCACGGACCAATAATGTTGAAAGAGAAATCAGCCCCAGTACTGCATGAAATCAGCCCCAGTGGCCCCAACTAAGTGTGCATCGGACAGTGAAGTTTGGTTCGCCCAATTAATACTCGGCTCTTGATCGTCAAACCCACTTATGATACATGTGGCTGCTCTTTGGACATCACCTTCGCAGTCATCTAACATGTTTTTCCACCAAAGATTCGGTTCTTCATCGAGCCCACTTATGGTGCATGTGGCTCTTTGAACATCACCTTCACAGTCATCTAACATGTTTTTCCACCAAAGATTTGGCTCTTCATCAAGCTCGTTACTTATTGTAGCATAGGTAATTTTTTCGTTGCCTTCGAAGTTATCTAACTGCGTTGTCCACCTTTTACATGTATTATTCACCGACGACATTGATATTGTTGGAGAAATGTTTCTAATGTCATCCTCTGGTTGAAAGACGGTTTCTTTGATTGTAGGCCGTTTCCCATTTAACACAGTTAAATTTTTGGACAAGACCCGGGGTTGAGGTTTTATCACGCTCACCTTCTTCACGTCAAGTACTGGCTTTTCTTCCTCGTATTTGTGCATGTATGTATTCCAATAGTTCTTCACATCATTAGATGTTCTTCCCGGAAGCCTTCCGGCAATCAACGACCATCTACACAAACAAATTAATTAAGACTTCAAATATAAACAAAATGTTCATATATATAGTACTAGTACTTATGCGATAATGACATGCATTAACTTCTTTTTCTTTTCTACAAAAGAAAGTTGTATAAAGAAATTCAAAAAAAAAAAAAAAAGGGTGAGAGAGTACTGTGAATTAGAGAAAAATTTATTAGCCTCCAAAAAAGAAATATTTAATTTGCTGACAATATGTTTGTACAGTACTGTAGGGTCGTATAATTTGTTTTCCAAGGCCTTGTATATATGGTACTGGTCATATTTATAACATTAATATAGCTTGCGTATGATTCTTACGGACAGGAATTAGAGCCAAAACATATACGTGAAAATATAAAATTTATGATTAAATGTATGTATTAAAACAAACTTATGCTGATAATTCATTAATCTTTTAGATTATGAAAATAATTAATCAATTATCAGTCATGAGTTTCTACTAAACTTAATTTGCAACGATTTATATATATATATATATATATGGACAACATGATCATCAAAGAATCAGTACTCATGCATATATAAATTCTAAATGGTCATGAATTGTCGATTGGACATTCTAGAATTTTAAGGAAAACTGTTGAGTTTCAAAAGTCAACAAATCAACTATCTTTTGCATTAAAATTAAGAAGTCACCAAGATTCACAGAGCTATATATATAGAAAAAAAAAAGGTTTCATGACTAAAAAGTAAAACCTTTAAAAAATCCATCATTAATGAGTGGTGAAAATAAGAGGGGAAAGAAACGCCACAACTTTAATATCTCTTTCAGGTTTTTAAATGAGCTGAGTAATACAAAAAGACTTTGATTAATTGTTTGTCTAGACCAGACCCAGCTAAATTTTTGACGAAAAAACTTTATCTTTCATATAGATATATTTATATGTATAATATATTACCAAGAAATATAAAAAATAAAATAAAATGTCTATGACATATAAATTTTACGTTAAAAAAATAGATAACTAAATATTTAATTACTAATAAAAAATTTATACTTTTTAAGAAAACAATAGATAAAAATGATTGGGGCAGGGGGAGCCACGTACCTAACTGTTATGCTTGTACAAGTCTTTTACAAAGAATAACTTATACACTGACTTGACATTAATAACAATGTCAGTCTTGGCTCAACAAAAAATTATATAAAAAATTCAATTCAAAATAAAATTGACTGACTATATATAAAATCACTTTTGCAGGATTCATGTACTATGGACAAATTAAATAATTCTCATAGAATAATATATGCAAGCATATATACCACAAAAGACTAGAGACAGATCGAATTAAATTTAACGATACAATCTATACCAAAGACCACATCAACAACCACAAACAACGAGAAAAAAGAAAGTAAATAAAGAACAAAGGTAGACGCGATCGACATAGGTGATTCTCATGAATAGAACTACATGGGATGTATCATATATAATCATCATAAGCTGATCAAGAAACGCCGGCGCCACGTCAGACAATGGAAAATATGAGAGAAGCTTGGAACCAACAACACCAAAATTAAGAAAGGAAAAGGCAAAGGTGATTTCAACTCGAGTCCTAGCTATTGCTTACATTTAAGCTGAAAAATCACTATAATATGTTGTACAGTTTCCACCCTATTTAAACGGCTTGGCATGCAACATGTTAAAGAAAGAACCACATATATATGCATAACACTCAACTCCGGGAATCGATTGTCAAGTCCATTAATATATTCTTGTTTTCAAATATTTATAATAAATAATATATTTATATACCAACACATAAATAACATAACAAAAACAAGGATATTGTCGTTGGTCTCTTTAAGATTTATTTGTAGTAAGATTCTGACAGAAATAAATAAAAAAATATATCAACATGTGGTTCTCCAAATTAAGTTATTCTCAATTTAGTTGAACTTTGAAACAAAGAAATGTAATTTGGTTTGATAAAAAAGGAAAAGAAAAGAGAAAAATTAAGAAATAGCCCCCTATTTTTTTTATTTTTTAAAAAATGCAACAATAGCCCAGCTTGAATTTTATAACAGATTATATTTGGATCAGTTTTCAATCTTTGAACTGTTGGAGTTCTATTTACGTACGTACAAGACACTTACCTGTTTCCTAAGAGCTTATGGAGTCTGATCATTAGATCCACTTCATCAGTTGAGAAGTTCCCTCTCTTGATATTGGGTCGTAGATAGTTCAACCACCTCTGTCTACAGCTTTTCCGGCATCTATTTAAACCTGCAAAATTAGTACGTAAATGCAAGAAACATTTTCTCGGATTACTGGTCAAGGATAAATAGAAGAAACAACTTTTCTTAGCCATCCAGATAAAAATGCAAACTAAATAGTTAGGCTCTCTCTCTCTCTCTCTCTCGTAAATCGTAACACCTGCTCTGAGAGGAACTTGGTGCCAGTTTCCTTGTCCATGCTCGCCAATGCACTGACTCAGACGGATATCTTCTTCTGCAGTCCATGCGCCTTTTCTCAAACCCAAATTAGCGACCATGATGTAGCAGCACTGCCTTCTACGTTGAATGTAACCGATCGGTCGTCCATTTTTATAGGGAGCAATTCTACTCAGCTTCCTCGTCTAATGTTATGTTAGACCGCACACTTTGTCGACGTGTATTTGTTTTTTTACTTCTGCTGCTATAAACTAGCGTCTTTATTATTCTGTCGATAATAAGTTAGGCTGTGCTGATCTCGATGCCTGAGGGCCCAACTTTTCCACTTTTTGAAATGGGCAGACCCATCCACTTGTTGCATGTCAGAGACTCTGGCATGTAATAAGACAAAATTTTTGGCAAGTGGGCAGATCAACTTTTTCACTTTGTGAAATGGGCAGACCCTTCCACTTTTTGCCAAGTGCGAAGTAAAAATTTTTACCTTATTTTATTATTATAATTTTTTAAAATTTTTATTAAAAATATAATAAATAATTTAATTTTTTTAAATTACAATTCAATTTTCTTAAATTTTAAAACAATAATAATATTATAAAATAATATTTTAAATTTCTATCTACAATTAAAAAGTCTCATTTCACTATTCAAACTTACTTGTCACCAATTATTATGGGTTTGTTGAGCGAAATATTATACTCATTATCAACACATTACACATAAATTTTTTATTTTTTTTTTATTAAATATGTGATTTATAAATGATGAGTAAATATTGAGACGAGAGATAATTTTTTCATTCCAAAAATCCTATATTTTGGAATGAAAATTTTCGTTACAAAAGATCCAACTTGTTCTAGTGAATGATCAACAGGCACATGTCGAGATAAAATTAGTCATATGTGAAATCTCATGCAGCGATTTCGAATATGATAACTCGTCTAGCACAACTTTCGCATTTTTAAATGATAATATACGAATTTGACTTATTCATTTTGTTATTTAATTATATATCTTTTCGTTCTACTCCATATTTTAATTTTGACGTAAAGAATATAAAGTAACAGAATCTTCAGAATGCTTTTCATGTCTCTGAGTATGTGTCAATATATATACTCGAAAGCTAGGAATAACCAAGTCATTGATGGTTTTCAGATTTGGTGGAAGTGAACAGTCTAAACCGTAGACTGTCATGGTTACTATACCCATGTAATTGAAAGTTGGAACTACTACTACTCTCAACACTTTTCACTGCCCGAACGTACTACACGCAGAGATCTTAACAAGTACTCCACAGAGATCTTACAAGTACTCCATCTTGATTTGGTAATATGCAAGCTCCACACATGCACGATCAGCCAGGGCACAGAGATCCATGGAGATCTTACAAGTACTCCATCTTGATTTGGTAATAAGCAAGCTCCACACATGCACGATCAGCCCGGCTTTAAATATTAGAAATAGAAGCCTACGTGTTTGTTCTCTATCCATCGAAACCACATGCGTTTACGTACGGAGGATATATTGTTGTCATTTTGTTAGATTTTTTTTTTTTTTCTTAGGACTGGTTGGCTTAATATTAACCAATAACAATCTGCCAATAGTTAAGTGACACATACTACTTCCACCACAATTACCTTAAACCCGCACCACATCAGAAACAAGTTTGCCCCTTCAGCCCCTAAGCCACACGCAGCCCCTCGATGCTCAGCCCCCTAGAACAACGTCGGCCCCCCTCGCGATCTCTGCCCCTTTCAGAACGTCGGCCCCCCTGGCAATCCCAACCCCTTATCGAAGCTCATCCCCCTCGCGTCGGCGTTGTGTCTCAGCCCTCTCGCACTGTTCTCAAAGCTCACCCCGCTTCGCATTGACGATAAAGCTCAGCCCCTCAGACGTAACCCTCGAACTAAATAAATAGCCTTTACAGGTGAAGAAAGTGACGGAATTGTTTCAAGCACCAAGTTTTTTGTACGAGTCATGATTGAACATATTTGGGGCACATGTTTTCATCTTTAAGTTCCAGCTCCTCACTCTTATTCAAATCATATCTACTTTTTCTTCTTATATCTGTTCTACAGTTATGTATATGCTGCATAATTATTTATTTTTCTTTTGCAACCATTTGGGTTTATGCAAATTTGGTGGCTATTTATGTGAGGTTTTCTATTTTCAAATCATATCTACTTTTTCTTCTTCTTTCTGTTCTACAATTATGTATATGCTGCATAATTATTTATTTTTCTTTTGCAACCATTGGGGTTTATGCAAATTTGGTGGCTATTTATGTGAGGTTTTCTATTTTCAAATCATATCTACTTTTTCTTCTTCTTTCTGTTCTACAATTATGTATATGCTGCATAATTATTTATTTTTCTTTTGCAACCATTGGGGTTTATGCAAATTTGGTGGCTATTTATGTGAGGTTTTCTATTTTCAATGGACTCTGTCTGTCGGGAGTTCGCCAGTAATCCGAAGTAATTCTCGCGATTTCTATTTTTGCTTGGAATGTAAATATGTTGGCGTCGAACTTAGATGGTTGGCGTCGGACTGAGATTGGGGCAGTGCAAAGAAAGGCAGCGAGGAAGAAAGAGGTAGAGAGGGGCGGTGCAAAGAGAAGGAAGAGAGGGGCAGCGAGGAAGAGGAAGACGGAAGAGATGCAGGCTCCGTTGTGTCGGCGTCAAACTGAGATTGGGACGGTGCAAACAGACGGAAGAGAGGGCTACGAAATCACAGGGTATTTCCACTTTTTTGAATATCTGTGTTGGAGCCTATTCAAATTACAATATATTTTCTTACGTGTCAACAGTTGAATAAACGGCCGCTTTTGTACGATTTACAGGCCGACTGCTTAGAAACGGTTCTCTACGTTGGATATTATTCAACACTGTTAAAGAATTATTCTAACACTTCATTTGAAATCTTAATTCATTTCAACTCATTATTATAATTTTTTTAAATTTTAATATAAAATATAATAAACAATTTAACTTTTTTAAATCCTAAAATAATAATAATATTAAAAAATAATATTCTAACAATATTTTATCATCTCAACTCAATATTCAAACACACTCTAAATCTTCTTTCTATAGAACTCAAATAACAAAGTAGGATAGTCAGAAAAATAATATTCTAACAATATTTTATCATCTCAACATCTAAATACACTCTAAGTCTTCTTTGTACAGAACTCAAATAACAAAGTAGGATAGTCAGGACCGGCTCAATAGCAAGGCCATTTAGGCCGTTGCTTAGAGCATTGGCAATAGTCTAGCTATTGTCAAGTCTAAAATTTAGCTAGAATCTTAATTTTTAGCTATAGTATCAATTTTTGACTAAATGAATCTACATTGGACTAGCTATCTTAAAGTTAAAATAATAATATAATTTTTTATTTTTATTTTTTTTTTACAAATACAATTCATATATTTCTTAGATCTTCATACTTTGTAGAAATAATATGTCTACGCTATCAATCAGTAGAAATAATATGCATGTCATGTATGTTTTACCATTCAAAGAGAGAGAAGTGATAAAATAATAAAATATTACTTTCCATTATGAATAGTAGCTAGTCATGTTTGGAGAGGACTTAAGATTTACTATTCATCAAATCTTAAGCTTTGGACCATTGGCTAGTCCAATGTGGAGATTTTTTCTCACATCTAGATAAAGTTTGGACTTACATTGGCATTTGGCTAGTCCATTGCCAATGCTCTAAGACCCTTATTATATGTAAGGCTTTCAAAAATAAAATTATGCTATTTTTTTTTAAATGTTTAAAAAAAATAAAAATAAAAATCATTTTATTAAATAAAATTTTAAATAATTTTAATTTTTTTTTTTTTATGTGTGCAATGTCTCATAATACTAAATCTAATATTTAATACAAAGAATTATTTATATTTTAAATAATTTTTTTAAAATCTTGTTAAGTTGAGGTATAATATTTACATTGAGGTCTCATTTTATGTTATTGTATTAAATATAAATTCAAAAAAAATTTAGTTAAAGATTTTAAATAAAATCTTTTTTTATTGAAAATTTTGAAAAGTATTCCATATAATAATTTATATTTTTATGAATGAGTCACTTAAAGTTCGCCTTAGGTCTCAATTTGTATTGAGCCGCCTTTCATGATAATGAATATACATTGACAGAACCAAACAAGATTCGAAAATAATACAAATCGCAAAACAGAATAAGAAATAACAAGTATAAAATCAAAGAAATAACAAGAATAAGAAAGGAAAGAATCAACACAACCGATT
Organism: Juglans microcarpa x Juglans regia; assembly: GCF_004785595.1. NCBI lineage: Eukaryota > Viridiplantae > Streptophyta > Magnoliopsida > Fagales > Juglandaceae > Juglans > Juglans microcarpa x Juglans regia. Next base: position 3,715,940 of record NC_054597.1, read on the forward strand.
TACGTGATTCGACCCCAATGGTATATGTTCATGGCAGGAATGACCTCAGAGCTTTATTGATAATCAATATCATTTACAGAGAAGCCTCGTAATCACTTGTATTTACAAAGTCCTCACTTTCACTTCAGAAAATCGAACTAATTTTCTCCTCCAAGTGAAACCCTAACAAACCCTAGGTTCGCCCCTCTCTGCTCTCTCTCTCAAAGCCTTTCAAAACAACAGAATGTATAAAATGAATTAATTAGGGTTTACAAAACAGATAGATATGAATATATAGGATGAAACAGATGTCAACACGTGTAGAGGTTCGACGGCTTCAACACTTGATTCCTCAGATGCAATCATGAGCTTCTCACATGATCAAGCAGCTCAACCTTATTAACTTTAATGGTCCTGATTTTGCCACTTGTCCCTCATCCATTTATTCAATTAAGAAAAAAATATATTAGTAAAATAAAGGTAACAGATAAATATAATGACACATCTATTACAAACACATTACATATGTCACATGCAACATTACTTATGTTGATCACTACCATTAATTTTATTATCTACTAATTAATTCTCGATTACCCAAGACGCGAATAAGAGCATATATGAATGCCTATACATATAATCGCATCGGCCTTCCACGACCTAACGCCATTTTGTTAGGTTGGGTTTTATTGTTTACATGAGCGCCAGGAATAGGCCGGATGAATTTTTCTAATTTCTTTTTTCAGTGTTTCTGTTCGATCACCTGATCTCTGACCACTTAGCCAGTTTGAGTTTATCAGATTTTCAAGTAGATCACGAGTTTTTCTTTCTTTTTCATTTGGCATTTTTTCTGCCAAATGGTTCTGATTTGGATATTTAGAATATTTCTTATATATATAAATATTAGTAAAATAGTTGAGGTATTCGAATTTTGAAAAAGAAGAAATGAAAAGTTGCATAAAATAATTATAAAATTAAAACAAATTATTTGAATATTATTTTTATTTTAAAATTTGTAAAAGTAATATTATTTTTGTGTTTTCTGGTTTGTTTGTGAGTTTAGAAAAATTCTAATGATTAGATTAAAAATTTGAAGAAATTGAAAGTGTACTTTTATATTTGAGTAATGTTTGAGAATGAAATATATGAAAATATTTGATAACAGTTATGTTGCCAAACAGATCCTTAATTTTTGTAAATGATCAATTCCTCACTCTATTTAATTACTAACCAATTAGTCGGGCATGCAAAAGTAACATATAGAATAATGTTATATACAATCATGGAATGTATAAGCGTTACACAATTATTTTAAAGAGTTGAGTTTACTATTAAAAAATTAATTTTTTTTCATGTAAATAATGTATTTATTCACATTTCATGAAAAAATGATGCAATATTTACGTACTCTACAATTATAAACATCATTTATCTTTTTGTAACACTGTTTTGTCCTTCTTTTCATTTATTATTATTATTTATTAGTTAAGTTGTGAAGAGATTGTACAGAGACGTCGGTGGACTTTCATTATTCTTCGAGTGGTGTTAGGCCACATAAACTTCTTTTATCTTTTTTTTCTATCGAATAGCGCAAACTTTTTTTTTATTTCTTAAAAGGTTTTTAAATTTATTTAAACATTTTTAAAAATTAAAAAATTATAAATTAATAAAAAAATACTTTTTTAACTGTGAAATAAAAATAAAAAGAATTCGGTACAAAATGGAAATCCTCGGTGATCTATCATTTCTCTTGTTCTTTTGGTGAGTTGCCAGTTGCTGGCGGACGAGTAGATAACGGGGCGGCTGCCTGCATGCTTGGGCTAATGTCACGAAATAATTAATTAAGGTATAAATTTTATATAAATTACTTATAAAAAAATAAATTTTACTAATAAAAAATAATTTTTTTTATATGAAATTCACTTTCTTACAAAGATTTATATGAAAATTATCTATTTACTACTTATCCATATAATTTCTTGTTAATTAATTCCATGCAGCTCCTGAGAGTTACTTATGTGACACTTCAATTAAAAGAAAAAAAAACAATATATATATATATATAGGATTATGTATACAAAAAAGAAGGGATTAGGTTTAAAAAATGAAATACCCATTAGAGTAACTGAATGTAAAAGAAAAATAGAAAAATAAAGGACAATAGTATCGATAAATTAGTTCGGATCCATGCATGTAAAAGATCAGACAATGCATACATGGGAGGATTGGAATATAGAGTGATCATTTGCTGATTTTCTGTCATACAAACAGAATAAACTCATTTCAAAAATCTTTCTGCACATTCTTTTATTTTATTACGAGACTTGTGCCAAGTTTTCAAGCTCTAAAATTGGGATGGGCTTACTTTTTACATATTTCATACGCGTCACTTCTCATTCTATCATGAGATCTATACAAAATCATTCTTCTTCTCCGTCTTCTTCTTCTACAACCATTGCTAGATAAATGTTGGTAACGGATGAGTATCAACTCTTATATATTCTTGAGACATCGATATCAACCGTAAATATAGAACAATATTAATGTTATCAATCATAGAGAAAAAGAACAACTTATAGCAATAATTGTGTCCTAAATCTAGCACAAAAACTTATGCAGGCTAAGATGGATTAACATAGAGCAGATTTGTACTACAAACCCTGGGAACCAGAAACGTCTATCCACTGCAGCTGGAGTTCCACCTCCCCGCACTCCACGTTTTGCAGTCTAAGAATCATATTTTGAACAAGTTTGCCGCGGGTCCAGACAATATGGCTCTCTTCTGCAAGACAATTTTGCCTGTTTGGTTCTACTCTATAAATCATGGTTCCACTTGGGAGGCCTTTCAAGGGGAACTTCAAGGCTTCAAAAAATGGGCCAATCTCAAACTCAGCATCCCCCATTTTATCATCCAGAGAAAATGTGTCTTTGTCATACACAAACTGCAACCACAAGGAATTCACAAGTCTAAATATCAAACGGATGTTCGAGGTAGTCACTGATCATTTGTAGTAACAAAGTAGGTATCAGCTAATAATACCAATTGTGCCATGTCCAAATGTTCTTAATTATCAAAATCTCTTCATGCAGGGACATTAAAATTTAAGGATACTAATTGCCAGGCTGGTGACTTTTTCGGTTGAAATGTTATACTCAAATTAGGATGTTGTGCACTATAGACTTTTTGATCCCTGAGGATAACTAGGGAACATCCCTTCTAGCATTTCTTCCTGGATCCAAAGTACGGGTGCTTACGTGCTGACAAGATTTGAATATCATTACATAACGAAGCAATTGTAGATATGTTTTCTGTAGTGAAAAGTGTAACTTCATTTCCTTCAATGCTACATGCAATGGAGCTGAGCCTCCAATGTCACAACAACTATAACACTCACAAGTTTGATTGGTAGACTCGGATCTGCAACAGAAAGAGTTAAATCTTCATTCCACTCTGGATTGGTATTCTTCTTCACCACTCGAGTCTTCACTTTCTGCATCATAAAGCTATGATAATCAGTTGAAATAACTAGGGATGGGAATACAATTGGTCAATAGGCCCGCTCTTGAAACCCACCACATGAAGAACGAATGCCCAAGCCCATTTTCTAGAATATAACTATTACCATTGATTAGACAGCTACAAGCCACCCACATGGAAAGAATCCAAGGGCCATAAATTCATAATTCAGGAGAAATTCAATAAAAGGGACGATTCACATATACTATGGGATTTTCCTCCTTGCTCTCTCTATTTTATTTTTCTTTGTGAATTCTGGTGACCAGTTTTCTTCTTCCAGGAGGCACAATTCACTAGTCCAGCCATTCACTAGATAAGGGTCTCTAAGCTGTTTTCAGGCATCATCAATAGCATTGTAGTCTAAAAATACAAACGAAAATTTTGTGTAAGGTGTTTAATTATTGATTATTGATGAGGGGATAACCAAGTAAATAATTTGTTAATCAAGCTTTTAATTATTTGGGTTCCAGATTCTTTTTATAAGCTATTGTGTTCTAGATTTGACCATGTAAGGAAAGAGTCTTGTTCGCTAGCAGCCTAGGCACTACTTGGGAGAGACAACGAAACAAAGCCTGCATATAGATCTTCAAAAGGGAACAAATTGCCAATGTTTTGGCTGATTTTTATAGGGAGCTTTGCTAGCCATGGACGAAAATGGTTCAAATAACAAAAATTGCAGCATTTTGAAATATTAGGAAACGAAGTATATCGTTTAGGAATCAAATTACTGATCTTAGAAACCAAAGCAAGTGAGCAAGATAAAGACAAAATCCTGTGTCATATTAGAAGAGAATTAGGGGAGGGATGATGGAGAATTTCTGCCAACGATGAATCAGATCAAATGGAACAACAAAAAGTAGAAAGGCATTTACAAGATCGAGAACAAAATTAACAATCTGAAAAACCCAAGAGCACAGTCAACAGGACGTGCAGGGCGGTTTGCTTTTCATCTCGAAAAGAAAAGAAAGGAAAATCTGTGATCCTACTGCTAAAATGCTTAAGAGTTTCAACACCAAATACCAAGCGAATAACGTATAAATTTCATAACCCTTTTCCAATCTTAAAAGGGCGACTGCAAAGTAAAACAAGAATCTCCAGACAAATCAAGTACCAAATAAGCAACGAATTCAAATTCTAGAACATACGATCACAAACACACGAACCCAAAACCAATAAATGCGTATGTATAAGCAAGAAAAGGACACCGAAACAGCTTTACCTGTCTTCCCATTTTGATAACAACATAAGGGTCACTGCTTCTCACATCCCTGACTGCAAGGTTCACCCCTCTCTGAATATGAACTCTCAGCAGTCCCGTCTTGTTCTCCATTTCAAAGAGAGAGAAAAAACCAGAAAATTTGCACAACTTAGCAGGTAAACAAGGATGGGAAAGATTCGTTTAGCTTATAGCTATGGATACGCTTTTTCTCTTCAGTCTGGTGAAGTATTTGACAGAGGTTTGATAATCATGAAAGCCCAGGCCCCAAACCCTCTCGTGTATATATATATATATGACACATATACAGGAAAAAAAAAAAGTCTTCAGTACGCGCTTCAATGACTTTGTCTCTTGGATTGCCTTGTTTATTCAAACCTTACCCATTGATGTCCGCGCTTTGACAGTTTGACCCGCGAAGAATGGGTCCCGAGGGGAAGTTCGTGGATGGTGGGTCGGTTTCGAGACTGATTTGATTCGATTGGATTCGATTCCAACACGGAGGCACCGTTTTTCGAAGGCCATTGGCATTTTATCCTTCTAGAAAAAGGCTGGATGCCGGCGAGTCTGCGCACACCCTCGTGTACGAAGAAGATCTGGCGTGGCCAGCTGAAAATTGATACGGTATTTTATATGAGGGATGCGCTTATATAAAATGTGTTAAATTGATACAGTGCGTTTCAGGCCTTGTTTATTTTTAGAAAACATCTCATCTCATCTCATCTCATCTCACTTCATCATTACAACTTTCTTAAATTTCCACACAAAATAAAATAAATAATTCAACTTTTTCAAATTCTAAAATAAAAATAATATTAAAAAATATATTCTAACAATATTTTATTCAACTTTTTAATTTTAATCTCATCTCTAAAAACAAACGAACCCTTAATTGAGAGATCTAAAGGAATAGTAAAATTTGAAAATAAAATGTGTATAAATGAGATTTTTTGTTGTCGAAATCTTCCAGATTTCGGAAGATGATTTGGGTGAAGTTAAAGTAAAACTCACACCCTCAACGTCCTCCGGTTGTTCATGGTGGCTGTTGGGACTATCTTATGCAGGATCATCTTCCACCACATTGAGAGTTTGCTTCTGTACCAACATTGCTTTTGAAGCAAAACCCAAAGAATATTGAAGAAGGTTTGTATACATTTATGGAATGGATAGTCACTCTAGTTAGAGAAAAATAGGGGGAAGAACAAAATAAAGGTGGTGCAGTGTGGTTATGGCCAACTTGACCATCAAAAAGTTTTAAAATGGTAGGTTAGAGAGGACGCGTGATGTACATCACAACTTAATGCTAGCAGAGGTATTTTCTTTAATGAGTGTAGAAGGTGGGGCCCATTGAAAAATTAGTATTAAAATTACGTGATGTACAGTTGAAGAAAGAAGTAACTCGAGGATGATGCCCTGTTAGCGTCGTGCACGAAAGTACCTGTACGCAGCGGTGCTCTTTATTTTAAGAGTAATATTACTTATTATTTTAATTTTTATCATCTTTTTATTATTTTATAATATAACATTAGGTGATTAAAAATTATTTATTATATTTTACTTGTCAACTTATTATTTAATACAACACTATGAAATAATGAAAGTTAGAATAATAAATAGATTTTTTCTTATTATAACGGATGATTCAACCCTAAATTTTACTATTAAACGAGTACAAATAAATTTAATACTCGTGGTTCATGGTTCATCGATGTTTGACCGGAGATTGAATCGATCTCTACGATGTGCAAGTGAAAAAGGACGATTGAATTATGTGGGTGTTTGTCCATCAATAAATCCACCAAGCTCTTTAAGTATATATATGGAATATTCTTCTTATGGAATATGTCACAGTCGTTTAGGGTTGTAATCAAGTCGAATTGAGCTGGTCTTTGACTTGCTGAGTTTGACTCGATTCAAAATATTCTAGTTCAATATTTTTATTTATTATTTGTTTGAGTTCAATTCGATAAACTAAACTTCCAACTTGAGCTCGTTCTAAAAATGAACTCAAGTCGAGCCGAGCTCAAACTCGACTTGAATTGTTTATTTTTATTTTTTAATAAGAGTTAATAATTAATAAATTAGATAAATAAAAAAAAAATCTAATATTGAATTTATACGAATAACAAGTAGAACCTCTATTAAATTATAAGATTTTAAAAATTTATAAATATTTAATATTTAACTAGTTGATATTTATCCATAATAACAATATATTATATGCCTACATAAATTATTAATACATACACATAATATGATAGCATATATCTATTTTATATATGGTTCTCACATACTAGTATATGAAATTATTAAATCTTATCAACTAATTATTGTACAAACTATAAAATATAGCTATAAAGTATATTTAATATATAAACATAAATAATTAGGTTACATATTATATATTTAATTATAAAATTGTTACGCTTATATTATTAGCTAACATATATATGCATATATACATGTGTTATATATTTATCAATATATAAAGAACTTTTAATCGAGTCGAGTTAACGAGTCGACTTAGACATAAACGAGTGGGCCTTAATGAGCCTTAGTCGAGTCAAGTTAAGTTTTGTTGGGTATGTATCATTTACTACTCGAGCGAATATATGTTTTCATGGGCGAGTTTTTTTTTTCACGAGTCGAGCTTAATTTCAGTTTAATCGGGTGAGTATTGAGTGAGCTATCAAACAAATTGGTTAATTTATAACCCTACGATTGTCCATATATGTTAGTAGAGATTACATATAGAGTAATGATATCGTTACCCTTTACTACTACTTTACTATCCAAATTTTTTTTTTCTTTTTGTTATTCGATGACAAGGGTTATTTGCGACAAAAATATACACATTTTAATTGGAAATAGTCATTTCGTTAGAAATAACTAATTGCAAATAATCAGTTTTCTTGTAGTGTCTAGATTAATAATCCCAGAATATGATATTCTTACATAATTAAGAATAAAACAAATTCAATTAACCAACATAATCAAATAATTTAATTCAAAATAAATTCAGCTTTATTAAATTTTGACTCAAAAAGTAAAAGAATGTCAATTATTATAAAATTGAATTTATTTTTAATTAAATTATATGATTATGTTAGTTGATTGAATTTATTTTCTTCTAAATTATACAAAAATGTTATTTTATGAGATTTTCAATATGGATTTAAAGAGCAAAAAGAAAAAAAAAATAGTTAAATAGTAAAATTATAGCAAAGAAAATGTAAGACTATCATTATGTATGTATGTATGTATGGAATGAAATTGACTTTTCTATTAATGCCAAAGTGGACCTAGCCCCGCTTCCTCGGGCATGATCTCTTTCAACAAGTTCGCGAGCAGCAAAACAAAGCAAAGAAAATACATGTAGCTAAGCTAATTGCAATTTTTCAGAGTTTTTGGTGATTAAGATAAATTTTAGGAATTTCACATCACTCGTTTATCTCTCTTATATTCTATATCTTAAAATTCTTCACCATGAAAATAAAATACCATGAAAATGAAATCCCAGTTAAGCTTTCGGGTCTGGAAAATAGGTTTCTTTTGATTGGCGACACAGATTGAATGAACACTTGAATGTTGCAGCTTTGGAGCCTCTTTATTATCTTAATCAAGATAATGATAATGAGAGGGAGGTTTCATAGGATGTTTTCAGAAAAAGAAAATCTAGGAGTAAAGTGGGACTAGCTTTGTTTCAAATCTTAGCTTTCATACGTGTTAGCCATAAAGTAGTCCTTTCTTTAAGAAACAGCTGGTTACGATGGCGATTGCATTTCCAAAAAGGAAAAATATACTATTACTTTTAAATATGTCTGTTAAATGTATCTACTTATATATTTTTATTTTTTTTATTTTTTTAATAGTTAAGAAAGTAGCTATTAATAAATTTATATTTTTATTTTATTTTTTTTAATGATTAAGAATGTTTAAAAAATACAGGAGCGGTTTAGATTTAGAGATGAGTTAGAATGATTTGTAAATAGTAAAATAAAAATTGAATTATTTATGATATTCTGTGTGAAAATTTAAAAAAAAAATTGAGATTTGAAAATTTTGAATTGTTTGTTATATTTTGTATGAAAATTTAAAAAATTTATAATGATGAGATGAGTTAAGGAGGATTTTGAATTCAAAGGAGGCCTTGAAATAAAAATAAAAAATCATTTACACTAACGTACATATTTGAAATGCGCATTTGGTATGCTTTCTAAGAGCATTAGCATTGGATTAGTCATCCTAATATTCAAAATTTGACTAATATGTAACTTTTTTACTTTTAGCCAATCATTCAAAACTTGAAGTCTACATTGAATTAGTCATCACACTCTCTATAATAATAAAATATTATTTTTTTTATTATTAATATTTGTGTAATTAAATTATATGGATGTACATTACTTATATTATAATTTGTTATAAGATAAGATTATTGCATTATTTTGTACTTTATAAATAATTAATAAAAAGTTTATTCATTTTTTCTCATATTATTATAAATTTTGCATGATTATAGATAGATGAAAAAAATAATTTCTTAATTATTTTTATATTTAAAAAAATAAAAGAAAGATGAATAATATTATTTTATAAATATATAATTAATAATAGAAAACTACATTGTAATTCTAGGGATGAAGTTACACTAGAGGGAAGGAAAAGAGAAACACAAGAAAATAATAAAATATTAGAATGAAGATGCTACAGTTCTCTTTATATATGACTTTAGGGATGAAGTTGCTGTAGTTCACCTTCCAATAACTAATTCAATGTAGCAGAAATTTAATAAATATTCTTCAAAATATGACTTTGCATTTGGCTAATGCTCTAACATTGTCCTTCCAATTAAAGCCCCCCATTTTCTTCTCAAAGCGGTGGAGATCACTCTCATCTGCAATTAATTACTTTAATTAAAATAGATCAGATATCTCCAATGAATGACACGTAATAACGAAGTATCAACCAGAAAGGGGTGGTACGTACATGAGAAACTAGAATGGGCCAGAAAGAGACGCGTCTCGCGATGAAGTTTCACTCTTTAATATGTAGATTTTGTAAATTAGATTCATGGTTCATGGTTTTGAAATATGTTCTCAAAAGGAGAGAAGAGAGGCTGCTGAATGAAGCTGTAGTTTGGGTTTGGCTCCTGTCCAAGATTTTTTACACCAACTGAACACAATCAAGTGTGTAAATTTTTCCCTTCAAAAGGATTTCATGAACCATAAAACAAACCAACCAAAAACAAATTACAGGTCATAACAATAACCCACCCTTGCTGAGAATCATGCTGGCTATTTATTATTAGAAGTTAATTATAGATTAGATACACATTCTCTTGATCCAAACAAAACACAAAACAAATAATAAAAAAAAAAAAAATCTAAGAAATTACATTGACTATAAAAATAACAAAAAACAAAATGGTTAAGACTTAAAAGAGTTGGGTACAAAGTGGAATTAAAACTGCTTGAATGGTTTTAATTTCTCTACTACCTCACTCACTCATCTAACTCAGTAGTTTCCCATCACTGAACTGAGTTGACTTATCATGGTGAATCGGAGACGATGAGTTGCCAAGCCGAGGTGGCGATGAGAGGCCGGGTGTGCCAGCCAAGCATGAGACACCCATTGTTCTCCTCCACTCTGTACCCATCCCCACCTGCAAACAAGGCCAACAGCATGCTCGCCTGCTTGAATGCGTTCGATCCGAGGTGGACCGGCTCGAACCCAGCCGTACCCATTCGTACCCGCCACTGACTCAACGTCTCGTGCCGCTCGACTCGGTCCGCCCCATCAGACGCCACCACGTTACATATCTGCTCCCCCAAATACACCTCCGACATCAGCAGGTCCTGAGTTGGCGGCACCAACCCGGACCCCTCCAACGAGTCGAACAGGCTCGAGTAGTAATGCAAGGCCTCCGTGAAGCGTTCCACGAAGACCGGTCCGTTGTGGTTCGCTTCTTGCTCGACTATTGTGAAGATCTTGGGCTTCATGGACTTGATCGAGGACAACACCTTGTCGATCGCGCCTGGTCGAGCCAACATGGGGTGAAGCTCGAAGACGGAGTTCACAGCAACGACCTCGTCGGGGCGGATATCAACCATTGGAGGGTCGATGTCCGCCAAACTAGTGGCCACAAATCCTCGGAACTGGAATTCCACACCAATGGCTTCGGCCAATTGAGCCAGTTTCCACCCAACTTGCTGCAAAGCATCCGTGTTGTCCGCCTGGGGGGGACCAATACCAGTTAACCGAAATACCGGAGGCCCCCCAGGCCTTAATGCGAGCGCTTGAATTAGTGCCGGCCACTGCATCCCCTGCTTTAACCCAAAATCAATAACGTGAACTTTGCTGGCTGTGGCAAATGCTTCTAGTATCGCTTGGTTAGCAGTAAAATGTGCGAACTTGAGGTAAGGACAGGTCTCGTAGAAGTGCATCTGCAAGATATCAGAGTACGAAGCATCGAGGCAATCTTGTGGGTAAATTTTGTAAATTCGGCGCGCTAATGCTTCGGCAAAGTAAGTGGCGACCTTTCCCATCGCGCCGGCCTGCGATGCAGCGAGCAACTCGACGTGTTTGACGAGAGCATCTGCAAGCTTCAGGTTGTCTTGTTGGACTGCTTCGGCGCAAGCCATGAGAGTATGGACGAGTTGGACACCGGTCTCGTGCGAATCAACCAGAACAATAGACCGAGTCGGTTCGGACACAGTTCCGGCAGCAGCAACCCCAACTATGGGCGACGAAGATGGCAAAAGCGGAGGCGCAGAATTAGACCCACCTGACGTTTTCACTCGCTTTTGGTTACGTTCCCTGTCTTGGGTCTGCGGGTAGGCAGCAGAACCAGGAATAGCTCTCAGATCATACTCAGAGTCGTCGTTATAAATCCGGGAGGACTGGGTCGTCTCAAACTGTTGCTGTTGGGAATTCGTGTTGACGGAGGAGGATTCAGCAGGAACGCGAAGAGGGTCGTCGATATGGTGGCTCTGAAGCATTCGGTCATGAAAAGTATTGGGCGAATTATTGAGTTCGGAGAGCATGCTCTGGAGCCACCCAGAAAGATCGGAGGGATTATAATGGACGGTGTCACGCAAGAGATTTGGGGCAGCGCCCATGACAATTTCCAGCTGCTCCAGCTTATCGGCCACGTCGGTCATCTCGGAACACTTGACCTTGTAACCCAACACCGCCAGTAGTTCATCCACGCCTCCGCCTCCGCCTCCTCCAGCGTCCTGCTCTTCCTCCCATATCTTGGCCTTACCACAGGACATTGATTGAAAATCACTTTTTCTGATGCCTCCATAGCCAGCTCCACCGGAGGTATCTTGGTGGTTCCTCTTGTTCATCTTTACCTGATTCTCACAAGGAGAGGAAAGAAGAAGAAGCAGCAGCCTAAGGCGCTTTAGAAGTCCTCAATGGGGACCAAATGGGTCTTTTCGGCAGATTACTCTGTTTTTTTCTTTGTTTATTCTTATCATGAATAAGGGAAAAGGAGAATAGGGTTGAGAAGGGTGGGACGTCGCGAGGACACTGAAGTGGAGGGGGAGAAGGAGCTGTGGACTGTCTGAGATAAGGAAAAACGGAGGCCATAAATATAATAATGCTATTTTTCCTTTAGATAGTAAAATAAAATGAATAATAATATACGAACAATTCTTTTTAAATAATTATATTTTAAATTAAAATTATTTTTATATATTATTTTATAAAAATATTTTCTAATTAAAATAAGATTGTGTAAATAATTATATGTTTATACCTTTTAAATAAAATAGCCATTTTTTTTTCTAATCTAATAAAATAGCCATTTGATTAGGAGGTTATGAAAATGGAATGAATACGTTACATAATTTTATTTTTTTAAATATAAATTTTCAAATTTGTAATATGCAAGAATGATGCGATGCTTATTAAATAACAGTTTGATTGACATCTAGTGGAATTTTCACCAAATATGTTCAATTAAAAATGAAATAGATGAAATTTACTTATTCCATTTATTTCTACAACAAAACAAATTTATTAAAAGATATCACTAGATATAAGTTAAAAGAAAATATGAAGATATTATATAAAATTAATCTTATAAATTGATGTGATTTGATATAATTTATCAGATTATAAAATTAATTTTATTATAAAATAAATCTAATAAATCAAATAAAATAATATTAATTTATAGATTTATTTTTATTTAATTTTTTAAATAATATTATATACAAGAATATATAAATATTGTATAATTATTTAAAAAAATAAAATTAATTATTAAAAAATTAATTTTTTTATATAAATCTCATATTTATACACTTTTTTTTTAAATTGTATAACACTTATAAATATCATCTCTATGTTAAAAAGAATGCTCGAAGAAAGTGGACGGGTCAAGTTTTTCGAGGACCCCACAGAGAGAGAGAGAGAGAGAGAGAGATGGCCGTCCGCTCAAGTCCATTGAAGGTTTTGGCCCTTGTGGACCGAGAACGAGGTTGTGGGTCCATCCAGTATTAGAAATTTGCTTTAGCAGGAGAAATTTCGCGTGTTTTACACTCTCTTGAGGTGGAAGGAGAGTATTTTCCCTCGTACACGACCCACCTGGCAGGAAGCGTCGGCGAGAGAAATCGAGGTGGTTGGGGTGTAAAGGGTCAACTTTAAAGTTTAAAGTCCAACGCACACTCGCGGCAAGTAGCATGCTATAACCAATGGCAATGAGGAGAGCTTAATGCCCATTACGATGCCACATGGCGTCATGGTATACAACACGCGCCTTGTATGCGAACCCTAATATCTCAATATATACAGAGAAGTACATAAATATTTTACCGCGGGACCCCACGAAGTGGGAGCGTGGGGGAATCAGACGTCAACATCAGTTTTAGCAATTTCACGCACGCCCAGAATATTAATATTACATAATTAATAAAACGAAAAAAAAAAAATTGCAAGAAATGAAAAGTTAACGGCGTGAAAAACAAACGGTTGTTCCCCTTCCCTAATTAATCTCTATCTGGACGTGACGTTAGAATAATTCTTTAATTTTTTCTAACCGAAAAGGAAAAAAAAAATTGAATGACATGAGACGAAGCACTGACACGTGGTAATCGTCCCTAGTATTAGTCCATCGCCATGTGATTCTGCCATGTTTCTGAGATTCCCTCGTTTGTATGGTCCCCACTGTCTACCTCTTTCCTATCATTAGAAGATGAGTAATGCCACAAAAAAAAAGTAAAATTTATTATTAATTTTTTTTTTATATAAATTTCATTTCAAAATAATTGCGTGACTTGCGCTCAGACTGCAATTATATTTTTTTGAAAAGATTGATATTTTTCTTGAAAGGCAATCATATCCACATAATTTCACAATATATTTCATAATATATATTATAAAACGAGTATATTTTTATAAAATAATATTATTTTTATAAATTATTTTTTTTTATTTTAAAATATAATTATATAATATATTATAAAAAGTAATATATATTTATCATTTTTCTTTTTTTAATATTTATTAATTTTTTTCTTTTAAGGCGGTGCCCATTTTAGGGTGCGGCTAGACTGTTTGTGGGGGCAGCTAATAGATGTGACAGGGGCCCTGCAGCCAGTAAACAGTAACCACTACCCCAAGTCCCAACGAACCTAATCGATTCGTGATTGAATTTGGTGGCTTTGAAGCATTCATCCAGTTTTGTGTTATTTTTTCTTTTTTAACAAAATAAAGGTTAATTAGCTAGTTTTTTTTAACACATTTTTGGATTAAAAGAATATTTTATCTCATTATTATAATTTTTTAATTTTTTTACATAAAATATAATAAATAACTCACTCAATCTTTTTTAATATAAAAATAATAATAATATTAAAAAATAATATCCTAACAATATTTTATTTAACTATCAACTTTCATTTAAAATTATTTTATTTCATCTTACTCTCCAAATTCTACTTTATTATATAAGTTATGGCATATTTATTATTATTGAATGTTAAAAATTTATTTAAAAAAATATTATTCAATAATAATAAATGTGTTATATCTTATATAATAATAAAAAATCATCTAATAAAAAATTATTCAATAATGATATTATAATGTGATGTATAGAATTTTCCTTAACAATATATTTAGGTAACAAGACGTGAGGATAAACATTTACTTTCTATTTATAAAGTGCAAATACTCTCTTTAATTTACTTGAATTTGTATATAATTCCGGCTTAACAAAATTACAAAGATTATTAACCCAAAGTAGATCTAGTAAAACATGAATAATTTGATCTCGATCTAAGGCAATACCCGAATATAAAGAGTAGATTCGTGCTAGCTCGAGGATGGTTCCCGATAAAGCTATTTGACATTTTTTTCATTTTTTTTTATATCCTTAAATAATTTATTTTAAAAAATCATAACATCATTAAAAAATAATTTCTTAATCACTAAGTTAAAACAAAAAATGTAACGGGACCATCTCATTTCATTTCCCTAAAGAGTAAAGGCCATGTTTGAACACTTAAATGAGATACATTTTATTTCATTTCAATATCTTTCATAATTTATTTCTCAAAAATTACTTAAATATAAATTATAACAACTTGTTTAAATCCTTTAAACCAAACACAAAAAACATTACAACTATCTCAAATTTCAAAACTAAAATAACATTAAAATAATTTTTTAACTTTATAATATTTATATTCAACTTTATCTATCTCATTTTCTAAAATCCAATAAAATATTAATGTAACTCGAATCATTTCACTACTATTCACAAACTGTTTAACTACCATTTACATAATTCTCATCTCACTATCTATTTTCCAAACATCCCCAAGTCCCATGAAAGATCACACCAACAACAAAATATATTTGAGACTTTAAGAATTCCTTTTTTTTTTTTTTTCTTTTTGTCTAGCTGAGCATAAATTACAAGAATATTTTGGAGATGAATGCTAACCATTATTTAATGTATCACATGCCCTGCCCATTTTTTTAATCCTATTTGAGATCATGACATCCTAGTACCGATATTCTACATCGATCGTTTCTCCTTAATTCCCATTTGCAATGAATTCCTGGTTAAAATAGAAGTCAATAAGATTCCCATGGTCTAAGATCAAGATACCATGTTGTCTCGTACTCTTTGTTGCGAAAACCCACGATTATTTTGAAAACGAAATGCACTTCCTTCCCAATCTCGGTGCTGGCGCTGCACGCCTGCATGAATTGTTGTATGTATTATGCATAAAGAAAAATAAAAACAGGAAAAGCTTCTGCTAATTGACTAAGATATATATACACACACACGAGTGCATCTTAATCTTATCGTCCATAAGTATTCCCACTTGTTGTTTAAAAATTAATTATTATTAAGTTAATCATTGTTGGTATTAATATTAATGATGACATGGTCGATGAGCTCATGACTTGAAAAGAATAGTGAAAACGACCCTTAGTCACGAGCTGGTTGGTTAATGAGACAAAGAAGCCGGTTTCACAGGAGGGAGTACTGTCTCCACCAGGCAAGTCAGTAATTAAATTAATTAAGCTAGCTAGCTAATTATTCTCAAACGATAAACTAATTACTACTCATTTCATAATTTTAACATGATTATTTTTAAAAATATAATATTTTCGCGCTTTAATTCAGTTCAAAAGTATTGATTTTTTTTTATTATTATTACTAATTGTCATGTTAGAGTTATATATACATAGTAATTTTATAATTATTTTCAAGCCTTGCAGCTCATAGTGATTGGCAGTGAGAATTAATGATGTTCCATCCAGGTGATGGAATTGATATCTTGAAAAACATTAGCGGAGCCCCCAAGATTAATATTAGGGCTGTTAATTTAAATAGTGGTGCTACTTTGCCGCTTCTATATACCTATTCTGTGTGCCGTCTAGTATAAATTATATATATATTTTTTTTATTTCAAATATTTTTTAAATATATTTAATCATTTTTTTAAAAAAATAAAGTAATACACTAATAGTCATTTTCTTAAATATTAAGAAAAAAATTTAAAAATTTAAAAAATATATAAACAATCAAAATAAAAAGATAAAATAAGAAGACGTACTAAGATTATTCTTAGTCTATTACAAAATGACCAATCGCAGGTCAATTCTTTTGGTCCCATAAAACAATGAATGCCTTTTAATTTGTATTATTTTCTTCTCGTCAACCTCTTTCTCTTTCTCTTATTATTTTTATAAAATAATAATTTGGCATGTAAACTGTAAACACATTACGATTCAATATAGATAAATAAAACCAACAATATTTTGTAAGTACTCCACCTTAGCAGTGCATTTGACACGTAAATAAATACTTAAAAATAAATATTTACAATTATATTTGACAGAGCTTAATTTTGAGTTGAAGTTGAACCCAAAGCTTTTAATCATAAAAACTGAGACCTGCATCATCATGTCATATGTCATTTGCCAACTTAAAGCACAATCAAGATGATCATAACCCGATATTTTATTTTACAAGTAGTCCCAATATGACTTCATGCGACACGATTAACAGTAGGAGGAACTATCGTCATTCATAGTCACTTCTTTTGGGACGTGTAGATTGGCCAGAAGGAGGAAGAGTCGGACGGTGGAGGGAAGACACAGAGAGAGAGAAGCAGAGGACAAAGCGTTGTCAAATCAAAGTGCCTCGTCTTCGATCTCTGACGTAGTACTGTTATATTACCCGGCCGGGGGCCTTTGGGAGGGGGTGTTAGTGGAGTTGAAAGAGAAATTGCAACCACCCTTCAACTCGATCCGTACGTACAGCAGCAAACTTATTCCCCATGATGAAACTGCGCGCATGCATGCATAGCGATATCATACTGTTTATGCAAGATCTTTCAGATCAAATGTGCGCAAGTACTAGTCCTTCACGTTCAATATTTTTATGCAAGATTTTTGTAATATACATATTATATGATTTTGCAGTTGGGGGCCGGCGGCGTAAGTATTGATCCTTTGGATCTGGTACGTCGTGGGTCCGACGTGACATGGCGCTAGCTCGTGGAATCCAATGACTTCCCCCACCTTTTTTTTTTTTTTTTTTTTTTTTTGGTATGTTTCTTAAATGCAGTATAGGACTTGCCCCTGGCTTGCTTCGAAGGAGATGATCATCTGCGGTGCTTTATATTCTTCATGATCAATCCGGTGCTGTGTAATAACAAGGAAGATATTGGGTTGATCTCCAGCCAGCCACAACCCTTGAAAGATTTTTTTATTGTCAATTTGACCTTCCAAAAAGACTAGAAAATAAAAAAAAATATCGATCCCAATCTTGAAACCCAATCCCAAACCTTAAAAAAATATATACTCTAAGAGAATTCACAAACATATGAGTACATTTTTTCTTAAATTTTACTCATGATCTTTCTGAAACCTGATCTTACATCTCACTAATCTCTATATATTCTTTCATTATTCTATTAAAATAATATTTCCCTATTTTTTCTTTATTATTTTTTTTTCACTTCCCCTTTACAATATTAACAACTCAACTATTTTATTTTATTTTTTATGTTTTGAACTATTACTATCTAGAGAATATTTTAAACAAAGAAATTAAATTATTTTTTTGTGGATACGATGATATTTTTAAAATTATTATGTTTTTAAGAATAATATAATTTTTTTTCAAGCATTTTCCAACTATAAAATTTTGTAACGATTAAATTTTAAAAACTAGTAGGGAATTGAAATATATAATTAAATTCGAAACAAAAGAAAATGTAGAAATATATCATTATTAGGGAATCGAAATCGTAGCACTGTGAAAATGTGTGTTTGTTAATAAAAGCTCGTTAAATTTATAGTAAAACTTAAATGACTTTATTTAATACTATTGAAATATATAAAAATTTTATCTACCTCACATTAAAAAAAATAAGAAAATTTAATTTTTATAATATGGTTTATCGTTTAGAAGAAAGAGTATAATTTGTTATTTATCGTTTATATATTTGTTAGTTATAGTTATAACTAAAATAACAAATATATATAAATTTGGAATAAAAAAATAAAAATAATGATTTAGGCTTGCTATAGTTGCTCTCTAAATTTGGAGCAATCCTAAAATCAAAACTTAATTTAGGAAACCGGATGTAGATGATTTCCTTCACTTCTCATGTTTTTTTTTTTTTTCCTATAATTTAATTAAGGATTAATTTTAAGGATGCGGATGGACGGATGCTCTAACACATTATATATAGTGCTTAAGTTACATATAAAAAAGTACTACTAATTAAGATGTGGCCCCAAGTACTTGGAGTGGTAATTACTAATTTGAATGTTGAAATTCAAATATATATATGATGAGTTTGGAAACCCACACAAACAGTACCGAACATGTAGTACTGGAATGGCCTGTCACTGGTCAACTGCCAAACCCTTTATATTTAAGGATCATGCATGCATGCATGCCTTTTGAGGGGCATACATACATATACACGACAACAAACATAATCCCTTCCACGTGCACCATGTTCCCTATTGCATCTCTTCTGTTCATCGCTGATCTGAGCACAAAATTACATGTGTGGTGCTAGGGTCACATAATTTAATTATTACACTTTTTTCCTATTAAATAGTGTAAAAATTTTTTTAAAAAAATTATTAAATTCATTTACACATTTTTAAAAATCATAAAATTATTAAAAAAAATATTTCTTTAATTATTAAGTAAATTTAAAAAAAAAATGGGTACACTTTTTCGATCGGGCTCTAAAATATATAGAGAGAAGGATGGATTCGAATCTTAAAATCAGAGGCTTTCCCAATTTCCCATATCTGACATCTATATAATTTTGGGGGTCAGAATTCAGAAATGGAAGGATCATCGTCTTCTTCTTGCGATACTATTTATATTGTTCAGACAGCTTTGGGGCCTTTGACAAAGGGAAAGAGACATGGACGGTGGGTGGGGGGCCGGCTTAATTAATTTCCACGAAGGCAGGCCATGAGAAATTGTTTCTTAACCCGACGTACGTACAACTCCCACCTGCATGCCTCCTTTCCCTACAAACATTTGATTTTTGCATGGGAACAGTACTGATCATCACCCGAAGTTTCTACGAAAGAATTTGATCAATGAAGGCCAAAAGTAAAGCTGCCTTGCTCCTTGTATATACATGATCCTTTTTTTAAATGTGCCTTTGTATTAATTAAATGAGCCGATGATGTTGGACAATCCACTTGTCTTTGAGGTCCCACGTAAGCCATCCCTTTGAGCTGTCAACAGTTTCTAAAAACATATAAAATTTGTCAATATATATTGACGTACGAAATCAAAACTTTAAATTACTGTTGTCACAATAATATCCGTACTACCGTGTGTATAAGAATCAGACTAATTTGTAGATCAGGTACTTTAATAAAGATTATATTACCAATCACTGATATTGGACCAGCAAAATATAGTAAAATTTAAAATATAACTAAATTTTGTATAAAATTTTGAGCTACAGTCATTAACTCTAGAGAAATTTTTAAAGTTAGAGAGTCATTATTCACTTATCAAACCTATATTTTATTCACAGATAATCAACGATGGTTTTTTCCCTTCTTATTCACAAATTTTATTCTCAAGTTGAAATTATTGACAATGAGCAGATATCGTCCAGATTTATGTCCAAATTATGTCTAGGAAATGTTTTTTTGTAAACAAGATTATATTATGTTGGACAATTAGGTTGAGGAAAAAAATAATTGTGAAGTAATAATTTTAAGTAAAAATTAAATTCTTATATAAAAATATAAAATATAAAAAAATTATGAACAAATTATTATTAAAATATATAATGTTATATTATTATTTAGACTTTGTGATGGATAGTCCAATATAGACTAGTTTCTTTAATAATTTTGGCTTTAGCCAAAATCTCAAATTTTACAATACCAAATGAGAAAATATATTTGCAACCGTAAATTGTGTAACTGCCGCGTAATCGCTTAGAAAAAAATGAATAAAATATGGGACCCACATGAAAAGAATTATTTTTTTAATAATAGACTCCACTCTTTTTCAAAATGATTATGTGTCAGTTGTACAATTTATAGTTGTATGTAGAATTACTCATATCAGATAGTGAAGTTCTCATACCCTAGTTTAAAACGTGCTCAAATACTAAAACATTGCCTTTTTTTTTTTTGGAGGGGGGAATTGTTTAGAGTGCGACTATACATCAGCTGCACTCTCCGCACACTTCAATACAATTTTTTTTTTTAAAACGCAACACAGGGTGTGCTACGACTGTAGCACACAGTAGGCTACAATATATATTTTCCCAATTGTTTATACCTTCCAAAGGCCAATTGTTTTCAGCAAGGAGACACTTTGGGCCATGGAAATCAAAGCTTAAAATCTCCATGAGATAGGCTTCTCTTCCCACGTTAGAGAGGCAAGACCCGTATTTTTAAATACGTGGGGGCAGAAAACAGAAAAAACAAAAAAAACAAAAGAAAAAAGGGTGAGACTTTCTTCGGCTTGGAAGGCTCAGTTAATGGGCAATATACGTGAGTTGGTCCATGCGGATAAGTGGGCTAAAACCCTCGAACCAATTAACAAGCTTGGATGGCCGAATACCCTAGAGTATTGGAAATGACCTAGGTATTGTCAAGTCTAAATGTTAGCTAGAATTTTAACTTTTGATTATACTATTAACTTTTAGCTAGGTGAGTCTATATTAGATAATCCATCTTAAAATAAAAATAATAATATAATATTATATATTTTAATAAAATTTGATAATTTTTTTTTTATATTTTGCAAATACACTTCAAAAATAAGTAGAATAAATAAAAAATTCTGCAATTAGTATAGAATAAACATTAACAAATAAGTATTTATTTGTTAATAGCCATCTGTATCCTCAACATTAGTATCCTCAACATAGTCCACAGTCCAACATATATAAAATGAATTAGTTGTATTGAGCAACACAGTCTACAAATAAATACCAACACAGTCCATAATCCAACATATATAAAATGAACATTAGTATTGAGCAACGCAATCCACAAATAAATACCAACACATTCTTTTTAGGCACCAATACAGTCCACGGTCCAACATTAGTATCCTCAACATCTTAAAGTCAAACAAAGCTGCAAATTGTTGCCAATATATAGGTGTTATATCTGCCTGCCTCAAACTAACATGTAAAACTAGCAGTCTCCAATAGAATGTTTAAATCAACTTGAATTATGATATATATATATATATATATATATATATATATATATATATAAACTATCTAGCACTACATATAGAATTGGTATCATTTTTGGATAGAAGTCAGAACAAGAAAAATAAAAGTAATAAAATCCAACACAGTTTTCAGATTTTAACAAATTACTTGAAATTTTAACAAATTTTCAACAGACACAGTCCACAAATATGCAGAAAAATAGCAAAGAAATAAAAGCCATCACAAAGAAGATAAACTTGTTGTTCTGTTTTGTTGATCTGGTATGCATGTGTTTTGTTTTGCAAAGAAGAACAACAAAGATATTTTATTCCTGATCTGATATGCTTGTGCTCTAGATTTGGGTGTGCTCACATGAGAGGTAGGCAGACAGACAGAAAAAGAGCCCACTGGCTTGAAACTTCATAAGGTTGGCATTTATTACTAAATCATATACATCACAACCCAAAAACAGTTTACAAAGTAATTCAGCAATACCTAAAATTTCAGGTTTCTAGTGTTCACCAAATACTTTCTTTGTATTCTTTCTTTGCCTTTTCTCAGAAACACGATAAACCAAAACTATGAATTGAAAAAGTCATCTGCATGATATGAATCGTGAGAATATTCCATTTAAAGCACAACACTTCACATTAGAATAGACATTTATGACTCAAGTTATAAAAAAATGTGTCCTAACACCATAATAAAAAGTAAAAAATAGCATAGGATTAATAGTATTAGCTAATTAAACAATCAAATAAGAGCCATAGTGGAACAAATTAATTTTCTAAGAGTTGGTGCAATGAAGTTCCTGCTCTGTTTAGTTGTATAATATATATAAAAAATAATCTAAACACACAAATTATTTATATATACAGATTAGGATACCTTGGATTTAAAGGTCTTTAACAAAATAATCTAAACACACAATTTAGTTTAATAAGAGATATTTTCATCGAAAATTTTTAGGTAACATGCCAGAAGAAGAAATTCTATTTTTACAAATAAAAAAACAAATTTTTCTTTTCATTCTCTTCCACTTTTGCGACAGCCAAACATGATATCAAAACCAAAACTATCACGACTAGAGCCTCAAGATTAAAAGACTAGCCATAACTTAATGAATTAATTTTCTTACATAAAGGAAAAAAAAAACTTTGTACAGATTAGGGGCTTCTAAAATTCATCAAATCCAAAAATGTCCTCGAGTTTGTGAAGGATGTAGGGTTTCCCAAACTCTTCGGATCTATGTTGCAAAGTCGAGGAACAACAACGATAAAAATGATTTCTTAAAGGAAACAACACAATTGTATAAAAATGAAACTACAGTTGTACTTCTCCTCCAAGCTTCGCCTTGGCCTCTGGGCTTCCTTCAAACATCAAAGTCGAAGTCGAAGTTAAAGGAGCTCACTGTCTCTGTCTTAAGGGGGTGGGGACTCAAGAAGTATTAGGAACCTTGGAACGACAGGAATTAGGAAAATCAAAGATTCAAGAAATTTCCAAGAAAACAAAGACAAGAGGGAGAGAAGAGCGATAGTTTCCAACTTTTCAAACTTCCAGCGCAAAAAGAGAAGAAAATAGAGCTCGAAGAGAGAAGGGAATACGAGGGAAAGAGAGAAGGGTAGTTAGACAGAAAGAATAAAATAAATGTTTGATCCTTCTACAGTCGCTTGTCAAGTATGGCCAGGGAGAGGAATTTATTGTAGCTCAAAGCCAAGAGATTATCCCTTTAGCTAGTCCAATGTAGAGATTTTAACACAAAAAAAAAATGTAAAATTTAGACTTTAATTTGGCAATGACTAATCCATTGCCAATGCTAATAGAAAGAGACTTCTTCGGCTTTCTGGAATAATTATTATAGAATAGTGCTATGATCATAAAAATTAAAATTTTTTAATAATATGACATTTTAATTTTGGATAATAATACCATGTTTATTATTCTTATTTTGAAAATACCTAATAACTTATTTTTTCATATAATGACGTGGCTCACTCTCATCTAGCCGAAATCATGATTTGCTCTTCGTTTTAGTTGAGATTTAGATAATGAATTGAGATGAGATGAAAGTTGAATAATATGTTATTAAAATATTATTTTTTAATATTATTATTATTTTAAAATTTGAAAAAGTTGAATTATTTATTATATTTTATGTAAAAATTTAAAAAAATTGTAATAATTAGATTAATTGAGATCAACTTTGTATTCAAATGGGAATTAATTTGCCCTTCTAAAGAATATTACCAGTCCTACCATTTCCACACGATTCTTTATTTACGAAACCTTCTAGACACTGTAGGTAACAGTGAAAAAATAACAAATAAAAAAATTTAGTAAAAAGAAAAAGAAAAAGAAAATATAAGATAACCTAAAAAAAATTTAAAAAAATAAATTCATTATTTTCACACTATACACTATATGTTTTTTTTTATATATTAAATATGTAGTGTATAAATGATGAATTGAAGAAATGAATTAGTTTATAAAAAATAAAAAAATAATAATAAATATGATTTATTGATAGGTAGGGATGATCAGTAACAAAATTTAAAAAAATTATGTGAAAGACAAGCTTTGCCACGTGCACAGCAACAAAAGGTGGTACGTGGACATTGTACGGAAAGGCTGCCTCTTCCTCACAAAAACAGAACCTCATCGCTTTCCGAACTAAAGCCCCTTACTTTTGAAGCAGAGGTCATAAGCGAAGGACAGATTCCCAGACATCGACAATGTCAACCGTCAGAATTCAACCCACAGCGTGTTCCCTGTCGTCGACCGTCAGACACCTCGGCTTCTTCAATCTCCGGCTTCCCAGAAGCGCCGCAATTTCGTCCAATAGCTTCGACCGGGTGAGACGCTCCGGGATCAGAAAAGCCCTCACAGTGTCTATGTCTTCCGCTTCTTCTTCTGAACCTCTCGAAATCTTTGTCAAAGCTTCCGTCACTACACCCAACAAGCTCGGAGACTGTAAGAACTCTCTCGCTTTCTCATTTTAGTCCGTTTGGTTACTGAGAAAATGCCTGAAAGAAAAAAAAAATGAACTTCTTTATCGAAGTGTGTAGTTAATAAGGCGTTGCATCATGTTTGAAGTCATTTTCAAATGTTGAGAATGAGAACCTTGTGTTTCGACTGTTATTTGGTTTAGTTTACCACGGGTTGGTTTCTGATGAATTCTTGTCGATGCATCTGTGTCGAGTATTTTGTACTTCGATTGTGCACCACATTTTTCTTCTGTAAAACCTGTTCATTCACCTTTTGGGTGATACACTTAAGGTCGGGGATTTCGAGCTTTTTTCCCCTTTTTATTTTTTGTGTATTTTGGTAATTTCTCGTGTATAATTTTGAAAAAAAAAAAAAAAAAAAAAAAAGAGAGAATCTGATTCTTGGACTCTAGGAACCTATATGGCTCTAGTTATACAAGCTTGCTTTTCAGCTTGATTTAAAAATATGAAAATGATTAGCATTTATTAGACATTCGCTCATTAAAATCCATCGTTTGGATTCCTTTAATTTTGCATCTGCTTGAGTATTTAACTGCAGTGATTTGAAGAGAAATTGCTAGAATATATTGCTTAATATAAATTTAAAACCACGTGATGTATTTGATCTTGGAGGATTTCTATATAATTAAAATCCTTGAATTTGAGATGGCATCCTATACTCTATTATTTCAAATACGCCTATTATAAAATCTTAAATCAATCCACAAATTCAGTGAATAAAAAATAAATTGTACTTATCATTCATTATTCAAGCCATTTCAACGAAAAATGAAATCAAGCCAGCAGAAAAATGAGAAGGCAACATAAAAGGAAGAGTTCATTGTTGAAAATCAAAGGAAGAGGCTTTCAATGGGCCAAATTACACCAAATTGAAAGGTGAGCATATAGAATTTTCCATATGTAGTAACCCAAAATGCAAGCCTGTCTACAATGAACTGAAGAGAGACTAGGAATGCAAGATCGAGAAGATCAGGAAATAAAAGGTTTTGAAGCCCTAACCTGATACAAGAACGGGATCGTTTATATTCAAGCCCATATGTAACACAAAAACACAGTTGGTTTAAGTCTTCTTACTTTTTTATATAATATATATAACATTAAGTTTGATTATTATATAATTGGTTCGGTCCTGTTGCATTCAGTTACCAGTGATCTGAGTCAACTAAACCAAGACTGACCAGTTCTTGTGGCTTTTGTTTGCACATTTTGGGATTGATGGCCGTCCAGTTTCAGTGAACAACTGGCCAGTTCCTGTCGGTCCTGGTTTCAATCTGTAGATCCCTAACAAAATGAGTCCAATAATTACAACATGGTTCATAAGAAGTTATTGATATTTCTATATTGTCTTGACAGGTCCTTTTTGCCAAAGGGTATTGCTGACTTTGGAGGAAAAGCATCTCCCTTATGACTTAAAGTTGGTAGATTTGACCAACAAGCCAGAATGGTAATTATTTAATTTCATCTCTTTGAATCATGTCAAAAAAATTTTCTTCTATAAAAAATCATGTGGTGGTGGATAGAACCCATCAATCTGTTTGGTCAAAATCCAGTCGTATGACCACAAACACACAGAAATTGATAAGCACATATTCTACTAGCTCTGTAATATACATTAGATGCTTTTGTGTTATGATCTGTCTTTATCTTTTCATAACCAACTTTTCAATTTGTTTGCTTTGGCATCTAGGTTCTTAAAAATTAATTCTGATGGTAAAGTTCCTGTAATTAAACTTGATGAGAAGTGGATGCCAGATTCAGATGTCATCACACAAGCACTAGAAGAGAAGTATCCTAATCCACCCCTGGGAACCCCTCCAGAGAAGTCTTCAGTGTATGTTTTATATTCAGCGGTTTATGCTTTAAGCATTTGATGAATACATAATCATCACAAGATAATACTTAAAAGCTTGAGTGCTTTTCACCCATCCATAGTGCATAATGGGAATTTTATGAATGTTTGATTTCTTAGCATCAAAAAGCAAATGTACAGGTGTCCCAACTGATTGTCAGATTTTGTTTTGGTTTCAAGATTCGTGCAACTTTGTGATAGACTCTATCCGTTTGTAGATAGCCCTTCCGTATTTTATGCACTGCCTCTTAGATGTGGGTATTTTGTGGCTCTAGATGTTCCCACTTTTAGTCAGATCCTTTTATCTTGATTTTCACATAGAACTGGTTCTTGTGCTCGAACACCTAAGCGAAATGAGATTGCAGGCCCCATCAATGTAATCCTTTCTTCTCCAGTAAAATTTCTCTTTCACATTGTTTTGGTTCTGGGTTTCATTAATTGCAGTCTTCTCAATTCTCACTAACTGTAGTAATAGTGCATATGTGGAACAAATCTTCAATCTCAAGTTAATTTTAGCAAGGGCAAGATTCATTTTCAACTGATGATGTGTTCATCACCTTTGGTGAGAGGAATCTTTTGCAGTGAGGCATTTCGATGAATGCTTTTTTTAAAGGGAAAAGTTTGGTTTTCCAAAGGAAAAGCAACAAAAAGGAGTTGTTACATAGCATGTGCGTGTCTTATACAGTTCCTTGTCTCCCAGCAACCTTGGTGTCAAGTGGACTTCTATGATCAGATGAAAACATGTGATCTGCTCCTTTAATAAACATATCTCTCCTTCAAATATACATATACATTTGTGATTTTCGTTAAAACTGTTGGTGCCATGGTCAATATTCATTTGTAATTTGAATGGAAGTCATGGTGCAGATTTTAATTGAATTATCTTCATCAATTAGCTTGTCTGGAGATATTCTTTAATTGAGGATTTGTGGCTACATGCACAACTCTGATGGATGTTGCTATCATGACTGTAATGCTGAAACTCATATTAGTTTGCAATTTATTAATGTGCCATTTGATGATGTAATCATAATGTTATGTTCAATAAGAGCCCCTATTTCTTTTTGGTCGTAAGTTCTCAGTTGTGTGTGTGTGTGGGCATCCGTGTTTGTGTTATTTAGAGAAAGTAATTTTTGAGTAATTTGTAGTGGGTCAAAGATCTTCTCCACATTCATTGGTTTCCTCAAAAGCAAAGACCCCAGTGACGGAACAGAGCAAGCATTGATCGAGGAGCTACGTTCTTTTAACGATTATATCAAAGAAAATGTGAGTGCTCCATCCTTATTTTTTCCTATGTATCTGGTTATAATTTCTTGGTGGTTGGGTCCAAGAGACTGTCAATGAACTTTTATGAAAATAATTGCCGCGTGGTGTTTGTTTCAGCTTCCATTTAGCAGATTATATTGTCTGTAGTGTAGTTGAAAAGAAAAAGAAATGTCTAGCAATATCTGGAACATAATTTTTTTTATAAACAGAAAAGACTGATTACACACGTACCATGAAATAGACTTTCTAAATTTCTACGAAACCAAAATACTGAAAATAGGACTCTCAATTGGCATGTGAATCAAAGTGGCACAGTTTCAGTTCCATGGATATCAACACCTTCTAAGCACTTTCAAGTGCCTGCAAATTTTGACCAGCAGAAAAAAAAAAAAAAAATACCGTTTCTGTGTGGAGGAACCACCTTCAATGCAATCTCTATTGTGAAATTTGATCTTGTTTTGGTTGTGTGTGTACATAAGCCAAATTTAATTAATAAGCGATATCTTCTGACATTACTGTAATTGGTTTTTACTCATGAAGGGTCCTTTTGTCAATGGTAAAGAAGTTTCTGCTGTAGACTTGTCGCTTGGACCCAAGCTGCATCATCTGGAGATTGCTTTGGGGCATTACAAGAATTGGTCAGTTCCAGATTCTCTTCCCTACACGAAGTCTTACATGAAGGTATGTCCAATACAATATGAGCAGAACTGTAGATGTATCTGTAACTAGCAGTCGTGTTTCTTATTTTTTGTAGTTTGCATGAGTTCTCGAATCCTAATAATGCTGAGTTCTTGCCATGCAGTCTATTTTCTCAAGAGATTCATTTATTAAAACACGTGCACAGCCAGAGGATGTAATTGCAGGTTGGCGTCCAAAAGTCTTGGGTTAAATTGCCCTTAGCTTTTCTGTATGGGACTCCACAGGTCTAAACCCATATCTTCGTTTACTAGCCTCGAATGCAAGCAAAACACGTCTTTTAGTATTTAATCATGCTCAAAATGTGGAGAATGGAACATGATGACTATAATAAAAACTTGAGGAGTATTGCAGGCCTTGTAAAGTCAAATAACTGTGCATTCCTTTAGTTGGGATGGTCGCCAAACTCACTCCGGAAGGATGGCGGAGATTGGTTTCCGTAAATGACTAACCGTCGTGGGGGTTTGAACTCTGACCGAAACCGACTTGGGGACAGTGATCAGCCAGAGTGATGGAAAACATCACCATGAGTGAGAGAGAGAGAGAGAGAAGAGGGGGGGGGGGGGGGGGGGGGGGGTGTTCATGTGCTTGTGTTAAAGAGAGATTATCAGCTTGACAGCCACATGCATGGGCTTTCATAAAATCTATAAAACTGTTGTTAACTACAGTGTTGTAGCAACTAGTTTATTGTTGTTTACGAGATTCTCAAATGTCTAAGCACAAAAATAATGCAAATTAGTTGCGTCCCCGGTGGTCCAGATAAATAGAATATAAATCTACAGATGTTATTGGTGCCCGCGCTCTACGTGTTAAACGTGATTATAAATTGTGTGCCACCTCTTCTTTAAAAATTCTTTAAAACTCCCTCTATATTCTTGGTGGGTGAGTAATGAGTTAAGTGTGTTTTGTGTTGTGTTTAACGTTATATATATATATATATGTACGTATGTATGTATATGGGTGGTTCTATAGCCATTGTTGGGAGCTCCCGATAGTGCATTTGATTTCTTTTTTCTCATGCATTTTTATAACACTTTTAAATATATATATATATTTTTAAAAAATTATGTCATTAAAAAATATTTTTTAATTATTAAGTAAAAAAAAGATTTAACGGTAGTCTCAACCAGAGCATCAGCATTTATATATATATATATATATATATAAATAAAATGAGTAATGCTTAAGAGGTGAAAGGAATAAGCAGCATCTATGTCGTACTATTAAGACTTTTTTTCCACAAATAAAAACTAATAAAGGACATTTGTAGAGTTTTAATGGAAAACTACAAAGTATTTAATGGTATAAAGGATTAGCCTAGATTTTAGAGTATGGCCCTATGGGTAATGCTCTTTGACCCAACTTCTTGGGGGGAATATAAATTATAATCACCAACCAACCATTTTTTTTATTTCTTCCTCTATACAATCTGCCCCTGATAACAAATTAACCCCATATTGATATTATTTTATCAGTAATTAATGGTATATATATACAAAGAGAATATCTTCACTTCCCTACCCTTCATCTTTTTCTTTTTCTTTTTCTCTAAAATCTCTTGATTGGACCTTATTGTCCGAACGAACTAGAAAGACAAAAATCTCCGACGTGAGAAACAAAAAGAATACAAAGTACGAAGCTGAAAAGGATCACAACACAGCTTGGCATGCAAAAAGGCCTTCGATTTTTTTTTTTTTTTTTTTGTTTCCCAAAGCAGTGGATAACTTCCAAAATTACCTAACTGTCAATGCAAATAATAATATTTTATAAATCTCATTAAGGTGAATTTAATTTTTTTAAATTGAAATAAATTTAATTTTTTAAATTAATATATATGAAATAAATTGAGATAAATTTAATTTTTTTTATAAAAATTTAAAAATATATTAAATCTCATTGATAATTAATTTGAGATGAATTCAATTTAGTTTAACAACCGAATAAAACCACACTTTCCATTTCATTAAACGACACCATCTTCCCATCTCAATGATGCAAATAAACAACTGGTAACGCTTTTTAAAACCGTTGGATTGAATATCATAATCAAGTCATTATTCGTAGATCGAACGGCGATCTATGTAGTGGACGTGGAGTTGGGAGTGAATATGTAAGGGAATCAGGGACTGCACAGGTATCGTTGGATTGATCTGAGAGAGAGAGAGCGCACGACCCAACTGAAAAAATAAAAAAGTCTGTTCCTATGGGCGCTCTCTTAGGTGGGGTCCACATATCTAGTGCTTCCCACTTTTACCCTTTATGCTCGCTAATTCCATTTCATAATGCAAAATGAAATAAAAATATAGTTTATTTGTCCGAGAACAAACTTACAAAATGGGAAAATAAATAAATACATATAATCATTCTATTTTGACGTAAATAAATCACAAATGGGCCATGGTTCTTAAATTATATGGATATATCTACATTTGTGGATCCCACCAAATAATTAAACTTGATGACTGCTAACTGCTTACGTTCTTATCAGCGACTCATCTATTACATCCTCTTTTTTATTTGAAAACTGATACGTACATATCATCTATACCAATCAATTTTTGTTCTTTTTTCATTACTTATATTTGTTTATTTTTTAATCTTGTGTTTTTTATTTTTTATTTTTTTTAAATAAATACACAAAAATGGTTTAAAAAAACAATAAATTACTGTTAACAAAATCTCCATAAACTTTGTTGACTACTGTAGTACCGTTATTTTTATTTTTTATATTTTTTAAAAATAAAAATATACCATTACATTAATAATATAAAATTTTTATATATTAATAGTCACTTCTTTAATTATTAAATAAAAAAATTAATTACATAAACAACCAAAATGAAGAGACAAAATTATAAAACATACTATCATTTTTTTGTTTTTATTCAGTAGGAAACAGAAGATACTCAAGAAACAAAAACAAATTAATTTCTTTATATAGCCCAAAAAAATACACTTAAAAAAACCCAAGCTTCTTCCTTTCATTTTACAAATAATCCAATAATGGTATTTATGTTATTTAACAAAAACGATAAGGTGAAACGGGTCTAAAAAGAAAGTAGAACTCCACGTGTTTTTTTTTTTTTACAAGGAGAGTCCCTTTCTCTGACCTCTCCTCCAAAACCCAACTAGCACCCTAAAATTTCTCTTTCCTTGATCTCTCGCTCTCTCTTTCTCATCACCGTCGACGAAAGGGCGAGACCTTTACAGAATCAGAAGGCAACGTTTCGGAGAGCAAAACAGTGTCCGTTCCCTGTGTCTTTCAAGCTATGGACGAGAATACAGCTGCCATCGAAGCAATTCTAAGAGAGCAAGAGGAAGAAGAGCAAGCTGAGAGGAGTAAGAACAATTACAGGAACAAGGAGACCCAAAACGGCAAGGATTTCGGCTGGCAAACGGTCTCCTATCCGAAGCGCAATAAGAAGGCGTCCAGGCCACCACAGGGGGAGAATTCGGCAGATCTCCTGAGCCGCCGGCCGAACGCCGCCGCATCCCCCAATGTGTTCCTCTCGATCGAGCAGCATTCCGAGGAACGCCGCCGGCGCGCTCTCGAGAATCAGCTCGCCGCCGCATCCGGAGAGGGATCGAAGCGACATTCCGACGAAGATGAAGACAGCGACAGTGAGGTGCCTGGCGCCGCGGCCGCCGCCACCGAGAACGGCGATGTTAAGCCTAAGAAGCCGAAAAAGCCGAAGAAACCCAAGGTGACCGTGGGTGAAGCCGCGTCGAAGATCGATGCTGCTGATCTCTGGGCTTTCCTCATTGACATCACCGTAAGCGAGATCATATCTTCAAATTTCATTCCTTGCATTCTGATCTGTTCGTTTCTTTATAAATTCGGATTCAATTCTTGCGCATGAGATGGTAAACAAATCGTGATTCGTTTTTTTTTTTCTTTTTAATTTTTTCCCGGTGTTTGCTTAGGCTTCGTACGAAGCGCAGCAAGATATACAGCTAATGCGATTCGCGGATTATTTCGGCCGGGCATTCGCATCGGTGGGTGCGGCTCAATTTCCGTGGTCTAAGACATTCAAAGAGTCCAGTGTTGCAAAGACCGTTGATGTGAGTTTTCGCTTCAATTTTCAATGTATCTAATTCACTCTGAATATTCTTTGCGGTCAAAAGAATGACTTTTTGTGGATGCATGTGGGCTTTATTTTAGCATGTGATATAGACATTGATATTCCGTGTCTCTCTGTCTCTGTCTCTCTCTCTCTTTTTTTTTTTTTTTTATTTTTATTTTTATTTTTATTTTTTTTTTTGTCCCAATTTTAAGCCGTTTTCAAGCTATGGTGTTTGAGTCTCTGATAGCTGCTCCTTTATATGTTTTGATGTTCGATAAATGACTAATAACGAGCCTAATCTGTTTTCTTGATTTCGAGTATGCTGGATAATCATTCATGATCCATTTTCTACGATCCTGCTCCCAGAATCTCAAGTTTACTGCTTGCTTTTACTTCTTTTTTGTTTTTTAGTAAGTAATATAAAAATGCTTGCATTTACTTCTGGACTGTCATCATTATTTTTTGTACCTTTGTGTACTTTGGAATTCATTTCTAGAGAATATCTTCATTTTTAATCCTTATTTGGCACTCCTACAGATTCCTCTTTCCAGTATATCCGAAGATGTTTATAAGACATCTGTTGACTGGATTGGAAAGCGGTCTTCTGAAGCACTTGGGACCTTTGTGCTATGGTCTTTGGATAGCATTCTTGCTGACCTTGCAAGTCATCAAGCAGCTGCCAAGGGATCCAAAAAGGTGGTTCAGCAAGCATCCTCAAAGTCTCAGGTAGCTTTCCAGCTTGCTACGTGATTCATTATGTTGGTTGTAGTGTATGAGCGCTTGGCGTTTTGTAGTTCATTTAACTCTTGCATGCCCGAGGTTTGGTTTTCACAAAATTGTAGGAGAAACAATGTTGTAAATGGTAAGTAGTGGAGTTGCGAAGAGCTACTGTTCGTTGAGGTTCATGTGCACATACATGAGTCATCTCTACTCAAATGAATGAGTTGTTGAACCTGAAAATCTCCAAGCTGGTGTGAAGTTTTGCTAGATGCACCATTGATATTGGCCCATATACAAGCAATTTCCCTAGGCATCAATTGGCTGTCAATTAGTGAGGCATACTAATAGCTTTCTCATAGGCACATTTATTTTTTCATAAGTAAACTATTGTATTAATAAGAATAGGCATAACCCAAGTACACAAGATGGTATACGAGAGGTAACACCTATCTAGGAAGAAGAAATAGAAACAAGATAGTTATGAATACCGAGGCCATTAAAATCTACAGCTATGGCCCATAGAAATAAAGTTCTAACAGAAAGAGATCTAAGCTTCTCAAATGAGGCTCCTTGTCTTCAAACGTCTGGTCATTTCGCTCTTGCCATAAGCACCACAGAATACAGATAGGAACTATCTTCCACATGACTGTGATTGTTCGCCAAATCCCTCTCCATGGAAATTGATTGTTTTGCGACTGTGTAAGAGACTTATAGAAAGAGGGAATCGAGAATGTACATTTACTTGCATGTCGGGTACCCACTACAATGTGTCAGCTCCTTGAGTACAGGTTGGGTTTGGGTAGTGAGAACACCTGAGAAGTGTTGAGAATGTTTGTGAATAGTCGTAAAAAAGTAATAATAGAATATTGAATAGTAATAAAAAGTAGGTGAAAAGTAATGAATAGTAGAAAAAGTAGGTGAAAAGTAATAATAAGATAAAGAATAGTAGTGAGAGTGTTTGAGAGTACTTGAGGTACTCTTGGTTGCCAAACAAAACTGGAATACAGAAGACTACAAAAGTTCTCAAAGATGCCAACTTCCCAATCTTGGGCCGCCCTATTGAAGTTGGTGTTCAATTGGACTTGATCCCTAGATATCACCATAAAACCAGCCGCTGAAGTTTCTTTCTCGCATGTAACTCGGAAAACTGAAGGGAATTAGTCCTTTATGGCATTACTTCCATACCATAGGTCGCTTCGGAATTTTATTTTAGAGCCATCTCCCAACATGAGTCTAGTATGACGAGTAAAAGCCCCCCACCATCGTCTAATGTGCTTCCAGACTCCCGCTCCATAAGCTCCACTTACCTCTCTAGTGCCCAACCCCCCCCCCCCCCCTCTCCCCACAAACCTTCATATTTGATATTTGTAGTCAATTACTGACTTCCATAAGGCTTTCAGTTCCATATTACATCGCCACAACCATTTCTAGAGTAAGGCCCAAATGAAAATCCTTAGATTTCTAATTCCCAACCCACCAGAAGAGATTGATGAGCATACCTTCTAAGTGGAATTTGAAATCATCCCCCACACCACTCCAAAAGGAAGTTACAATGAAATTTTTCAATCCGGGTTGCCACACTTGCTGGAATTGGGAATAGAGATAAGAAGTACGTTGGTAAATTAGACAGAGTACTTTTAATTAAGGTGATCTTGCCACTTTTCGACAAGTACAGTCTCTTCTAACCTGCCAATCTACGTTCTATTTTCTCAAGCACTATATACCAAATTGATTTAGCCCTTGAGGCAGCCCCCAACAGAAGACCAAGATAATTCATGGGAAGAGAGGAAACCTTACATCCAAAGTGTTAGCCGACTGTCGGATATTGTGAATGTTACCAATTGCAACCAACTCTGATCTGTCCAAGCTCACTTTCAAACCTTATGCCGCTTCAAAACTGAGTAGAAGTGCCCAAATATGGTTTTGTTATGCCTCACAAAATATCAGTGTATCATTTGTAAAAACAAGTGAGAAATGTTAAGAGTACCCCTATTGGGGTCGCCAAATGAGAATCCAGCCACAAGGCTTGTTAACCAAAGCCGACATCATTCTACTAAGTGCCTCCATAACAATAACAAAAAGGAGTGAGGACAACGAATCCCCTTGTTTTAGGCCTCGGGAACTGTTAAAGAAGCCAACTGGACTGCCATTCACTAAAACTGAAAACTTCACTGTTGATATGCCCCATCTGATCCACAAGCACCATCTCTCTCCAAATCCACACTTCCCAAGCAAATAAAGTAGGAAACCCCAGTTAACATGATCATAAGCCTTCTCTATGCCCAACTTACATAGGATCCCCCGTATTGCCAGATTTTAGTCTACTATCTAGGCATTCATTGGCGATGAGAACTGAGTTCAGAATTTGCCTATCCCTTACGAATGCATTTTGTGGTTTTCTAATGATCTTGCCCATTACCTCCCCTAGGCGGTTTGAAAGCACTTTGAAGATAATTTTATACACCCCATTCACAAGACTAATGGGCTGATAATCCTTTACCTCCGATGCCCCGATCTTCTTAAGAATCAATGCAATTAAAGTGGCATTGATGTTTTTCTCAAAATTTTCAACCGAGAACAATTCCTGGAACACCTTCATTAGATCCTCATTCATCACATCCCAACATGATTGGAAGAATCCCATAGAAAATCCGTTTGGACCAGGTGCTTTGTCTTTTGACCATTCTCTTAACCACACCATGAACCCTCGTCTCCTTAAAGGGCCTCTCCAACCAAGAGACATTTTGCGGCTCAATAAATTGAAAACCTAATCCATCAACCTTTGGCTACCACCCCACTTGCTTAGTAAGCAAATGTTTGAAAAAATTAGCAACATGTTCTCGAATCACAAGGACCTTCGTACAAGCCACACCATCTATATTCAACATCTCAATGGTATTGGTTCCCCTATGAGAGTTAGTCACTCTATGAAAGAACTTCATACTTCGATCCCCTTCTTTCAACCACAATACTCTAGATTTTTGGCACCAAGTGATCTCCTCCAATAAGATAACCCTCTCTAATTTTGAGACCAACTCTGACTTCTGAGATAACTCTTCTAAGGAAAGAACGTGGCCCTCCTGTATCCTCTATAACTCTTGTAGCTCCTCCAACAAGGACTTCTTACAGTCATCTATGTCACAAAAGGATTGAGTATTCCAAAACTTTAAATCTATTTTTAAAACTTTCAGTTTACTTGCAAAGATGAAGCTAGGGGTGCCATGAATCTAATATAAGGACCACTATTGCTTGACCTTGTCCACAAAACCATCAGTTTTCAACTACATATTTTCAAATTTAAAGTATCGACGCCCTTCTTGGATACCACCACAATCCAGCAAGATAGGAAAATGATCCAAACAAAGGCGAGGCAGCCACTTTTGACATACGTCTAGATAATGAGTTTCCCACTCCGATGAGATGGCTTGTTTGGAAATATATCTTATCTTAAAATTATTATCTCATCTAATTTCATCCCATCTCATTTCCAAGCATAATTCAAATACAAAATTTTCAAATTAATCATTACAACTTCTTAAACTTTCAAATAAAAAATAAAAAACAATTCAACTTTTTCAAATCCCCAAACAAAAATAATATTATAAAACTATATTCTAACAATATTCTAACTTTATAATTTTTTTTATTCAACTTTTTCTCTTCATTCCCAAAATTCAAAAAATTACTCAACTCAAACTATTTCACTACTATTCACAAACTATCTTACTACTATTCACAAAATTATCATCTTATCTCATCTCATCTCATTTCACTTCACTCTACTCTCCAAAGGAGCCCTAAAAGTTTTTCCAATCTAGACCACATCTGATTATTAGACCACATGAATGCTCCACCCATGAGAGGGATATCCACCAAACTCAAGTACTCCGAGAATTCTATCATTGCTGGTCGTAACCTATTTTCTCCTGAACGTTCACTTAGGAACCCGATAACATTAAAATCACCACCTATGCACTATGGTAAGTCCCACCAGCTGTGTACTCTAGCTATTTCTTCCCATAAAAGTCTTATGTTGCTGTCCAAATTCGGCCTGTAAATACCAGCAAAAGCCCACAAGAAATTGTCTTCCACACTCTTAAAAGAACATGCCACGGTGTACTCCCCTATGAATTCCTCCAATTTATCCACCACCCTTCTATCCCACATAACTAGAACACCTCCTGAAGCCCAATCCACATATGAATTGCTCCATATACTTTGAACAATTCTTCTTGGAATAGATTTCAACTTAGTTTCTTGTAAGCATACAAGTGTTCGCCTTCCACTCGCGAAGCAATTTTTTTTATTTGAAGACGCTTATTGGCCTTGTTGAGCCCTCAGACATTCCAAGAAACAATTTTGGGCTTCATAAAGAATGTGCTAGCCCCTTCCCTTTGGATCTTTCTCAGCTTGAGCTGCCCTCATAATTAAGAGACCAAGTTAGTCTCTTTAGCTCCCTCTATTTTTTGGAACCAGATTTCTTAAGCTGAGCATGACTAACTTCAATGGCAGTAAGTAGAGCCATAATGTTCTTCAAAACTCTCACACTCCATCCCCACACAATGTTGAATTTCCTTCACCTTATGTAGAACCCAATCAGAAACACTAGATTAACTTGGTAACATATAGTTTAGGGGTATGGGCTCCCCATCTCTAGTGGCCCACAGCGAATTTATTGGTGTCCCCATCTCCTCCTCTGCGAAAGATTCCTACACTCCCATTCAGAGAAGTTCTGCATCGAAATTAGCATCTGTGAGGGCCCTTCAACAACTCCCTCGTCACTTCTAGCCACTGTATTCAAATCGTGACCCACGTCCGTCTGTTGTACAGCCTTTGCCAGAAGGGATACCATCGAAAAGTCAATGGCAACCAATTCCCTGCTTCTCCTTGGCATTGTCTGGCTATGATATGCCGGAGATCTGGTGCTCAGTGGTACGAAAACGTCCAAAGCCCTTTCAGATACTGCTATCGCCGACCCGCCCACCGTTGTTGTCAGCCTCTGGGCCTCCGTCAAGGGTTCCTTAGCTGGTCACGAAAGGGTCGGAGCCTTTTCCAGTGAGGATGCCAGACTCCTGCCGGTAGAGGGCCCTAGATCACTACCCTCTCTAATTCTCCACACAAGTTGGGCCCTGAGCCTTGCCTTTCCTCCATTTTGCCCCACGAGCTAAGGCCCAAAGGAGCGGTCCACTTGCTTTGCCCTTTGCCTCCTAATTAACTGCCCGTTTCCTATAACTCTGTTGGGTCCAGCAACCTCCGAGCTCAGGCCCACTTGTCCCCTTTTGAGCTGCCCGCCTATAAATCTGCGGAGTCCACTTTCCTCTGAGCCCAGGCCCTTTTTTTTTCCTCTTCACACTGTATCAGAAAATCCAATTTTTCTTGAAGTTCCTTCAATTGTGCCTTCACGTCTAGCAGTGTACTATGTACACCCCCCTCTGCTAGGCCGATAGCAGGCCTGCCACCGCCACCCTTCCACTAAGCACTGATTGTACCTGTGGTAAGAGGAGCTCTGCGGGTCCCATGCCCGTTACCTTGTCGCAGAGGCTCCTCTTCGAGCTTCCATGCCACCGCTGTCTCCACCCCTATTCCTCTCACAGGGTTGCACCGGCTTCATTTCGGCTCTAAGACCTCCCTATATGAGCCTTTTTGTGCCTAAAGCATCGCCACTGATGACCTCATAGGTGCCCCTCCTCTATTATGACTTATGCCTTTCCCTTTGCTTGCGAACTCCCATTGCGCCTCCGCCATCCCTTCCTCCATCCCTTACCCTCCATCTCTTTAGGTATGAAGATAAAACTACTCTTGCTACGACCACCGTATTGTTAGGGATCCCGTTCTTGTCCCTAACATTAAGGACCACAAGCTCGTCTTGGTGTGAATGGTGACCGAGTAACCTTGCCAACTTGCTTGGCCTTCCACGAAGGGATGGTGTTTGAGTAATGGAATGATGAAGATGATGCACTTGGGTAGGCTAAGTGTTTAGGCTAAGGCAAATCAATGTGGGTGGCTAGACTTGGTCTTGAGTGAGGTGCCAAGATGATGGAGGTTAGGGTTTGTTCTTGGAGAGTGGCGCCAAGTTGATGGAGTGGGAGTGTTCTAAGAGTTGATTAGGGTTGTTTGATGCAATGGGGATGGCTTGGGGGTTGCCCTTGATGTTTGGGCCACTTGGATGGTGATTAGGGTTGGTAAGGTGAAGTGTAGCTAGGGTTTTGTGAGGTGGCTAGGGTGGATTTCGAGATTTGGAAGAGTTGGCTTAGGGTTGGAGTTTAGGATGATGCTAGGGTTTGGGAATGAGATGGAAGAGTGAGGCTAGGATTTGGTGGCTAAGGTGGGCGGATTGGGATTGACTTGGTCTTAGGAAGATTGGCTAGATTTGGTTGGTTTAGGAGTAGATATGAGAAGTTTGTAAGATGGAAGGAATCCTTGAGTGAAGAGGGGAATTTGAATTTGAATTAAGATGACAAGTCAATAGTTGACTTAGAGAGATTGTAAGAAGAGTGATTTAAGGAATTGAAAAGGATTTGCAATTCCTTAAATTAAGGGATTTGGATTGGGGATTTGAATTTGAATTTGAATTTGAATTTGGTAAGAGGATGGAGAGATTTTAGGGATGTGATTGAGATGAATCAACTTTCCTAAAATTAAGGAAGTTGACTCAAGAGGGACTCTTGATGGATGGCTAGGTCAATGGATGATGGAGGCAAGACTCCTAAAGGAAAGAATCACCTTATGGAATCTTGAGGTGGACGGCTAGGGCTTATGTGGATGATGGGCTAATTATAGTAAGTGACAAAGATGGGAAGATGGGAGGCAAGATGGGTTCGGTCAATGGGTAAGATGATGGAGTTGGCGCCTAGGGTTTTAGGGAAGTGATGGGGTAGCCGAATATGGTGAGTGGAAGATATATGCTAGGGTTTTATGGAGGTGATGGTGGCAATGTAATTTATGGAAAGTGGACTAGGGCAAACAATGAAGTGGTCGAATATGTGGTATGGAATGGATCAAATGGGTGAATGCGTGGATGAAGGCAATGAAGAGTGGATGAACACTATGAATTCTCAAGAACAACTCAAGAACAATGCACATAAAATAATAAGATCAAAGGATAGAAAATGGAAGACAAGAGATGGAATGGAAAATACTCATAAGATTAAGGGATCCTTAGGGATTCACGAATTGCACCCTAAAGATAAAAAGAACAAGATCGATAGATTGAACCATACTTATTCACGAATTGCAAGGTGTTATCCTCTCTTAGGGGATTCACGTATTGCACCCCAAAGAGTCCAAGTGCCTTAGCAACGAATGGTGATCTCAAGAACAAAATAGTCTACCCACTAGGGAATTTGCCAAAAGATGTCAATGCAAAGACTAAGGGTCCTATTTATAAAGATTACAACTTGGAAACCCCCAATAAGTCTATTGGAAAATAAATAATTAAATAAAAATAAATAATAAAAAATAACATAATTGGCATGAACCAAGTTGACCCATGGCATGCATGAGCCCATGGGTGGGCTAGGCTGGCCCATGGCATGGGCCATGGGCATGGCTGACCTGGTTGGCATGGCTGTTGGCATGTGGCTGACAGGTCCCTGGCATGGCTTAGGCAGGCCTGGGCGCTGAGGCTGCATGTTGGGGCTGTGCCTGGGCGGGCTGGCATGGCCCAGGCAGGGGCGCGTGCGCTGGGTTGCGCTCGCGTTGGGCGTGCGCGTGGAACTGCTGCGCGCGCGCGCTGGGCAGGCTGGGCGTGCTGCACGGGTTGGCCTGGTCACCAGCCTCACTGGGCATCCTTGGCAGGCCCCGTGGCGTGCCCATGGGGCTGCTGTGGGGCTGTCCAGCCTTGTCATGACATGGCTAGTGGCTTGGCCATGGGCCACAAAACATGGGGTCCTACCAATTCCACAAGCGCCATGTAGCGACCGCGAGCATTTGAACACCGTTGTGCTATGAAGTTGTGACTTCCTTCCCTTACCATGTTGTAGAAGTTCTTTTTTTCTCCCTTCAGACAGTCCCCTAGTGTTTTAGCAATGTGTTTTTGAGAACCCTATCGTAATCACACCTAACAACTGTACACTCAATCGTGTTCTCGCCATTACAAACCACCAAACATCATTGGAGAGAAAAATTATCACTTTTCATCATCAAAGTTTTGGTTGTACAGAGAGAGAAAACCACCTTCTCAAGTCTACTAAAAAAATAAATTTTTGCTGCATATGGGCTC
Source organism: Juglans microcarpa x Juglans regia (assembly GCF_004785595.1). Lineage (NCBI taxonomy): Eukaryota > Viridiplantae > Streptophyta > Magnoliopsida > Fagales > Juglandaceae > Juglans > Juglans microcarpa x Juglans regia. Next base: position 3,757,683 of record NC_054597.1, read on the forward strand.
TCTTACGAAATGAATGGTGCTTATCCTACATTTTTAGTAGTAATCAATGATGGAAACCATTATAAGTGACTGAACATGTTGCATTTTAATTTTTTTACAGGGAGACATGCCCTGGTATTTTAGTGTTTTGGGGCTATTACCAGGGAAGATAACTTAGGGTTTTATGAGAACTCCAAAAAGACCTGAAATTTTGGATGGGGATTCCTCTCTCTGTATCACAGTTTTCCTTCATCTGAATTCCATATTTATCATTGTTATAAGGTGTCAGACTAAATGGAATTACAAAGATTTGAACAGTTGTGTTGCAACTTACATATGTAATCGCCGTGCAAGAGAATGATGGTAGCTTTTTATGTTGATTTTCTGGTTTTCTGATTTTGATTGCTTCAGCTTCAGTTATACTGAACAGGGAGGAAGAAAGTAGCCAACAAGTTTTGTTATTTCTTCCGTATATGTTGTTTGCAGGCCCAAAAGTTGGTTCACTCACTTTGACCTTCGCATGTTTCTCTTTTGAATTAACATTCCCATTTTTTTGGAAGGAATGATGATGGCATTGGCCCTTCTGAATAATGAGTGAAATGGTGTCCCATTCTCCTGTTTTTGAGTTACATAATTGCTAGTGAAATGATGTGATGTTGGAACTGCAGGTTGCCATATTTGTTGTTTTAGCAATGGCACTACGAAGGAAACCTGATGTGTTGATCAGTTTATTGCCTAATATTAAGGAAAATCCAAAATATCAAGGACAGGATAAGCTTCCAGTTACTATTTGGGTGATTGCTCAGGTGAATGTTGGCAACACTGATAATCTAAAGTTCCCAGTATAGATAATTCATCTGATTGGTAATCTTTTCTATAAATTGGTATGCATTTAATCCAGAAATTGGATTTTGGTTTGTATAGGCATCTCAAGGAGATTTAGTTGTTGGGTTGTACATGTGGGTTTATCTTCTCTTGCCTATGCTGGCTAGCAAGTCAAGCTGTAATCCACTATCTAGAGACTTGATTTTACAGTTGGTGGAGAGGTTAGTCATTTTTTGAGATTGAACGTAAGTGTTATTTGTTACACATGTTTTCCTTTACTCTTGGATCTACTTGTTAAAAAAAAGGGATCTAAACCATATCTCCCTTCCTTTTTTTTCCCTGATAGCCTGATAGTAACCAACCTTCCTTCCTTATTGCAGAACTCTATCTTCTCCTCTCTCACTATTGTTTGTTTATTTTTTGGTTTTTTTTGTATAATTCTTCATCCCTTGAAATTAGAATTTTGTCTTCCCCAAAAGCTCGGACCATTCTGTTAAATGGTGTTGTTAGAAAGGGGGAGCGTGTGGTGCCACCATCAGGTCTTGAGCTTTTGCTGAGAATTACCTATCCAGCACCATCGGATCGGCTAAAGGTGGGTATCATTGGGAGTATTCACTGTATATCTCCTTATGATATGTACTTTTTCAGTGTATTTCTAATGTGTTTTGCTTAGGTTACCGAAAAGTTTGAAGCTATATATCCGAATTTAAAAGAGGTCGCCCTTGCTGGTTCCCCGGGAAGCAGATCAATGAAGCAAGTTGCACAACAGATTTTGAACATTACAATCAAAGCTGCTGGAGAAGGTAGTGGCATATTGCTAATTCCCGTCTCCTTCTTTTATTACTGTGACAGCTTGACTTAAAAATTCATTTGCAGGCATCCCTAGCCTGTCAGGGGAAGCAAGCGACATTTTTCTTTGGTGTTTGAGCCAAAACCCTGAATGTTACAAGCAATGGGTAAGCATTTTAAACGCTTTATTTTATATTTTTACTTTTTATTTGAGACTATTATCCCCAATCATCTGCATATCATTGAATTTTATATTTGATTTGGGAACAGGACATGCTTTATCTTGATAATCTTGAAGCGAGTGTTTTTATTCTGAGAAAGCTTTCTGATGAATGGAAGGAGTGCTCTAAAAAGCTTTCTAATTTGGTCATTTTGAGGGAAACTCTTCAGAGTTTCAAGCAGAAGGTAAACGTTTTCCAGATATTCTAGACAAGATAATATGTTGGTTTGAGGACATTGAAATCCCTGTCACTGGATCTGCACGTAGAAAAGTTGCAAACTGCTCAGAAATATTGCCCTAGAATGGCAGCATCTCTTATCTTCTTCTCCTTCTGCCACCAAGCACCCCTCTACTGCCCCTCGCCCCTCATTTTCCTAAGGGGCTGTGAGAAGTGAAAAGGCATTTTAAGCTTTTGTCAACCTCTGTTGTTGTGATCAATATGTTAAACATAATCTTGAATAGTTTCAAATTTTTGCTGCCAAATGATTCCATATATTGAATCCATTTGCTATGATGTATTGACCCAAAAATTCACTTATTCATCTGATTCAAATTTGGAAGTCAACATACCTTCTGATCATCTGCGAGTGGAAGTATACTGTTTCTCACTTAGTTTCATTTTTGTGTTTATTTAGAATGAGAAAGCATTGGCAAAGGGAGATGCTGGTGCGCACCATACATCATTGAAGAATGCAGACAAATACTGCAAGTTGATTCTGAGGCAATCATCGCAGGGTCATAGATGCTTGAAGGGCATGGTCTTTGTATCTGTTGCACTGGCTGTTGGTGCCGCAATTATGTCCCAAGACTTGCAATCTTGGGACTATAGGAAACTCACTGAAATGTTGAACTTCCCTTGAAACTTTCCAAGCTCGGACTTGCCAGCAGTAAACGGTGCTCTCAACTGCATTATAGATTTAGTTATGTCCGGAATAGGTTAATTTCTGCAGGATGGCCTGTAAAAAAACAAAATGGGCCAATGATGAGTAAATCTATTTCAATGTTGTGGCCAAATTCTACTTGCTTTTTAGTGAGATTAGAATGGGAGAGCAGAAGCCGCAGAAGCCGCAGCAGCAGCACCGGGTCAATTGTATCCTGTTTTCAAATGTGGGTCAGGTCAATGACTTGGTTTCCTTTTCATATTTACCGTTTTATAGCTTGTTTGTCCCTTCAGTTTTGGACGTGCAAAATTGCTATACAGAGAAGGAATGACCATTCCATCTAATAACATTAAAAAATAATTTCCTTCTTTCCAAACTCCTGCGCTCGGGGGAGCAATTCTTCCTGTGTCCCATCCAGAGAATAACATGCCTAGAAGGCCAATCAAATTTTATTTTGATCTTTTGTTCTATATCTAAAAGGCAACGAACGTAATGGCCAAAATCTTCCTTTTAAGGCAGTAGGCCTAATTCAGTCTTCCTTTCCTAGCTGTTTTCGATCCAATGTGAAGAAGACAGCCAGAGGATGAATATTTTTCAATCCTATATGCGCTGCACGTAGACCTCAGTATCGGAAACCATCGCCATTTGAAACCTGAGGAGTGAGGGCCCCATGTTATGTGGCAAGAGCTGATCATAATATATTTGCAACGAATCAGTATGGTTTGTTTTTGCAGATAAAATGAAATGAGTTGAGATAAAAATTGAAAATTTAATAGAATATTATTAGAATATATATTTTTAATATTATTATTATTTTGAAATTTGAAAAAGTTGAATTGTTTATTTTATTTTATGTGAAAATAAAATTCATGAATGGAGAAGGGACCAACCTGGATAGGAAAGGGAACACAGAACCAACCCAATCTCTTTCTCAAGAATCTCTAGTGTGTCTAGGTTAACCTTCCGTGATTGTTGTCACCAACTCTCTTTCTTGTCTTTTTTTCTTTATTCAAGGTTTAGTTTGGTAAGCATTAGATATATTCTTAGATTAAAATTCCGTGTTTCTCAAATTCCAGGAATGTTATTTCCAAAAGCCAAAGCTGAGTCTTAAAAAAAGCAAAAGCAAGGAGGGAAGACCACAAACATTATCATCATCTTTATTCATAGACAGGGTCTCAAATCACTCTCACAGTGCCCCAGTTTGATCCATCTACTCTCCTTTTGATGCTCACTTTTTCTTTCTTCTTAGACTATCCATCATTCCTGCTCCTGTTTGACAACCTTGTTTCATCATTCCGTCCCAGCCACTTTAATTTTTTTATTGGTATTACAACATAATTGATATAACTATGCATTCATTAAATACAAAACAAATGAAATATTTTGGAGAGAAACAAGTATGAGATGTTTGAAGGCAGCAATGCAGAGTAGAAAATTAATTACAGGGTTCAGTTTTTAAGAGCGTCTGTCTAAATTCTGCAATTGCACGTAGACTCGTTTATGTGGATGGTGGTGGGCCACTTTTGGTGCGAGATGTCCCCCAATCCGGGGCAATAGAGTATGCTTTCTGCAACATTAACCTCATTTTCTTTTTGTTAAGGAACAATAACCTTATTATATTAGATTTGTGGGTGTAGAATAATAAAGTAGTTAAAGTAACAAACGAGCATTGTTACACTGTGTGGTCTATTGATCTTCCTGTTTCTGAGTACAATTATCATAATTATCATCATCGAGCATGAATGAAGATGTCTATATTAATGGGAGTATTTATAAAAAAGATTTAACATAAGCTAATTCTGGTAAGAGTAAAGAGTACCACATCCAGATAAGCATCATCTCTATTTCTCTTGCATCCTCTCTCTCACCTTTTGTTCTGTCAAAACTACAATAACATTCTTCCATTGACACCTCTCTCTCTCTCTCTCTCTCTCCCCCTTCATGAGTGCGTAATAGTGTGGAAATAACAAGGAAACATAGCAAATCCATGGCTACCAACAAGTTTGCAACCATGTTGCATAGAAACACCCACAAAGTCATCGTCATTCTAGTTTATGTAATCCTTGAATGGGTCTTGATAATCCTCCTCCTCCTCAACTCTTTTTTCAGTTATTTGATCACGAAATTTTCTAATTACGTTGGCCTTAAACCACCGTGCCTATGGTGTTCTAGAGTCGATCACATCTTGGAGCCTGGCAAGAACACCAACGCTTACAGGGATCTTATATGTGACACTCATGCCACTGAAATTTCCAAAATGAGCTACTGTTTAACTCATCAAAACTTGGCTGAATCACATAATATATGTGAAGACTGCTTGGCCTCTCGGCCAAGTTACAGTGACAGCTCCATTAGAAGCACAAAGAGAATTGCTTTTGTTTCATGGATGAGTGAGAACCAAAGTGAAACTAATGGTGAAAAGAGTTTCAGGTGTTCATGCTGCAACGAGAGCTTGAGCTGCAAACCGCATGCTCCAAAGCCTTCTTGGGATGCTTTGAGTCATACCCGGAAAGACGATTTGATCATAGAAGCAGTGGATGATGATGACAACGAAGGTAAGTACAAAGAACCAAGCAAACCTAATTCTCCATCAAAACTCAGGGAAAAGGACAATGAGATCCAAAAAAACAAGATGGAAGAAAATCATAGTGACAAAGGGATTGCAGACGAGTATCAGATACTTTCTGATGTCGGAGGTTTTAGCTTCAAAGACGTGGCACAGGAGGATTGTTCAACGTTCCAGATTGACTCGACCAAGCAGGAATCCGATTATACCAATTATGTTCATCAATCTTTTGACACTTGTCAGTGTTTCCCTGGACAAGATCACTCACTTGAAACCATCAATATGCATTTAACGAATTATATTGCTTGTGAGTTTAATCGTCTAATCCCAGTTGAGTTAATTGATTCTTCAACTACAGCAAACCAAGGATCATGCAACTTGAAAGATGAAGATCTGAGAGAGCAGGATCAGCAGGATAGAGCTTCTGATCCAGAGGTATGGATTGAAACACAGCTCAATGGCTCAACAGAGGCAATATTACTCATGAGAAAGGAGAGTGCAGAGAGGGCAGCTGAAGGACAACGTAAAAGCTTGAAGATCAATGAAGGTGATACTCAGACTTCACAGGTGGTAAAAAGGAAACAAGATGTAGTCAGTGAGACATGTAGCCAAGTTGCTAATACTCAACGACCTCTAACTTTATTCCTCTCAGAAGAAGTATCAACGAAACAAAAACAACCAGATGATCTGCCAGGTACACAGTAAATCCTGGTATTTAACAAAATCTTCTATTATAATCTATTTTTCCCCCAACATGGACCCTATATTCATGTCAGGCGTTTCAATTTTTTGATACAAAAATCAGCATGTGGAGCAGTAATAGACAGCATAAATCTGTTGTCTGATGAATGCTCAGCCAATACCCTGATAGGCACAGAGGAGTCAGACCATGCAGCCGATCGGCCTCAAGCTGAAGAACCAATTTATTCATCGGGATGCCTAAAAGAAGATCAGTCTTCCACTAGTGATAATGGTGCCGAATTTTGTATCGTTCTTGATTCATTCATGCCTCAGGATGACCTTGGTAAGCCTCCAATCTTCAGTTATTCGATTGTAAGAAACATACAAGTTAGTTCAAGATAGGTTCTAAAGTGAAATTGGCTTTACTAGGTTCAAAGCCCATGAATAAAATTATCCAGCACGAAAAAACATTTTTGATTGAAAATACTCGAGAGTCAGGAGCTGAAGAATCGTTCGATGTAAGTGCTGTTGGGAAGATGGAAGGTGGTGATGCAGCTACTACCACTGAACCACTGGAAGCAGCACTAAAAGCCGAACGAAAAGCTTTAAATGCTGTTTATGCAGAACTAGAAGAAGAGAGGAGTGCATCTGCAATAGCTGCTAATCAGACTATGGCTATGATAACCAGGCTTCAAGAAGAGAAAGCAACAATGCAGATGGAAGCGCTACAATATCAGAGGATGATGGAAGAACAAGCTGAATATGACCAGGAAGCCTTGCAACTTTTGAATGAGCTCATGACCAAGAAAGAGAAGGAGAAGCAAGAACTAGAGAAAGACTTGGACATGTATCGTGAGAAGGTCTTAGATTATGAGGCAAAAGAGAAGATGAGAATGACAAGAAGAATTGAACATGGAAGTTTAAGAAGCAGAAACTCTTCAGCTTCTTGCAGCAATGCAGATGAAAGTGATAAATTATCAATTGATCTGAATCGTGAAGCTAGAGATGACGGTAGCTATTCCGGCCATCAAGATACCACTCAAAACACTAGTGATGGCAATGCAGATTTGAATTTGGAGGAAATGGCACTGGACTGTGTGAGGCATATGAGTGCCCTTGATGGATCATTGGCAGAGTTCGAGGAAGAGAGGCTGTCCATTCTAGATCAACTCAAAGCACTGGAGGAGAAGCTTATCACGTTGGCTGAAGATGGAGGATTTCTTGAAGATGGGAAATCCATTGATCATTCCTCGATGTATGGTGCCAAAGAGTTTGACGATCATGACTTTACTAGTCCGGAAGTAAATGGGATTTCAGTGAATCGTTCCTCAATGTATGGTGTAAAAGAGCTTGACAATCTGGAGTTTACTAGTCCAGAAGAAAATGGAATTTCAAAGGATAAACTTTATCCAGAGAGAAAAACAATGAATTCAATGGCAAAGAGGCTCCTTCCTCTCTTCGATGCCACCAATAACAAAAGTGAAGAAGGTTTGTCAATCGAAGAAAAAGGCGAATCCGAATATGTCGAAATGCAAAAATCCTTGGAATCCAAATTTGAACTTGAAGTAAAAAAACTACCCATTGAAGATGAGGTGGATCATGTTAATGAGAAGCTGCGAGCTCTCAAAGCAGATAGGGAGTTTCTAAAGCATTGTATGAGCTCCATAAAGAAGGGAGACAAGGGAGTCGATATTGTTCAAGAAGTTTTACAACATCTTCGCGATCTGAGGGCTGTTGAAGTTCGTGTGAACAACATTAGTGACGATCGTCTAGGGTGAAATTCCAGTAGACTGCCACAACCCACAAAAGAAAAGAAGATAGGTGAAATACTATTTCTGCTTGCATCCATTAATTCTACCTGATCAATTCTGAGCTGCAATAAAATATTACTCCATAAAACATGAATTTGTGGGAGATAAATTCGATTGACAAATGCAGATAATTGCTTTCTCTGAGGTGAGCGGTCTGAGTCTGCAGATGTAAATTGCTTAACTTCATACCGAGCACGAGAAAAATGCTCACCGAAGTCTATGCTTTTCTAGTGCCAGGAAATCTCTTGATGGAGATGGAGTTTCCCGGGATGGTTTGTTTGGATTGGTTCACTGTAGATTTGAAGTCTTCCTCCATTTTCTTATTTCTCGTTCGGAATTTGGCCTACTACAAGAATGCAAAGCGTAAGATATTGTGGGACGTCCTCACTACGATCTTGATTGCCTAAGGGACTGGGAAAGATGTAGAGGAGTGTGTCTTCTCTGCCTGACCTCAGTGTGTAGGTCAGGCTGCTTCGTTTCTTTTTTTCTTTCTCCTGTTTTATAGTTTTCATTCGTGTTTTTTTTCTTACAGAAATGTGGGAGGGGATCAAATCCTCAACAAGAGTCGACATTTTTCTTTCTGATCTGTTGGACTGTTCAATTTGATATGGGTTTTCAGTATCTACGAGCCAAAAGTTACTTGTATACTATACACATGTATCAGCTTTGTCTATATTTATAAGTGAGGCTTGTCACTGTTCTATTGTTTAGTTGTTTATATCTTTCCATTTCTTAACAAGTTCGTGCAGGGAACAGATGGTAGAGGAGATTTTGCTACGTTATTTGTTGTTAAACTAATGACTAAGTGTATAAAAATCAGTCAAAACACCAACATTTTATATGCCAGTAGTGATATGTCAATAAACAAAATTGTAAATAAATTTTTTTGCAATGAAAATGTTCTAGTGCACAAGTTTCAATTAAAGAATAAGTTCTCAATGGATAAAGCTACCAAGGAATTCAAACTTTTGTTCATATCATGGAGGAAATTCGGGAGATTATTTATGAGCAAAGAGTATTTCATCCAATGATGAGATTAACTGCAGTAATGCTACTCATCATCTTTTTATTATTATTATCTCATCATTTTATGATGTGATTAAATGATTAGAGGCTATTTATTATATTTCACTTATGAGTCTATCATGTAATTTAATGTCACATCAAAAGATGTTGAGAGAATGATGATAAATTTTTTTTTTCTACTAATAAATTATGTGTCCTTGAGATGTTATTATCATTACCTACATCCAAACACATGAGAGAGAGATGTATATTATTGCAATTTAGGGACTAATTAATGGGTAATGATACCTTACATCTCCTTTACCACCTTTTTTTGTTTTTTTTCCTCTTTGAATCTAGATTATCAGAACATGACTTTCTTACATAATCTATAAAAAAATAAATTCAATCAATTAACGTAATCATATAATTTAATTAAAAATAAAATTCAATTTTATAAAACTTGACCTTCTTTAATTCTTTGAGTCAATTTTTATAAAATTAAATTTATTTTAAATTAATTTACATGATTATATTAGTTGATTGAATTTATTTTCTTATAGATTATATAAAAAAGTCATATTCTATAATTCTTAATCTAGATTCAAATAGTAAAAGAAAAAAAATAACAGCGATAAAATAATAATAAATAAGATGTAAGATATGATTATCCCTAATTAAGAATATAAAGATAATAATATTAATATACAGATTAATATGTAAACTTATTTGTAGATAACAAAACTCAGATGGATAAAGCCTGCATAGAATCTTCCATAACCGCAATCAGCCACTTGATAAAGTTGTTCTACTTTTAAGGGTCCAGGTGCTGCGTCGACAGTGACGAGACCAATTTTTTTCTTTTTTCTTTTTTTGTTGGGAGTTTATATTCTTAAACATGTCCTATCTACTTGGCACGAAGAAGTTAATAATAATTTGGCGTCATCAAAGCAAATACACTTTGATGAGAAAATATAGATAAACATGAGAGAAATGGATACAATATATATAAATCTTATTATGGTTCATACTTTTTGCGTATGGTAATTAATGATATATCTATCTTAATATGACTTCTTCGCTCGAAAAAATTGTATAGAATTTTAATTTTTTGCTAAAATATTTTTTAAAGGGTAATGTTACAGAAACCGATAATTCATCTTAATTTCTTGTTAAGATATTTTTTAAAGGGTAATGCTATAAGAATTGATAATTTAAATGAAGAATTCAACCAATAAGTGCAAATGCGCTTTTTTATTTTCTTTTTCTTTTTGTTTAATAATATTTTTATATATCTTTAAATATTTTTTAAAAATAGAAAAAAATAACAATTCATTAATATTTACTTTATTAATCATTAAGTAAAAAAATTATAAAAAATTAATCAGTCACTTTTATAGGTTGAAGTAGTATTTTCCTTTTCAAATATCTTATACTTTTGGAGCGTCACAATGCAGAACAATCTTGATAAAAGTGTTAGAAATTTGAAAGTAATTAGATTGTGTTAAGGAGCTTGCATTTATGGGCAACACATGTTAAGTACCATGTTGAGTATATACTAGGTTGATATTGGCCGTGAAATATGTGTTTTTTTTTTTTTTTGTTGTCATTAGTGTATCATCTAAGGTTGTGTTTGGGTAACACTATACTACTATTTAATATTTTATCATTATTTTTTACATATTTTTCTTTATTTTTTACTACTATTTATTATTGTTCAACATTTTATTATTATTTTTTACTACTTTTGTACTATTATTCATGTATTATGTGAGATCACTTTATTACCCAAACGTAGCCTAACTAATCAGCATAGGTTGAACATGTATTGACTTGAAACGCAAGAGGGTTTAATGATGTTCTAACGCAAGTAGAATAAGGATTATTCTAACAACTAGTTAATAAACAAAAATTAAAAGTTGAGATTGAGAAAAGATGCAACGTAGAAAGAAAATTATAAGAATATGGTTTGTTCATCAAAGTTGAACATTGATTTTGAAACCCACAAGCCGCATGCAAAATACCTAAGAAAAATCAAGATATTGAGAATTTTGATCGAAAATGCAAAATCTTAATTATTACTTAAAAATAAATATAAAAATAAAATAAGATTCTCGTAAGAAATCTGGTCCAAATCAAAAGAATAATTATTTCTAAAAATGATAATGAAATAGTACTATAAAAGGAAAAAAAAATTAAATAGATGATTTGGAGGAAAAAATGCCTGATTTCAAGGTTGAAATGAAGACTATGATGTAGCTAGTGATCATGACGTTTGATTTGCCTTTTCGAGATAGTCCAACACTATAAACGTAGAAAGAAAATTATAAGAATAGGGTTTGTTCATCAAAGTTGAACATTGATTTTGAAAACCACAAGCCGCATGCAAAATACCTAAGAAAAATCAAGATATTGAGAATTTTGATCGAAAATGTAAAATCTCAAATATTACTTACAAATAAATACAAAAATAAAAAAAGATTCTCGCAAGAAATCTAGTCCAAATCAAAAGAATAATCATTTCTAAAAATGACTGTGAAATAGTACTATAAAAGAAAAAAAATTAAATAGATGATTTGAAAGAAAAAAGGCATGATTTCAAGATTAAAACGAAGACTGCGATGTAACTGGTGATCACGGTGTTTGATTTGCCTTTTCGAGATAATCCAACACTATCAATGTAAAAAATTGTCATCTCAGCATCACCAGATCCAAATCTTAATCTGATGCGGCCAAGTTGTATTGTTTTTTAATATCAAGTTCCACCTTGATTACAAATGTGTTGGTCCAATGATTTTATCAATCTATGTGAATATAAGTTATATGTTAATAGTCATTGACATAAAAAATTCTGTGAAAAATGGATCCGTACATAATGAATCCATTTCGATGAATTTAATTCTTCACTAAAAAAAAAAATAAAACTGAACCGAACCGAAAAAGATCCGTATCCCTTCTTTTTATCCGTCCATTCAAATACCACCCAAACTTTTTGGGAGATGATAGAGAAATCTACGGTCTACGGAACGTACTCGTAAAATAGATCCCAAGCCAAACAATCCGCACGGAAGTTCATGTTCAGGTCGACATACGAAGCCCCAGTTTCAAGTCTGTTTTACCCGATAGGACCCATAAAATGTCCTTTATTTATTTATTTTTGTTTTCATATCATATAATATCTTGATTCGTTGGTGGGTAGGGGACCACGCAACACAGTCCATATATCCAAAATGGTAATAATATATTTACCCTTTATTCTGTTTTATTATTTAGTTACTTTTTTTCCTTTTATTATTTGAATTTGTATTAGAAATTTTAAAACATAACCTTTTTGTATAATTTTTAAAAAATTCAATCAACCAATTAATAGTATAATTTATTAAATGAATTTTTATAAAATTAAATTTATTTTTAATAAATTACATTAGTTGATTAAATTTATTTTTTTAAAATTATATAAAAATGTCATGTTCTAAAATTCTTAATACAGATTAAAATAAAAAAATAGTTAAATAGTATAACAGTAATAGAAAAAAAAAGAGTATCATTAGCTGCCCAAAAACATCATCACAAACGGAAGAGGGACATTTCAGTAACTTCGTAATTTAACGAAATTCAAATTAATTGGAAAAAGGTACCCCACGTCATAGATCCGTGCGTACCACCCTGATCTATCTTTATCCGTTCGATCATTATCCACTTCAGGATTCCCGGCCGTCCAATTAAGAAAAGAAAAATAAAAACTTTTTTTTTTCTTTAAAAAAAAAGAAATATATATTTATTAAATCGAAACTTAATAAAATCTTTGCAATCGCTCGCTGGCTTCCCAAATCAAACAGTTGTGTTGAAAGCAGCGTTGTTGTTGTTGTTGGGAGCTGTATATAGCTTCCTGCTTATCCTGCAAAAGCGAAAGCGAAAGCGAAAGCTTCTCTCTTCCTCTCTCTGGAACTCAACTTTCATGGCGGCTGAAGAGACTAATAAACATAAATCACTCCCTCCTTACCCAGAGGTACATCACTCTATCCCTACAAATCGCTGGGAAAGAACAAAAAGCCTTCTCTTCTAGCACTTGTTTCTTTGTTCCTTCATCATGGTTGAGCTCTGCTTGATCTTTTTCTTTTGGGTCTCCAGTGATTTGGTTGTTGCTAATTTTCTCCCCTCCCAGTGCTTCTTATATTATATAAAAAAAAGGGGTGTTTTTGAAGACTTTTTAAATACAAAATACCTTTCCTTTCGATCCTCATTGTTCTGCTTCTGACGAGTTCTAATGGATCTAAATTTGTTTGTTTGGGTTTTGCTCCTTGTACATGCAATTACATGGATCTAAATTACATGTAATTACTTCGGTTCAGTTTTTCAGTAGAATAATTCACTTATTTTAATTTTTTATAATAAATATACGATATATAGATGATAAATATAACAACTTTTAACAAGAATAAAGTAAAATAAAAAATAATAAAAATAAAAATAATAAATAATTTAAAAATATGTAAAGGTAGCGTGGGTAGCATCCTTCGAATAAGCATTTCCTTATGATCTTCGAGTCGTGGGATTCTTGATTATTTTGAAAGTACTTAAAGCAGTGAACTAAATTTTTAGTCATGCTTAGTTCTTAATACTAACCCTTCAGCTAATAACACTGACGTTTTTATTTTCAACACTCGGACAAGAGAGAAATAACAGAAGGAGGGAGTACTCATTTCTGGTAATGCTTGAGTAGCAATTCTGTGGAATTCCGATTCCAGAAAATTTTTAAAGCAATTGAAACATTGAATGACAAGAATGGCTCGAAAAAATCGTCAATACCGAAGCATTCTTGATTTTTGATACAAAGCTTGATGATCTAATAAACACCACTTTTTTTGGGAAAGTAGATTTTGCACCATCAAATTATAACGTTATTCACCATCAAAATTGCCCCTTTGCACTCCCAAATAATTGCTATCACCTTCTGTAAATTTTACGGATGATTAACGGTTTTGATAATCTGGTGTAAGTTGAAAAAATAGGTGGTATGTATTTTCCATCACCTAAGATAGATAAATGAAAGAGATAGATGAATAATAACCACTTCTGATAATGATTGAGCTTTGGAATTCCAGATGATTTTGAAAGCAATCGAAGCATTGAACGACAAGAATGGCTCCAACAAATCCTCAATAGCAAAGCACATTGAATCCACGTACGGAGACTTGCCTGCCGGGCACTCAGCACTACTCACGCACCACCTCAACAGAATGAAAGAGAGTGGAGAGCTGGTCTTCTGGAAAAACAACTACATGAAGCGGGACCCAAGTGCGCCTCCTAGGCGGGGCCGTGGCAGGCCACCAAAGCCAAAGGTCGCATTGCCACAGGCCATGGATTTGACTCCGACAAGGCCTAGGGGCCGCCCACCTAAGGACCCAAATGCGCCTCCAAAGCCACCTAAGGTGAAGGTCTCAACAGGTAGTGGGAAGCCAAGAGGGCGGCCAAGGAAGATGGCGAGGCCTAGCGGAGGATTGGGAGGACCGCCACCAACGGCATCAACAACTACTGGCAAGCCAAGGGGTCGGCCACCAAAGGCGAAGGCTCCAGTGACTGAAGTGAATGTTCAACATTAAACTCTTTGATGGTGGCGGTGGTGTTCTACGTCTTCATGTCTCTCCTTCGTAGAATTGGGTCGTGTTAGCTCTAATTTGTGTTCCATGTAATTGCATGTGCAAGGTAATGTAGCTGTTATTGAGGCTTTGTTGGATTCTAATTGTAATAGAGGATATGGCTATTCTAATGATGCTCTTAGGAGTTGTTTATTCCTGATTCCATTACATTTATTTCTTCATCGTTTTTGGGGCTAGAACTTGGGAATGTGAATGGTGGTTTTTACTTCTTGTTGCATGGAGCTGGTTTTGGAAGGTAAATTTGGGGCAGTCAACATAGTCGTGATTTAGCGGGTTGATGACTCGGAGGGAACCGTTTTTTCTTCGGTAAGACCACATGTTGTACGATAAAATTGCCTCTATGATAGGGTCTTATCAATAGCCGTAGGTGTGTCTGTGTGTTTGTAATAGGCACTTTGGCCCACTCGTGAATTGATGAATGAGCTGGTTGACAATGGTTTTTGTGGAGGTGGCTCTACTAATCGACAAATGGGTGCTTGGGGGCTTAACAAATGGATTTAACAAATCAATACATGAAACCGAAATTTATCCTCCCCGACTGTATTTGAGCATTTTTTGAGGATTTTCTTTTTATTTTTTCAATTGACTCAGTTAGTTAGCTTGTATTAACTTCTACGAAGCTATCAAAAGGTCGTTTTAGGGCAAGAACGAGCCGGATTTCAGCCATGAATGAACTCTGACCGGCTGTCCCGTCTACATGACTTCGTTGCTCTTCGGCAGATGGGCCATCGTCTGAAAGCTGATGCCATCATTTATTTGCTTGGGACAATAATCTTGACTTGTGTGTGTAGTTGGGGTATTTCTGCCATTATTGATTAGAGTGTAATTTTTTGGGCTAAGCTAGGTTGCATTAACGGATCTAAGGCACACTATTCAGGGGCATATCTCTTCTAAATGAATGTCCGAAAACGTAATTTAAATAGTTAGATTCATCACTTTTTTTTGTTTTTTTATCTAATATGTGAACTCATGTACTAGATATCAGTCAAACAAAAGGTCTATTCTATCACTCATTTGGGTTTAGAAAAAAGATATTTACAATCGTAAATTATATAATTGTCATATAATTATTTTAAAAAAAATAAATAAAATATGAGACTCATATAAAAAAAATTAATTTTTTAATAATATATTTTACTATTTTTTAAAGTGATTATATGACATTTATGCACTTCACGATTATATACAGAATTACTCGTGGAGCTGTTTTTCAAGTCATTAAAATTTGGGTAATGCTAGAGATCCAGCTCATGCTCCCGCTTCTATTTTTTTTTAATTTTTTTTACGTAGTGATTAAGAAAATGTTCTTTAATAATATTGTGAATTTTTTTCTTTTTAAAAATATTAAAAAGTTTTTAAAAAAATGATGTGAAAAAAGAACAAAATATATTTAAACTTTTTTTTCACATTATTTTTTTAACACTTTTAAATATTTTTTAAAAAAGAAAAAAATTCACAATATTATTAAACAACATTTTTCTTAATCATTAAGTTAAAAAAAAAAAAAAAAAAAGTGAGCGGAAGCATGAGCGTCCCTATCATTTTCAAGTTTTTAATACCACTCGGACCCAAAAATGCCTGACCATTTGTCTTAAACCGTGTACGCTTTTGGAATTTGAGTCTACCACACATCACAAAAATATTCTAAGGTTGGGGGTTGAACACTACGAACCATGTAGAACCCATTTTACTTTCTTTAACGGTTATGTTAATGTTTAATCAATAACAAGTTAGGAAAAATATTATTTATACTTATAATTTTATTCACATAACCATATGGATGTGTTAGACTGTTAGTTATTGAAAATGATGAAAATTTTAAAACTCACAATTTAAAATTCAAAGTAAAAAAAAAAAAAAAAAAACTACCAATAAGATAAGGCGATCACTCAATGTGTATAATATTATGCATAATAATATTATTTGATTATATGCATAATAATAATAATGATAATCAAGTTGAAAAATTCATTTTAAAAAAATAGTTATTCTACGAGAAGTCGGTGCAAAGTACATCTTTCATTTTATTAATATGATAAGTTTTGATTTATAAAAAAACATTAATTTTAAACTTTTTTAGCAAAATTAAGTATCTTCCTAATGAAATTTTTCTTAAAAATAAAAAAGATTGGCACGAAGGACAAAAGCAAAGTGAGTTTTGTTTCTCTTATTTTTGTTTTTTTTGAATCTCGTTGTTTTTTAAATAATTTGAATTGAGATTAAAATTAAAATATATTTTTTAATATTATTTTTATTTAAAATAAATTAAATATTTATTTTATTTTATGTAAAAATTAAAAAAAAATTATAATAATCTGATAAAATGAGATAAAATAAGTGGAATTGAAATAAAAAAAATAGATAAAACCCTTAACGTGTGCTGATTGGCCGAGTGCGAGGGGACAGCCCTTTCCTTTTCTTAACCCCGAACCCAAACCCAAACCCAAACCCAAACCCAAACCCGATCAAGCAATGGAAAAGTCGTCAGCATGCTTTTTCAGATATAAACCCTAACCTCTCTCCGTCATAACTCTCAACTCTTTTCTTCTATGCTTTATTCTCTTCAAGGATGTTTAATCCTCGCCCCCTTCATAACCCTACAAATCTCGCTGGTCTTTTTGCTTTTTGCCCCCCCTCACCGCCACTATCTCTGAAGCCCTAATTATTCCGCGATCGTTTTCTTCTTTTGCTTGTCCACCTGCTTTTCGTGATAATCTCTAGGTATTAATTACTCTGTCTCTCTCTGTCTCTCTATATTGATTTGTTATTGTGATTTTCTTGGGCTGTTAATTTGTATTTTGGCTTTGGTCTGATTCTCTTTCGTAAACATATGCGTGAGCCCGTGTATACTCATCTCCGTATACACTACACACACACTCACACCCACGTGTTCGTACGTGTGTGTATGCTTTCTTCGGGTTATGTTTACTGCATGCCCATACATTAATGAAATACCTGTTGTGATCTTTTAACGGCTTATATGCTCTATGTTCCTTTGATTTTCTAAACTTTGTAAGATTGGGGTCTGCTGAGGCAACGTTACATCTGTTTTTTCTTTCCACTTTATGTCTGAAAGCGAGCAGGGCATGGGTCGTATCAAAATTGTTTGGGCAATTGATTATGGCTTGGTTCTAGGATTATTTCTTCGTTTCGTTCGGTTTGGTTGGAAAAGGGATCATGGGTGGTGATAGTTCCCGGCTTTGTTTGGTTTGTGCGGAAATGAGTGCAGGGTTGGAACCCCATTATTTAGATTCATGTCCGAGTCTGTGTTAGCGTGTGCAGATCTGGTGTAACGGGTGGAATTGCTAAGAAGCTATAATAGTACTCTGGAAGGGAACTTAATAAAAAAAATAGTACTCTGGGGATGGGATCTCTTTTTCAGTTTTGGAGCGATATTTTGACGACTGCAAGAAAATGGCGTTGGACTTCAAGTCCTCCTTTCTCAATACTCTTTATTATTGGATAGTGGTCCCCAATAGTTTAGAGTCTTCTATTTCTACTTTTCATGAATTTTTATCACCTTTCCATTTGCTAGGTAGGTGGATCTCTTGTATACTTCTTGTGTATTGTAGTTTCATTCTTTTTAGCTATTTTTCGTATTGGCACTAGGTGTCTGAGAGTAGTGTCCCAACTACTCTCAGGTGTGCACAGGCCCTCAACAATGATTTTTTTTTAAGTGCACTTTGGGTGATTCAAGGGGAAGATCTCCTAGCCCTTAGAGATTGTTTGCACCCAAGGGGATTTGAACCTTGGACCCTTGGGAGCATGCCCCAAGCCCAAGACCTTTATCACCAACCCCTAGGGGTTCATCCTCTTTAGCTATTAAAAAAAACCTTATCTTATCTCATCTTATCTTATTAAAAAAGGTGAAAGGGATTTGAATCCACATTTTTCAATGATCCCTATAAATTAGGAAGTATGTTCTGGATTGTTAATGCTGAACATTGGATGGACCCAAGGGTTTGACTTCTTGACCAATTCATCCCTACTGTCTAGATTCCTTACTCATCATTAACTGCTCGTAGTTTCTTTTCGTCAAATTTTATTTTTTATTTTTTTGATGTCGGGGAGCATCTCCATGGTAGCGCCCTTCGGACCCACCCCTGCAAAGTAAACCCCTGTCCCATGCACCGCACTCTCGGAAGTTTCCTTACATGGAACTGGTTAAATCGTTGGCTTTTCACCAGGGAGTGTGGCCCCAAAGGATTGTTTACACCCATGAAGTGTTGAACCTTGGACCTTGAAGGGAGTGATACCCCAAGACCAAGGCCTTCACCACTTGGGCCAACCCCTTGGGGTTTCGTCAAGTTTTTTTTATTATGCTCATGTTGTCATATAAGATCAAATTTGCACAAGCACAGACCCCATACTGAGTGGTTCATCATGTTTTAACCAAGTAACTTTTTAAGAGGCACATGAATTGGCAATTTGGTGGGGGTGGGTTAAGTGATCTTTACAATGTTCATTGTGTGGAAATAATGAACATTTTATTTGTTGTTTTGACTGTATATATACACAGCAAAAACAACAAACACAGACACATTGGACATTAGTCTCCGGTATGTATGTGCATAATGTTTTATGGTGACATTATCTGTTAATACCTAATGTTTTACGGTGACATATCTCTTAATACCTAATGTTTTACGGTGACATTATCTATTAATAATATTAATTTCTTTCTTTCTCCTGTTTTTCCCTGGTAAATTGCAGGCTCAATTTTCTCTCTTCAAGATTATTACTTGTACTGCTGATATTATGGCTACTGCTTTGGATCTGTCCCTTGATGATCTTATAAAGAACAGAGGATCCCGTGAGAGAGGTAGAGGACGAGGTAGGGCCCGCCGTGGTCGTGGACCGGGCAGGGCACCTAATGGTGGAAGAATGCCTGGGGCAGTTCGAAGAGGTCCTCTTGCAGTGAATGCTCGGCCATCATCTTATACAATTGCCAAGGCAAGCTCAAAACTGTGGATGTCTATGCATATGCTTGAGAATCTGACATGCTTAAACAACCCAAATACAAGGGGTTCTTTCATTCAAAAATAGGGACTCAAAAACAAGAGGATCTAGAATATTATATTTATTCTTGGAGAAGCTCATTATGACTCAGCCACTAAAGTACTTTCGGTGATGTCGCATTTGTACCATTATCTCTTCAATTGATATGTACTTGGGGTTTGTTGGGTTATGCTTTGGGGGCTTTGCTACAGATCATGATGATTACATGCGGAATCTCTATTATGGTGCGTGAGTTAGAATGCTACTTCCTAGCGTTGTATGAAAAGGAGCCTTGTTTTGAAATGGAGCTCACACTGGTTGCATAAAACTGCTTTACGGTTATTGGGGTTGATGTTGAGTCCTCTAGAAACATCTGATTCGTATTATATTGTTCCAATCACTTTTGTACTTGATGACTGGTTCTTTTCACTGGAAGTTTGTGATGGATTCTCTTGATATGTGGGGACCTTCTTCGGTGCAAGATCTCAGTTCATATTCATATCATAGTTCGTGGTCTTTTTTCAAAGGAGCTTCCTTTGCTTAACTTCAGAATGGCAGCTCTCAATCTTATCATAGCACCGGTTTGTATGCAGTGGGTCAAATCCTGTACTCCCCATCTGCCATCAACTAGCTTAGTTTACTGAATTCTGATTTTGGGTTGTTTGAGTATGTTAAGTATAACATGATTCTACTCTAGCAGTTTCTTTTATGATTTGTGGGAATTTTTCTGATCTCCTGTTGATCTTGAAGAATGGTGAATTGTATATTCTGGTCATAAGCTGATGCGTCCTTTACCCCATCTGGATTCTTTTTGTATGCTTTCATCAGTCTATCCGCAGACCCAGGACTTTCCCATGGCAGCATGATTTGTTTGAAGAGAGCCTTAGAGCTGCAGGGATACCAGGGATAGGAATTGGCACAAAATTATATATTTCTAACTTGGATTATGGAGTGACTAATGAAGATATAAGGGTACAAATCAAGTCACACACTTTCATCTTAAGTGCTATATGTAGAGGATTTTCTTGAACTTCACTGAAACTTGATGTGCAAACTCAGGAACTTTTCTGCGAAATTGGAGACCTGAAACGATATGCAGTTCATTATGACAAAAATGGTCGCCCAAGTGTAAGTATTTATGTTTAATAGTTGTGATTTCATTTATGAGCTAATTTGGAACATGTAGTGGATTTCTTTTATGTACAAGTGTGGAAGATGTTTTTATATTTGGTGGAACTAGAATTTTAATATTACTTTCTACTGGAATCTCAGAGATAGGATGGCAAAGGGAAGTTCTCTTTGCATTTAGGTTTCCTAGCTTTTTTGCAGACTGCATTAGACTTCAATCATAAGTTGTTCCCATATTATGTGAGGAACTCATTTGAATTATTTGTTTTCGTTAGATTAGTGTGGAAGATTATAAAATGACTAGACACGCTTAATATGGTTAATTTTTCTGTGAGAAGCTTATGGTCATCAACAGTTCTGATTTACGTTTCTTTAGTTGTCCAGACAATGTCCTATATGTATCTGAGCTCATCACTTCATCTCTCTGGGCTGCTTTCTTATATTCCTTGGTGTGCTACTGCTTACAAATTGCTTTAACCTATCTGTCTTTGATTTCCACTCATTGGCTCAGCACACACTCTCTCCCAGAGAAGGGAGTACTATATGAATTAATATTTAAAAGATTGGTGCTGAGCCTATTCTTGATGAAAGTAACATTGATCTCACTGTTGCATAATCCAAACTCAACTATTCTTGTGGGTATATGGAATGAGAAACAAACCAAGCAACCACGTGTCCTGTGAACTAGAATTCTCATTTTCATTTAGGCCCCATTTGGTTTCACAGATAGTCTCAACCCATCTATCTTATCTCAATATCCAAACACCATTCAAATACAAACACTTTTCAATTTCAAATTTTCAAAATTTTCATCTAATCATTACCTAATCATTACAACTTTTCCAAACTTCCAAACAAAACACAAAAAATAATTCAATTTTTTAAAATCTCAAAACAAAAATAATATTAAAAAATAATATTCTAACTTTATAATATTTTTATTCGACTTCTTCTCTCCTTTTCCAAAACCCATAAAACATCTTAACTCAAACCACTTCACTACTATTCACAAACTATCTCATTATTACTCACAGATTTTTTTATTTTATTTTTATAAGTAGATTATTCATAGATTTCTTATCTCATCCCATCTCATTTGTGTAACCAAACAAGGCCTTATTCAACCACAATTTTTATAGTGTACTTTTTTTAATTGGCTCCTGAAGTCTCTGAATCTGGTACAACCAGAGATCCTAATTTGGAGACTCAGGTTTTAGAAACCAGTTTGTTATTTATGTTGTACTTTGGTGTTTATAATTTATTGGGTGGTTATACATTGGGAAGATGTAATTTTTTATTACTTGGTTACAGGGCTCAGCTGAAGTTGTGTATACCAGAAGAAGTGATGCAGTTGCAGCTCTTAAGCGGTATAATAATGTCCTCTTGGATGGTAAACCCATGAGAATTGAAATTGTAGGTGCCAATGCAGAAATGCCTGTTTCAGCTCGTGTGAATGTCACTGGAGTAAATGGAAGGAGGAGAAGGACTGTTGTTATGACGTAAGTTATTTATTTTTTACCCCCCGCCCCCCTCTCTCTCTCTCTCTCAACACTTGAATCCTAATGACAGAATGTCTTGATGATTTCATATATGATTGTAATTACATATGATGTCTATCAGTTTTGAATTTGTTTAAATTATCATGTTGAAGAGTTATTGATGGAGGCTTTGTTTCGACCATGTCTCTTTAATGCTTGGAGCTAGAGTCATCAGATGTTATTTTTCCTTTAGTTGTCTAATGGTCAATTTTTTTTCCTATCAAAGACTCAATAATTTTTCAATGATATTTTTCTGTCGATAAATTATGGCGCCTGCTGCCTGAAGATTATTGTGTCTGAACTTGTGGATATTGTATTGCGGTTTTATCTTATATTGTGGATCTTTTACATGAAGTGCTATTCTTGTTGAGAAGTAGCTTTACAATCTAACGTACCACATCAAGCCACGTCAGTTTGTAGGTTTACTTTTGTGGGATCTCTTTGTGGCTAAAGCATTTCTCTATCTTCTAACACAGTTGCAACTTGCTAGTACTCTACTGATGCTTGATGTTATGCAGGCCTGGAGCTGGTCCAATTGGAGGCTCTGCTGCTGTTAAGCGTGGCTCTGGGTAAATCTTTAGCATGCTAATACATTTTTTCTTCCATACAGACATGTTTTTGCCTGTTAATATAAATTTGTATAAAAAATTATCGAGTTCACATTTTCTTAATTATTTGGTATTCTTTCATGTATGATTTGCTTTGGTATTCTTTCGTCATATATGATAGGCATGTTTACTTTATTTTCTATGATACCTCATGCTTTGCGTATTTCATACCTTGCTCAAATTGCAATGAAGTATTGAAGGCTATGTTACTTATTAGCTAAGAAATTATATCTTACAAACTTGTCTGGGTGGAAACTAGGCCTAGCTGAGCTGAGTACCAGGGTGTGTGCTGGTTGAAGTTAGATTAGTCACGACTAAACTTGAGTTTGTCGATTGTCAGTCCAGCTGACCTTATTCATGTTTAAAAGAAGATATCGTAGGCTATGCTGTTTGTGTTTGAGAACTTCGACTAAGATGGGGGGAGAAGAAGCTAATCTCACTATGTTGTCAATTATATAGGCTTTGGATTATATCATTTGCATTAGCTTCTTTTCATGGAAGAACTGCTGAGTTTAGTCTCACTTTGATGCCAATTATTTTGTTCTTGCTGAAATTACAATTATTGACTGCTTCCATATCAGCACAGCTAGTATAGAGATTTGCTACGCTACTAACATGTTTCTTATCTTGTTGCAGTCGGAATCGTCTTGGGGGTACAAGTAGCCGTGGCCGTGGCCGTGGCAGTGGCCGTGCTCAGGTACAGGATCTGGGTCGAGGTCGGGGTGGGAGCCGGGTCCGGGGCTGGGGCCGTGGCCGAGGCCAAGTCTGGGGACGGGGGCGTGGCTCTGAAAATAATCAACCTGTTGAGATGTCTGTTGATGAACTTAACGAGGACCTGGATAACTATCATGCTGTAGCCAAACATACTTGAATTTTCAAGCCGTGATAGCTGGGGAAACTGCTCTGGAATTAAGCATATCAGTAGTAGCTATGGGAGCTGTACAAATTGTATCTTTCTTTGTTGGCTTATATCCTTTTTGTTGCTTGGAGCTGTAGATTGCGGGGTGTTTAAGCGTTAATCAAACTGTTTGAAGATTTTTAAAAAAGTTGTTTTGTTAAAAAATTTACATATTTTAAAAGATTTTTGTGCTTCCGCAAACCTTATTTAGTTATATATATTATCAATTTGTTGTAGATGTTTGAATTTTTGTATGCCAGTCAGACGTGAGTTGGCTGTCTAATATTATTGTGACTAGTTTGGGCCTTCCAACTCCAACATTCAATCGAGCAATGATGATATGGCCCATGGTGCTGAGCATGACTCATGAGCTTTTTTGTCTTTTAGCTTTGCTATTAATCATCCTTACGCACTTTGTTTATTTTAATTTTTCTTATTTTATTTTATTTAAGTTAATTGAGTTTTTCTATTCATCACATAGGTTTAAGAGAAAAAAATAAAAAATAAAAAAATTATGTGGTGTGATGTTAGGATGAAGAGTACTTTTTCTTTTACAACAGTTCGACCTCTCGGTTGATTTTATTTTTTATTTTTTCATGGATCATATGAAACGCAAAATCAGGATTAAGTTTGCAGTTCTGGGCTTAGCGTCAATGGATCAGAAGAAAAGAGAGATTATGAGGACTCTATTTTTAAAAATTTAATATCGAATAAAGATAAAAAACAATAGTCTCATTAATTAATTTATTTTTTCTCTATATTGGTACCTATCGAATAGTTTGCATTTTCTATTCCTCATACAGCATTTTTCTAGCTTTGTAGTTTGCATTTTGAAAGTATAAAATGGAATCTCCATAAAACTCAACCCCCATCGGAACTTAGAGCAAAATAATGTGTTCTTGCCAAGAGCCCCCATGTGTCACTTGGAATAAAATAAAACAACTACAGTAAGTAGTTGTTAATGTAAGCAAATATAGTGTGTTTTTTCGCATTTACTACAACATTTATATTATAGCAAAGACAAAAGGTTCTCCCAATCTTGAGAAGCCGTGTAAGAATGCTTTTGATATTTTTCTTTTACAGATATTTTATCAATTTTAAGGAGCCGGATGAGAATGCTCAAGATAGGAAATTAGGGGTTATGAAACGTGCTGCTTTTTAACCGCCCACAATGTTCGCCAAGTTTGCACATAGTCTTTGTGCAAAAAAACCTATTATATTTTAGTGGAAAAAAAAACATATTACTCAATTTCATATTCAGCGGACAGGTGATCTTTTTGTTGGTCCATACCGAGGAAAAAAAACCTCATTTTTTCTCAATTGCAATGAATATCAATGTCAGATGAAGCCCAAAATACATTCACGCCCTTTCTTCAGCTTGTTTTGTACAAAATTGAATGGACCATTTTCTCTAAACTACCCTACTCATTAACCGAACAATGAAAAGCTCCTCCAAGCACCATCTACCTCAAAATTTGGCATATACCACCCAACTACAAGAATACTGCACTCCATATTAGAACTCCGACAATAATGAGGACGCTTGTTAAACCGCTGCTGTAAATGCTGTGGCCTGAAGAATCCGAACTTGTGGAATTCATGGATGGGGCTGTGATGTTTACCAGGGAGCCATTCTTGCCAACACTGCATGCACATTTCAATGTAACAAATTAAACATTTCAATTCCTCTCATCTATGACTTTGCTCTACATGAATTGCTTTACAACTTGAAAAGATGTTAAGGTTGGTCATCAAGTAATTAGAAATTTACCTTCCTGGAAATATACAAGAACCATGACCTACAATCATTTAAACAACAAATGTTAGAACTTAAAAAAAGCATTATTAAGTCACATGACCTGAGACCCACATAGAAATCAACTGAAGAAACAAATGAGAAGAGACATGTTATGTTGCCTTCTTTACAGGTGTGTGATCTTACTTGGATCTGTGGTTGTGATCGCAGCAACCCCATTGAAGTCACATGACCCGGAATCCTTCCCCATCTGATGATAGTATGTGTCAAAAGCATACGTTGCATGTGCAAGCACATTGTCTGGTTCATAGCATGGTTTTCCCTGCAACAGTGGTGAGCAATCCACCTTGCCTGGTCCGCAAGCCCAATCTAATGCAGCCTGCAGCATCTTTGAGTCAGCACCATCCCTGGCAGTACAGTAAGTTTGGTTCGACGTATCATTTGCTAATACCATTCCTGATCCTGTCAAGTGTAAAATGTAAATGGGTGATCCATTTGCATCGAACAATCCCCAGTTCTTCTCTGAGACCGGTCCAAGTTTCATATCCTCATTATAGAGCTCGTAAATATAGGTACTAACAGCAATTCCAGGGTGTTTTGGAGTTCCAGTTTTGTTAAGCACATGCCTTATCAAATTGCTGTTATAAGCATTGGCATTTTCTACTGTTGCATCGGGTTCATTAGAATCGCCTTTTGAGGGCCAGCCAGATTCTGTCACCATCACAGGAATGTTGGTAAAATTTAGAAAAGCCATTGCAAAGTATGCTGCATCCACCATTGCATCAAATACATTGGAGTAATGGAGAAGAGTATTAGCATCGACAGCTTCTTTATTTGGAGGGAGAGGCTTGAAGAGTGCATAATCTAAGGGAATTACTCCATTTGATTGCATATAGTCATAATAAGGGTATACGTTGAGCATGAAAAACGAGCCAGTGGACTGCAAGAAATTGAACATAGGAACCAAAACCGGATTCCATGTGTGATTAAAGAAGGCTTGGGAAGGAGGGAATGAATCAAGGATAATAGATGAAGAAAGAGGTGTTGAAACTTTAATTTGACGGTCAAGATTAGACGCCACAAGTGCAGAATGAATGAACTTGAGGGCATTGACGAGAACTGTGGCTGCATTTGGAATGGCCGTTAGTACCTCAGAACCAACAGATATGGTTGTGATATTGGTGGCTGGGTAATGCGCTACAACATTGTGGGAGACCCAGTTAGCTGCAGTGGAATTTGATTGGCCAATTCCAAGGAGCTGTTCATTAGGGACAGAGACCATGACTTGGATGCCCGTGTTTGCAAGTGCAAGGAGCATGGCACGGTCGGCATTGTATAGGCGGACATGTCGGATTTGCTGGGCTTTGAGGAGGGCTACAACTTGAGTTGGATGAGGCATGTCGGAGAGGTCTGTTCCAATGTTCACACCAATAAATGCATCTGCAAAATGAAACAAAAACCATTGTAATCTTGCATTTATTTCAAACATAAATCTCTCATAGGTCGTACAAATAACATGATTTGATCATGCATATACAAACAACATTTGAGAGGGCAAAGGTTCTGGAAATTAGAGCCAACCACCCCAACTAGACCAAATCAAACTGTTAAATCAATGGTTTGCCTTTTTCTAAACGATGAGATAAACAAGGCTCTCAAAAAAGGAAGTATCGGCAAAATACATGTAAGCACAAAATTCAACAGAACTTGCAGCTTCTGAAGCTATGGATAAAAACCTAAAGCAGAAAATCATGGCAGTATTAAAGACCACAACCCCAACCCATGTAGAAAAGAGACAATTTCAAGGAAAGCATCCATAACAATATTTTTTTATTATTTGTGTAAAATTTAGTTCAAAGGATCAGGTTGGACTGCTATTATTTTATTTTATTTATTTGTTTGTGACCATTTATAATTGGCAAAAAACCATAAACTTTTTGTTTTCCTTTTCTTTTTTTCTTCCATTTGAGTTGGTGGGGAATTGGTCCCCCGAGATTCACCCCTGGACTGGAAAAATAGACATCATACTCCGGGAAGCAGTATGATATGGTCACAAAATGCAGCACCCATTTCTCCAATAACTTCTAGGTCCTAGCTCAGAAAAACCAAGTTCTAAGTTCTAAGTAGTGCCTAAATTCTGCAACCTTTGACCATTTGCACTACCAATGGACAGGCTACTAACAAAGAAAATATATGAGTAGTGCTACACCCACCAAAGGGTAGCCCGAGGATGCTGATCCCAATTAAATGACCCATTAGCTGGCAGGCAATTAGACAAAAAAAAACAATGCTGATCTCTCTGTTTTTTATAAATCTTTTACTGCATAAAAAGAAGGAAAGGGACATTATCTCCATAGGGGGCCATGGCATTCATGTTCACCAGACTCTCTGTTCTACATATATACGGATATGTATGGAACATATTTTATTACTGTTATTACTCGTAAAAGAGAAAAGCAAAGGCCACCCGCCTCCTTGCACTTCATAGAATAAGTATAAAACAATTCAACAATCTACTTCCAGATAATAATATTTAAACCCCCCCCCCCCCCCCCCCCCCCCCCCCCCCCCCCCCCCCCCCCCCCCCCCCCCCCCCAAAAAAAAAAAAAAAAAAACTCTCCTATCCTTTATTTCACTCTTTAATGTCTTACCTACCAAACCACCAACACACACATCTCAGTAACAGGAAGAGTGAGAGAGAGAGAGAAGCCATTTTTTTTTTTTCAAACATCCGCCAATGCCTATCTAGTATATATGCCCATATAATTATCTCTAACAAATAAATATATATGCCCTTAATATTGAAATCCTCAAAAGGCTCAACGAAAGGAGGGTTACTAAGATCTCAAAGAGAACACACATGATGATTCAAAAAAAAAAAAAGAGAGAGAACACACATGCAGGCAATGTAAAATATATCACAAACTAAAAGAAACAACGGGTTGGGTACTACGACCATAAGCGAAGTCTAAAATCAAAACTATTAAAAAAGTCACCTTCATCAGCTGCTACTGCAGAAGCTGCTAACAGAAGAAGAAGAAGGATAACCACAGCCATCGATTCCTCAGTGGGTAGTTGGGAATTCCTGAAGACGAGTGAAGAGTTGAATCTGAAGAAACCCAACAGAGAAGAAGAGAGATAGAGAGAGAGAGAGATTCAGTGAGAGCATGGGAGTGGAAGAGAAGACCCCTAATAAATGAACAAAATAAAGTGGGGCAAAGGTGTGGGAAATATAATAAAGAAAGAATAATAGTGGTGCCCACAAAACACGTGGAAAGTTATTTCTCCCTGGTTGATCTGACGGCTTAATGAATCATCTGCAGGGTTTTTACAGTAAACAAAGATTGAGCAGTTCTGAAAGGAATAGATGCCCAATGGCCAAGGAATGAGTCTGGCTGGAAGGGATAGCCGTTGCAAGCTTTTTTTTCAGTTTTGTTGGTACATTGATTACCTTGGAGCATTGTGTTTGCACATAAATATGATACGTTTTTTACGAGGATAAAAACTGGGGAAGTGGGGCTCCTCCGCGCTGCGTGCAAATAGACAAAGAACAGCTTCAGTAGGGACAAACGAAATGATCCAGATCGCTTCAACGGTCATATTTACCGTCCTTTATTATGTCCTTATTATTATCATTGGTACTTAAAATAAAGTAAAATAAGTACTTAATAATTTTCAAGATTTGTTTGACATCAGATTACTCATAATTGCAATATCATAAATATTTATACACGGTTTTTTTTTTTTTTTAAAGAAGAAGACAAGTACTTTAATTTTATTGATTATTTTTATTTATGATGAAAGAAAACTGTAATTACAAAAAAATGGAGAAAATAAATAAGCAAAAAACCAAAATCCAAACATCAAAATTGCTAAGACAAACTAGTCATATTTCATTATTTTAAGATAAACAGTAAGAATGTTTCAGAACATTATTTGTTTCCTTAAAATATGTGTTTCACAAGATTATTTTCTAGGAGTTTCTTGGGGATTTAACCCCGGAGCCATGGCACATCGTCCCATGCCAAGGTAGTGTGGAGAGTACTTTTTTTTTTTTTCTTTAAATATTGGCAAATATATATGATATATTTTGAAAGAAATTAGTTGGAAAATGTGGGGTAGATTTACAAAAATCAGAAATACACTTTCTCAACAAAAAAAAAAAAAAAAAAAAAAGTGGGGTGGATTACTTAAAGTTTGATTAATGAAGTATTGCGGTTTATTTAAAAAAAAAAAAAAGAAATACACTTTCTCTAAAACTGTGTTGATATATGATTTTGAGCAGATATCCAAGACAAACTATTCATTCTCCCATGAACAACAGAAATATGAAGAGGAAAGCGGGTGGGAAAGCAGGGTTGGATGGATGGGAGAACAGGCGTGGTTTCATGAAGTTTAAGCATATTTTTTTTTAGGGCTGAGAAATTAAGCCCCGTTCGGATATAGAAATGATTTCATCTCAACTCATCTCATTCCATCTCATCTCATTATTACAATTTTATTAAATTTTTATATAAAATATAATAAACAATTCAATTTTTTCAAGTCTCAAAATAATAATAATATTAAAAAATAATATTTTATTCAACTTTCATCTAAAATCATCTCATGTCATTTCACTATCCAAGTGTGACCTAATTGGTAGTTGTGATTTAACTTAATATCAAGTTGTTTAATGTGCTTTTCATCCTTGTGCTTTTAATTTGATCAAATTGATGCTTTTATAAAAAAAAAAAAAAATGTTATTAAATCCCTTGACATGTGGGCTTGGCATGTCACGCATAAAAAAAAAATTAGAAAAACTTTAAACAGCTTTTTAGAATTTAAAATATATAATAATTAAATTATTTTCTAAAAGATTTTCCCCCATGGCCTTGCACATCCCTTAGCAAGAAGGTAGCGACACATATGAGAAAAAATAATAATTCAAATAATTTTATGAAGAAGGAATTTTTGCAAGCCCACAAGCCCAACGTGTCAAGAAATGTGGTATTAAATGATAAGTTTATAAGTGAAATATAATAATTAGTCTTTAATCATCTAATATTACATTATAAGATGATGAAAATTAAGATAATGAGTATTATTACTCTTTTACAAATTAGGTTGAATTTTTTTTAAAAGACTAATTTAGCCTAAAATTTTGGCGAACATTTGTTAAGCACGTAGGATGTATAAACTTTTTAATAATCTAATTTTAAATATTACCACATATGCGAGAAGTATATAATTTATAATGATATTAAAATAAAAAATTCTATTTATAAACTATTGTGGATAACACATCTAAGAGAGTGCATGCATCAAGCATACATAAAAGACTGTTAATAACACTAAATCAATCTAACAGAACTCAAAGCATTAATTAGCACAATAGCTAGTTTTTTTTTTTTTTTTTTTTTCCCAACATTGAGACATGTATAAGCTAGCTTTTAATCACTTATTATGGAGCCAGTTTAGACACTCAGAACACAACACATGCTCTCCAAAAAAAAAAAAAAAAAAAAAGGAACACGACACACATACGAGGATGGGCACACCGCGACATTATTACATACATGCAAAAACTTATAATTTCAGGGCCTACAGAGGTACTCAGGACAAAGGTAAGCATCCAGGCCTTGGGACATCTAAACTGCAAAGTCCACATAATTTTCAAGGCGAGCTACTTGAGTCTATTTTGTGGTTTTCAAAACCTTATTTTGAATTTTATGAATCGAACCTCTTTCAGAGTTATATGATTATATCCATGTTTTTATGCCTTTTTTCAATTTCAATATTATAATTTTTGTTAATTAACTAGCGGCCATAATAATTTTAATTTTATTCGAACTGAAAAAGATAATGCGAGGGGTGTTAAGTTCGGATTTCCGAAGAAAACCCACCCCGGACAAGCTGGAAAAAGTCTTTAGAGGGAGGGGGAAATAGTAGAGAACAGAGTGGGTAGACTTATCTTTTAAAGTCGGGTGGACGTGGCAAGAAAGAACCTTGTCATTGGCCTTATAAGATATTAGCTTCCAATTGCTTGGGACAAAAAGGTTTTGGAAAAAGCTATAGTAGAATCTGCCTGGCATCTTCGTCAACTCATCATTATAATTTTTTTAAATCTTAATATAAAATATAATAAATAATTTAATTTTTTCAAATTTTAAAATAATAATAATATTAAAAAATAATATTCTAATAATATTTTATCATCTCAACTCAACTCAATTCGACATCCAAATACAGCCTTACTCTCAATACTTTGGCGCCTTTTCAATTGCTTAGGACAAGGAGTTTAATATCGAATAAATATTTAAATTATAATTAGAATTAAAATAAATAAAAAGATAAAAATTAATATTTTAATAGAATAATAATAGATTTAGAGAATTTGTTATTTGATGTTGAAAAGTGACTAGATAAATTTATAAAAGTAAATTCTCTAACTAGTCAAATTTTATTGAGGCCACTACTAACACTCTTAATTCCCATCTAATTTGGGTTTTTTGACATCCTCCTGATCTAGTGTAAGATACAAAAAAGGGAGGAAACAAAAGAGAGAAAAATTGCAGTGGCATGGGATTAAAGGTTGCACTGAAAAGAAGATCCATGTGAACTATGACGACATTTATTTTGTTTTATTTGTAGTTTTTAGAACTTATCATGATTGGTAAGTGATCGACGTATTACTTGTGGGGTTAGTGACAGAAACTAATTTCGCTTTTGAAATAACATGAAGGCCCCATGTTGGTGTATTTGGGAAAGAAGAACATGGGCAATGTAAATCGATCGTCATAGGTAATTCAGCATTGCTTGATGCATGCATGCGCTGGCTTATATATTTTTGTAAGAGATGAACCCGCCTGGCCTATGTAGCCAGCTCGTTTCGGATACTGGCATTATCATTGGCTGCATAGATAGCTATTCGGGAAGCAGCTTGGCCTTTTTTTGGATGGCTTCTTGGTGGGTTTTAATTCCTTTTCCCCCTGCAGATGTTTGTACTTAAGTACGGCTAAATACTTCAAGCAACGAAGAACACTTTACGCTTAACATGAACAAACCAGTGAGTA
This sequence comes from Juglans microcarpa x Juglans regia, assembly GCF_004785595.1. Taxonomy (NCBI): domain Eukaryota; kingdom Viridiplantae; phylum Streptophyta; class Magnoliopsida; order Fagales; family Juglandaceae; genus Juglans; species Juglans microcarpa x Juglans regia. The sequence continues at coordinate 3,790,081 of NC_054597.1, forward strand.
GTTTTGGGAGCTTTAAGGCGCTGACATAGAATAATCGTATAATCTTGTCAACCACCCATCACTTGCCCTTAATCTAATGCATCAGATACAAGTATATTCTCGGGAAAAGAGAGACGCAGAGAGAGAGGTTCCGCAGAAGATAACTTTGAGCTGAAGGTACCCGGAGCAGGATAAGGCTTGAAAGCGCATGGGCTAAGGCCGGACCCAATATGCTTTTTGTACAGAAGTCGAAATTATGCATGGGCTCAGCTTTAGCCTAAGCTCAAGCTCTATGGATGTCAATCAACCCAATGATCCAGTAGACCTTTAATAGGATCAAGAAAGAAAAGCTCCTAAAAATCATTCAATCTGAGTTCTTTTTTTTTTTTTTTTTTTTTTCTCTCTTGGGTCCGTTTCTTTCCTTCCGCAAACAACTCGATAATTACATTTTTCAGGGGGAAAAATCAACTTTTATTTGATTCGGCAATGATGTAATTTATGATTTAAAAAAAATATTAGTCGAATTAATCATTCCCAACCCGCGACAAAAGAAACAGAAAAAGCTTTTGAGGAACCTTGAATCATCATTAAATTGATAAACCATATTTAAAACATTTTAGTTTTTAGATTTTGTTTTGTTTTGGTGCGTTTCTGACATCGAAAGGAGTGGGAGCCAGGTAAGCCATGCTGCAGACCTCAAAAGGAGCCCATTTTTTGTAGCTTTGTCCCAACAGACAGACAGACACTCTCTACTAACAGAACATGTGTTCGCCGACGTGTTAAAATGTGAGTGATACACCGACACAAATCCAATCGATATTCTCAAGGACTATGGAAATCCAAAACCAAAAAATGTTTGGGGTGCGAAGTGTCTCGATGCTATTCCCCAAATAACTTGTTAATGATGATCAATGGGTGCCGTCCAAAACCAATTGTCTCACTCCTTCCAATATTCTACAACTATTTGGCACGTCTCTGATCTGGAACTATGTAGAAGCCTAGCTAACGTGGTTGCAGAAGATAAGGTTTGTATAAAATGAAAGGGGCATGCATTAACCATGAAATATACAAAAGCTTTTTGAATATCCACCATCATCATCATATAAAAAATCTTCATCATGACTCATGAGATGGGAAAGTCGTCTTGTGTGTATAAAAATATTTCTCATATTTGTTGTTGTGGCGAGCAGCGAGCGATACATATGCTTAAATTTATGTACTTCAGTTGACTTAATTCCGTCTGTTGGACCCCATGAGAGCGGGATCCTGCCCTAGATTAATAGTGAAAGACACCTCAATTCATCCAAAACCAAGTAGTCAAGAATTAATAAGCCAAAAAAGGATAATATTGTTTACCACAAACCCAAAAGCAAGCAGTGATCGATCGATGTACGTAGCAACTTAGGTAGCCATCGGAAGAGCAAGTGGTGGCTCAAGTCATGTTAGTGTCATGTTCCATTAATGGCCCATCTAGTGCCTTTTCCCTCACCCGTCTCCCAAATGATCACTTGGACACCGCAAAAATAAAAATAAAATTTCTTTCAAGTTCTTGTACAAATTTAAAGAATTGAGTGTGACACGTAATAAAATGAGCCTTACTTCATTTATTGTTTATTTAATGCTCTATGAAATATTTATACAAACAATAATAATAATGTACACTATTACACAAAAATTGTTTATTTGTAGTCGATTATTTCTTACAAAAATGATTATTTTCTATTAAAATGAGTTTATTTTCGTTACAAATAGTTATTTTTATTGCAAATAATCCATTACAAATGCTTATTTTTCTTATAGTGAACCCACTTTATAATATGTCACAGTTTCTCCCACTTGAAGTCTTCAAACTCGAACAAGAACTCGAGAGGTCCTTGATTCAGCCCTGGGATAGTATATTTTTTCCTCTAAACCCTACTTGTGGTTACTTCTCTCTCCCTCTAAATCCCAATTCGATATTCCATTGCTACTTCTAATTCCGTGCCCTCAGTTTGACATATGCATTCATGACTGATCGATCAACTGCGTCATCAAAGTGTAAGTGTAACATAGTAAACGTAAACGTTTTCCCGCTATCATGAGATAACAAAAGCCATTGCAAATGGCCATGTCTCGTGTTATCGCTAATTCTAATTCAAAATTATTGCAGGAAGGAATACAATAGATATTAGGTAGAACATGATCCAGTACTAACCATGCACTCATTGGCACATTGATTCTGTTTAATGTATTCACGATTAACTGTCATGTAGAAATGAATGACAGGAAATTTAAGTAGAGGGGACCCAAAATCCCACTAAGTTAGAAACCGACGTGAGTGGGGGCGACGAAGGAGCCTATGATTCGGCGACCGCCCCAATCAAGTAGCCATTGATCCAAGCATGCTCATATCATATAGACTGCATGGTCCTTAGTCACATTGCCTTATCCCTTTAAAGAAAAAAAGGGTGGCTGACAATATTATCGGCCTGATCTGCCTTTTTAAAAACAAAAAAAAAAAAAAGGGATAACAGTACATATTCTGCCGACCTCTGGCTTCCTCTTCTCCTCTCATCCCTTTCTCCCTCATGTTCATTTTCACTTCCAACACTTCAATCTTTTCCCTTTCCTTTTTGCCGTTACAGTTCCTTGTATCATGTTGGTTTGGATAAGTAATAATGTGGCATAAATTATTCTATTGTAAAGTTGATATGTAGAGCACAACATCCACATCACTTAAATAGTAAGAATTGATTTGTAAGATTTAAATTTTAAAATTTATTTATTAAATTAAATTATATCATATAAATAATTTATTAGATATACTCTAGACGCCTACATGAAAATAAAAGATTTCAAATTTCTGATTAAAACTATAATAACAAACTTTGTTCACATTGGTCTAAACAGAGTCCACATAATAGGTCCTACAAAGAGGAAATGCCAACATAAAATGGCGAAAATATATTAATACAAATGATTCAAATGACTGCTATTTAGTTTGGTGAAAAAGTGGGAGAAGAGATTACTTCACTGTGACCTCATACTGCATCACCCAATGTTTTGACTTTTGTTAGACTTTCTTTCTTTCAGATATTGCCTTTGTGCCCATGCCGTCCTGCACTGCACTGTACCAACTCATATAGCCATGTGGGGCCTTCTCTCAAATGGTTTCAGCATTTTTCTTCCCCCCGCGTTCTATTTCTACGCCTTTGTCGGCGAGTGGAAGCAAAAGGCTCCTACTTTGCGTTTGTTACGTGGGGACCCGCGTTTTGCTCTTTATGAATTCAAAGTCATCAGTAACCCCACGCGCTATGTTACATCTTTATGAATTCAAAGTCATCAGTAACGCCACGCGCTATGTTACATCTGCATGATGCGTCACGCCCACTGTCTATTTGGAGAAAAAAAAAAAAAAAATCATTTTAGTTTCTTATTCAAATTCAGAGTCTCGAAAGCCAAATGGCACGTACAACAGTAGTGCGCAAATGTTAAGTAATTTTTTTTGAACAGGAATGAAATATATTATTAAAAAATTAATTTTTTTCATCTAAATTTAATACTTATTTTAAAAAAAAAATTATACGATATTTACACAGTTTATGTTGCAAATATCATTTATTGTGAAAAAATAGTATTAAATAAAATTCACTTTATATATTTATATTTTTCTAAGGTTTAAACAATAAAAAATGAAAAGACCATACGATTAATATGTTGGACCATGACTTCCATAGTTCCATAGATTCTAATTTGAATAATAAAAAGCATTGTAACTGAGTATGTAATTACTCTCAAACAATATATGAAGTTTTGATCATGCTGGATCTCGCGAGGATTGTGCGGTCAAGTCGTATGATCTAATCGAATCTGCATTTGAAATTTTCGATTGTGAATGTTGCTGTGAAAGTTACAGTACCGAGGCAACAAAAGTTATGGACCGGTTCTGGACTTTGCTTTTACAAAAACTGTGTGCCCTCCGACCATAATAATGCCGGTCGGAAATGTCAATAATAAAGCCTTTCTCTCTCTCTCTCTCTCTGAGTTTTCAAACCCAACCAAAGACGGAACAAAGTTTCGACAGACATTTCACTTACAGACAATTTAGAAATTAAGGTTGTTAATATTCATAAATATTATATATAGATGCTCGTGGAAGGGAAAATAGGTCTATGTGTGGGGGGTAGTGGGGCTTGATTAAAAAGATGCTCCAAGTCATTGCAATGATATCACGAGTGGTTTCTTTTGCCATTTTCATTACTTTGTTTCAGCTGATTATTGGAGTAAAGGACCCACCAAATAATGATGATGTTGATATATATATATATATATATATATATATATATATATATATATATGCAAACGTGTTTTAAGAGAAATTAAATATGATATAATAGGATGGATATTCATTCCAATCCATGATATTATAGTGGAATATGAGTTTGATTTATCCAACATTCCTTTGGAGCATGAACATCTTCATTAGCTTGGCCAAACGAAAAAGTTGATTAAAATTTACATAATTGATGCAAAAAACATTCGATATTGAATTGGGTAAATCTAAAATAATTTAAATTTTTTCTACAATAGTTGGTCAAAGATAGAGAACTATAATTAATTCACTAAATATTAAAATACTAATTTCTCACTCCAAACAAATATTAAAATATTAATTTCCCATTCCAAAAAAAATACTATTTGATTTGTAATTAAGAATTTTAGATGAGTTTAATCAATTTTTATTATTATTAGCATTAAATGACTTTTAAAAATATGATTTTTTATATAATTATTATTAACATTTAATTGCCAAAGCTACACAATGTGATAAAAATAAATTAAATAAAAAACTTATTAAATTAATAATATTTTATTATTATATAGAGAGTAAATGGATAATCTAATATGGAGATTGAATTTAAATGGAATAAGTAAATATAAAAAAGTGTAATATTAGCTAAATTTTAAAGATAATTTAGTCAAGCCAATGAGGATACTCTTAGGATTATATATATATATATATATATACATACTTATCAATCATATTAATTATGGTAATATTTCTATATCTCTTTTCAAGAGGTTGTTCAAACTCCACCCATTATGGATTTGGAACTGATGAGGTATGAATGACTATTCTATAAATTTTAAAATACTTAAATTAAAAAAGAATAAAGATGAGTTTATATGAGTGAAGATAATCGTGGCTAATTCAATAAATGTATAATCATCTTTTACACTATGAAATACATAGATAAATAAGTTTTGGAAGGTTTTATTTTTCATCTCAAAATCTCTCATGATTAATAAGTAGTTCATGATATATGAAATAATTAAAAATGGGTATCAACAAGGATAATCGTTAGTTTTCTCTTGTTGATTGATTGGGGTACGAAATGGATAAAAACATCCACATGCTATTATATTGGAACTAAAGTGATCAAAGGATATATAATAAGATGATTGTTTTTCTAGAAATTGCTAATTCCGAAGAGCCACGTACGATCGAGGAGTGTGAACGCAATGGTACAAGTCAGAAAGATTCACCACGAGATAATGGGTGGCCCAAAAAATGAATTCAAACTCAGTGCTGCCCGTCTATATTCTGAATTCTTACACCTCTCTTTCTCAAAATAATGATGTATTCACATGAATAATTCCGCGGAGTCATGCAAATGAAGTGAGACATACACCACAAGTTTCAACCATTATTTTAGGGATTCCGATTCCTTAGGTACGTCTTAGACTCCTTGGGAATACATGTGTATATACTGCACAAACTTCTTGATATGTTGACCAACAAAATTCAAATAGTCATTTTCATCGTAAATATCTTAAACTCAATTGTTAAAGTTTATAGTGAGTTTTTTTTTTAGATGCAATCATGTGATACGATCTTTTATCATGCAATCTTTCACATAACTGACTTTTGACTTACTCTTGCTTATACCATATATGTTAACGTCGTATTTTATACGCTTTTAGATCAGGTTCCAGTAATTCAGATTTTTAGATATGGGCTTACAAAAATAAAGTAGAAAGCGGCCTTGGGGCCAGGGAGTCTCTGATGCCAAAGTTATTAAAGTGTCTTGAAAGTTTGTAAATAATAAAAGAGTCTAGGGATCACAGAGGTTTTCTCGTACCTAGAAGTTGTTATTTATACAGGGAGTCTGAGGGGAGACAGATCGTGTCTGCCCCCATGGATTCCATGTCTTTTCTACTGTTCTTTTTGTCTGAATCCTTTAATGCGACGTTCCTCTACGACGATGTCATTAATATGTCATGTAGATCGGGTAGTGGTGTCATTCATGCGGTGTCTCCCTAATTTGCTTTACTTTGTTGGTGTCTTCGGTAGTTCGTTGATATTCCCATGTCAGAAGATCAAAAGGTTCTCTATCTTTTATATTTTGCCATGTATAAGTCCTCATGAATAGAGTGTGGCCGAGCGACGTCAGACCTGTCTGTCCTATCAGTCATCATTATTTATTTTTCCTTACAGGCAACTTACTTTAAGGGCAAACTTGAGCCCTGGAGTCAAGTATCAGATCGAAGCCTAGTGGATTTGTGAAGTGGGGGAAATCCCCTTACAATATACACACACATATATATATATATATATATATATATATATATTAATAGCTGACTTGGTTTTTAAAATTATTATATTTCTCTTAAGTCTAAATTAAGAATATTTGTCTATTCGTTCAACTATATATTGTTTTAATGCTCGTTAAAATTAGTGGGTTCGAAATCTCTTCTTCCGTGGATTTTAATATGTGAAGTGTATATATATATATATATATATGTACGTGCGTGGTTTAAATGAGAAATAAATAAAATATTATTCACTTTTCAAAAGAAAAAAAAAAAAAGTTAGTGCAAAAATACACTCCCGTTTAATTGCAAGATGAGATCAATTTATAAATCTAATGATGTTGGTAATAACCTGGGCAAGCTACCAATTATGATTAGACACCTCAAGATCTAGAAATACAAGCTAGCTGGGTTACCAGATCAGACGACAAGAAAAGTACGTAGACGCATGGCACGGATCTAAAATAAAAACAATGATTTCACGTGATTTAGAGAAGAATGCTTATATGTAATCTACCGTTCTTTTTTTTTTTTTTTTTCTTTGAATATATGATCACTGCAACAAAATTACTAATTTTTATTGATGAAGATTTTTGTCCCAAAAGATTTTGATTTCTTTTTCGTATATACACACATATATATATATATTACATAAGATCATGAGTTTAGAGAGAGATCTAACTATTTCTTTTTTTCTCTTTTACAAAGCGTTTTTCAACATTAATCATCAAGTCATTCAATCTGTTTAATTACTCATTTACAGAATTACTTTGTTTACATGATGATCACGTGGCTTGGTCGAAATTTTAAGTTAAGTTTTTACGGAGTCAAGATTGACGTACAGTATTAATTATTATTATCAAGTCAGCATGTAGTTTATGTTTTTTTTATCTGCATGCACGGTGTTTCTTGATTGCTTAATTAGGTCGTTAACCAAGATTTTATCTCAGTGTGAACTGTCATTGCCTAATTAATTTTTAGTATTAATTTTAGTTATCAGCATTAATGGCTTCTAGCTAATGGCTCTCCGGTTAAACGGGCATATATCTCACTCGACTGATCTTGTCATGAATTTAGTATGTTGGTTGGTCAAACCAACACATGAGCATTAACATTGAATTCATCAAATTTAATTTTAAAATTTGATAAAAAGTACATATTTTTCTTAAATCTAAAACCTTCTATCCATAACTCTACATTAGATTAGTCATTGGATTCATCAAAATAATAATATAATATTATTATTTTTGTATATTTTATAATTACACTAACCATATGTACATTAATAATTTATTGTGATACTTATATTATTTTTTTTCAATTAATTTTTCATCAGTTTGTTTCCAACCGTAATGTAGTCAACCATAGTGTAGCCAAAAAAATACAAGGGCTCATGAACTTAATCCCCTTGCATTTCAATATAAAAAGTAAAACTAGCTTTTATGATTCATGTCAAATTCAAAATAATTACGCAATTAAAATGATATCATGATCCAACTTTGACCCAACCTAACTGAGATCCTTGCTACCAATTGCAACTGAAAGCTCCAAAAGGAGAGTTGGGCTAAGCCATTAAAATGTCAAATATTTAATCAAATATTTAAAATGTCAAAGTGATCTAAACATCCATATGAGGTACAATACATAGAAAATGTCAAATATTTAACCATTAAAATGTCAGTCAAATATGAACAGTAAATTCATAAGAGTTATATCTCACATTAATTAAAAGTCATCATTATGGTTAAGAATTTATACTTAAAACGTATAGATCTAAATGGTCCTACTAATATCAATTATACACTGATATAACAAGAATGTACCTAAAAGATATGAAATCATAATAGCATATTGTAGAAACATGCCATAATCATAAACAAGCAAGTACTTAAGGAGGAGAGAAGAAAATAAAGAAATGGCGCAAAGAAAACTAGTAGAATCACTTTAAGCCTATCAAAACTACAAAGGATATACATTTTTTTTTTTTTTTATAAGTTAGGCATACATTAGATCCATATAAGACATGCGACAGGCACATTCAATCCATTACATCTTTGGCTCAATTACACAGATAAAACATTGATCGATGAGATACAAATTGAAAAACAAAGATCATTGAAGTGCAAATGGAAAAGTTGGAATAAATTGATATTAATTGTAATATCCACAGTGAGGTAAAATAACAGTTGATGATGCTGTAAAACATTCCAATCATCACCTATAACTTATCTTGATGGCTCTCAAGATACGTGGCTGAGTCATTTACAAGCCTGTCTTCATCTTGAAAGGTATGCAAGTGATAAGAAATTCAATGAGAAAGGTCTAGAGCAAGGCAGTGTCGACAGTTTGCCATGGTGAGTTTCATGTTTCTGAATTAACAGCTTGGAAGCCATGCCTTCAACCCAGAAATTCTCATTATTTGAAATCATAACTCTCATCTCAATCAACAGTAGATTAATGCATGTTCAATTCTACCAAAATGGGCCTAAAAACTAAAAAAATTATACTCTACACACGCATAGATGAAATATCTGAATTAGACCAAGATGGAGTATATGCAAAAATCGAAGATGCTACAAGTCCTGTCTCTGAAATTTGTAATAAGAAAATTATGGAATACGTGAGCATAAAAAAATGAAAAAGCTAGAATCAAAAACCCAATTCGAAGTTTAAAAAAATAGCAAATACTGCTCAAAGATCAGCGTAGAAACCTTGTAATTCATAATAAAAAGAAATGGAATTACGGGCAAAAAGGGAGACAACATTTGGAAGAAGTGATTTTGTAATAAAATAATCTGATAGACTGTAAACAGTTAGTTTTTAAATATAAAAATAAAAGTAAAGTTTTTGTAACTCAAAATTTGAATTTTTATCTTTACCGAATCCAATACCTACGTTTTAAATATCAGATTCATCAAATTTTAGAGAATCATTCGTTTTAGCGAGTCTGCTGCCCGTGCTCTGACGCCATATCAAAATTCAATATTTTTTTCAAATCTCATTGAATTTTTCAGTCAACATTATTTTAACGAAGCCACGCATTGTACGACCTTAAACTACAAGCTAGGGTACTTCAGTTTGACTTGGTGTACTGAGGAAGTTGCTTTGTATTTTCCGATCCGGTTCCAATTAACATGAAAGTCGGCCCTTGAAATTCATGTATTTATCTTTTCGAAGCATGAAATTAGAGTACTACGTACGTATTAGGTCGGTTGGCGAATCATCAATTGTAACTTTGAAACTTTCACGGAAACATGATGAGTTGAGCTTCGTATAATTATAATTAATATTCTTCCAAAAAATAATAATATTGATGGATGATCTCGAGTTGTACTGGACATGATCTTCGTGCGTGCATGGACCGGAAACAGGTATAATTTATTAATTACAGCTTCCCAGGGTTATAAATATAAGATCAAATTTCAGCATTGACTATATAATATACACACACAAATTAATACACTGATCGAATATATCTTAATTTGAGTATACTCAAATACATATTTTTTTTAGCGATTTAATTATATATAATAATGAACGTACAACTTCTCATGTTTTTTGGAATTTATACTTAATTTCGAGATTCAGGAAAATTGCATGCATGCGCGCTAGCTAATTGGCTACTTGCATTCATGATCTCATCACGTCTTTATAAATTAATTATGACTATATATCCCAACGAAATAATTCAAACTAGATCATGAATTGAATGGTTCGTACATAGAAAATTCAATCAAGATCAGTAGCCGCCAAATGATATATAGGCTAATTCCAAGAAGGTGGACCAGTAATTTAGTTCCTAATTAATTTGTATATATATGTGCGAGAACAACCCATTAAGCTCAAATCACCGAATTACAAGCACATTCATCATATATGTATAAACAGGGACGGAATTAGAATTTGGTGCGTGAGAGGGTGATTAGCAAAGTGTGTCGTATGTAGGATTGAACGGTAACCAACATTTAAGGTAGCAAAGTGTGTCGCCAACATTTAACATTATAAATCATATAAGGTAGTTATCTAGTGACAACTAAATTATTCAAGTTGTCAATCTGAACCTCTCACTTGAGTTCTATCGGATTTAAGTGAACGATAAAAATTAAGATAGAAATAACTATGTGATTCTTGTTAAAACAAACGATAAAAATTAAGTAAACAAATGATAAAAACTAACTATGTGGTTTTATCTCTGTCTTCACTCCTAATTGTTAATTTGATGGTAGTACATATGTACTTACTAACAAAACTAATAGAAATGAATAAATTAACTAGTGGAAGACTTGAAAATAAAAATGTAAATGAATAGGAAAATTGAGGTTGTAGATTTACCAAATAGCTTATAAAAAGAGACCAAGATATTTTCTTGCCTCTTATGAGATGTGAAAAAAATGAGAATGTGAGATTTTATTAATTACAAAAAATAGGTGTGAGTATGAAAAATTGTTGAAAAACTAAAAGAAACCTAGACAACTAAGTACTGCATAAGATTTTTGAAAATGTTTTAGAGGGATAAATTATCTTTATATCAGGACATCTTTAAAAAGCCATATACTAAAACAAGTTATTAAAATTTTTTGGGGGCTATTAATATCAATGTAGGTCCGCCCTGGCCTGTATATAAATACACACACATGCATACACACGTGTGCGTGCGTGCGTGCGTATTTGCTTGGTATATATATAGCAAGCTAGCTTAATGTGTGAACCCTGAATGCCAAGCTTGTTTAACAAGAATCCGAACCAATTTGTCTATATCATTATCACCTAATTAAAAAATAATAATGAATAAAAAAAGTATCTTGATCAAGTTATTGACAAAAAAACTTGATTAATTCAGCTTGCATGCAGCATTAATATTTAAACTCTCAAATCTTGGTCTAAAAATATAGATTATTGATAAGATAGATTATATATGTGACTGCTAGCTAGCTAGCTAGATTATATATATATATATATATATATATATATATAACATGTGAAGTACTTAATTTTATGTTCAAACATGCAGCATTCGTATATATAAGCTACAAGTTACCTGAATTCACAATAAATAAATAAATAAATAAATAAAAGAAGCTACAAGTTACGACCTATTTATAAGTTGAAAGAGTCGCAATTCAAGAAAAGCGGCAAAAGATTAAATAAACATATCTTTGTGTATTTTATTTGAAGATTACAGTGTGTACACAAAAAGTCATCACCGAAAACATGAATAAACAAACTGATCAGTAGTACTCTCACTGTAACGTCTTGAGGGAGTCACATTTAGCCTATATTTCAAAACGACTATTTAATAATATATAAAAATTAAAATCACATTAAAATAATTATAAATTAAAAGTAAATTTCTCATTTCCAAACATACAATGTGTATGAAATCTTGTACACCACTTATTTTTATTACTACTAGTTATAATTATTATAAGAAAAATAAGTATTTGTGATGGATTATTTACGATAAAATAGATTTATTTTGATAAGAAATAATTATTTTTATTAAAAATAACTGATTAAAAATAAATAATTTTTTTTTTTTTTTTATAGAGAATGAAATATCGCATTCACTCTCGCAAATTTCTATGAAGAACTTGAGAATTTTTTATGCACATGTACGCACCTAGCTAGCTAGCCAGCAATATTGGACGTGGGAAAAATGGAATGCTAGACAATGATTTTGGAAATTTGCTAACTAGAATTATATGTTTTGGTATACGTATTGCAAAAATAATAATAATAATAATAATAATAATAATAAAAGAAAAAAAAAAAGATGTCAACCATAAATAATGTTTCGACTTTTCCTAAAAATAAGTCTTTGGACTGTAGATCGTTCATCTCACAAAATATACAAGAGATCGAAATGCTTGCTAGCTAGCTTCATCCAAAAAAACTATTTATTGACTTTATTGTCAGTCATGACCTTTAGGTGTAATTAATGCATGGCAATTACATTCAACTCGTGAGGGTTGTCTGGGGATATAAATTTTTATATCCCAATTAACCCGGTTTATTAAGAAGAATAATTCTAGAAAATAAGAAAAAAAAAAAATCCAACTGATCACGTCAATTTAATTTCTTGATCCCAGACTGGGTCTGGCAAATTATCTGTGGGCGAGAATATTGAACTTTACGTAAATATTGTTTGGATAGACGTCGAAACACATGCATCGGAATCAAAGGGAAATTAGAGCAAATTTTAAACAATGGCCTGGAATTGGCAAATTAATAGTTTTAACTTGTCATGACTACTATTCGACCCAAAGGAAAATAAATGTTTATTTTACGTAATTCCCTTCGAAATTATGAAAGTAATTAAATTGCTAATTCAGAGGTGGGGTTTACCCGGATCTTGATATATATATAATTCATTGCTAATAATCAAGTTACAAATAAAGCGCACAATAGGCTATATGTATGCCCAAGATTCTTCATCCAAAACCATTATCGGGCAGTAAAGAGAAGGATCAACAATCTGCTTTTTGTCACCATTATCAGTAATCAACAAATCCCAACGACTGAGGTCATAATCCCACAATCCCATGCTGTTGCTAATCATGTAGTCACAAGGCCACTCAAAATCCGGGAACTGCAAGTCTTGCAAGAAGTTGGAGGAATTTGAAGTAGAAGAAGAGGATGATGAGGAGGAAGAACTTGATGAAGAATCTGCACATGGGACTAGTATCTCATGGGGTTCCATTAATGGAACTTCATCAGTGCAGAAGCTATTATTCATGAGCTCCATTGGGTCACATGTGCTTGTCATGCTTTTGCCGCTTTCCTCCCTGGCTTCAGTAATGGAGGATGACTCCAATGATGTCTCGGGTTCCTTGTTTTGATCAAAGTCAGGTGTAGTATCACTATCAGATAGAGAAGTAATTTGTTTCTGTTTTTGCTCTTGTTCTTGCCGGGGTTGATCATTTGCTGTACTAGAGATTGGTCTGTGGGTGATTGGATCAATACCCATCTTTTTTAGTTTTTTCTTGATGTGGGTGTTCCAGTGATTCTTGATCTCATTATCAGTTCTTCCAGGGAGATGAGAAGCAATCTTAGACCATCTGCAAAATGTGAAAGATTCTTAAACTTCATTATGACAGTAACTACTAAAAAACTGATGTCTTTAGGAATTACTCAAAAGGAGGACCGACATTATGTATGGGCCATGGCCACTAGAAAGGTGCATGTAAGATGACAAGATTGCCCCTTCGTTTATCTATTTACTACTAATAGCTAGTCAAATCAATATACTTCATTGAATACTTGGGAAAAAACAAAAAAAAAATCAATTACTTACATTTAGAAACAAAGAAAGTTAAATCATATATGTGGGACTCGGTCTGAAAAACCCTTCTCAAGTCTTCTCCCCGAGGCATCATGCAACGGGATTTGGTCTTCCATTATTGATAAATAAAAAAATACCATTAACATTTGATAGGTACAAAAATTAATAGAGGTTGCACAAATTTAACTCTCTCACTCCCACAAGATAGTGATTGAAAGCCATTATAAACTTTAGTGTTTCTTTCAAGCTAGCATTTGCAGAGATGAAGCAATTATTAATGCAGAAGGCTACTTCACAAGTTAAGCACTAAAAACAACTTGACTTCAGAAGAATCCATGAGCCAAGACACAGGAAATGAAGAAGAGGTGGTTTTGGAGCTACTGGAAAAGGATTAAAGAACGAACCTGTTGCCAAGTTGAGCATGGAGCTCAATGACCATTTGCTCTTCATATTCCGATAAAAGACCTCTCTTCAAATCTGGCCTAAGATAGTTTGTCCATCTCAGTCTGCAACTTTTGCCACACCTTAACAATCCTGCAGTCAGACCCACCATAATCATAATCAATAAAGTGAATTTTTTCTGTATTCTTTTCTGCATTCAAATGTTTACTTATGAAAAATCAGAAACATTTTGTAGTCGGCTTTTCTGGTCCATTCCTCTCTAAGTTGTAAAGACAACCCACAACAGAACATAGAGAGCAAAACAAACTTAAAACCAGCTTGCTTTCCTTACATTCTGTAGGAAAAGACACCATCAGAAAGTGCGGAAAAACATTTGAACATGAAGTTTAGAATGATCAATAACTAAAAAGAAAGGAATGAAAAATAAATTCAAATTCATCAAAGCGTGTTTTCCTTTCATTTCTGTAAGGCAAAATCAGAGTCCATTTTTAAGATGATGAGCATCCTCACACATGACACATATATTGATCAGAAAGACACAAGACTAAAATCTTCAAAGCCTTTAAAATTCGCAAAACGAGAGGAGACGACCACCCTTCCCTCCAAATTCAAAATAAAACACCAATAGTAAAAATTCTGCTAAAGATCTCTGTTCCTCTCTGTATGAAAACGTAGATTAGGTAAGGCAAATGGAGGGAGACCTGCAAGCTTAGGAACAGCTCTCCAACAACATTGGCCATTGGTGAGAATAAAGTTAATAAGCTTCTTGTCCTCCTCAGCTGTCCAAGGACCCTTCTTTAACCCAATTTTGTCACAGCACGGTTGCCTCCCCATCCTCAACCAACCAAACTTCAGAAACCCACAAATCCAGATATACTTTTTCTCTAAGATAGGCTGAGATCAGAGAGAGAGAGAGAGAGAGAGAGGGAGGGAGGGAAAGAATAAGGAGACGGAGTTAAAAGAAATACAGATAACAGGGGGTAGTGTATTGCACATCTACCTACATATATATATATATATAGGAAGCACCTCCATGGACTTGGCCACAGTTTTATTATAATTATTATTAATTTGTTATCGGTATCAGTAAATGTAATATCTATCTAATGTTTTAGTACTACTCTTCTCCGACTGTGTCCACGTGTTGAGGAGGGACGCAACGCGTGCCACACGTGCGACGTCTTCATCTGAAAGCGCCACCTCATCCACCCACCTTTGCTTGAGTTTGAAGCCTGAGATAATCCCATCTTCTCAGGTCACATACAGCAGCTAGCTAACTAGCTAGGGGAAACTACGAGTAAAACCACATCAAAAAGACTACGAACAAAGTAATGTCTTTTTTTTTTTTTTTGGCCGAATAACAAAAAGTATGTTTCAGTCTATATCATGTATTCGGAATACTTTAAGAAAGGAGAAAAATGGTTGACAGGTCATACTAATTGCAACTTAAATTTGATGAATACACTTCAAGAATACCCTAATACTTCAAGATTACAGTTGTCTTGTTCTTCATTATCATGTATGTATGTATGAATGTATGTATCCATTACAATTAATGGAAAATTAACAAAGAAAAGCAAGCAATTACAACTGATCTGGCCTTGATCAATTGTTTTGCTGCTACAGATAGATATACACGAGATAAGAAAAGGGAAAAACGCGGTGAAATTGTAATCAAGTTTGGGGGATTAATATTCAAACGTAGTAATGGATGGAATAAACAAAGGTCAGTCAACAATATTATTGTAGTACTGCAACATATGATCCCGCTGGACATCATGATAATGAAGAACAAGAAAACTGTAATCTTCCAATTCAATATCCAAATCGATGCTTTTGATTTGCTAGCACTCAATCTATGGGAACATCCATCTTATGACATACCAAAAAAAAACAGGGGGTACCTGTAAAAGCATCAATAGACGACGTCTGTGCTTGTTATTTTAGTATTTTACGCCTAATGACTGTCCGGCACTCTTTATTTCCAAGCAAGATTGTCCAGTTTTTACTCCTCTTTGCGTTTAAACGAAAACATACATACTTTCTTACCTTCTCATGAAGGAAGAAGGGGGAGAAAAGTATAATATTTTTTTCCAGGGTGGCAATTTTTCTACAGCAGACTATTGTTGTTGAGATTAGTAGAAATGCAGTCTTACAGATGTAATATCATTCTGTTGTTTCTTCTCGATAACTCATAAGAAGATCAGCTTACGGCATCATTAATAAAAAGCGTAATAAATATATGGTATGATTTCCAAGTTGTATTAAATGGTTTGGTTTCTACGTGAAAAGTCAAGTGGACGTGGAAGAACTGGGACTGCATAATCCTCCAGCATTAATGGGTACCATTTCGTCTGCAGGATTATTCTTAGTTTGTCCAGAACATCGCGATCATCACTTTTTTTCCAGCATTATTTAGAACTAGATTGCTAATTTCAAATCACTGATCTTAGACAAAACGAACTACAAAATGAGTCATAAAAATGTAAACAAGAAAAGCTACTTAATTCTAGTAATGAGTCATCATGAACATGGCAAAGCTCGATCGACATGCTTGTTCAAGTTCACCAAGATTATTGATCATGAACTTAAAAGGCTAGCTAGCTCATGTAATGAGTTGACTTGACTAGTTTGTAGCCTTAGATCTTCTCGAAGATGCATATATACATATATAACCCATATATGAATAGTATTTAATTTAAACAAATAATCTCTGGCATTAATATATCTAATTTCTAAACATCCATATATAGAATTCTAACGTACGTAACCTTTGTAATGGCTGAAGCTTCGAGACAATTACTGAAAGTCAGCTTTACAAAAATGTCATACAAAAACAAACAAAGCAGCCAAAAGAATTGTGATCATCTCGTCTTTAAGAATTTGGGGTTTGAGATAGAAACTCGATTCAGCCTTAAATCGAGGCGGCTTGACCGGATAAGGTTTGATCCTCTTATAAACTATTAAAAAAATACACTATTCTTGTGTCACCTTTTTTCTTTCCAAATAATCTTACAGACCCTCGATCGGTAATTAATTAGAACTCACGGAAAATGTTTAGGAACAGGTCTAGAGCCAAGGAGTAATTAGTAGAGAACATAAAAAAACAAAATTAGGCAAAGAAGCTTCTTAGTACTTCACATCCGCTTACCCCAAAAAAAAAAAAAAATAATAATAATAATATTATTATTATTATTCATCGCGAAGACATGCAGCTAGCTAGGGCCTAGGATGTAAAAGTGTGGCTCAGATCGACGTGGTTTTTGGTGTCACTGCAACTTGTTGCATGCAACGCGGAGAAAGAACTTTCCCTAGCTAGCTAGCTTTCATTCGAGGCAAAATCAAGATTTGACCACCTTCTATATATATATATGTATGTATATGCATTATCACGGGTCAGAAAGAAGGAAGAAAATAAATAAATAAAACTCAGAGATCGACCATCTATTTTTGAATTTTCTTTGAATTTAATTCATTTCAAAGCTTATAACGCGTAATTAACTGAATATGCATGGTCTTTGGTTTTTGTCAATGAAAAGATCTGTCTTCTTCTTCTGGTTTTTCTTTGAATTTGATTTTCTTTCGACATATATATGTTCAGTACTACTACTACTGGACAAGTACTAACGCGTGTACTCATGATCTATATATATATATATATATATATATATATATATATGCTCCTTATAGTAAACGAAGACCCACCTTGATTCCTGATAATGTTTCCTTTATTTTTGTTTTTTCTTTGAACAACTGCTTTGGAAGAATTTAGTTTTTTTTTTCTGAATTAATTATGCATTTATGAGGTCATTCCAACGTGTGCATGTCGACAGGCGGATTCTGGGTTCTAACTTTCTAGTACTGGTGGATATAGTGGCCTATGATTGAGTTTGGGAAAATTTGATTAGCTCGAAATCAGTGACTTACAATGAGTAAAGAAAGCATATGATTGCTTGGTTTCTAGGTTCAAACATAGGTTGTCTCCAAGGAAATTTAGTGCAAATCCAAATCGCGGGTCGGCCACGTACAATATTCACGGCTGTAAATTTTGCGCAGTTTTAGTGTTGTTTCACACATTAATCCCTGTGAATAAAATAGAAAAAATTTAAAATCTGTATAAAAGATAAAATCAACTTTTTCTTAATAGACCTCATACACAAGATTTCCATGCCTTAAGACTATTATATATAGCATGACTCATATATATATATATATATATATATATATATATATATAGTTTCTCGCAATTTTACCCAATAAGTTTTGGTTGTGAGCATATTATTCATATTCTCTTTCAAAATCAGGGTTGCCTAATTAATTTAGACACTAAAGTTGTACTTGGAATAGTTAGGACGTTCTAGTTCTTTTACAGGACCTTAGTTTTGATATCATTTTCGTTATGAGAAATGATATTTGCAATCCATGCACAAGTGTCGGCAAATTTTTTGAAAAAAATTAATAAATATTCAACTCACATGAAAAAAAAAAAATAATAGATCTCACTATTTTTAAAAACAATTATGCCCTACTTGCACACTCCATGTCGACTATATATAGCATTACTCGTTTGTTATTCCAAATTCTTATTTGTAAGAGGGATTTCCTCTGGAAAAAAATAGAAAGATCAAGATGGGTTTTGCTCTGTTCAAACTTGGCTCATTTAATTTATTGAACCCAAAATATAAATTTATTGTTGAATAATCGTTTATCAGATAGAGATATATAGTAACAAATTAAACGCGTTCTTCTAGAACTATACTCGAGTTACTCGTCAGTTAGTGAACCAACAGGGCTTATTAAAGCCATCTATACTCTGTCCGGTACAGCCTAAACCGAGTGAGCTTCAACACGTTTGACTACTCAATCCTCTTACAATTAATTATATCATTAATTACGTGCAGGAAAGATAATCCTACAAATTGCATGCAAATTCACACGACTTTAGTCTGTGGTTTGAAACCATAATAGAACAGTTGGCTGCGAAATCATTTTGGGAGAAAAATCTTTCATAAAATCAATTAATACAGGTCATGTACGTGTGTGTAATATAGATGGTACATTGCTCTTAATTGTCAACAGTCACAAACTCACATTAATGATTGATAAAAAAAACTTCTTCCCTTTCATGCATGGTTTGATCACCTTTAAGCTTAAAAGGCTTTAATTTCGTTCTTTTCACTTTGAATGATCAGTGTATATGACTTTCATTTTATTATAAATTAACAATATTTATGTCCAATATATGAATCTAGAGCTATCTACATGTTATCAAGTAATCCAATGTTTCATGAAAGAACAAAGCATGTCAAAGTTGATTATCATTTCACCATGGACATGTTGCTAACTATATATTGTAATAAAGGGACACCCATAGTGGGCACTCATTCCCTTTAAGGGACACCCATAGTGGGCACTCATTCCCTTCTGTTGGGATTTATAAAGTGACTTAATAACCACTTCATGAGTCTTGATAATTGGCCCTTAATGGTCAGTCGAGAGTTATACTTAGACGGACTATTTACATAGTCTCTCCTCCCTTTGGATGATGAACTAGTGGCATATATAGAAAATCTCTCTCAAATGGTTTTCTCTAGTCTCTACTTTTAAGTTGTGAAACGTGTGAGTGTTGCTCTGGCTTTCTACCATGTAGCACACTCCACCATCGATGAGGAGGATTTCAGATGAACAACAACAATAACAAAAATCCGTGGAACAACTACACTAGATCCAAAATATTGCAGAAGAGGTAATATCACTTCTGCTGTATATTCTGATATAGTATTTCTAACATATAAAATATATATATTATTAAGCTAGCTAATTACTAGTGTGAAATGTAAGGGCCGCAACTTGGACCCCTCCAACAAGTTATGAAGTGTGTATTAATGCATGCGGTGTGTCACAAAGTCATTAGTCAAATTGGCCATGTTCGAGTGATATTGGTGTCAGTCTTCATCAACCAATAATTATAAAGTTTGAATACTGTACTATGGAATATATAGTTCGACAAATAGCTTATTGTCGATCGATTGATTCCCTTAATTATAGGTTGTAGAGTTACGAAATACATTCTAATATTAAATATATAAATATATATATAAATATATATATATATATATATATGGGGCCACGGGCATATATATTTTATATGAGATTGATCTTCCTCAAAGTTTCGGCTTTTGATCTTTGGATGAGCATTTCTGCAGTACTTGATCTCCTACTAGTTTAACCATTTTTTACGATCCTTGGGTTAACTGCTAATTAAACACAAACATTAATTTCATATATTGTACTTAAGCTGCTCATAAGTATCATGCACAATGCTTGTACGTACGCACAGTTTCAACGGTCTTGATCATCATCATCATGCATGCAAGTCATTCATATTGCGAATGTTTTGTTTTCTTGTTTTTGGAATCTCTTTTATGGAATAATTTCTCGGACAAAGTAATTTGTTTTCATACGGATAAGTCAAGCAAGACAAAAAGTCGGTTTGAACAAAAATTAAAGTAGGGGCGAGCAAGCTAAGAGATGAACTTGTCAGTACTGAAGTTGTGGAGTGTATATATATATATATATATATATATATATATATATATTGTCGTCTCCAAT
The DNA here is from genome assembly GCF_004785595.1 of Juglans microcarpa x Juglans regia. Classification (NCBI taxonomy): domain Eukaryota; kingdom Viridiplantae; phylum Streptophyta; class Magnoliopsida; order Fagales; family Juglandaceae; genus Juglans; species Juglans microcarpa x Juglans regia. Next base: position 3,810,929 of record NC_054597.1, read on the forward strand.
TTGCATCTTACACCCTTCTAGATGTTTTGAAATTTAGCTGCCTACCTGTCATTCTCTTGTGAAATATTGTACAAGAACTGACACTAATTTGCCCTTCAGTTGGCCGGGGTTGCTTTGCATGTCATTTTTCTCGTGTCAAGGTCTTAATTAATTACATGATTCTAAATATTATCGAACTTCGTTTACGTATCATGTGTCCGTTAAGTAGCATTTGTGTCATGTTTCTTGTCATGTGTTAATTAAAGAAGACATGGCAATGGCTTGAATATCCCTGCATCTTTTACTAATCCAAATTGGGGAATTTGACATTTACTAATTGGGATCTTCGACTATGGTTTTTGAGTTCTTGCCTGAGCGGAGAGGTTAGAATTTTATGGGCTTGTTCCTTTTAATGAGAAGTTGATTGGCCCAATCTTTACATAATGTAATATTCTTGGGCCCAAAATGTCCGTTATGATTCAAGGTCCAAATTTAATAGGTGATCGATCAGTGCCCAATCATGTATCATCTCCCACCATAAAGCCCAGGAAGGGGATTGTGTTGGTATCGTCGCCACAAAAATAAATAATAAAAAATAAACAAGATTTATTGGATTCATAATTCACATCAGTCCGGAGGCTTTTTGAATTTGATAATTGAGAAAAAAAAATTATTAGGTACTCTTGATTTGTTTATAATTAACCTACAAGGAGGATTAACAGAAGTTAATAAATTTATTTATTTTATACAAGAAAAGTGACTTTAATTAATACAATAACAAATTATACTTGGGTGTGACACTATTGCTATCGTGCAGGACGGACAAATCCATAGAATGTTTCTTATTATATAATTAAATTAAATTAACTGCTTATATAAATCTATGTCACAGCCTGCCCGATTGCCATCTATTTAGCAAATAATAATGTCATATACAATCTTAAAATGTACAAATTACGTGTATTTTAACAAAAATATTTGTTATTTTTTAACGTTAATTTTAAAAAGTTTTCCCATGAGATATGTGTTGGGCGGGAAAAAAAACTGGTTGGTAAATGTTAAAAAAAAAAAGAAAAAACTATTTACATCAGCCTAATATTGGCAGTAGCCGCAGCATATCTAATGTATTGAGTAAAAAAAAAAAAACTACCATATAAGATAAGCGGAGAAGTACAACTGATATATAGCCGGACTAAAAAAAAAGTGTAACTGAACGGTAAGCATTCTCCAAATTGCAGAGATGTATAGAGCTATAATGCGTTCTATTCAAAAATCCAAAGCAACGTGACTGACTTTAAACGGAAGGAGAGTTTTAAATGCCACTTCAAAATTCAGGGCTTTAAATAGAAGGAACAGCTCAAACGATAAGGAAGAAAGCATTAGCCATAGTTTACCATCTGTATCCTGTAGCCTGTACTGTTTGGCTTTAACGTAGAATATAATAAATAATTTAATTTTTTTAAATTATAAAATAATAATAATATTAAAAAATAATATTTTAATAATATTTATTTTAACTTTTATCTCAATTCATCTAAATCCAATCCAACGTTAAACTTAATATTTTACCCCTCCAACCCCCCACCACTCTTGGATCATTTTGGTGAAAGTAGTCATTATACATATCCCAACAAATTACCTGAAAACCGACAGTATTTTCCTTAAAAGGTGATTCCTTCGTCGGCACAAGAAGCTTCCTTCTTGAGTTCTTTCCCTTCGCTTCTTTCTTTCCTTCCTTCGTTTTCTTGTCCTAGCAAAACCCCGGATTCTACTGCTCCATTGCGCCAAAGCTCAGTTCTTTCAAGATGGGTCTCTGGGATTCCTTTCTCAATTGGCTCCAGAGGTGACCTCTTTGAGCTTTTCTTTTCCTTTTTTTCCTTTCTCTGTGTTCCTTCTTCTTGTTTTGTGCTTTTGATTTGTGGGTTTTGTTTTGATTGTATGCGTTTTTTTTGGAAATTCTGCTCCTGTTCGGTTTGCCGAGAAAATACAGAAAAAATAGTGAAGTTTCGTGACGTTTGTTTGGTGCTTCCTCAGAAAACGTAGAACGCAATATAATAAGTACAAGAGGCTTCTTTAAGTGGATTTGTGCTTCAATTTGTGCGTCTTGGTTATCTCACAGCTCTCTGTTTCCAACTTGGGATTCTGGTTGTAGGAGGAGCATATATGGGGGAAACTCTTAATTCAAATAGTATAATTTCTTGACAACGTGAACCTTGTTCTTTTTTGTTAATCTCTTTCAATGTAGTTTCAGATGTTGTCATAGTTTTATGTTCAAGCTGTATTGGTAATTGATGAAAAATGTTGCCTTCTTCATCTTAGATTTGTTACTTAATCACACCCGTTAATCTGTCTCTTTTAAGTAGCTTTTTAATTAATTGATCGATATATAAAACTACTTAAAATGTGCAGCATCAACTGTGTCGCTGAGGATGACAAATTTAAAACGAAAACTAGCATTGCATTTTGTAATTTGTCACCCTAAACAAGCAACTCGTTACAATAATGGCATAATGGATTATATAGATGCTTGGTTACTTAGAAAGTGTGGGACAAGAGAATATTGTTGTTGACAAGTATTAGTTGGCAACCATTAATCTTTTTTCTATCCCACTCACTTCAGGTAGTTGAATGGCATCGGAAGGTGTAATCAAGCTTACATGGACACCCAAATCCATGTCAATGGTTTTAATTTCTTTTCTTCATCTCCGTTGCTTGCAAAGCAATAAATAATAAAAGCTCAACATTTTTCATTTTTCCCCAATATACTTGGAACCAAAACGAAAGAGTACTTTGAAAATAGCCATTCAGGATGAACTTGTGCTTAATTCAAGCTGAACTTGCCCTTTCTTTGGTTTCCCTGCTTTCATCTTCAAATATTTGAAATCCAGTATGTTTTCATGTCCTACTAGAAATGTATCCTTTATGAACGGCTTTATCAATTTGTGGTATTAATTGATTGTTGAATGTCCCCCATGATCTGTTGTGACTTTGCAGTATAAGATTTTAACCACACAGATTCAATGGGAAAAACACACCACAAATCTTATTGACTTCTGAAACAAATTTATACAAGTGCAGTAGCTTACTTTAGGTAATTACATACAAAAGGAAACTAGAGTTATGCGAGAATAAATGTACAATAAATGAAAAAGATTTACATTGAATTGAAACGGCTATATTGCTATACAGGAGCTTGAAACTGATTCTGCTGACTTTGGTGATTTGATCTTGATTCACTTTTATTGGAGAGATTGTTGCAATCTTCCTTAATACGCCCCCGCAAGATGGGGCTTCCATCGGCAAGGCCAATCTTGGATCGAAGAAGTTCAGTGCGCTGCCTAGACAATGGTTTGGTCAGCAAGTCCGCAAGCTGATCCTGAGTGTGAACATGTTTGACAAGGAGAGTCCTTTTTTGAACCAAGTCACGGACAAAATGGAGGTCTATTTGAATGTGCTTCATGCGAGAATGATTGACTGGATTAAAGCTGAGATGAGTTGCACCAATGTTGTCACATAACAAGGAAGGAGGATCTTTGAGAGGAAAACCGAGTTCATTGAGAAGTCCAAGTAACCACATTGTTTCCGAGGCTGCATTTGCTAAGGATCGGTATTCAGCTTCCGTAGATGATCGTGCAACAGCCCTTTGTTTCTTTGAACTCCAAGAGATAGGATTGGTGCCAAGAAAACTTATGTAAGCTGAAGTAGAAGATCGATCATCGACATTTCCAGCCCAATCGGCATCGGAATATGTGATGAGATTCCAATGTGTGTTCTTTTTGAGTTGAATAACATGGAAGATGGTTTGCTTCAGATATCTAAGTAAACGTTTTGCTGCTGTCCAGTGTGTAATGGTGGGCTTGTGCATAAATTGAGACAACTTATTAACAGCAAAAGATATATCGGGACGAGTAAGTGAAAGGTATTGAAGACTTCCAATAACTCGTCTAAATTCAGTACTATCAAAAGGAGCTGTACCATCAATCAATTTTAAAGAAGTACTTGTAGATAAAGGAGTGGACACATCCTTAGCACCAACCATGTTGGTTTTGGACAGCAAGTCACGTATATACTTATGTTGGGACAAAAACAGACCTGCATGTGTTGGGATAACTTCCACACCCAGAAAATAGTGAAGAGATCCCATATCTTTCAAAGAAAATCTAGCACCAAGCTGGTTAATGATAGATTTCACAAAGCTGGAATCATTGCCTGTAAGAACAAGGTCATCTACATATACCAGAAAATAGCATATAATGGAGCCACTGTGATAAATAAAAAGGGACGAATCAGCCTTGGAGTTATGGAAACCAAGCTGAAGAAGAGCATCCCTGAGAGTAGCATACCAAGCCCGAGGGGCCTGCTTAAGGCCATAAATTGCTTTACGCAATTTGCACACATGATTTGGTTTGGAAGGATCCTTGAACCCTGGAGGTTGACTCATATACACATCTTCAGTAATGTCGCCATGCAAAAATGCATTATTAACATCCATTTGCCTTAAAACCCAGCCCAGCCTTGCATAACAGCAACAGTAAGGACAGATCTAATAGTGGCTGGTTTTACAACGGGACTAAAAGTCTCCGTATAATCAATCCCGGGTCTTTGATTGTACCCTTTTGCAACAAGACGGGCTTTGAAACGATCTATGGAACCATCAACCTTTCGCTTAACCCGAAAGACCCACTTACAGCCCACGGTATTTGATCCAACTGGTGGGGGAACTAAGTCCCAAGTGTCGTGACGCATAAGAGCAGTGAGCTCTTCAGACATGGCAGCACGCCACTGAGGTGTGGATAGAGCTTGGGTCACACACATTGGTTCAAGACACGGGGGAAGGGGGTGTTTGGTTACAACATTTAGTTGTTTGGGTTTGAAGATGTTATTCATAGATCTTGTGGTCATGGAGTGTGTGCGACGTGGAGATGATGGAAGAGGTGCAGCGGATTCGGTGTTGAAAACAGGGGAAGGGGAAGATGTCGTAGGAGCAGATTCACAATGAGAGTCAAGCACGGGTGCAGGTAAAATAGGTGTAGAATCCAAAAAACTTTGAGAATCCATAAATCCATGAGAAGAAGGGATACGGGTATTACCTGGAGGAGATGAGATCGCAGCGGAGACAGGTTCCGAAATCACTGGAGTGGAGGGTGTTAGTTTCTCATTGATTTGTGTAGAAATATTGAGAGCTATGAGGGCATTTTCGGTGGGTGAGATGGGATGATTTTGTGGTGGGTGGGTGGACGTTTGTTCTGAAGAGGAGGCCATTTCAGAGAGAGAAAGGATCTGGTTGCTCGTGAGAGTAGGGCTCTATTGATACCATATAAGATTTTAACCACACAGATTCAATGGGAAAAACACACCACAAATCTTATTGACTTCTGAAACAAATTTATACAAGTGCAGTAGCTTACTTTAGGTAATTACATACAAAAGGAAACTAGAGTTATGCGAGAATAAATGTACAATAAATGAAAAAGATTTACATTGAATTGAAACGGCTATATTGCTATACAGGAGCTTGAAACTGATTCTGCTGACTTTGGTGATTTGATCTTGATTCACTTTTATTGGAGAGATTGTTGCAATCTTCCTTAATATGCAGGATGTCATATATACAGAATTTTGAAACAATTTGTGAAATATGAGAGCATAGATAGTGTTATGTATTTCTTTAGATACAGAAATTTTAAACTGCTATGATCATGGGGATTGGGGACTGACTGTTGAGCTCCTTATTCCTTAATCTGCTCCAGATATTTTTCAATAAAATTGCTGTGCTATATGTAAGTTTTATAAAATAGTATATGTCATTAATATTCTATGATGATTACAAGGAACCCGTCTAGGCTTTACATAGGTTAGAAAGTTTACTCATACTGGAGACACTGTTATATTATTATGTTGTTGCGAATTCAATATTGGTGTCTTTACCATGATTGGATACTGGAAACTAAAGTTGTTTCCTTCTTACTGGCTGTCTGTATATCAGCCTATTCTTTAAACAGGAAATGGAACTTTCCCTCGTTGGCCTTCAGAATGCTGGAAAGACATCTCTTGTTAATGCCATTGCTGTGAGTGAACGCAATCTCTTCTATTCATTCTGGTTGTGAGTGGCTTTCTCTTGACATTTAGTCGTTTTATGTTTTCCAGACAGGGGGATACAGTGAAGACATGATTCCAACTGTGGGTATCTTTTTCCTCGAAAAAATTACCTAAGTCTTTTCTGATACCTGGAATATATCTTACTATGGATTATTAATACTGTAAAACCAGGTTGGGTTCAATATGCGAAAAGTTACGAAGGGAAATGTGACAATCAAGATTTGGGACCTAGGAGGGCAAAGGAGGTTTCGTACAATGTGGGAGCGCTATTGCCGTGGTGTCTCAGCAATTGTGTAATGCCTCTAATCTTTGATCTTCTCCTCCTTGTTATGTAAAAAATCTCTCTATTATTTTTAAATACTCTATACATGCCACTGGGCACGTCATAATCTGTATAAATCGAATTTTTACTCCCTCTAGAGACACACTGAAGCATCTACAGGAAAAATTTGACTCTTTGAGATAAACCTTTGATCATGTGCTACGATAAAAGTCATTTATTAATATCTATTTTCCCTGCTGGCCCATTACAGCTGTGTTTTATTAAGGTTGACGGCAGAAACTATTTTTACTCCTGGTCCATCAGACCTGAGTTAAAATTGAAATTAGGCATCCAAGTTTGCAGTTCTGCAGAAAATCATAGAGTTTATACAGGCATAGAACCGCATCTTGGAACTCAAGAAAATTGATGATTTGCTTGAAAATTGAATTTATCATAAGAAAATAAATAAATCTGCAAAATGAGGTGCCTTTATTTTATGTTCGTCTTCATTGATATATATAATATTTTTACTTATAAAAAAAAAAATGTTTGTCTTCAAGGCGTTTCACTTCCTGATTTCTTTTCCCTTTAGTGCACTTTTTTTTTTCTTTGAGCGCCAGGGTGTGATTGCTATGCATTCATGCGGGTTTTATCGTTTATAAATTGCATGAAATTATGGTATCATATGGCCATTTTCAACAAGACGGCAATATAAGGATTACCAAAATGACTATGCTGTATATTTCCTCTACACCTTTTGCCAAACTCCTCAAAACAAAGGAAACTTGAAAGATCAATTCGATATTTAAGAAGTGGAAGGGGTAGACAAAGCTGGAATCTTAATGATCTATTCCATCCGAGTAGATGCAAGTCATCCATTTTTCCTATTGCAAGTTGTCCATTTCACTAACCATATTAGCACATGATGGATGGTAGTTTCTTTGCTCAGATGGGCGTGAATCGTGATAGCCTCTATATGTTTCATTTAAGTCAATGGCAAAGTTATATTCAATTATATTCACTTCTTTGTTCTTGTTCATGATGGATGCAAAAACAGGTATGTAGTTGATGCTGCTGATAGAGACAGTGTTCCCATATCTCGAAGTGAGCTACATGACCTTTTGATGAAACCATCTTTAAGTGGAATTCCTTTACTTGTGCTTGGCAACAAAATTGACAGGTCAGAAGCACTTTCCAAGCAAGCATTGATGGATCAGCTGTAAGTTCAAAGAACCTTACAAAAAGTGGAATTATATTGCAAACAAATATTTGTTTCCAGTTCTCATTCTCTATATGATTTCTAAATATTTGTGGTTTCAGGGGCCTTGAATCACTTGAAGACAGAGAGGTGTCCTGCTATATGATCTCGTGCAAGGATTCCATAAACATAGATGTTGTCATTGATTGGCTAATCAAGCACTCAAAAACAGCAAAATGATTCATGGGTCTATTTTCTTCGGTGTTTGGATGAAGAATGAGCAAAGCCTGAGAAGCAAATTCGGTGATAAAAATCCTGCCGGGTTGAAGCTTTTCCCCAATTTGGCTTTATTTGTGCCCCCAAATAAGTGCATTGTATAGTACTTTGGCAATTGTAGCCAGTCTTTCATGCTCTGTCACCTTTCCTTATATATTTATACTGTTCCTTTCTAGGTGTTTCTGAATTTTGCGGAGGAGAGGTAGTGCCACTAGCCTGATTAGCTGGTGTTTGGATTGTTTATTTATTGATTGATTGTCCTTCAACAAATACATTACCCCCAGCTACAATTAGCACATTGTCTTCTGATATTCAGCTCGATTATGATGATCGAGATCACTACATGAGGGACACTTTGGTCACTGCATTCAGATGTGATTTCACTACTTTTTCTGCACATGAATTGTTTATTGGCAGATAAGATCATTGATGCTCTTACCTTGGAACTCCATTGGGTATTGAATTGCATTAAAAGCTGGTTTTTATACACAGCCCTTTGAAACGAGTCCATTTTTTTGAAACGAGTCCATTTTTCTTACGGATTGTGTTCTATGTTCTAACCAACGGGGCAATCGTTTTGGACAAAAATAATATTTATTATTAAAAAATTAATTTTTCTTGTAAATTCACTCTTTTTAAAAATGTTATACAAAATTTACGTACTTTATTACTATACATTTCATTTCACTTTTTCATTTTCTTAGATGAATAAATAATATGTAAAAAAAGAAGTTCAGTTCATAAAAATATAAATAATAATAGAGTTATTATTTTACTATTATTTATTCATTATTTTTTTTTTTTGTATTTGATTTTTTTTAATTTTTTATTTTATTTAATAATTAAAAAAGTATGTATTAGTAAAGTTATATATTTTTTTAATTTTTTTTAATGATTAAAAATGTTAAAAAAATACTTAAAAAATGATAAAAAAAAAGACTTGAAACTTGAGTAGTAGATAGATAAATAGGGTTGTACCCTATCACTATCCTAAAAATATAATCGCAATTGATCAGTGATTCAGTGACATCTGATATGATATTACACACAAGATCCCATTATACAGAGAGAGAGCGAGAAAGAGAACGCAAAATTAAGCTCAAAGAGTTCATTTTATTATACACAGGATCTCCTAATACATTATCCACTGTTATTCTCGAACCATCTGGTGGCCATTCTAAGTAGAAGCTTGGAGTTCAGAGCTTGCTAGTGATGTTGATGTTTCTAGCTTTGGATGACTTTGGGGTTGTATCTTTTGGGACAACGATAGTGAGAACACCATTCTCCACCTGACCCTTGATCTGATCCACCTTCACATTTTCCGGCAATTCTATTTCCCGAGAAAATCCCCTTTTCCCTGTGCCTCTCTCAGCCACAAGCCAAACGTCATCTTTTTCATGGGGCTCCCCATTCCCACCCTCTCCTTTGATCTGTAAGATGTTCCCCTCCTCTATCTGTACCTTTATGTCATCTTTGTTGAAACCTATTCACAGAAACTTGCTCCATTGAGAAAACCCACCAAGAACAGACTCCAAAATTCGATCGTAAACTGTGCTAGAATATCCCCAGTTAGCGTAACCCAATACAAAAATTACTAAAATTTGAAAACCCACGAAAAACTCCCCTCCAAAAGAAGAAGAAAAGAAAAGCCAACACGTAAAATTGCTTCGTCTAAACCATACAACGATTCCACTTCGTGACATATGAAGTTAAACACAGCTCAACAAAATTGCTCAATCCCACTTGAGATGAGATAGAGAGAGAGGTGTGGTACCTGGGACATTGATCTTGAGGATATGAGCAGTAGGGGATTCGAGCCAGTCCATAAGGGCCGTCGATCCGGACCATTCCCGGAAGATGGGAGGGCTCCAGAAGAAGCGTCTAAAAGGGTGCCCAAATATACCGTCAGCCATATCGATTATGAAGTAAGCTTGTTCTCCTCTCTTCTCTTCTCTTCTCTTGCTCCTTCGCACTATTTGCCGTTTGGTATCACCTTCTATGAAGTGGGTGATATGGTGGTGTTTTCTTACTAAGGTTCTAGAGTTCTCGGAAAGAAACTAGAAGCTCAGGAAAGAACGTATAGATAAACAAATAAACAAACGTGACAAAACAGAGAGAGATCGGAGAGAACCCAGAAGGTTCTGTGGGGCTTATCCTGAATCCATGATTTCTCTTTCGTTTTGCTTTTGGCCAAGGTTAATCTATTTTGACGATTTTTTATTTTTTATTTTTTGACAATTGGACTTGCGTATATTTATAAAATAAAAAAAAGATATTTATAATCGTAAATTATCAAATCATAATATAATATTCACAAACAAACTTGATCAATCCAATCCTAGAATCGAGGTCACAAAAGAAGTATCTAAAGTAACTAATTAACATGCCACACAATTTATCTAACTTCTTGCAATCCATACAGTTTACATTAACACAAATTATTAAGAGTAATGCTTCTATGTCACTAATTTATAATATTTATTTTGTCATTTGATGTGGTGTGGTATTATGTGGTTTATTAAAAATTAAAAAAATATATATTTAAAATAAAATGATGTTCAAAAACATAAAAAGATGAAGATTAAAAATTTCGATTTTCTCTATTTTTTATGTTTTTATTTTTTAATTTTTTAATAAATTACGTGATACTGCATATCAAAAAAATAAAAATAAAAATTATATAAATTAGTAGGCATGATCATTTCTAATTATCAACCCCGTAATTAACTGTCCTCAATAATCTATGGATAAACAAGAGAACCGCTATAGATTATTTGAGGTGCCAATGAGTTGGCAAGTAGTAAGTACTATTCATGCGAGGGTACTTGTGAATCGAGTAAAACCCCACGTGATTTTAGCATTAGTGGATAATCAATGGTGCTAGGCTAAATAAGGTGAGATAAATGGATAGGGTTGGAACGAGGCTTTCCTCTTTATAATCGGACCAAGCTTTTCGGCTCTATTAAGCTCCAGCCTCCATTGTAGGCAATTAGGTCTGTGCTCGGGCAACCCATTTTAAATGGATTTAGATTCTGAAATTCTCTCATATCCCAACTTCATTTGAAATGAAACAATAATACATGAGAAATGTTACGAACTTACTATGCTGCCTCACTTATACCGCCCATTTTGATTTTGTTCTATTATGTGACACTATTACTTGGTGCAACGTGACTTATTAAAAAATAAGAAAATATATTCGAAAGAGAAATTCTATTTGTAATTCTGAGTGAGGAATTGAGTTTGCAGTTCTATTGATGAATTAAAATAAAAAGGAAAAAAATCATTTTAAAAAAGATATTTGTAATTTTAAAATTTTTTTAAACATAACTGTATGGACTTGTATGAGCAGTTTTCATTTGGGAATTGTATGTAGACTAACTCTGAAAGAGTAATTCTACATACAATCATGAAGTGCGTAAACGACGCGTAATCACTTTGAAAAAGAATGAGGTCTACCATTAAAAATTAATTTTTTTATGTAGGTTTCATGTTTTATTCATTTTTTTTAAAGTAATTATATGACGGTTGCATAATTCACAGTTGTAAATATATTTTCTCTAATTGAAAAGATACAGTAACCTTACCCATAATAGATTAACCCTTACCCAAAAGCTACCAAACGTAAGATGTTACATAGGGCTGTACCATTTGAATTAAATTGCTTGTCGTACATGTTAGAAAGAGTTATGGTGTTTCAATTAAAATTGTGAATGGAATTTCAAGGACGACCTCCGTTTAATGAGGCAAGTAAAAGTACTATCAGCCGAATCCAGAAAGAACTCGGGCACGCATGCTCTCGTCTCAACAACTCGGCCATCTTTGTGGAATTCAAGCTCGAAGGAGAGAGAAAGGTACGGTTGGTGAAAACAACTGTTGTCTTTTCTTCTTCTTTTTTCCCCTTTCTTGTTTTATGAATAGGGCAACACAATTGGGGATGAATCACGATCCTCCCCTCTAAAACAATCTCATCCCCAACTATGTTGAGAGGGAATTGAATGATGAAATCTCTACCTCAAGAAACTTCATCAATTAGGCAAATTAGATACCCTACTTCATAAATTAGAGCATGTATAAGATATCAAAATCATATCAGCACGTTGTAGAATTTACGTTCATTGGATGGGAGATATGTAATACCAACAATACATATGTTTCAATTATCAACTAACTCCTAGGAATTGGTTGAAGCGATAAGGGTCTTGGTGAGGACATGCACTCACAAATATAAGATTTAAGAGAAATATTTTAGCTACAAAATTTTCTTACAAAAATAAAATCACAAACTGATATGGTTTGATGTGACACATTAGATTGTAAAACTACTTTTATTGTAAAGTAGATCTAAAGTCTTATATAAAATCATATTAGTCTGTAAGCTTACTTTTGTATGATCTTTTTGTGGCTGAAATACTTTTCAAATAATAAATCCTTAGATACAAATAATTTTTAGAGACCATATCCGATCAAAGAAAAATTGATAATTTACCTAATTCATGCAACATGGACGCATTCCACAAGCCGTCATGTGATTATTTATCAAAACAATTGGTTAACTATGGTAATCCAATGCTTCTTTCAAGACAGATCTCTCTTTTAATTATCAATAACCAACGTGAAGGCCAATTGGGATGCAATTGTAAATATTAAGGAAAGAAATGCAAGTATTGGAATTGGAATTATGATAAGAAATGCAGATAGTGATATTTTGGCTTCTCTATGTGAAATTGTCAATTATAGTTCGAAGCCAGCAGTTGCAGAAGCTATTGCATTGAGTTGGGAATGACACAAGTGTGTCCAGAGGGAGATGCCCAGGTTATTATCAAAGCTGTCACGAGTAAGGAAGAGATATGCATTGAATATAGTGTGTTGATAGAAGATGCTAGGAGGATGCTGCTTGATAGGGAACAATGGAGGGTGAACTTGTCGATAGAGAGGCAAATTCAGTGGCTCACACACTCGCAAAGTTAGCTTTAACCATGAGGGATATAGATTGAGGAATGTCCTAACCAAGTTCTCTAATAATACTTTGCATAATACCATTGATTTGGCAGACATTATTGGAGGTTATAATTTAATATTTAAATTTCAAACTTCTGATCACGTGGATTGTTAACTTGACCGTCATTAATTATAATGTATTTTTTAAGGATTGTTAGTACGAGGATTGCTGACGTTGGCTGGATCCTAATCTCTCTCTCTCTCTCTCTCTCTCTCTCTCTCTTTTATATAAAAATATAAAATGCTTGTCTTTCCAAACACCAATTTGTCCCTTGTGCAGATTGCAGATTGCCAAGCCGGCGAGGATGGAAAAAAGCTAAAATACAATGGAATCTTTCAGCTAGCGCTCCAATCCCCTTCCTGTTGCATAAATTATTTAACAAGTTTCCTATTGCTAAAGTCTTCGGGGCAGGCGATCATATAGCATTTTAAAATGTATATACAGATGCGTATCAAATTACAAGGAAGCTTTAAGGTCGATGAATTCTGAAACAAAACATTTTTATATAATTAGAAACCATGTCTGAAATTCTAAAGAACATGTTTCTAATCCTCATCTAATGTCGGACTGTTTCCTATGATTTCTGGATCATAGAATTCCAACAAACCAAAACAACAAGAACCAGAATGCCAACTTCTATTATCACTTTTCCAAAGTGTCGTCGATCTTTCTTGTCTGTTTGTATCCAACTTTTCCTCGGTTCACCTCATCTGGTCTTAAAACAGCATTGCAGTGTGCGCTGCAATAATTCCCTACTTACAAGTCAGATATGCCCTCCTCCTAGCTTACCGAACACGGTCCTACTTGTTCCACATCAACATGTTGTTGAGTCGTCAGCCGATTTACAAGTTTATCTAGAGCTTCCTTCATCCACAAATATTGACAAACTTCTCTTGCTTCTTGCACATTCATCTATACCAGATAACAAACATATATACCATATAAACATCAGCAATTGTTTAAAAGTCAGTTTTAATGATGCAATGTTTCGGCAAAGTAATCTCATTCGAGAGTACTATTTGAATTTTGTGCCATACCCATTTTCTTTGACGCACGTCCTTCTCTGGCCAGAAATCTAACTGCTCTTCCACAAGCAATGGGAACATGTATCCTTCATAATAAGTATCATGGGTTTTGCTCTTGAAATTCCACTTACCCAATTCACGCTGCAAGGAGACCTTTTATTTGTCAAAAACATTATAGATTCAAATGCTCACAATGCAAAAACAATCACGCATCACTTCTAATGTTCATCATACAAGCAAATTTGTCAGAAATTTTCACTCTCCTCCACATTGCTAAGCTGCCTAATACCCAAGAGGACCATTTCCCTTCATTTCTTGGATATGTTTTCTTTCATGTTATTTAGATAAAAAAGTTCTTCAAAATTGTCTGGGGCATGAAGTGAAACGATCATATGCTAATGCTAATGTTAATGTTCAGTTGAACCAAAAGCTTTCTGCCGGAATTGGAACTACAAGAGGAGCACTGACCTGAATAACGCCTCGTACCCCTGCTTCCTCTAGTGTCTCTCGTAAAGCCGCCTCCTTTATGGATTCATCTTTTTCCCAACCTCCCTGGTAATTACATACAGGAATCGTGTTAAAATATCTGAAACAACATGTTATTAAAATTTAATTGATATAAACACAAATCAGAAATTATATTGAATAATTTGTTCAATCAAAGACGAGACAATAATCCAGGTACCTTTGGAAACAACATCCCTTTGCCTTTCTGTGAACTGATGACAAGAACTTCTAATTCTCCTGCTTCTACCAAGGAAGTCTGCTTTGCAATCTTGTATCTGTAAGGTATACATCTGCAAAATAGAATACATAAGAGTATGGTACATTAATTTCAGTTACTAAAACCATAAATTAGTTGAATCGACAAACTGGATTGACCATATGATCCTTTTTTAACATTCCACTTGCTCAGAAAGATGTTGATATTATGTTGTTATATTTTTCCATTTAACATAAATACTTAGCAAAAAAACTGCAATTTTTAACTGAAAAACAGTGACTAATATTTTAAAGAATTCTAGATAAGGTTATAGAACATAAATCTGAAGGATTTTAACAGAAAACCACAAGCCAAGAGACATAAATGTCGGCTCGTGGCCTCTTGACAAGAAACGAAGGGAAACAAAGAAAGAAAAACTTTGTTAAGTAACCGTGAATCCGTGATTGATTTACATCAAGTGCTCTACTTATATACAAGATGAAAAAGAGCACATGTCAAAATACAAAAGACAATCCAACAATTAACAGTTGGAAAACTAACTAACTAACTAACTAACAAGCTAATGAGAACTAATAAAAATAAACGTGAAAAATGTGAGGAACACACAAATCTCTAATACCAACAAGAAGTAGCTACCATCCATCACGGCCCAGTTAAGTTTCTATCCGTGTTTGTTTGACCATTTTAACTACTTAAAAATGTCAAATTTTGCAAGTGGGAGGGAAATATGGATATATTGAGTGGATCTTTATGATTTCCATGTAAAATTTCCGAAATGCTATAAACCCCACTGCCTATATTTCTAACTTTAGGTCTTAAAATTGAGTCAAGACAAAAAGAAAGAAATGGCTCTAGCTGCTCTACATTATGTTTTACACGCCGCTCAGAGAATAACACCGAATTTGTCGTTCGTGTGAAATTTGGAATCCGTATATTTGGTTGCAATTTGAGAGCGTAGTCCTTGCAATCAACGCCGATTAACTCTAATCATTTCAATTTCAGGTATATATTAAACTTACAGGGAATTGACCCATTAACACAATTTAATAGAAGAACACATTACAATTCACACAGCTTCCATTTCATAATGAAGCAGAGTAATGTGAGTGAGTGAGTGAGTAAGAGAGAGAGACGAACCCCACAACTTGGCGACGACCTTTGCTGTACCGTTGCAAATGCCTTCCGGTGCGAGAAACCAAAGCAACCATGTTTTCTTGAGACACCAAGGTCACCATATTATTATGCCTCTCTTTTTGCGTATATCGATTGTTGAAAACAAAAGGCAAGCTTAAAACAAAGAAAACAGAGAAATCCTAGCTGCAGAGTAACAAAGCCAAAGCCCTCTTAAAAAGAAGAAGGAAGAAGAGGACGGGATTGCTCCTTTAGCTCGCTGGCTATAATGATCACAAGATAGACTGGTGTTGATCCTACGGTTTCGTTTCTGCTACTAGTGGATATGATGAGAGAAAAGGTACAGCTGAACTACCCCTTTTATTACAATAATGGTGAGAAGTTGTGCGAGAGACGTCCACGTGGGACCAGCTTCAGGGATATGCCGCTTGCACGTACCCAAGCCCACGTGTTGCTGACTAGTCTCGTAACTTTTTTACGTGGTTGTCAACATCGAACGGCGTGGATTTGTATGTATGAGGCTAGGAAAAAAAAGAAATTCCTAAATAAAATAATAAATAAATAGTAACTCATTTCTATTTCTTGGGATATGGTACTTGAGATATGATTCGTTCTACTGAAGTCACACGAAAATATGGGCGCAAGTTGAAATATGCACGTCTTTGAGCTCGAGCTGATCCTCCAGTAGATGCTTGGTTTCGACATTTATTTCCTCTGTAAAAACTATGTGCTGATCAGTTTTAAGTAAAATTAAAAGTTTCAGATAAAAGTTAGGCCTATTGGACGGATCATATCTCCTTTTTAATTTGTCACAAGATACGTATTGTTAATGCTTAAATTTACATAACAGGCCAGAATAGAGGAAATAGGAGATAATGCGAGGAGAGAGACACGTACGTACACATCCTGAACTACTTATTCCTAATTTCTTCTCCACGAGATTTGAGAGCAGTTAAAAAATAATAAATAAATAATCTGAAAAATGTTCCTATAATCGGTTGTCATGAAGAGAGACTTATTTGTATACACAAAATCTCCTAAAATCGTGATAATTTTAATAATATTATTTGCTCATGGTCATCGTTTACCAAATTAAAGTTGTTGAGTATGCATATGCATGGCATCTGAAAACAGATCTCATGGGAATAAAATACCTACATGATCAGTTCTTAGACGTTGGAATCTTTTATAGGTACTTTGTTGCTATCGTGAGTGGCACTCATTGAGTGCTGATTTTTGTAGGACTAGTGATGGACTGACACATACTTATAATTTTATGCATAATATTATACATATTGAATGACAATCTCATTTTAATCATATTTATTTGTTTAATTTAATTTTCAAACTTTGATTTTTAAAATTCTCACCACCTCCAAGAGTTGACACCTGATCAACACTAATGGTTATTGAGTTATGTAAGTAAAATTATAAGTATAAATGGTGTTAACATCGTGTTTCGTATGCCTTTAAGTTAGGTTCCAACAACTCAGGTATTCAGAACTTGGGCCCGCAAAAATAAAGAAGAGAACTGGAAGAGGGCGACCTTGGATCCGGAGAATCTTCGATGTCAAAATCAGTAAATTCTCGTAGAAGTTTATAAATAAGTGAGAGAGTCTAGAGATCAGAGAGTCTTTCTTGTACCTGTAACTTGCTATTTATATCATGAGTTTGGGGAACAGATCGTGTCTACCTCTATGGAGTTAGTGTTATTCATATTGTTCATTTTGTCAGAATCATTTAATGCTGCATGGCTCTGTGACGACATCAATAATGTAGCGTGTAATTCGGGTAGTGGTGCCATTAATGCAGCGTGATTCCCCGATTTGCCTCACCTCGCTGGAGTCCTTGGTGGTCTGTTGATGCATCTTCTGTCAAAGGATCGAGGGCCCCTTGTGCTTTCCGTCCATTACATGGACAATCACTCAAGAGCTGAACACTATTCGAGGGGTCTCCAAGTCGTCGAGTCTCATCCCTTACAACACATTCCTTCATGCAAGTAGTGTCCAGAGGAGCCTACCCATGGGCCGAGTCGAGGATTCTACCTGTTCTGAGCTGGGCTTTCGGTTCTTGTCCCCTTAGTTGCATTTCTCAAACCCGTTGAGACAAGGGGGTAAAATCCCCTTACATATAGCATTTTCTTTTTTGAAATTATAGAGAATTTATTTATTTTTTATTTCATCAAGCAATATTTAATTAAAATCAAGTAAATTTGGAGAAATGAACGTATATGTTAATGAAAAAAATTAATCCTGGACATTTAAAATTAATAAGTTATTTTTATGAATGTAAATATTGAAAAATATATTTTATTTATGAAATAAAAAGTTAAAAACAAGAGTAAAAAAAAGTTAAAAACAAGAGTCAAATACATTCAAGATCATCTCTAAAATTTAGTTAAAAGTACATATTTTTCATAAATTCAAAATCATTCAAGTCATAATCTCACATTGGATTAATCAAAATAATAATATAATATTATTTTTTAATAATAATATTTTTAATTTTTTTCATATTTTATAATTACACTAACGATATGTTAATTAATAATTTAATTTTTATTTAAATTATTGTGAGAAACATGGGTTTGATATTTCGAAATAAATATCACTTTTGAAGATGAAAAGCGTGGAATATGTTATGGAGTTAATTGGATATCATATTTTGAAATAAAATGATGATAAATACATTCTCAAATATGAAAAAAGCTAACTCATATTTGAAGTTTCAACTATTTGACAATTCTAATACAGTTGATTTTATCCATATCCTTTCAAATTTTAAAGATGCTCGGGCTCTAACAGACACTAGCTACAAACTTATGACCCCAAGAATGATCAAATTAAGCATGCAGTAGTCAACTCACGTGTAATCTTCAAAGAAGTACTGAATGATAACGGAGAACAACTCTTTTGTCCTTTGCATCGAAGTTGATACCTCTGCCATGGAAAAGCATCAGACCCTCATGCATCCCGCCCGCCCCTGGAGAAAGAACATCATAAGATCAACGCCTTTTATTTATATTTATTTTGCATAATTTTCAACTCCTGCAGAGTGCAGATGTCAATTACTGTACAGGCCTGCAGGCATCTAATTATCGGTAGAAATATTTTATTTAATAATTAAAACATAAAGCTTATATATCCATCATACGTACATTGGTCTATCGATCGGTTGGATATCGTAGCTTCTAAATACGAATTATTTATAGGATCTCAATTAACGATCAATGTGAATGAAGTACTAGCTAGTTGTGTCTACATCTTTATCTTTCATCAAAATACTTAACATAATTATAATTTAACTGTTAAAACCAACATAAAATAAGTGAAATCAACTTTTAAAAAATGCTTTTAAAATATAAAGGGCTGCAGTACCCCAAATAAATAAGTCTTGTGCAGAATATTTTATAACAAAGTGAGTCTCATTAAAAAAAAATAATTATATATATATATATATATATATATATTTTAAGTGGGGTTCACTTTTGTATAAAGAAACTATGCTGGACTTGTCTGCTTGTACCAATCATTTTTCTATATACATATAATACAAAGTCTTTAATCTAGAAAGTGAGGAAAGTATATATAGAAAAGTGGTATATATGATCATGCATCCATATACATATAATACAAAGTCTTTAATCTAGAAAGTGAGGAAAGTATATATAGAAAAGTGGTATATATGATCATGCATCCAGAAAATTGTGAATTGTTAGCTAATGAGTTACGTCTCATGTTAATTATTATGAATTGATCTATGCAGTGTGCATCATGCTGCAGCTGCATGGCGGCCCCCACCCCTTTCTAGAAATAAATACATTGAGAAATCTGAGAGTGAAACACCTTTTAATTTATTATTTGTAGCAGTAGTAGTAGTACTACTACATGCATATATATTGACCATATATATACATGACTCCCTTTCGAGCGGATCACAGTATCAAACTCACCCTTACATGTTATCATCAAGAATCAAGCATCTTTTCATGTGAATCTCTGCCATAGTAATCGTGCTAACAATTAATTTTATTTAAAAAAAATTGAGATAAATAATGATATTGTAACGTGATATTTATCAGATCACGAAACAGTATACTTCACAATATTTAATTTAAATATTAAACATTTGCATGAGACCCAATTATTAAGATTAATGGATGTTATAATATATTTAAATATTAACGGATCACACTAACAACATTTTTTACACCACCTTTACTACTACTTTACTATCTATCTATTTTTTTTATCCTCTTGCTATTTTAATTTAAATTAAAAATCTCATAATATAACATTCTTGAATAATTTAGAAGAAAATAAATCAAATCAACTAATGTAGTCATGGAATTTAATTAAAAATAAATTCAATTTTATAAAAATTGACCTTCTTTGAGTCATGCAATTGCTCTTTGAGTCAATTTTTATAAAATTGAATTTATATATTTTTAATTAATTTACATTATTACGTTGGTTAATTAAATTTATTGTCTTCTACATTATACAAGAATGTCATATTCTGGAATTTTTAATTTATATTCAAAGAGCACAAGAAAAAAAACAGTTAGATAGTAAAACAATAGTAATGGAGGTGTAAGGGTATCATTACCCTACTACTCCCACAGAAAATTTGATACTGAATGGTCTAAATTATTTTTTCTTTTTTCTTTTCTTTCTTTGGATCAATTTTTAAACTCTTTTAAATATTTTATAAATAAAAAAAATCATTAAAAATATTTTTTTAATCATTATGTAAAAAAAAATTTTAAAAAAAAATCAGTGTACAAATTTTCAGTGGATATATCATTTCTCTTACCCTATTTCACATGGGAATAAGTTAAAGGTAGTGGAACAAATTCCTAGTGACATGTTGCTGCAGGAATCTGGTGTGCTTCATGTATTAGTCATGTACTCAAGTGTTCAGTTTCTAATTAATCAACTTCACACCACCCATGCATTTTTACAAATCCAATGTACATATGGCACCAAGTAGTAAATTAAAATTTACAATACGCCATACGGCACAAAAGACATGCCCTAGCTCTCGAGTAAGATTGCGTTTAGATATTGAACTGAGTTGAGTTGAGTTGAATTGAGATAATAAAATATTATTAGAATATTATTTTTTAATATTATTATTATTTTAGAATTTAAAAAAATTAAATTATTTATTATATTTTATATTAAAATTTAAAAAAAAATTATAATAATAAATTGAAATGAATTGAAAGAAATTTGACATCTAAACCAAGCCTAACTCTTCAGATAATTGGCAAACATGTCGTGATGGGCATGTTATAAATTAAAGAATAAAAAGTTGATGGATGAGACAAAGAAACCGCAATATACAAGTTATAATTATATTTGAAACTGAAAACTATGGAGAGCCGTAAGTGCATCAGTGTAGTAGTAGTGGTGATCCCTGGGAAATTTCCAAACAAGTGTAGGGAAAGTGACATTTCATTAATTGGCGCATGCACTTTCTGATCTTTCACGCAACATCCACTTGATCTTGTACTTTTGTATTTAGCAGGCAAAAATGATTGATTTTGATGACTTTGAAGATTACTGCACTTCTTAATATAAAGTGAACGAGACTATTAGGTAGAAACGATAGGGTGTGTTTGAAGAGTGTGAGAGAATCAAATATTCTTATTATTTTATTATTATTTATTATTTATCTATTATTTATTATTTATTATTATTTAATATTTTATTATTATTTTATTATTATTATTCATAAATATTTTTAATACTTTTTATAAAAATTATTTTTATCTTTCAATTTATTAAATAGGTATCTTATATGTAAATATTAGTACACGATTTAGTATGTAAAGGAAACTCTTTCGGCGGACCAAATTTTGATCTTGTCTTTGCATGCGTGGCATCATCGATCGAGGTCAGGTCCCTTTAATTAGAGACCTAACTAAGAGCTAGCCAGACCTAATTGGTCTCTTTTCTTTCATTTTTTTTTTCTGGGATTTTAATCAAATGGCTTTCGTGCCCACCAATACCATGCATTCACGTGTACGTACGTACACATGGTATTATCCATTGGTTTGAGACTCTTGACGTTTGTCGGCGGAGCATTGTAATTTGTACGTTTTGTGTGCGTGACGTTAATTTTCTAAAAAGTCTAATGAAATCATATTGTGTTTGAACCAGCTCCATTTATTTTTATCCATTTTATTTTGAGAGCCTCTATATTTCGAAATTGTTCCATTAGCTCTTAAGTAGATAATCATCAGCATCAGTACTCGTCAGGGTAGCCTGAGTTTCTTTTATCGGACTAGGCCGGGGCGGATAGCTTGGAAGCTAGCACATGTAGCACAGGGCAGGATGGATGAAATGAGTTCAAGAGTAGTGTTGTTATTCATTTTGGTTATAGACACAAGCATACTGCATATGTATTATATATGTGTGTGCGCGGGAGTGTATGTGGGAGAGCGACGAGTTGTTTTTGTTGCTGACAACAATATCAGAGCGAGCTTGCTGATATTTACTCCGATGTCTATCTGTTAGAATCTGCCAATGCTATAACCTCAGAGTCCGGCCGCTTCAGTTCCTTTCACAAGATCCTTCTCGATCTTCTGAGACAGGCCCAACCACATGAACTAGGAGCCCTCCTAGCTCGTTAACTTTATTGCCTCTTGTTCTGATAATAGAACATGGAGCAAGACAAATATTCTACATATATAGCTAGACCCGAAACCTAAGACCTCTCAGGCGCATGCGACTGTCTTCTTGATATGGAATCTAAGTGTGAATGCCTTAATTTGCACAACAGACGAGAGGGAAGAAATAATCATCTCTGACTTACTATGGTGATTCTGATTCGGTGCTATTCGTGTTTGCCTATAAAAAAAATAATAAATAAGTAAATAAAAATAAATAAATAGAGATATATAAATTTACGTGATTTGACATATCATCTATATTTACGGGTTGTTTAGGAGGTAATATTCACTATAACAGATAATTTTATAATCTCTCGTAATCTCGCATATCTCATATTAGAATGAAAGAATTTAAGATTTTATGAGGTTGAAGATGATACCTCCATTGAGAGAAGACTCTTTTGAGTCATTGTACATATGGAGCTTCTCTGGAGAGCCTGTTAGATTTATGGAAATCTCCTCTTTATATAGAGGTCTATTTCTTTCGAGTGATTGACTTCAACTTACTTTATGAAACTTTTTTCTTTTATAAGTTTGAGAGTTTTTTTTCCTTTTAAGAGTCTGATTATATTTTTTTTTTCTCTTATTAGCCTTATCACTTAGTTTGATTTTTGACTTTATCTCGAAATTAAATTATAGGTTGCTTATTTGATCCCTACACTAAGAATTGCCACCTTAAAAAAAAAAAAAAAATTAGAACCTTTAAGAGTTTATTATTTAAAGGCCTGCGAAAATACAATTCAAAGATTCATTCCAACAGGAATTCATGCCACTTCTCACTAAGGATTAATCAACATCATCTGTGATGCAGATGCCAGCCTTTTTCGTACTGAATTCGAGTAGGGCTTCAAAAGAGACCGAGTAACTACTCATGGGCCAGGCCTTCCCTTCTTTCGGCCTGGGCTCATGAACTTGCATCTTCATCGGTAAAGGATCACTTTTTTGCTTTCATGGCCTTTCCTAGTTGTAGGCCTATGATCCCATCAAATTCAAACATATTAATATGTGCTTAGTTTGCAGTCCTTTTTTTTTTTTTTTTTTTTGGCAGGCATGACGTTTGCCTTGCTAGCTAGTTTCATGCTTGCAAGATACAAATCCTGCAAACCCTAGATTTAGAGCAAATGCACCAGTGTTAGTGTAATCCATATATCTATCTATCTTTATATATATATATATATATATATATATATATATAAATATATATTTTGTAGGTACTAGAGCAAAAATCCTAGATTCTTAAATCTCGACTCAAAAATCAAACTCGTGTGAATATAAATTGCCATTGGGTTGCGCCCAAATTTAAATTAAAAAATAAAGACAAGAATCACATATTTGAAAGTACAAATATGCATGTTGGATGAAATTTCGAGATTAATTTGAGATCATGATGATTTCATAAAAAGTCCGATTGTATATATAATTAGGTCTTCGCATATAATTATATATTCCCATGCATATAGTTCGATGTTTTAGTTTCGACGGTCGACTTTTTATACTACATACACAAGTACATGCATATATACACTTATTTATGCCATTGTATATGCACGGTATATATCACTAGCTAGCTAGCTCCTGCCATGCTTGCAACTGGCTCCGTTTGGCTCCCCAACTCAACTCGGTATAGTTCATTTTTAAACCATCCAAACAACCACTTAAACAGCATCCAGAAAGAACTTGAGTGAATCTACACTGTTTGATGTAACCGTCTTGACCAATGGTGGAAATTCTACAGTGGGCAAATGATGCCTACAAATCGGTGGCTGGGAAAAATAGAAAGTAATGTTTTATTCATTTTGCCCCTCGTTAATTTGACATGGATGGCTACTAGTGCAACTTGAAGAAATTTTTGTGCCATTTGACATCGATAGTATTTTTGATATATCAGATGAATAGTTGAATATAATGATGGCATTAATTTATTTTACAACTTTCTATAAATATATTTCAATTCATCTTAATATCCAAACACACTTAAATTCATTTCAAATGGACCCTATAAAACTCAGTCAACTATTTCAACTCACTACTATTCATAAAAAATTCAACTAAACTCAACTCAGTTCAAGATCCAAACGTAGCCTAAGTTTAGAGGCAGAATTTGGAATTTATCCAAAACTCTACTTGTGACTTGCATGAACGTAATGAAAAGCTGAAGGAACAACTTTTTTTCTTGATAATAGTTGAAAGTTGAATAAAATATTGTTATAATATTATTTTTTAATATTATTATTGTTTTGATATTTGAAAAAATTGAATTGTTTATTATGTTTTGTGTGGAAATTTGAAAAAGTTATAATGATGAGATGAGATAAAATGAAACATTTTTTGTATCCCAACCGAGCCTACAAACCTAAAAGTTATGTGAATAAGAAACACATGTGAAATCACTCTCACTTGTCTTAAAATAGGTTAATTTTAATAATTTGTGTTATATTCTTAACAATCTCCATGAGTCAAACTCCTGTCAAATAATACGTCAGTCTCATACGTAAAATATTTAATTAACTTTTATCACCTGACACAAAGCGCTGAGAGCGTGAGTACTAGGCAATATTTTAGAGTCATTCTACAGCCACCGAAGAAATGTCCCGAATAGTGCATTTCATTTTTTTTATTTTTCTTTTTTTTTTCATGTATTTTTTTCATTATCATAAATATTTAAAAAAAAATATAAAAATTTACAATATCATGAAAAAATACTTTCTTAATCATTAAATAAAAAAAAAATTCGGGAACACACTTTCGGTGGGTTTAACATTTCTGTTTTTTTTTTTTAAATTATTTTTTTAAACAGTTTCATTCAAAGATTGATTTGCTTCAAATGGAAAGTGCTTTTTGGGGGGCAAAAACATTGGTTTCGGACGTCGTGGATACGTACTCGGGAACTTTTTCGGTAGAATATGTTTGAACTGCTTGTAACTAGCCGCCCAATCAACCATCTTTGAAATTATCATCCAGCTGCTACCGTCGTAGATTGCAGTTATACATCATCATAGATGCACAAAGACAGCCTACTCCGCACCATATGTCATCCAATCGGCCATTAAAGACAACTGGGATAGCAAAAATAAATGAAAATTGGAAAATACTACTATATTGCCTCCTAAGTTATATCACTAATTTTATTTTCACGACGTGGCACACAATGCCTTATTAAAAAAATTTTAAAAATATATATTCAAAATAAAATCTTACTTAAAAATATAAAAATATGAAGAATGTTAAATTCTCTCTACCTTTTTTATATTTATATTTTTTTTAGTAAGCCACATGGTGCTATACCAATTACCAAGAAAACAAAGTAAATGATACAAATTAAAGGCATAATAACATTACTCAAAATAAATAAATAGTTTATCCAAGTGTACCTTTGAATAATGAGCCCGGAAAATGGAGGCTTTAGTTGAGACATCTTAAAGAAATTAAAATGTCATTTACAAACTACTAATTTCAGGTATAAAGATAAAAAAATTTAACATGACATTCCGATGATGCCTAAAAAACAGCTACAAAGAAAATATTGCCACGTAGATTACGAAACTTATCTTGAACCACAAAACATAGGTTGCCGCCCAGACCAACCCTCTTCCAACCCCACCAACACCCTCCTTCGCTTCCAACCCCACGGATTTGCCCAAAGCTAGCTTTCCTCCTTAGCTTTCTAGTGATATGCATGTGATAATTACAATACATGTGAGTTTGTATTGCTGTATTGTAATTATCATTTAACAAAAATCGAAATTCTCGGAAATTTCATTTGCAAAGTGACCATGATTGCTTGTTCTACGCAATCTTTGGCGTTTCTTGTATGATCTCTGGTGATCATTCCAGTGAACTATGGACTGATTTTGGCAGTGTTCAATTTTTCTCATTCTTGATGTTGATGGTGTTTTTGCAAGTTAATGAAAAAGAACGGATGCTTTTATGGTCTTTGGTGTTTGTGATGTTATGCTCTCATGTGATTGCTCCGGTGAGTTCTGTCATGATTGCCATCATTGATAGAAATCATGATCAGAAACATCTCAAGGTAGAAGACAAGCTGCATTTCTAAAATTAAAAAAAAAAAAAAAAGAGTAAATAAAAAACAGAAAAACAAACCATTTTTAGACAGAACTCATTAAAAAACACATTTTGATTTTATGTCTCTCTCTCTCTCATAAAAGATGTCTAGAATCGAATACGGCCTCCCTAATACCAATTATAAAATAAAATAAAACTGCCATCAAGAGCTTAAATATTAAAAAATAATGTTGTATATAATTATGGATTGTGCAAGCGCATCATTCATTTTAAAATATAATAGAGTCTATTATTAAAAAGAAAAATTCTACTTACAACCGGTTAGGACAATCGTGGCATAACCGGGTGAATAAAAAATTTTATTTTTTAGCATCTCTCCTTCTCTCAATTTCGTCTCCCCCTATCAATTTTTTCCTACCTCTTATTCATGTCATTCTCCCTCTCAGATTTCACTCATTCTCCCCTTCTCCCTTTATTGCCATGAAGGGCCTCCTAGACTTGTCGACGGCTAGCGCCATTTCCCTCCTACTTCGATGTCACTCTTCTCTACTCTCCGGTACTAAGAACAAAAATAAAAAAGAGAGTGATCAATGCACGTCAATTGTGACGACTGAGTCTAGAAAGAGACAAAGAAGAAGCTTCAAGAGGAGTGTAGACTGAAGACGAAGGGGATTTACTGGCCCGCTCTCGTTCTTCTCCAAAGTCCTAAGATTTGGGTTCAGAAAGAGTGTGAAGAGATTTACAGGGGAAGTTACAGAGAGAATGCCAGATGTTGGGCGTCGGCGTGAAAGATTGTAAAACCCCTAATGAACTATGTCAGTGTGGAATGAAGTGGAGGGGAAGAAGATTGCAGATGTTCGAATCAATAAAATGAGATTGTGAAATGCTGACGTATCAAACTGAGTCAACCTTGTCTCTGTGTGTATTTAAGTTTTGATCAGCTTTCATTTGAAAGACGAGAATGAGGAGAGAAAAATGGAGGAAAACGATAAAGTGGGACCCAATTTGTCAGCCAGTTACAAAAAAATTGTATATACCGTTTGTACATAGTATTTCTGTATTAAAATTTTGATTTTTTTCATGTGGATTTTATATTTACTCATTTTTTTTAAAAAAATATACAATACTTACACATTCTATAGCTGGAAATATAATTTAACAAATAATTAATTGTTTATAATAAGTAATGTGATCAGCTAATTGACATGGATCTATCTGTATAGAATGTATATATATATATAATATAATATAATATAATATTATTCAAACACATATAAAAGCATATATAGTAATTAACGAAGACCACTCACAATGCAAATAAGATATAATGGTCAATTTATACCTTATCCTTTGAATATAATCACAGCTATCTCATATAATCTTCTTATCATCTTTTTGTAAATCCATTGAAGATAACGTTACAGCTAGCTTTTCCTGTGACCTTTTGTGGTTCTAATTTATCACGAAGAAATAAAAGCAAAAACAATAATAATGTTGCCTGCCTTGGCTAAGAAGCAGAGACAATTACATTTCAAAAACAGCAGAAAATCATAGCCTTATTATTAGATAAATTCTACATAATGCGTGCTTTACACTATATATCTCATTCTAATTAATATGTGATTATCATTATTTTAATATTTAAATATATATGTGTTTAAATAAGATGACAAATCACGTGTTAGTTAGGTGTACTTATGTGGTGTAAGACTTCCTCGTAGAATTTGTGGCCTAGTTTGGATAGAAAGAGCCTCCCATTTCATCATATCTCATCTCAATATTCAAATACCACAAACACAAATATATGTCAATTTCAAATTTTTAATTTTTTTTATCTAATCGTAATATTATCATTATTTTAATATTTAAATATATATGTGTTTAAATAAGATGACAAATCACGTGTTAGTTAGGTGTACTTATGTGGTGTAAGACTTCCTCGTAGAATTTGTGGCCTAGTTTGGATAGAAAGAGCCTCCAATTTCATCATATCTCATCTCAATATTCAAATACCACAAACACAAATATATGTCAATTTCAAATTTTCAATTTTTTTTATCTAATCATTACGATTTTTCTAAATTTTTAAACAAAACACAAAAAACAATTCAAAATTTTCAAATCTCAAAACAAAAATAATATTAAAAATTTATTTTCTAATAATATTTTAACTTTATAATATTTTTATTCAACTTTTTATCTATCTTTTATTAAAATTTAATAAAACATCTTAATTTAAATTATTTTACTATTATTTACAGATCGTCTCATTTCATTTCATCTCATCTCATTATCCAAACGTTTGCTTAATATTATAGTGGGTAACCAAATTTAGCCTGTTAATTACTGTGGCCAGGACATGATATAACTTATGAAATGTGGTTGCTGCTCAATATTATTCTGGAATGATGAAAAAATTAATATCACATGCATGCATCATGCCTGCCTGCCTGCCTACTCCCATAATCCCAAATTTCTCCATCTAGACGGGAACCTTTGACCAAATGCCCAACGCAAATGAAAAGTAAGCTCACCAAATAGACTTTAATTTAATTGGACCAAAATATTTAAGAATTTTTTTGATAGTTTTTGCTAATTTTTAACAACCACTGGTGGTCCGATTTTGGTGACAGTGGAATTAGAATAGATGCGAAGTAGTCATCTCATGTGCCAGCCTCAGCCTTTTTTTGGCCGAAAGGTCAATCCCTATCCCTTTTCAAAGGACAAATGGTATGACATTCTTTGCCAAAGTGTATGGACTTTCATTATTTTTTGGGTCAAGCTGATCTTCTACGATAACATCATGTGGAAAAATGGCATTAAATTAAACAAAAATAGAAGGAAGAAAGATAGATAGAGAAAAGCAAGTTAATGTGAATCCTAGTCAGTTCTTTTTTGTTGTTAGGTAAGTGAAGTGAAATCTTCGTTGGATGCAAATTGTCTCGTAATTTTTTAATACAAAGTATGACAAACTTTTTACTACAATATATTATTATTTTTTATATATCTGAAGTACTTTTGTTGAGTATTAAATAATGCATAATGATTATATAAACCACTTCAATAATTCTAATAGATCTAATGTATTTGTTAAGAAAGCTAGTTTATCTTACAAAAATAAATATCTAATTATTTTTTACTTAAAAAATATATCATAAAAATCCCCATCATAGAAAAGATAAGGAATATGTAAAAATTAGTATTCAAATCAATAATGGAAGACAAGATGATTGCGTATAAGACTGGGTGGATATATATCGTTTTCTCCGTAAATCTATACAAAAAATCTCAACGAGTAGTACTATTATTAGGTCAACATTTTATCACCCCCAGTCCCAGACTCACACGATGAAGCCTTGAGGATTCACTTGGTTTAAATTTATAGATGGATTGAGATGGTTTATAAATGGTAGAATAAAAATTAAATTATTTATTATATTTTATATGTAAATTTAAAAAAGTTGTTTTGAGATTTGAAAAAGTTAAATTATTTATTATATTTTGTATAAGAATTTAAAAAAATTGTAATGATGAGATGAGATGAGTTAAGGTTGGTTTTGAATTCAAACGAAGCTTAGGTTTGGATACTAAGTTGATATGGGATGAGTTGAGATTAAATTTGAAAATAAAATAAAGATTATTAGAACATTATTTTTTAATATTATTATTATTATTTTAGAATTTGAAAATGTTAAATTTTTTGTTGTATTTTATGTAAAAATTTATTAAAATTATAATGATGAGATGAAATAAGTTGAGATTCTCGATCCAAACCGAGCCAAATATTTTATCACCTCAAACAAGACATTTTTGCTTTTTATTTTTTTAATTACTCTAACTAAAAAAAAGCATTCAGGTGAAATAGTCATTTTTTAAAATAAAAAAAAAAAAAGAAAAAAGAAAAGAACCTCCAAAGTCCAAACAGAAATTTGACTATTTTTATTTTTAATTTAAACTCTCTAATTCAAGAAGAGAAAAATCAGGTGAAACCGTTTTGGATTTCCCTCGTCATGATTTTTTTTTTTTTCCTTATCAAGATATAAGAAATTATAGTGATTTTGAAATAAATATCAAAGCTGTTAGTAATTTCGACGAAGAGGTCTAAAATTCTAAGAATCTAGAAGGTCTCGATTCAATTAGAAAGATAAAAGGGCTATTGTATTATTAGTTTGAAAAAATATTTATACCGGATGTGTTAGCTCCCATATAATTGGATCGTTTAATTAAAACAACATAAATAGTTTTGTTTGTTTGTCAAGCATTCATTTTATAAAGAAGATTATTATTATTTTGTTTTTCTTTTCTCAAAAAATGAGTTATAAATAGGCACGTTGAGTTGCGTTTAGATGTTGAAGTGAGTTGAGTTGAGATGATAAAATATTGTTAAAATATTATTTTTTAATAATACTATTATTTTATAATTTGAAAAAATTGAATTGTTTATTATATTTTGTATTAAGATTTGAAAAAATTGTAATGATGAGTTGAAATGAATTATAGTTTCAAACGAAATATATTATGAATGGAACGTATAGAATAATAAAATATATAAATAATAACTTTTGGAGAGCGTATTATTTTTTTATAAAATTAGGAAAACAAAAAAATATTATAAATATTTAAACACCTAACAGATTGGGAATTTCCAAGATGACGGTGGAACCAACGTAATGACTATGGGAACTCAACTTGTGTCGTTTTTCACTTAGTTTTCCACGCCACGGCACACGACAGACACGACACGTTCGGCACAAAAGAGAAGAACAAGGCCATCCTTTACCGACCTACGATCAAGGTCTCCCAACCACTATTTTTCCTTCTAAAAGCAGCTTCTCTCTCTCTCTCTCCCCTTAATTTTTCTTTTTCTTTTCTAATCACGTTCATTAATAATAAAAGTCATAAAACCCATGATCAGATTGCACACATTACCAACTAGACATAGATAAGAAATTACAAAGGTGGATATTTTCTACCATGAGATGAGAGAAGATATGGGAAATTAGGCTACGTTTCAAAGTATTTTTTTTTTTTAATACATTGAGAAAGGGGGTTGAACTCATGATCTCTATTTTGAAAGTTTTATGAGTAAATGTGATGTCAAGCATGGTTGGATTGATATTTTGTTGCCCGCCACTCTTAATATGAATAGGCTTATATGATTTTTCTTAAAAAAATTCTAGACATAAACCTCACATCCTGCACACTCATTTAAAAATATTTTATTTTATTTTTTTACCTACCTAATGAAAATGATTCCATATATATTTGCAAGTAAAATTGGATAAAAAAAATAAAATGACATGTTTTTAAGTGGGTGTGTAGAATGTGAGACTTATGGGTAGCACTGTTCTATTTCTTATTATTGTAAAGATAATATGTCACTTAGCTGGTATAGTTTGCGATTGTACTTTTAAATAATATTAATTAGCAATTAATTCCGGTATAAGCATTTACAATCCTTACTCTTTACTTGTTCATCATTCATTATTAGGTATGAAACTTTATAAATTAAATAAAATATGTAACCCTTCCCTATCCATTTTATTTAGCTTTTTAATTTTTTGGGTAATACTAAAATGCTAATAAATATTACAAGAACAAAAATGGTAAGAGATATATTTACACTCTTTTTATCAAGTATGTTATGGAAGAGAGTAGCACTAAGCTGCAAGTGATCGCTAGTGTAAAATTAGTGTTTTTTTAATCTAAATTTTTTATTCATATTTTTTTTTATCATTTTTAAATATTTTAAAAAAATAAAAAAATATATTAATACATTTAAAATCACTTTCTTAATTATTAAATAAATAAATAAAAAAAAAAACAAGCGGTCACACTGAACATTATAAATGGGGCGGCAGACTAATTTTATCTATGGAAGAGAGGTTGTGGTTGGTAAAAGTAAATTTCTTAAGTTTAAATTTATAAAAAAGGAAAAAGAAAAAAACAGCCGATAAGGTGTAGACGGAAACCACGGAGAAGATTCCATCCACAGAGCAAAGCAACCTTTTTTGAAAATGCTACTGCAAACAAAACCTAAAATAATAATATCACATTGATTGTTAAAAATTAATATTTGAAGTATACCCATAAAATCTGAGTATTTTATTTTTATTTTGATATTCATTTATAAGTATTATTATTTTGTTAAAGCCCGATATTATATACAAACAAAGTTCTGATATTTCCAACACAGACTCGCACTATAAAACTCAACAAACCCTGCTCTGTTCATGACTCCGTATTCATTCCTTCAGTACTGAGATTCATTTTGGAAGTCTCTGCATTTCTCGCTCTTGCGTTTTCTGGATATGTCGCTACTCTCAGATCTCATCAACCTTAACCTCTCAGACACCACTGAGAAGGTGATAGCTGAGTACATATGGTGAGCCCCTCTTTAATTTCTCCTATTCTTCCTCATCTGTTTTCTGGACGTATGTTTACGTGTAAGTATTTGTTTGTTTGTTTTTTTGAGTATGTTTGCTACTGGGCATGCTAATGACAAGGGCTTACTTTGCTTTTGAGTATTCTTCCTTGTGATCGGCCACAGAGGCTGTGAAATCTCTGTTCTGTTGGGTTATATCTTTTATTTTCTTTCTAGTTACCGAGGGGGGATGGCGGAAAATAAATTTAAGAAAAGGAAATATCATATCTGAATACCATGATACCACAAGTTTCTTCGTGGTGTATTAGTATTTTTGGTTTTTGTATCACCCTGTCCCTGTGATACTCTTCTCTTGATCAGTATGTTCTGTTTTGGTATATCCTTTCTCTTTTAACTTTTACTATTGTACGGAGTGGCTCTTCCTTTGTTCTTTAGGCTTAAGTCTCTTTGAAAAAAATTTCATTTTAAGGCTATTTTTTTTACTGTTTAGCCAGTGGTTTGTAAGATTTACTTTTTTGCTGTTTACCCCCTTTGATCTATCACCCTTTTTTTGGTTGTTTGCTGAGAAAATGTTATGTTGGAGTCTTACATGTTATATGTTGTTACGGAGTTGTCAAAATTGGGAAGCTGGCTTTAAATATGCCCTATACTTCCCTTTCTCCAGACCCGAAAAGGAAAAAAGAAAGCATGGCCGGAAAGTTGTATCAGGCCAATTCATGTGGCACTGTTTTGTCATTCTTAGGGGATGTTTTGATTGTGAGTTGAGATGAAAGTTGAATAAAATATTGTTAAAATATTATTTTTTAATATTATTGTTTTGAGGTTTGAAAATGTTGAATTGTTTATTATATTTTGTATGAGAATTTGAAAAAGTTATAATATTAGATGAGATGAGTTGAGAGACTTTTGTATCCAAACCAGGCCTAATATTCTAACATTTCACAATCAAGACGGATAGTTAGTATCATTTTTCCTTTTCTGAAGTCTCACTCTCCATCCCTTCTAGTTTTTGTTATTTGTACGAATCGTGGAGTTTTCTTGAGGATTTCAGAGTTAATGATGGTATCGAGGGATGTGCCTTCTTTTAGTTTTTCTTCTTCGTGTTCAGACGATGTTTGTGTTGTCTTCTATTAAAATTTCATTGTTAATTCGTTGTTCTGCTTGTAATTTGTGTTTTAACTCAAATTTACTTGGACTTTTATTGCTTTGCCCTATTGGTTGGTTTTAGATTAATTTTCTTTGGTTTCCTCTAATTTTTTGAACAGGATTGGTGGATCTGGTATGGACCTCAGAAGCAAAGCTAGGGTAATGTTTCTACTCCTAAAAATAATATCAAACCTTGTTGTTATTCTTCTTTCTTTGTACTAATTTGTTCAAATGTACTTTTGGGTACACAAAGACCCTTCCAGGACCTGTTAGTGATCCTTCAAAGCTTCCCAAGTGGAACTATGATGGTTCCAGTACAGGTCAAGCTCCTGGTGAAGATAGTGAAGTGATCTTATAGTAAGGCTTTTTTTTTTTCTTTCACCATTTGTAGAGCGTACGCTACTTGTGGTCATTCTTATTGTTGGGGCCTTTTTTTCACTTATGTATGTTTATATTTCCAGTCCTCAGGCAGTTTTCAGGGATCCATTCAGGAGAGGCAACAATATTCTAGTGAGTTCTTCTTATGTACTATATACACTGCAAGTGTGCGTGTATCTTCTGGTAACATTTATTGTTACCCTTATTTGCATATCACACTTTATGTATATTTTCTGTGTTGATCGACCTAGGTCATCTGTGATGCTTACACTCCAGCGGGAGAACCAATTCCAACAAACAAGAGACATAATGCTGCTAAGATTTTTAGCCATCCTGATGTTGCTGCTGAAGAAACCTGGTAACTTCCATCTCATCTCATGTTAAAATTGTTTTGAGTACCATGTTTAACATGTCTTTTAACCACGTGACTGTACTTGTAATGAAAATCAGGTATGGTATTGAGCAGGAGTACACGCTGTTGCAGAAAGATGTCAAATGGCCTCTTGGTTGGCCTGTTGGTGGTTATCCTGGCCCTCAGGTAATTGAAATTTTTAATTATACAGCTTTCATCGTTTTTCACCCATGTCTATTTTGTTTCCCTGTGAATTTTAAAATATGATTTTATGACCCTCACTGCAAAAAATTTTGGTCCATTTTCATTATTAAATAATGTTTTCGTGAATTAATCACCTATAGCTGCTGTGTGATAGCAAATTTTTATTGTTGCTCAACAGGGACCATACTACTGTGGTATTGGTGCTGACAAAGCCTGGGGCCGTGATATAGTCGATTCTCATTACAAGGCTTGTCTATATGCAGGCATCAACATCAGTGGCATCAATGGAGAAGTGATGCCAGGCCAGGTAAGATAACAAATTCGATGCTATCTCTTTTTCGTGTTCTATAACTTCGCATCATGTTTCAATCTTTAACTTGTTCATATTTTATATAGTGGGAATTCCAAGTTGGTCCTTCTGTTGGAATCTCTGCTGGCGATGAGTTGTGGGCTGCTCGTTACATTTTGGAGGTAATTTTACATACTCAAATTGAGAAGATAATGTAACCATTGTCTACTGCGAAATACAAGTTGTCTTAATTTTTTCTCGATCCCTTCGTCTGGACAGAGGATTACTGAGATTGCTGGGGTGGTGCTCTCCTTTGATCCCAAGCCAATTCAGGTCCGAATTATTCTTCACCTCATTTTTCTTTTAATTGTGTTCACTGTAACCACCATTACCTTTATTTTTCTGTTTAATCCTCGCATCTATTATAATTATTGATTGACATATTGGATCCCCTGTTCGCATTAGGGTGATTGGAATGGAGCTGGGGCTCATACAAACTACAGGTAATTTAAGTCATCTTGTAACATATGTTATTATACAATATGGGGGACAATTCTCTAGGGTAAGTGAACTTGAAGCTAAGAATCTCTCCTTTCACATAAACGTTTTTGGTATTTTTCAGTACCAAGTCGATGAGAAATGATGGAGGCTTTGAGGTCATAAAGAAAGCAATTGAAAAGCTTGGGCTGAGGCACAAAGAGCACATTGCTGCATACGGGGAAGGCAATGAGCGTCGTCTCACTGGTCGACATGAAACAGCTGACATCAACACTTTCTTATGGGTAAAAAATTACGACTGACCAGGATGGATAGTTACTCATTGCTGCATAAACTTTTCTCATGGCTGCCTAGGTTCTGCGTAGTTACTAAATACTTACTACCTGTTGTTTGGAAATATATAATAGTGATAATTGGTTGTGATTATTGGCTCTGTTCAGTGAACTATTTTAAGTTAAAATGAACATTTAGGCTGAATTAGGAAAATCTAATACCAAAAACTATTCATTCAGTGTATCATCTGATGCAATTTGAGTATTTTTGCTCAAACGAATATCATATCTTGTGAACTTAGGCTTGGTTTCTATGCTGCTCCAACAGTTGCTACAGATTGATATGATTAGAGTAGCATCGTTTGGTTCACAATATTAAACTTGTTCTATTGATACAAAACACGCAATTCCATTTACTTACATTTGATTGGTGTATAGGGCGTTGCCAACCGTGGGGCTTCCATCCGAGTTGGCAGGGACACAGAAAAGGCAGGCAAAGGCTATTTTGAGGACAGGAGGCCTGCGTCTAACATGGATCCATATGTGGTCACTTCGATGATAGCAGAGACCACCCTCCTGTGGAAGCCTTGAGTACCTGGCTACACACGCCATTGCTACCATTGTTGGCATCTTTCCGTGAGATTAGGAATGAAATGCGTTTTGGTATGATTCTTAATATGTACTTTCCATTAGAGTAGTACTGTCCTGTTATTTTCTGCATCATTTGCCCTTGTATACGGGGCTGTAAGGTGAGCTTATTGCTTGCTTCCTTCATGAATCTCCCTCGTGTTAAATAATGGGTTTTGTATCAATAACAAAACGAAAGGGTCAATCTCCATTATTGGAATAGTTATATTGTTATCTTTATTGCCCGAGACGGCCTTTTTCTTGTAATTTTATGAGTGCTTGCATCATGCATGGTCATATGTAATTTATGAGTGTTTGCATTAAGAAGCAATACATGGAAACCATTCCAATCAGGTCTGACAACGTTGGCACGTTTTGCAATGGTGAAATAGCAGAAAAAATGGCATCCATGTCCTTCCTCTCAAAAAGACCTGCACCAACAATGATCACAGGGTTTTGGCATTCACTAGGGCAGAGGAAAACGGGTAGCGGACCCTCAGCGATTTCAACAACTGTTTTGAGGGTCTGTGCCAAGATGCTGGTGATCATGGTTGAAATCAGTTTGGGTCTGTGCAACCCAAGTTAACCCCAACCTTAGCTTGGGTTGCACAGACTGTCTTTCGGATTCTGGCATTTACCATGTGGCAGCTTCCACCCTTGGCTGGCAATATTACTATGAGAAACATTATATAACTAAATCCAGACATACATATAAAAACAAGATTTACTAGCATCAGCAACAAAAACGCACTACTCATCCACTGATTCACAATCTCAATACATAAAAAAATAACAATAAAAATAAAAAGATATAGAGGTCGCAGGTTACCCCACAATCGAAGTAATAGGGAACTAGGGTTCTGTGATGGAGATGCTGAATGATGGAGTAAAGGAGAAAGAGAACAAGAAGGGTGCACATATGTAATTCCCTAACAAAGAACACCTTTGGAACCTCACGTGAATAGCAAACAAATGGACCTTGATACTTTGGACAATGTGATGGATTAATTTAGAAGAAGTTTTAGTTAAGGAAGCATTAGTTAGGATCAATTGGGACTCCCCTACTCGAAGAATTGACTACATCATAAATTTACCTGGGTACCGACCGAGAGGAACACGTCTGCTTTTTCAAGACCAGCAATGCTACTTCTCATCAGATGTCTTGATTGCAGATTAGCATCAGCTGATACTATTCACAACTGGGATCCACTATGAAGAAGTGGATTTGTTTAGGTGGATCCCAGTTGTGCCTTTTTTTTTTCTTTCCCCAAAAAACTGCATTAAACTTGCACACCCCAAGACCATATAAATCATTTTTCATCTATCACATTTCCATAAAGCTCGCTCGTCGTAAGTTTTTCAACATAGCCCATAGGTTCCAATTTCCTCTCCGCTGCCATGAGACAGACATGCCAAGATCCTGGAACCCAGCAATCTCTGTTGGACAAAAATATTGGCTTGCATCAGAAGTTTGTCAAGGCTCACAGAGCTATAAGTAAAAGAAATGCATTCACAATTTAACGTTGTTTTAAAAAACACAACTTGAAAAGATAAGTTCTCAAGGTTATGTTGAATTTGAAATATTTTATATGCTCCAGTACCATATGTCAAAACCCAATCAATATTTCCACCAAAACAGTGATCACGCAGTTGTGGACTCACAAAATTAGAAAGATCAAAATGAAGTTTCTGTCCTGTAATTGATCTGTAATTGGAAGAAGCTCTAAGCACATCCAAAAAAAACTGAATTCCGGAATCACTAATACAAGGCCAAAAATATCAATTTCTTTTAAAAGAATAGGGCATGATGATCTTGAAACAGATAACTAAAAAAGATTGGAGAACTAGCATTGAAATTAACAGAATTTACAACGTAGTAATGTATCATGGGGCAGAATTCTTGGTGGAAATCAAGCTCTAATTGTCAATTGAAAGGGTACCAATTACCTACCCAATCCCAGGGCAAGTTGAACATATCTTACTTTCCCATTCTTCTGGGGATTGGAAGCGCCATATGGCATTCTATGAAGAGAGAAGTTTTTTTCGGGCAGTCAAAATGATCAGCTCTATTATAGTTGAGTTATAAAATATACAAAATTCCTGATTCTGACCTATATACTGGATGCACTGAGTCATCGCAGTCTTCACCAGAGGACCAAGATTCTTATCCACCACCGATCTCTTCATCTCAGAGAACCGACCACGATCAGATCCAAATGCATAGTTGATGATATCCTGGAGATCATCATTATTCACCCTGGTCACAGATCGGACTGGGGTACAAAAACGAAGTAAATCAATCAACAACAAAAAAAGTGATGGTCCAGCTGGATCAAATCCACCGGGTCTTGTTGGATTCCAGCGGCACTAGCCCGTTATCCTTCCACTGCCAGGAGCGGGAGGTAGTCGCTGCTCTGTGAAACCAGCCTCACGCTGTGCCCTCCACCTCTAGGAACCACGTGACCCGAAGGCCTTCGCCCAAGCCACCCGGTTCAACTCTTGGCTTGGAACGGGCAGGCCAATAAGAAGCCACTGGAGCCCGAACCGGTAGAATTTGCCAGCGTCCCATCACTTTCAAGCCCCCACTCGGGTTACAGGCTCGCGTTGCCAAGCCCGGCAATCAACACAGTCTCTGTATGGGTATATAAAGTATAGAAATTTGTTGCTTTTTCATCAATGTGGGATTTTAGTTTTGGACACAAAGGCTCGTTGTGTTGAAACTTGAATGGTCAGCACCAACACCTTACTACAGTAGTACAAAATAGCACCATTAATTATCACATAACTACAACTATCGCAAACCTATTTCACCTTTTAGTAATGATTTCATTCATGCAGAAACCAAGTTTCATGTGCACTCAGATTGTCTTGTGAGAGCTAGGAATGTGAACCCAGCGACCCCTAAATTCCAGAGTTGTTGCCTTTTTCATTCCTCCATCAGCTTCTTCAAAACTTTGAATTTCCGTTCATTGGCTTCAGACTCCAGAATTCCATCTTTTTTTATGATGTAATTGTGTATCGCATGTAGTTGCATTAACAGATATCCATCCTCTTCTTCATCTGGTATAACTTCTTTGGTTGCGTCAATATAACGGGATTTGGGCTCTCTTTTCAATCTTCTTACTCATCATCTTTCATTGCGTCGTATAAATAGACCGATAAAATTGACAGAAATTACCAGAAAATCCAAAATTAGGATATGGTTCAAATTATCTTCTTTACACATTTCAATAAAAAATAATAATAATAAATAAATTGACATAATTAAAGTAATATGTTAAATTATAAAATTATTTTTATTATAACGTAAACATAATATATTATATTATGAAGCCATATTAATATATAAATTTATTTTTATACAATCTTTTGATAAGTATAATACTTGTGTTAATACTGAAAGGTGTGTAATAAACTCATCCATACTATATTAAAATAAATATATAATATTTAAAATTAATTAATTTCAAAATGGGACGGGAGAGAATAGGGAAGCTATCAAGGGACATGGATAAGGAAGTGGCCCAACTGGCGAGGGTGGTGGCTTAGACAAAACTTGATAAGTGTTCATCTACAATTCACGTGAGATACAAACGTCGCAGCTTCAATTTGCCGCTTCTCTTAACTACCTCTTGCTCAACGGGAGACAGCCGTTCGATCCCTTCATGCTTAATAAATCACTAGAGATCGGAAGGAGCGGATTCTCGCCTTGAACTCTCCATTTCGAACTGCACCAGAGATTGTCAAGGAAAGAGAGCCTCCGTAACAAACATGCCAATGCAGCAAGAGCCTAGCCTTCGAACCTCCCAACTGATTTCCCTTCTTTCAAACCAAGCTATGGAAACCATGTCAATTCTCGAGGTCTGTAAGAAGAGGAAGCGAAGGCCAAGCTTTACGACTTTCACACGTTCGGCGACCCTGGTTGCCCCATCCACTCCAAGGGCGCGTTCCGCGACAATATCCGGGTTTTTCTTCAAGAATGCGGACAGCTTCATGACGTCGTTGTCGAAGGCATGCCCGCTTGGTGTACCCTCCTTGTGCACGACACCAGAAAATTCCTTGTCCCCCTCTACACCATTGAAGAGAACGTCATGTTCTCTCCGGAGCCCTACTGCGATCACTGCCGATGCGCAAGTTAGGCTCTCATTTTCTGTACCAATATTGTTCCTTTTTTTTTCCCTTCCTTAAATTGGTTTCGGTATTTTACGTATGGGATTTTGGTCTGCTATTTGGAATTGGGGTTTTCTCACTAGCAGTTCCTTTGCATCTTTCCTGGGGTTTTATTGTATTAATTTCGTTGAAGAAATCCGATTGTGTTACTACCGCATAATTTGGTGTTTTGATTTTGGATATATATAAGAATTTTCGGTTCATGAGTCGTCGTTCTGATTATATGTTCCTTAGTTGGACGAGTCTTTCGGTATTACCTTAAAATATGAATTGGGTTCTTTAGGCTAGAGTGTATGAATTTCTTTCTTGGATATTTTGTTCTTTAGGCTGGAGTGATCATTTTGTATCGAAACGAAAGTATCACTTCATAATTCCGTCGGATGATGAGTGGAATAAGCCTTTGGATGAGGACCTCATTGATCTTCAGACCCATCTGTTGCATGGTCTGATACACTGCAATGGGTTTGGTCATTTGCTCTGCATCAATGGAATTGAAGGGGGTTCTAAGTATCTATGTGGCAGAGAAATCATGGATTTGTGGGACCGGATTTGCACAAATCTTCGAACCCGGTAACCAGAAGCACCAAATTTCTTGGTCTGTTTTAGATTTATAAACATTTAAGATTCTGAATTTGGCGTATTTTT
Organism: Juglans microcarpa x Juglans regia; assembly: GCF_004785595.1. Lineage (NCBI taxonomy): Eukaryota > Viridiplantae > Streptophyta > Magnoliopsida > Fagales > Juglandaceae > Juglans > Juglans microcarpa x Juglans regia. The sequence continues at coordinate 3,852,293 of NC_054597.1, forward strand.
GCACCTTCTCCTGCAGGAAAATCACAGTTGAGGATGTGTCAAAGAAGAGGTTAATGGATCTTAGGTTGCTTTATGGTGTTGCTTACGGAAATTCTTGGTTTGGTAGATGGGGGTACAGATTCTGCAGAGGGAACTTGAGAATGGCAGAGCACAATTACGATAGAGCCATTGAAGTTCTTAGTTCATTGGAACTCGAAAAGATAATCCAAGATCTCAGTAACACGGACAAACACGGAGAAATCAGGAAATTAATTCGTCAATACAGATATTTGAGTGAAACTCAGCTGGCGACAATGAAAGATCTTCTGAGGTTTATGCTTACAGTCAAGTCTCGTGCACCTTTGCATATAAACAAGGCTACTGTCGCTGCAGCATCTTCCACCTCAAAATCTTCAATCAGCGACAAGACTTTGGTGAAGGAAAAATCATTAAAGTATAGAAGGATGCCTCTGCAATTGCCAATATGGATAGCAGATGGCCTGCAAGAGGACTAGAATATGCAGCAGAAGTGATTGTAAAAGCGTTGAAAGAGAAGAAAGCGAGCAAGCTCTGCCATGGTGGGACGACCCGCCAAGCTCTGCGAAATGCAGCTCGGCTTCACATTGGTGACACTGGTCTGCTGGATTATGTGCTAAAATCAATGAACAATGTAATTGTAGGAAGTCACGTTGTGTGCCGAACAGTGAACCCCACGTCTCGAATTTTGGAATACTCAATCAATGAGCTTGGTAATGGGGCCACAGTCTCTAAACCAAGGATAGAAGTACTTCCAAACCCCTTCCAGCATCGCCTCTAGTTCCAGGTGTTGATGTCTACGGTGATTTGGCCGCTGTGTATAAAAATGTACTGTTGGATTATAGAGGATTACATATGGTGGATTTGGCAATTCAGGCAGTTCTGGACAGTAGGCATTTTGTGAAGGAGTGGCCATTTACTGACGAAGCAGATCATTATCTAAGATTTATTTGCCGATTGATACCGAGTTTATGCGATATAGACACTGAATTAAAGAGGGAGTTACCAACTGGAGAAATTGTTGTAGTTCCACTCCATGCAACAGTTGGAAAGTTGAAGCAAGCAGTAGAGAGTGCATTGAGGGACACTTACTGTATCACTGAAGGATTTTTGGTTATAGAGATCGAAGAGCTGAAGGAATTTGGGGGATGAGGAGGTGCTGTTTGGAGCGGTCGAGTCTGGTGTGGAACTATGTGTGTGAGGGAGAGGGATAGATTTGGAGAATCGCTTGAGGTACCAAAGTGGGCTTGACAATTGGATGGTGAGATGCGAATGTGGGGCTCAAGATGATGATGGGGAGAGGATGGTGGAATGCGACATTTGTGAGGTGTGGCAGCACACTCGCTGCTCTGGCATTGAGGAGACTGAAGCTGTTCCACCTCTATTTGTGTGCTCAGGATGCTGCGGCTCACTTGTTCTGTCGTCGAAAAATGAATCTTCCTGTGCATTTGAGTGTTCTGGCACTCTGCTCATGCCTACTACAGAGACTTATGGACTCAAGCTTGGGTATTGAGATTTGTTGTGAAATGAAACGTTCACTGCCTGCTATATCCTTCTTGTCATATGATTGGAGCTAGTAAAAGAGCACAGAGAATTGCCCTTACTCATTGTTTCCCATCTTGAAGGTCCTGAATACCCTTTTTCCCATCTTATTCAGGAAACCTTGCTCTTTTCCTTGCTCATTTAGGTTGAGATAAATGAAATCACTTGACACGAAGTGAGGGAATTGTAAAATTTTGTCTACGTTTCCAACTTACTTAAATGCATGTAATCTTTGAAGAGTCTCGCAAGTTCTTTGTTGCGTGTTCATTTATTTCCTTTTGTTTTGCTTAATTCTACAAAATTAATCTTACAAATTGACATGACTTCATGTGATCCATTAGATTTACTTTACAGTAAATGTAATTTTACAAATTTGATGAATTACATCAAGCCACGACAATTTATAAGATTATTTTTGTGTACACCCTTTGTGGCTAAAGTATTTCTCAATTTATTATGTTTGATTCTGGGTTTATGCGTACTATTCACACCCTAATATTGTTTGAGGCAGGACGAAACTTCCCTTGCAATGATATACCTGTTACTTGTATTAATGTATATATCCTATATTTTTCTGCGTCTATCACTATAAATCCTATATTTTCAAATCGCGAAAATATGAAACCATCGATCTTTGGTTGTTTAATGTTAATTAGAGAATGATATTTTCCTCTTCATCTCAAATAGAGAGTACAGTTTGCTAGAGACGAGAGAACTAGCAAATCTAATGTCAACCCGAATTAAGAGACGACAACAGAAGGGGAACGGGACCGCAGGGGACAGATAAAGAATACTATGCCAGTGAGTTTTTCATCTCTGCTGATGAATTTGCTCCATATGGATTGCAACCATTCGTTGAAAATAAGAAAAGCAGAAATCAAAAAGTCAAATCTCGGTTTGATTGAATCAAGAAAGGAAGATGATCACCAGGATTTGTTCAATGGCTTCTCCAACAAAGCCGAAAGGTACATCTCTCTGCGCTCGGACCGCGATCGAGCTTCTTCCCCACGACCCCACTTCAACTTCTTGTATCCAATGCTCTCTATTAGCGGCTTGTAAAGCTCCTCGAACTGCTCTTCCACACAGAAGAAATGGTTGAGCCAAAACAACCCCCCGGGCCTGAGGATCCTGTAGATATCAAACATCAAGAAGTGCAGCAATGTCGTCAGAATCGAGTTACTCAATACGTGCATGGAATGCACGATGTCCAACGTGTTGTCGAAGAACGGTAGCCTTTGAGAAATGCTAATGTACAGAGGCACAACCCCTCTCGAGGCGATGAAATTATTGAATGGACCATTCAAATTCATGGAGGTTGTAACAATGGTTATGTTCCTTGCCATCATTCTCACAGCAAAAGTAGCCACTCCACCTCCAATGTCGAGCCTGATACGTATCGTGCCGGGATTCTTCATTGCCAATACTTCGTCGATGCTGAAGTCAAGTCCTCGATAATTACCTCCAAATACGGCCCAACGAGTTTTCTCAACTGCTTGCAGATCGAAACAATCTTTACAATTGCTGAATCTCTTTTCCCTATGCTTTGGGTTAACGAGACATTCGAAGTTCTTGCAAGTGTAAGCCGTCCATACAGCGGAGTTGTCGGACGGCGTGGTCCATAAGCTGGTTGGAAGAGGGTATGGTTCGGCATACATAGGAGGGGCGGCAAGGGCGTCGAGGGAGGGCTCACAACCCTTGAGGAGAAGCTTTTGGGCCAGGAGCTTGTCATCGGGGCAGGATCCATTAACTTTGTAAGACATGAAGCGGCTGAGTTATTCAGGAAATAGGTGCATGCTCTGCCAACTGAGGGGTATATGGTGTCGGAATCAAAGTTGGCATTGAATCCAAACGGAAGTGTATGTCCGAACGCAAAGGCAATGAATACAAGTGGGAGGTCCAAAGCAGTATATCCGAGAGAACGGATGCTTTTTTAACTTTAGAAGACTCAATATCCATCGACAAGAGGATGAAAAGGAAGAATAGATTGGTGTTGAGAGACTGTTTATGAGGGGAATCCATGTGATTTTTGTTTCTGTTTGATTAGCAGCTTTGGGTTAGAGTTGAAGATAGAAAGGGAAATTAATCAGTTGGAACTCCAGTAATGGGTATATTATACCTACGTATGCCTTAAAGAAACAATGGCTTTTCTTTCAAACAAACTTATTTTATAAAGAATTTTGAGAAATTAAAGATTTTTGGATAGTAGGTAATGGGAATCATCTTGGAAGTCAACACTGCTCATGAAGCTCAAACAAATCCAACCTGGTCGTGCAAACACAAAAAAGTGAGCAAAGAGCACTAGCATATATATGACATATTTGACTTGTGCAATTTGCATGCCTAGATCGATAGATCCGCATAAGCTGGTAAAAATCTGAACCAAGACACGTGTATGTCAGTATGTGGATAAAAAATGTCAAACCCTAGGAGAGAAAAATGTTTGACTCCTAATCATCTGTTTTATTGAGGATGGGTTAATTATTAAATGCACACACAATTGAGTAAGTTGGAAAGCACAAAGTGAAAAGAACAAAGGAGATGCTGGTTTATAGGTACTTCACGTTCTTACCCCCATTTGGTATCTTACTCAATTGTGATAAGCACAAAGTCCATTACCCCCATTTGGTATCTTGAGGATTTTTGAGAAGAGCTTCAGACCTGCCTGGAGGCATGTTTTATAGAGTGAGTCATGTGTTTCGTGAAGGAAATATTGCGACTGATTTCTTAGCGAGGGTGTTAGCATGGATTGGATTGAAGACAAAGATTCGTTGTCCAGTAAGTTGAGGGGTCTTCTTCGCATGGACATAATAGGTATTCCTTATTTGCGAATTTCGTAATGAGGTTTTTGTTTATATTGCACCTGTTTTCCTCTTTCTTTTTATTCTTATCAATGCTAGCTGACCTTTATCTGCAAGTTTGTATTTTCCTTTTAATTTTCTGAGGTGTGCTTTGCTATTGATTGACCTGTAACCTTTAGATAGTTGCCTGTTGTTGCTTTATTTTAGGTCTTTTGGATGCCTAGGTTTTGGTCCTTTATGATTATCTGTAACTCTCAGGTGTTTACTTATAACCATAGTTTTCCTTCGCCACAAGTGAGGGTTATCAATAAACTTAAGATACCGTTCTCTTCATAAAAAGAAAAAGAAAAAAAAAAAAAAAACATATCGGTCATTTTTGCTCCCAAAAGAAATAGAGAGAAAAAAAAAATGAAGTCCCAATTTAGATAGATAGAGCCTTCCATCTCATCTTATTCTATTATATCTCATCTCAATATCCAAACATTACAAATAGAAATATTTTAAAATTTTCATCTAATCATTATAATTTTCTTAAACTTTCAAACAAAATACAAAAAATAATTCAAATTTTTTCAACTTTATAATATTTCGATTCAATTTTTTTTTCTCTCATTTCTAAAATCCTATAAAACATCTCAACACAAATTATTTTACTACCATTAAAGATCCTCTCATTTTATTTCACCATTCAAATTAGGCCGAAGTATTTTGAAGTATTTACAAGAAAGAGAGACAGATTTCGTCAACCATATCATTTGTAGCCGACTGATATCAATCTCTGGTACTTGCGTACGTGTTACAGTAAATTATAATAAATCAGCAATTCTATTTCTATTTATAAGTTGGCACGCATAATATATCATGATTATATGATATAATTTAATTTATAATATTTAAATTTATAATTTTTTTTACAAACTAAATCTTGCTACATCAGTAGTATTGAACGTATCTTCCGTATCGACTTATGAATAGAACTTTTCTTAGAAGTTTCTTAAAATTTTTCTAATTAATATTTTCTCAACATTATGAGTTTGTCCTCTCAAACTTGTCACTAGTACAAACTGTACATTTATTATTATTATTATTATTATTATCATTATTTTCTTTCAAACATTTATTAAACATTTTTAAAAAAATTAAAAAAAATGCACCACTTCATTGATAGTCACTTACTTAACAATTAAAAAATAAAATATCCAAGCAGTAATTTTAATTGAGGGGACAAACTAATGTGGCAAAGTATAATTTTTCTAATTTATCATGTCATACATCGTGTTATTTTTATACTGTTACACTAATGGTTAAGGCATCTTGATCATAGACTAATTTTGAATCTCAAAGTTGCTACTTCTCTGAATTAAATTAAATTTTCTAACAACACAACAACGCTTTTGGAGGCTTGCGTTCGGCGTCTTTTTCGTTTTTTAAAAATTCCAAAGGCTGTCAATAATATTAATTTCCAAAATCAATGTTCCTTTCTTTTTTTTTTTTTTTGAACGTATGGTTGTCTAAGGAATCTTGTCAACTATATTAAGCAATTAGGAAGCAACTGCCAATTATATTTCCATTAATATATTTATGTGGCAAGCAAATGGTTTTGTAGCCAGGAAGATTGTATGTGGTCCTGCTGGTATCCAGCAAGCCACACCGCGCGCGGGATGTTTTGACTCTGATGATGGTCCATGATTGCTTTGTCTTTATTTCCTTTACTTTTTATTGTTTTGAAGTTCTCTACTTATTATTGTAAAATATAATTGATCAAAAAAAAAAAAAATTTTTTGAACACGAGTAATTTTTTTATATTAGCTTATGCATTTAGTGTGACAATAAACATATTTACAAATATAATCTTCTTGTATTAATTGCATGTATATATATATATATATATCAAATAGATAAGTGATGTATAAACTCTTCACTTTAATTTTTTAATATTTATATATAGATGTTGATGATCTCTACTTAAGAAATTTAGTGGGCGTCGATATTTACATGGTGTCGACATTTGAATTAAAGTAGGGCAAGCTATTTTGGTCCCCTTCTAATTAAATCAAAGTGTCCTGCTCCAAGAATTGCTTCCATGGAAGAAGCGTCACAAGCCGCGTAGAAATACAAACATTGAGTTCAAAAACTGTACTTTAATGGACGTAAATTCACCACAATGAATGATATTGACAAAATTTTCCTATTTCTTTATACATTTTCTTCTTAAAATTGAATCCTGTAATTCTATGTAGATTTGTATGCAATTTTCTTCTCTGATGAGCTGAACATGAAGTAAAAAGAGAAGTGCTAGCTCATGTAATGACTCAAAATGGTCTCTTGAGGTACTTGAAATCCATGGATGAATCAACACAGTCCAACCCAATCCTGCGAATATTCAGCAATTTCAACAATTCGGTCGCCTTATCCTTTAAGCTCTCACCACAACCAACCTGCAAGAGAACCAAGAACTTCTGAAAAGCACCCGCTTGAAGTGCCTCAAGTAAAACACCATTCTCGTCCTTCTTATCATTCCTGCAGAGCTTCCAAAGAATGCAGACTGCAAACTCAGTCACCAACTCCGATACCCGTAACATCTTCTTGACCAGAATAGGCACGGTTAGAGCATTCTTGTAAGCCTCTTCTCTTCCTTCTTTGGAGTCGCAAATGCCAGTCAAAACACCCAAAGCTCTCTCGCATATTCCTTTTTCCGCATCAACAAGGATTTCTAGTAGTAGGGGGACAAGACCCAGTTCCACAAATCTTGATGTGGATCTCACACTGGTTGCAGATGGAGAAATCATGAAGAAAATAGCTGTTAAAGAAGCCTTAGTAGCCTTAGGACAAATAGGCTCCCTTATCATTTTAACCAAAGCTTCAGCAACTCCTTCGATCTCTGCCAAGGAATCAGCATGTCTTTGATTCACAGATAGAAGCTCTTTGAGTACTACAACCACGTTTTGCCTCGCGGAAAGATTCCCACTCTTCAAAAGCCATACCATGCCACCTAAAGATGTCGCCGACCCTAGTTTCAATCGGCCTTCCTCGCCCAGGGGGAACATCCATGTCAATACTGATAATATCTCCTTCAAGAGGTCGGCATGTTTCTCGATCGAGATATTACTACTCGTGAAAGAATAGAATGCATCCGACAACACACAGCCAGTGCCGTTGTTCACAATGCACCGCTTGTTACGGTCGCTCTCCTTTCCCCATGCCTTGATCTTCCCCACCAATTCCCGGCAACTCTTGTGATCCCCACGTTTAGTTGAGACCGCAATTCTTGAACAAATCTGGGAAACCTCGTACTGGGTCACGGGAATTCGAGGCGTCGGGATCCTTTCGATCCCATTAGAACGATTCTGGACACACCAATCTTGAATCATCTTGCGTATCGCATGATTTGGGATCTGGTCAAAGCTCATCAACACCTGGTTACTGACCGGACAGGTTTGGTTGCCGGCTTCGATCCACTTCTCGATGTTCTCTCGATCATACGTGATACCCGTAGACAACGTGACGGGATCTTTCATCAAATCAAGAGAGATCGGACAGCGAAAGTAGGTCGGAATCGTGATCTCCGTTTGTAAATTGCCATCCAAAAGCTCGCTGCTCTTGTTGCCACCACGGCTGGCTCTCAGTCTTCTCCAAGATAAAATCATAGTGCTAATTAACAGTTTTGAATTCGCCTTCTCCAACAAATGATATTATGTCTTTTGCTTATGCTGAGTGCCAGAGAATCTCGAGACTATTTATATCTAAGATATGCGTGTATGAAGCTAGATAGGATCCTTATATCTCATATATAAATATATATATATATATATATATATATATATATATTCTTCCTACGCGGGTCAAAGCTAGGTAAGGTAAGGTAGAAAAAAAAGAGAGAAGTAGAAAGACACGTTCAAAATGAAAGAAATTAAGGAGATAGGAACGTTGTTGTAGTATTTGAATGTTGACCGTTGAACGAATGTTCAAGGCTGTCCTTGGTTGCGCACAGCACATAGAGTTACTGGCAATATAGAATGAAGTCGGCTGAGGTTTGACCCGGCGAGTAATGATACACTTATTTATTTTCACATAATTTTATTATAACGTCCTTCATTTAAAATATAATTATAAAAAATATCAGGTGTAAATCATTTTTCTTGACCAGCTGTCTTGGTCTCGGTGGACTGACCCGGTTCGTTGTCCTTCAAGTCTCCGTTCATTTATTTTTAGGGTCTTTAAACGAGTGCAGTTATTATGATCAAACGTGCACGGCGAAGTCTACTGAGGAGTAATTGCTAGGGGCTCTCACTCTCAGAGTATATATATGTATTTTTATTTATTATGTGATGATATATCAATTAAAAAATTAGTGTTTATATAAATAATTTTAATTATATATAATTATATAGCAATTTTTTTCTACTTATAAGTACGAAGAATAAAATTTATATACTCGATATTGTAAAATTTAATTTCAAAAGAAAATTCCAAAATAAATTCTCTTATCAACCAAACAAATGTTATTAAGTTCTGTTTACGTTAACGTGTACATACCAATTTCGAATATTATTTTTTAAATAATTATCTACCGTTTTCTCAATGACTATCTGCACCGGCCAAGATAAGGACTTCCACGTGCAGTCATAGTTTTAGGCCCGTTTGGATTATAATATGATCTCATCTCATTCAATAATATCTTATTTTATTTCTTTTCATTTCAACATACAAGCAACACCATAAATACAAGCAAAAAAAAAAAAAAAAAAACAACACCATAAATATACTTTTCAATTTTAAATTTTTAATTATTTTATATACTCATTATAATTTTTTCAAATATTCAAACAAAATATAAAAAATAACTCAATTTTTTCAAATCTTAAAATAAAAATAATATAAAAAATTATATTATAACAATATTTTAATTTTATAATATTTTTATTCAATTTTTTCTCTACCCTTTTCCATAACCCATAAAATATTTTAATTCAAATTATTTTATTATTATTCATAAATTATTTCATTACTATAATTAATAGCATACCATTAGAGACTACAAAAGAAAAAAAAGGTTGCAATTAAAACCTATTTAAGTTATAACCAATGTAATGTAAAATTCACAAATTTTCCTTCGGTGTCACCGAAGTAGATGAACACGCTTCCAACAACACACCATAAATAATTTTTTTTTTTTTTTTAAAAAAAAAAAAGTATTTTCTAGAAGGCTACCAGCCTGCAACCGCACCTTTTTCCATCCCTTCCGCCCGCTTTCTTTCTCTCTCACTTTGAAGGAGTTTTCTCAACCATATGTATTAATAGACGTGTAATTTGAAGGTTATGGGCTGTACTGCATTACGAAGTTGTACGCGTCGTGTGTGTACGCAATAAAAATATCTTTACAAATCAATGTTAAGAGCACTAGTTCCGCATCGATAATGGATAGTCCCAGACCAACGAGAATTTGATAAAAAACTTGGGTCAAGGTCCTTCAAGTGAGAGAAGTAAAGTTATTTTAGCTACAAAAGAAATAGATCATTTGACGTGGCTTTTTGTAATACGTTAAATTATAAAATTAATATATTATATAAAGTAGATATAATACATCACGTGAAAATATATCAATTTGAAAATTTATTTTTATGTAATTTTTTTATATCTATAAGAGCTCTTTTCTCATTTTAAAAAAAGTAAAGTTTACACTTATAAAATTACCTTTTCACGTGGGTTTCATTTAAAAAAAAAAAAATGTAAGATTGGTATATTTTAAGACTATAAATATAAATTTAAAAAAAAAATTGTCGGGTGTGTGTTAGCAGGACCCAAGAGGTTTGGGTCCAACGGCCAGGGTTTGAGTTGAATCACAAGTGGCTAGCTGTTACCTGCTTGGAGAAAAAGGGAGGCCCAACATCGAGAAAGTTTGTGTATTAGCAACGGGCATGTTCAAGGTATCATATGAAAGATTATTATGGGTGGTTTTGGGCCCTCTTTGGACCCAAAACATCTAAATTCTTCTAACGACTTTTTCTACATATTTCAAAGTATTGTAAATAGAATTAATTCTTGTCATGCTACCACAAACTGAATTACTCCGCATGCAGATTAACTTAACTTCATTAAGCCTAAGGCACAGCAGACACCCTTGACCCTTTTCTTTCTGAGTAATGTTACATATAGTTCTCAAATGGAGACTGCATTACAAGTCTAGTTAATTTTATCTTTAAATTTTTTCAAAATTACAGTAAAAATTATTATTATTGCAATCCCCGAACGGGGACTGCGTTACAAGCTTAATGAAACGTAATGAAACACTGCGTTATATTACAGGAAACAAATCAGGTCCTGTAATGAACCTGATGAAATCGAAAGAATGAGGACGTCGCCCAGTGAAGTCGATACTAGTCCCCCCTTGCGCTAAGATGAAATCATCCCCCATACCCAGATGAAATCGGCGTCGCCCAACGAAGTCGAAAATAGTGAAGTCAAAATTACCCCCCCTTGCGCCAACTGTTTGACTACAAATACCACCATCACCACAATCAGCAGTTCAGATATTTCACAAAATAGTGATGGCCTAAATAGGAGACTATAATTTTTTATGTATCTTCAAATCTTAAAACAATACCCTCGAGGCTAGTTGGGATGATAGGTTTGTGTTAATTACTGCTTGTATTAGTCATGTTCAAGAGAGTCAATTATTTGAGATTATCCTCTTGCCGTTATGCACTCTACTTATTTGTAAAAATTTGTGAATAGGTTCCACTTGTTTGTATCTTGAAGAATAGTTTTCATCCCAACTTAGCTTTATTCAAACAAAAATCCGCTGGGCAACAACTTCGCATGTGTTCAATACTGGTTGCCCGAGCCCTTCGCAGACAAAGTCTAGGAATATATGTCTTTCATTTTCTCTATGAGTTCACAGACAATGAACTCAATGTCTTATCGTTTGTAGTAGTATTGGGAATTGTTGCAAGCAATTCACGGTGAAGAATTGGCAAGCTAAAATCAATCTTAATGGCTTGAATAAAGCAACTAGTTTGGGAAAAGATAAAATCTTGATATTTAGAAATTACTGTCAATAATTTTTTGTACTGGTGTAGTAAGGAGGAGGGAAATATCAAATAGAAGTATGTCTCTTCCCCAGCAAATTAACCTAAATTGACTCTGGTGGAGGTGGTTGTTCCGTCGATGGTGGAGGAGATTGGGTTGTGGAGGTGGACGATGAAACAAAAATCTGGGGCGTGCGGCATATAACACAAATCTGGAACTTAAAATGAAAACACTTTAGGTTGTAGAAGAAATGGGTAATGTTGTCAATTCAAGCTTAAAAATGGGGATAATTTGGTCATTTCTTACACTGGGTCTGCAATACAGTCCTCTGTACATAGCACGACTCTTACAATAATATTTTTATTAAAATAATATTTTTTTTCTATTTAATGAAGAGCTTGCACATATAATCTCCAAATAAAGATTGCAAATAAAATTTCTCTTTCCTTATGTAATATGGTTTTATTCTGAGGCAGCGATATTGATTCATCATAAATTAATAAAAAAAAATTGCAATCATATTAAGGTTTTATTACAACAAGTGTAATTAATTGTATAGGGATTAGGATGCTATAGGCAATAATTATTAATGAACAGTACTGTAAAGCATGGATATGCTAATGAAGTTGTGCATATACGACTCCTTAGTGGGCCTTACCGTTACGTACTAATCTGCGCACTTATGCCCAATAACGTTTATAGTTAAACATAATAAAGCAATTAAGCCTGAGAATTGAATAAATAAAAGAGCCAACATTATAGTGGAACATCAATGCGCACAATATATTAAATATTTAACATTTAGATACTCTAATTTATTAATCATTCCAGCGTTATTAAACCAATTAAATTTATGTAATGTAAAAAGATAAATAATATTTGTAATATAGAGTAGGTAAGTGTTGTATACTTTTTTAAAAAATAAATAAATATAAAATTTACTTAAGAAATTTATTTTTTTAATAATAAATCTCTTTTTTTTTTTTTAAATGAATACACAACAATTATAATCTATAAGTGACAAGTGCATCTAATATTCCTCTTTGAAGTAACGTACCGAGAGAGAGACCTCCAGCTTAAAATATGGAAGAGGCCAAGCGTCAAGCGTGTGGTGCGGGACCACGTTAAAGTCGGTCATGGAGGAAGTTGGGATTACGGCCCACCGGCGCCTGGGGGAACACACCGAGCGGCGCAAACGTACGTGGCACTGTCGGCCTCTGCACAGACTGGAACAAAGTGTGTCACTGCATGCCTCACCTGAAACTTTTTTTTTTTTTTTTTGTCAGCTGGTGATCAGAACGTAGGAATTGGGTCAGTTTTGCATCGAAAACGCGAGATGCCAAAGTCATAAAGTTATTTTTGATTGAAAGTAGATCTATCCCACGTCCGTCAGGCCACTTTCAATTTTATAAAATTTGTGTATATTTAATATGAAAAATAGAACCTATAAAAGTGACGGCAAAAGTAACGATTGATTTTTTAATTTTTAGTTTTTTTATTTAATGATTAAGAAAATAAGTATTAATAAATTGGTATTTTTTTATTTTTTAAAAATATATAAAAAATTATTAAAGAAAAAAATAAAAAAATACATATGTACGGTTGAAATCTTCAGCACTACCCATTTAATATTTCTTTTAATAGATAATATAGTGTAAAAAGACGTGATCAGAGGATAATTCATATTCATTTATATTTATATTTCGTTTATAATCTATGTGAATATTTTGAATAATTTTAAATATTCAATAATTATTATAAAACTCGCTTAAAATACAAGTACTGTTTCTACTTAGATTTTTAAGTATATATTTATCTAAATTATGAGAGTACAAGAGAGATGCAGACCTCACCTTTTATAATTCACATTCTTTAATTGCAAAACTTGATCCGACAAAGAGACCAAAGCTCCAGTGAATTTTATGATAAGTCGAGTTTAGATTGGTCGGATATTGCACGTCCCAAAAAGAGGACAAGCTAGGTAGCTAGCTACTTCTGATATGACTATAGGCTAGGTAGGTAGCTCTTTTATGTGCAAAATCAAACTGGGATTACATCGTTTGATACGCTTAATTCACTTTTTATTCATTCCCAATACTTTTCTTTTCTTTATTCTAAGTTTAAAAGAAAAACTATTTACTCTTTAAGCATGTGCATGAGTACTAGGCTTCTACTAATTAACCTAGTCCGTCCGTAGCTACTAGGTATGTTTTTTTTTTTTTTGAAAAATAATTCCTTTGTATTCCGTCCTTAATTCACGTATTACAACTTTTGTCACTAACCAAACAACTTAAAAAGAAGTCCGGAACATCTTCTATCCATACTATTTTTTTGCTTAAAGCTTTCCTAATTGAAGTATGTGTCACTGTATTTTTTTCTCTCTGTAAGCAAATTGCAGTTTCCAATTGATTTGTTTTTAAAGAAAAATCTAACGTCTTCTAGTAAAGAACCAAAAAAAGACAGCTCCTCTTCATCACTTTGAATTGCCGCTATAACAGCTCTTGCATCACCTTCGAAAATGGCCTTTTAAATGTTGAGTTCACTACAGAGCTCCAAAGCCATCCTCAAAGCATAACACTCTGCCACTATTAGACTATCCACATTAGCCTTTTGATCACATACAACAACCAAAGCCTCACCTTCCTCATCTTTAATCATGATACCAATCCTCATTCTTGTCCCCTCCATGTCTAAAGCAACATCCAAGTTCACATTCACTAATCCACATCCTGGTTTTTCCCACCCCACGCCTCCAAGGGGCGGGGTGTGGGTTGGTGCCCCCGCCCTGCACCATGTGGGTAGCACCCCTACTTGTACCTGTATTTCCTGTTTTTGATTTGTCTGAGAAACCTGGTAGTCTAGAAGAGCTTCTCTTGTTGTTTCCAGTAGAACTTTAGGACAAATTAACCTCTTCTAAAAAACATACTCATTTCTTCGCAACCACACTCTTCTAAACAACATTGCCATCTCTTCCAGCTTGCTCTTACTCAACCTTCCCATCAACTTCTCCCATAACAACAGAAATTCATCTTTTGTCCTACCCCATTTCTAAACACAACTTCCATCTTCTGCCCATATATCATTTATTGTTGGGTATTCCCACAATACATGAATAAGTGTTTCTACCTCTGCTTTGCAAATTAGGCAACTTTTATCCTCCACAATCTTTCTTTTAAACAAATTCATTTTTGTAGGCAACAAATAATTCCTAGCTTTCCAAAGGAACAATTTTGTCACATTTGGCACTTCAAGGTCCCAAATATTTCTCCACCTATCATCCATCTTAACCCCCATTCAACAATCTCCTCTGCTACTCCTTATTCTTTCCATTTGCAAGAAATAGGCACTGCTAACAGAAAATACTCTCTTCTTTGATGGACTCAATATCAATTTGTCTTGAGCATTGCCTCTGCTTAGGGGAATGCTTAGTATCTACTCAGCCTCCTCCTTTGAAAAAATTGTTCAAATCCTTTCGTCATCCCACTCCCCCTTATGCAATTGACAATTAACTCTTTAACCTTAGCATCTTCTTTCAAAACAAAAACTGGTGATTGTATGGAAAATGATGAAGGAGTTGGTAGCCTTTTTGATCTCCAAATTTTTATCTTACTGCCATCTCCCACTCTCCATCTTATACTTTCTTTTAATAAGTCTCTAGCTGACTACATACTTCTCCAAACTAAAAAGGGGTGTGAACTCAACTTAGCTTCCATAAAATTAGATTGCCTAAAGTACTTCTCTTTGAAAACCACAGCTGCCAAAATACCAAGACTCTTAAGCAATCTCCACCCTTACTTTGCTAGGAGAGCAATATTGAAATTCTACAAGTCCCTAAAGCCCAAGCCGCCCTTCCCTTTCTGCATTCTCATTTTCTCCCATTTTCTCTAATGAATACTCTTGCCTTCCTGCTTTTAGGTATGTTTAATTTCTCTATCCTACTGCTACTACTACATGCATGGACATTTTTTTTTCTTTAAGATCAATGACTAAATATGAGATATAAATGAAAAATTAATTATTTAATAATAAATTTTATTTTTTTAAGAAATACGTGGAGTTTAACTGAATTAGTTGGACAAAACAACAAAAATTGGAGCATATGATATTGTTGGTAGGCGGCAGAGAAGTCGTATTTTAATCCCTTTAATTTTGTTTTTCTTAATTTCTCTCTCCCCCTTATATAGTTTGTGATACCCTATATGATATGGATAAGGGTGTGTGGTGTATGAGATCTCACATTACTTGAAAAAGAGAAATTATTGTTTTTTATAAGGTTTCAATGAGGCTCCAATTGTATCATTGACTAGTCCTTTTGGAGTATAGGCCCCAATGGAAGGCCCAAACCGCATGATCTATACTCCAAAATGACTAGTTAATAATACAATTGGAACTCCATTAGAACCTTATAAAGAGTAAGAACTTCTCATTCTCAAGCAATGTGGGATCCCATACACTACCCTTATCCATATCATATGAGGTATCACATAGCTTATTAATTCAATCATATATTGTCAATTGCACGACTAATATTGTTGCAAGATGGTCATGTATCCGATCGAGTTGATCATGTATATGGTCATGGGTCCAAACATGTTATAGGCGGGTTAAAAAAATGGTGCACAACCGAGCGGCGAAGAATTCTTCTCTGAAGTGATCGGGAGGAACCTGTTTGGATTGAGAGATAAGATAAGATGAGTTGATATAATTTGTGAATAGTAATAAAATTTATGAGTTGAAATATGTGAATAACTTCCAAACCGGACTTGGAGAATAACTTCCAAATTATCATGTGCTGCAGAATTGTTTCCTTAAAATAAAAGAATATTACAGTACTTTTGAACTGTAAGACTGGATTAATAAAGCTAGAGTAGTCTTGTTAGCTTCTTTTAGAAACACGTTGTAGGATTTACATTAGGCTTTGGTGGGTGGCGGGTGCGTACGTAGTTCGAAATATAAGGATTAAGAAATTATTAGAATATGGGGAGTGGGGTTATATATGCATACTGCATGCCTCGTATTCCATGGAAGAGGGTGAAACGATTAGTTACGCTGCAAGGATGGGTACAGGAAAGGTGATGGTGAATCTGAAGCCGACCCTATGCGCTGTGGAGTTATCTAAAGCACTTTAAAGGGGAGAGAGAGAGAGAGAGAATCTTTGGTGGGACGGATATATAACCAATGCTGTTGGATTGTTGTTGCTTGTGTTTCCATCGCTTTCAATGAACAATGTAGATTGTAGTAGTGTGAGCAAGCAGTTGTTTTTGTGTTTAGGGAAAGAGCCCAAAAAAAAAAAGGAATCAAGAAGGCAGTCGTAGGTACTATTACTACTGGCTCAGACTGGAGAGTGGAGAGAAGTATTATTATGTCAGATATATATATATATATGTATGTATATATCCTGCTGCTGCCTTTTTTCTTAGTTAAATTTTATCCAACACCCAACACCACCTTTCCTTCTGACTTCCCTGACGTCCCACCACTGTCCCCCCCACCACTCTCCTTGCTCCTTTGCTTTCCCATAATTAAACATCAGTACCCACCATCTCTCTCTCTCTCTCTCTCTCTGTGGCTTTTTCCATTTCCTTATTCTTTTTTTTTTCTTTAGCTGTGTCCTCTCATTCAACCTCCATTAATTGTGTAATGGTCATGGGATATAATCAGCCATACAGAAAGCACAACTGAACCAGATGTCTAAACTTTCAAAACAGTACAATAAATCCATGAACTTTGCAATTCCGCTTCTTGATCTCCATGACGGTACGGTGCTTATGTCCTTTTTATAAGTTCCTCTTGTTTATCTTGTGAAAAATACAACTAGCACTAGCAGTAAGTGGATTGGTTTTCTGGCTTTTGGTTTTCTCTGGTATTGGTGTTCTAGTGAGAGCGTAGGCTTCTGCAAAGGACAACTACTGTAATCTGTGCTTACCCATATATATACATATGTGGGTGTGTACATATGTATATTTGTCTAAACCTGTAATCTGTGCTCTCTCTTTCTGTGTCACTGCGAGCTTTCGACAAGCGTTTGTAATTTTATATATGAGCTAATTAGCTTAAATGTTTACCATTCATTAAGTTGGATATGTTCATATACTGTGGAAAAGTGAGATCCATTTCCAGAAAATTTGCAGGATGAAGATGAAATAAGACGTTACTGCATGCAGTTCGCTAAGTTCAGGTCTAGGAGTTTTGTATTTTCAACGAGTGTTTTCTTTGTGTCTCAGGCCTTTCCTTGTGCCTTTTTGTCCTCTGTTTCTTTGCTTAGATAAAAAAAGAAAAAAAATACTGTTTAGGCTGGCTTGTAAAATCTTGCCGCCGTCCATGAATTGAATTCTGAGTCTCCTTTATTCTATTAGATCTTCCATACCGGTTGATCTTTTAACTCAAAGAAGACCCAAATATGTAAACTTAGGTTAATTTGAGATTGGTTAGGCAGAACATCGAATTTCACGTGGCTCTTGTGATTTTGATGTGCCTCTTTGTTTCTTGTCCTTCTCGTTCTTCCCGATACCTTGTACCAACTCCTTTTGGGAATCATAATTTTACACGATTGATCTATGAGATATGCTTTGTGATAATTTCCTCCCTCAACTTGGATTAGGATATACCTGAACTGGTTTGTATATAGTCTCTACTTATGCTCTTGGAATCAATTTTGAATCTAAATTGCCCATATCCCTTCTTCTCTTATCATAGGGTGCATTTCATTTCTGGCTTAGTTTCCAGTGATATCTCTCGTTCAGTAGTTATGTAACTACGATCACCATCTTAGTCATAGAGGTTAATTCACTTGGTTGTCATACCATATTCCTGTGAGAAAGTGTTTGTTGACATTGTTGTTTTGGGACAACAATGTTCTCTGTATCTGCTGCACACACTTGCTGAGACACCCATTCATATTCTTGAAAGGATGTTTATGCAAGTTGTCCATTGCTAACGCAATTTCCTAGTAACTAACATATTTTTTGTTTTATCGGTCATATGATAGTTATGCTGACTAAAAATGTACACTTCAATCTTTTCTTAAATCTAAGGCCTTATCATATCAATACGTATATTTTGTCCATCGATAATTTTGTGGATACATTGATCTCGTTGAATATACTTAAAGGACTATATATGTTATGGGACAGAAAAAATAAAATAACATATAAGATTCCTTCAAACTTGAGGGCACAACCACAACTCTTGGAGATGATAAACCACGGGAACAAAATCCTGTTGGTTTACATAATGTGTGATGTCATATATAAATCAAATCAGATGGAAAATTCAAACAATGGCACATAAACAATCAAAGATGTTCTTGCTTATCTATGGTTTACATAACGTGAACATGTCCTACTTTATCCATTCTTGGTATCCTGGGAGATATAGAGTTAGTTTCAACTTTTATGCCCAATCTCCAACAAAATGTGATGGAATACTTTGTTTGAGCTTTCATTTTTTTTATTATCATTCCTGGTCTTTCAGATTTTAAGAAGGGCAAGGTTGCTTCCTTTAAGAGGCCTTTAATTGAGATTGAAGATCTCCTTGAAGTAAAATGTTAAGTCTGTCTTTTGAAGCTTAACATGAAAGGCTTGCAAAACACAGGTTGCATGCCTTGAGGCCTCTTCTTAGGTTTCAGACAAAAGCACTGTTTGGTTTTTATCTCACAGGCTGCCCTAGACAGCATTGGAGAAGAGGAAGATCCAATAGCATTGATGCATCCTTTTCCTCCTTTTCTTCTTGGTGGAAATTGTAACTAAATGTTTGATACTTCTGCAAATGCTTTTTGAGATATTGTAGGGCCAAACGGTTTGACAGAGTTGAAATTTCCTTCAAAGCATACAATAGAAAATAGAAAACAGTGTGCAGAGAAGACGAGTTCAATTCTAAACAATGCTGCTTCTAATATAAATATATAATTTTGAAGATTCCCATTGCATAAATGTTGGACTGTACTTGTCACTAGACTTTGATTGTACCTTTTTTGCATTAAGGGATTCTGTTCTCTCTCTCTATCTCTCAGGTCCTTTAGATATCTTGAAATGCAGAGTGGCTCAACCTGGTTGTTGTAAATTCAGAATGTAAAATAGCTTCTCAGCCTACCACGCAGCTCAACAATGAAACCTGCTTTTGACCTTGAAGTAATGGCCTCTTCGGAAAATGATTCTGAAGTTAGTAGCCAAGTAGCTTCCAACAAATCCATCTCCTCTGCTGATCTCTGCAGAAACAGCCTCGTTAACTCTTCCCAACTCACAAATATTCTGGTGACTCAATCAGAGTTAGAGCCAGTCACACTTGACTTAACTCTCAGCTTATACACTGATGATTTAGTGGGAAGGGATTCCACAGGACTCTCACTGTCAAGCACAAGCGAGAGCAGCAACGAGCCGGCATCCCATACAACAACTGCAGCTATCCCTCGAGTCTTTTCTTGCAATTACTGTCAACGCAAGTTCTTCAGCTCGCAGGCTCTTGGCGGCCACCAGAATGCACACAAGAGGGAAAGAACACTGGCAAAGCGGGCTATGAGAATGGGCGTTTTCTCTGAGAGATATGCCAGCCTAGCATCTCTGCCTCTGCATGGATCTCCATTCAGGTCACTAGGAATCAAGGCACACGGTTCTGCACATTATGGGTTTGTGCCATCAGTGAGGTCCCCCGAGATCAGAAACACCGCAAAGTTTCAACATGGCTATTTGGGCATGCCCATTTTCTTGGAGGATGATGAAGCAGAGCTGTTGTGGCCTGGAAGTTTCCATCAGGCCGCTGAGGCAGGTAACCCACATCAGAGTTTTGTACTGACTGAAAGCTCAGACACAAATTTCGTAGAGGTGACTCCACAAGTGAACATAGATAACTCCATACCCGATCTCACATTGAAACTTTGAGAGGTGGTTTGGTTGCTTTCAAATCTTGCTTTAGTATCTCCACTTGTGTTATCGTTCTGTACAGTGAGGTGTGCCTGGCCAAATGACCGCCAAGCTTTTTTTGTGATAGATATTTTCTTTCTCCTTTGGTTACCCAAGTCTTCGCTTTGATATTCTACTTGGAATGTTTGTCATTGTATAAGAGCTTCTCATGGATAATTTGTTGCTCCTATATATGCTTGTTATGACACGTATCATCTTTTGTACTCTCATTCTATCATAACATTCCACATCATTAAAAACTCGTGTTTACGTGTACAATTTAATAGTAATGACATCTTATGATAGGTTAATGGTATCACTTCATCTATAATTCGAGACTATCTAATAATTAGCAATAGCTATTATGTAACCTTGGTGCTCGATTTTCTAGTCGGTTCTTACTAGTTTTAGCTAAAATAAGACTATAATTCTATGAATGAGGTGTGAATGGGAAAAACCCATCAAGAATCTCATGCTAGCGATGACATGGCTGGGACACCTCCCCAAAGAATGACTAACTACATATGGCATGAGAACATAGCATGATATATATGGATGCAAAAGAGTAATGCAACATACAGTCGCAGAGAGCGTAAGTGCGGTGCAGTCGCTTTGAAAAATAGTAGTGTCCATTATTAAAAATTTAATTTCTTTTCATATGGATCCTGTATTTATTTATTTTTTTCAAAATGATTGTACGACGCTTGCGTACTCACGACTGGAACTTGTAAATGAATTTGTTTTTCTAGCCAAACCAGTTGTTTGCACTCACTTTAGATCATGGGCAGAGAAATTCAACTGTCATCTCCCATGCATGCCATATCATGGGAGTACTTTGGAGAAGTGTATTGAGGACAAATATCTTATACAGCTCATTATATTTGTACGTCTCTAATACAAGTTAACTCACTCTTCATGTATTATTCAGCTTAGTACTACAAAATACACAAGCCTTTTAATACAGATCCTGATCTTCAATTGTTTTATCCAAGTGGATGGTCAGATTCTAAAGAGATAAATACATCATGTACGTTCGTTTAATATTATTTATATAGAGTTTTTAGACCCCACACATTTTAATATTGTATCTATATCTCTCGAACTCATTTCAATTTGCAAACTCCTCTCCCTGAAGAACCTTTTTGCGTTTAAAAATCTGCCCTGTTCTGTGTTTTGGACTCTGGACAACGTCAAATTAGAAAGTTTATTGACTGCATGGGCTGTGCTTGGGGAAGTCTCATATTCTTATTCTGACTTCTACAAGTGGCCCACGAATAAATGTAATTACATACGACCTAAACGGGCTCAAAGCCCAGATATTTTGAAGTCGCATATACGTTGGACATTTAAACATAATCAATGAGCAAAAATCTCCCATAAACATGATTGGTGTTAGATTCATGAGTTGTGCAATCTATGTACATTTAAAAAAAAAAAATAGAATCTATCATTTGAAAATTAATTTTTTTATATGAATTTTATATTTAATCATTTTTTTCAAAATAATAGGTGACACTTGCACACTCTACTACAAATATCATTTAATTCGCGCATTTGAAAACCGCCAAACCGGACCTCTTCTTCGTAAACGAAGAGAAGACTCTTTCTCCACACTATCATGAAAAAGATTGGTCATGTTGGCTGGTCAAAAGCCCCCATGTAATGCTCTTTGATGTCGTCCTCGACCTAGCAACGTACATGATCATGAAGACCATTACCGGTGGCGACTTTTGAACTAGAGTGGTACCATCAAATATTGCACATAGATCATAGCTAGAACTCTCCAATTAACGTCCCAGGAAGAAAAGAAATTGAAATACACTTAGCCTATCTATCTAGTCAGGATTTCGTAGGGGGTAGCAGCTAGATCTCTCTCTCTCTCTCTCTCTCTCTCTCTATATATATATATATATATATATCTGATCAGTATAGACCCTTCTTATATATGTGTTTTTGGCCCACTTATTACTGGGTCTGGCTCTGCGGCCTGTTGTTTCAATGGACTATCCCTATCTGTTCTCTGGATTGGTCCCCAATATTATCTTTAATGAAAGGTCATCACGTAGAAATATCTTCTACAAAAGTCTAGGAGTACTATTTTATTCCTTTCCTTTCTTTCGTTTGGATCTTTTTCAATCAATGATCCATTAGTTGTAGTAGGCAATAACAATGAGAGATATATCTGATCCATGCATTAACCAGAATTTCAGTTGAAGGGTCGACGCATGCCTGTACGAAATAAAAAGACATGATTAACCTGATTGTTACATGATGTTTACTAGTCATGATGTTGTGTAATCTAGAAGTTCAATTTTATATACATTCAAAGGACACCGCGTACGAGTATTCAGTACTTCCTTGTAATTAGGCCTTATATTAATGTTATTTGACAAATAGAAAAGCCAGTACTGCATGCTAGCTTGACTATAATTTCCTTCTTCATCAGATGTTACTGTTTTCCCGTCTGAAGAATATACTAAAACGATTGCAACTGAAAGATTAATTTGACAGGAAAATGTTTAATTTGTCATCTTGTATATTACTCTAATTATCCAACTCATTTGGAGGAACATTAAGGATTGTGATCATACCTCGTATTGAGTAGGATCACATTATTTGAGAATGAGAATTTCTTGTTTCTTATAATAATGATTCTAGCGATACTCCAATTATACCATTGATTAACTATTTTGGACTATAAGCTAGCACATATGTGATTAGGTTTAGGTCTAGGTGTAGCTTGGACCTTCTCCATTGGGAGATTGCAAAAATGGACCCCCTTCATATGATCCTCACAAAAAAAAAAAAAAAAAAAAAAAAAAAGGTCATCTAGCCCCTACCCTACCCATACATGTAATCCTTAAACTAAATCTAAAAAATATGATTGCCTTTGGCCTATGTTATAAATGATAGACATAAGTTTGACACTAAAAGCCATCAAGACATGATGATCAGCAACACAAACATAATTAATTGGTTAGAACCCTAGTTTTTAGCAAGGTTTTTATTAAGTTACTTTCATCTAATCAAGGGCATGTTTGAGTAATAAGATGAGATGATAATTCTGTGAATAGTAATGAAATGGTTTGAGTAAAGATTTTTTTTTTTTTTTTGGGTTTTAGGATATGAGAGGGAAAATTTTGAATACAATTATTATAAAGTTAAATTTTTGTTTGAATATTATTTTTTTTAATTTGAAAAAATTGTATTATTTTTTTTTGTTTTGTTTGACTGTTTAGAAAAGTTGTAATGATTAGATAATGATTAAATGAATATTTTGAAAATTTGAAATTGAAAAGTGTTTTATGTTTAAATAATATTTGGTAATGAAATTATGAAAAAATTTAATATGAGAAATAATTCTCTCATCTCATCTTACTTACCAAAAAATCCTTGAGGCCCCGTTTGGATGTTAAGATGATCTCAACTCATCTCAACATCTATATACCACTCAATGATACACTTTTCAATTTCAAATTTTCAATTTTCTAAACTTTTCATTTAATTATTACCTAATTTTACAACTTTTTTCACAG
The DNA here is from genome assembly GCF_004785595.1 of Juglans microcarpa x Juglans regia. NCBI lineage: Eukaryota > Viridiplantae > Streptophyta > Magnoliopsida > Fagales > Juglandaceae > Juglans > Juglans microcarpa x Juglans regia. The sequence goes on from NC_054597.1 coordinate 3,876,110, forward strand.
TCAAACGAAATGAAAAATAATACAATTTTTTTAAATTTCAAAATAAAAATTATATTAAAAAATTACATTCAGAAGAAATTTTAACTTTATAATTTTTTATTCAAACTGCCTTTTTCTCATTTCTTAAAATTTTATAAAGAGAAATGATTTGTACAAGTCTCAAATAAACAAATTTCATATAAGTCCTTGTAAAAAAGTGAACCCCACTTTAAGAAGAGAAATTCAATTTGCAATCTCCACTTGGAGACCGCATGTGCAAGACTTTCATTAAATGGAAAAAAAGTACCATTTTGATAAGAATATTATTGTAATTTTGAAAAAAAAAATAATTAAATCATTTAAGCTTGCAATGCAATCCCTATTTAAAAATTGTATGTAGTATTGCTCCTTTAAGAAAGTGTAAAAGAAATTATTCTTTATTATTGAGACTCATTTTTTTACAAAATATTTATTTATTTAAAACTTATAACTAATATTACTATTTTATAAAACGTATTAATTTAAACCGTTTTACCGGTATTCATATATTATATGATTATTATTTATAAATTTTTTTTAACTCGTTTTATAAGAGTAAAAGAATACAGTTCATTGAGTTGCCCAAATCCTCCCTGCCAAAAATAACCCTAGAAAATGTGGGCGATGCGAGGACAGAAATAGAAGTAGAACAAATTAATATTATTATTATTATTATTATTAGCACAGGCATCCCAAATTGAATATGAAATGAGGGGGCCCACACAAAATAAAAAAGAATTTTACAAGACAGTATTAATATTTTAAAAATTATTATTTTATTGAAAGGTTGTAGAAAAATGGTAAAGAAGTTGCTGTTTTATCATTTCTCTTATAAAGGGGCACACAGCGCGCTTTAAATGCGGGGCAGACAATATGGTCAGCGACTTTCGTGAAGGACAATGTCAGCCTCACTCTTCAGGCCCCTTAACAAGGCAGGATGTGAAAGCTCAGTCTCACATCCGCACAACCTCCCACACAAAAATTAACCCCACTGTTCTCGCTACCCCGCAAACCTAGCTAACAGCAACCCAACTAGGCAGTAGAAACAAATAAAGATTAAAAAAAACCCTAAACAAAGAAAAGAAACCCGCCTCTCTCTTCCAGCCTCCTGCAATAAGTGCATGCATGCATTATATATCATATGCTCATCATAGCTCCATATCTTGTCACTTTTTTGTGTCGCGAAAATCAATCAAAGGAAAAAGTAGGAAGCTTTTGGGAAATTTGCCTTTTTCTTCCACCTTCGCCCTCATTCACATATCTATTTGATATATACACACACAGTCGCTCTTTCTGCTCTGCAACTTTTCTTTTACTTTTTTTCTTTCTTTTTCAACCCCATTAATCATAAAGCAATCGATTACAAAATCATTTCTTCACCTCTCACGTCATACTTCTTTCATATTCTGCCTAAGAAGTCCTGTATCCTTCCCATTTATTGCTCTCTTTTCGAGGAATGGGCCATCTAGGATTACCACACCCATCAACGGCCCACCCTTCTCTCTCTCTCTCTCTCTCTCTCATATTCATATGTCAATTTCAAAGCGTACGACTTTGTTCCATGTGTCAATGAAGGTTTAACATTGTGGAGATTGTAATATGTACCATATCGGGCAGTTGAAGTCATAATGAGTTGCTAGTTGCATAATATTATTCTGATTAAATCTTATAGTGTATATATATATATATATGAAAAATCTAGTAAAGTTGTGCAATGAGTGTATATATATATGTTGGTGGTTACAAGTCTTATGGTTCATAATTAGCCACAAAAATAAGTGAATGAATGGAACATTATTCAACTCAAAACACATATAGCTCAACCGTATAATCAATAGCTAGCTCTTACTCCTATATATAATTGCCATATTTCCAATAAGTGAACTAGGTTTTAGAGAGAAAAACCATTATGTTTCATCTGGAAATTGTCCTTGGAACAGAGGAAAAAACATCACTCAAATTTTTGAGAATTGAGCATTCATGTCAAGACACACTACTAAGAAAAAGACAAAAGTACTTTTCTAGACTAGGAAGGAGCTGGGGTCGAATATGGCCATTGAGTAGACTAGCTAGGTCGGGAAGAAGGACCGTACCGGATTGTAATAGCTACTAGCTAGGGTAATTAATTAAGTTTGAGAGGGAGGTCGATCGGTTAATTGTATTAGGGCTGGACCTGGTACTACTACTACTACTGCACCAACATTAAACATTCAAAACCTAAAATTACCCCAACATATATATATACATTAATGTACTTGGGCTTACTGAAGAAGTAGGTTTGTCATTGCCCAAACCATCTATCGTCGCTAATTTCTTTCGCGGCTCCGTGTATACGTATAAATAAACCATGAAATACGGTAGTAAGTGGGTGAGATGTTTTTATTTGGATGGTGGTAAATCTTGGGAGTACTATAGCATCGATCAGTACTTTCTGTATGTTTTCAAGTACATTCATGGTGTATTGCTAGCTAGCTCTCTCAACAGATAATTTATTCGCTCGATCGCCAGAGGGAATGAATTAATTATGGAAACCTGTTTTTCCCTTCCATTAATCCACATTATATATTAACATGATCCCAACAAAAAAAGATTATGATTTCTTATAATTTTTTGACCCCAACATTTTATACGTACATTTCGGTACATATAATATAAAAACTATGTAGATCATTTTACTGTGTTTATTGTTGGAGTCCACATGCATGCAGTATTAGTACTACTACTGCTTAATTACGTACATATATTATTTAATATTTTGAGATTACATTATTTAATATTACGCGCTAGCTGTGAGCATCATGCAAATTGCAATATTTAAGGAGTACAATATTCGATCGATCGATCGAATTAGTACCATTTTCTTAATTTTCCAAAACAAAATTGAAGTGTATAAATATTTTGACTAGTAATTAAATGGAAAAAACAAATCATGAGTGGATCATTAGTCTCACTAAATAATACCCATTTCACTTTAAAATTAAGATCAGCACGTACAAGAGAATTAATCGGGCCAATTTGTTGTAAAAGTCTCGTTAACTTCGTTTAAATCATTACCCCTATTATTGCTGAGAAAACGCCAAATAATTAATGATCAGTACTCCTAAAAAGGATATATATTGACAGTACTGTATTATATATATTTAAAGCTAGCTATATTAATGCTAGCAGCATTAATATAGGCCGCTCCTTAGTGCGACGCATTTTTTTTTTTTTTTAGGAAGGAAAATCCCTTTTTAAACGCATTAGCTAGGGTAATCTTGATCAAGCATTCACTTACAAAAAGTTCAAGTTGTAACCGGCTCTGATCAGTACGGCATGATACACATGAGATACCGTTTTAATTAAGAGCTTTGCTACGTACTCGACATTTTTACATACCAGACACACTATACTTATTTTCGTTTTTCTAATTTTCTTTTGTTTTATTCTTCCTAATTTATTGATCATTTTTTCTACTTATCATCCATACACTATATATTTAGTAAAAGAAAAAAAAATTAAGTAAGGTCATGTATGGTATGAGGATGATAAGTAGAATTCTTCTTCGAGTAAACATCGGCACTATTTATATGCAGTTGTGCGCAAATATTATATATATATATATATATATATATATATTAATTTTCATAATTGTTAAGAATATAATTAATACAAATAATTAAATCTGCATATTTCCATCAATTTAAATTTTTCGGACAAATGATAGTTTTACACGATATCAGAGCAAAAATCATGAGTTCGAATCGTAACTCTACACTCTATCATATTTAATTAAATATTTCATATGTTGGGCTTAATCATTGAACGGGAGTCTGACCCACACATGAAGGACAGTGTTAAGAATATAATCAAAATAATTAAATATACTTATTCCCATAATTCTAAACTTTTGGGATAAGTAGTGATTTCATATGAGTAACTCATATATATATATATATATAGGCCTAAACCTATTGAGCTTTGCTATTCATAAGTCTCACACATCACACGTCATAATTTCTATTAGTTTTTTTTTCTTAAGTTTTTTTTTTTTAATTTTATTCTTCTTAAAATAATTTTATTTTTCTACTCATCATCCATATACCACACATTTGATAAGAGAAAAAAATTAAAAAAAATAATAAAAATGGTGTGGATTCTTCAAGCCATTGAAAATATCCCACGAATTCGTTAATGACAGAAGAAGATTATATTACGAACTCTAATGCTTATATGCTGATATATCCTATCTAATTTTTTTGCAGATTCCCACGGGCTTAATTTAGTACTCTTGATTGTTCCTTCCTTTTTCTCCACAGATTTAGCATACAAATTAATACACAAGTACTACACCTACAAGGCCTCGATCGATCGGATTGCAGATCCGAATCATGAATGAAGGTCATATAATTTATAACCAGATCAATCTCTCAGGAAATTAAATTTCCAACTACCAAGAACGATGCAAATCACATTTTGCGTGACAGTGATAATTATCTCTGTAAATTTGTCTCCCTTGCAGGACTGTGTACTACGGCCATGGCATGTACAATTAATGACGACAACATAAATGTTAATATAACGTTAATATGTTCTTGATTCTTGCAATCGCTCGGGCGTCGACAATCGTGTAGCTACCTTGGTCGGGTCGATTTAATATTAAGGATGTGTAAGAAATATTACGTACTGGCTATTTATAATTACCGTACGAAAAAATGCCACGTGAAAACAATCGCTTTTGTGTATATATATACACACACACATGTCACGGATTTCAGAGACGTCATCCGGCCTGTCGCTATTAACTTGATTTAATTTCTGATGCGCATACTTCCATTTTTGAACAAATTATTCCTCCATAGGCCAATGGAAAATGCTTGCAAGACAATCAACTACGTACATATACGCCAACTAATAAGATCTTATAGCCCCCATCGAAAGAATATTTAAATACTTGAGCAAAAATACTATTATATTATTAATTATCTCCCTATATATATAAGAGCTAGGTCAAGCCACACAGGAAAATATAGTACAAACTACATCGATCACATATATAATATACAAATTACTACAAATTATATATATGTAAATTGTAGTACTTTACCGAACCACCTCGTCCTTATTCCTTAAATACAAAATTAAAAGAGGTACTATATATGTAAGATCCATGCATGTGATCGATCGAATTTATTATTACATGAATTTCTAATTTGTTTCGATCACAAATTATTAGCTTAATTTTTACGCAGAAGTATCGCCATCATGTCGTCGTCCATTTGTCACATCTATATATATATATATATATATATATATATATATATATATGCTTGTGTGAGTTTTCTTTATTTGCAAACTACAGTAAGTGAAGGTACTGCAGAGACGACGTTGGGCGCAATATTAGCTTCGGCGTGTATAAATTATGTAGGTCAGACTTGTACGTAACAACCCTAGCTCTCTCGTATGATATACGTATTACATAGCCACAATTCTAAGAAAATCCTTCCAAGCTGCATGTGTGAAAGATAACCTAATTCTATATATCCTTGAAGCAGTTTAGCAGATTTTGTCACGTTACTGCAGCTAATTGAAGTGGGCCAAAGGGTACCCAAAATACAAATATTAGGTTGAGTTTTACGCATCTCAGATCGATAGACATACTTTACCACACGAGAAAAGACAGATTGAAAATATATATACCTCTAGCTAGCTCCATCCAATTAGACAGGGAGAAAAATAAAAAAGGACAGAGAGATAGATGTGAATGGCTTTTTGGAAAGGAGCTAGCTTTGCTTTTTCATGCACTCGGGTGACCTTTGATGAAAATGAAAGCATTTTACATGTCACCAAACCAGGCAGAACCAGAACAAGGACCTTCCCATAATGCGCTCTTTTGTTTTGGGAATCACGAAAGCTGATTTGCTCGGTTCCTCTCTTCCTCTAGGAGGGAGAGAGAGAGAGAGAGAGAGAGAGAGAGAGAGGCTGATCTCTGCTCTACATTTTCCGTAGTTGTTAACTGTGAGCAGCATGCAAGTGGGGCCAAAGCCAAAAGCTAATATATTCACGTCGAGATAGAGCTGAACAGCTGTTAATGGAGACCGAAATTGCTGGTTTAGACCCACGAGAGTGTTGAACCGAGGGAGAGAAGAGTCAAAAGGGTGGGGCATCCAGAATCGTCGGAGACTTTCGATCGTTGTCCAAAAAATTCTTTGAGAACTACACACTCTAGAATAATTATATATTATATATATATATATATATCAATTTTCCCCGTGCAATTTTTTTAGAGAATTATGTTGTTAATCCTTGTTGAGATACTTGATAAGGATATGAGAATAACATTTCATGTGATAATTAAAATATTTCTCACATGATCTCCGGGAATCTAGCCTCTCAATCTTTCCATCAAGTTCTTCCTTAATTCCAATATTAGAAGGAAAAATGTATTCTTTTCAGCGATTTTCATCTCTCATTCCTTTATTCCATTTCATCTCTCTCTCTCTCTCTCTCTCTCTCTCTCTCTGGATAGTGGATACAAATGTACACTAGAAGACTTCTCGTCCTTCTCTTGACTCTCACGACCATCATCGCTTCAATAATTGTTTCCAATTTCAAATACCCACAATGGGGGACCGGCCTGCAGGTAGCTCATGCACATTGGACTCTCTTTACAAACTCACCTTTTTATCAAATAGACGTACACAGCTTGCAATCTTTAGCATCTTCTTTGTAATACTTCGTTGTAAAAGAATGTTCTTTCGCTAGTGTCTTAACGTTTCTAACGTTTTGATCTACCTATATACAATTATACATTGACTTTCTCATTCTAGCATTTTACTAAAGACAAAAATAAAATAAAATAAAATCTTGTATGATGGGAAGTTTTGGTTTCCTGTATTATCTTCCAATATTGTTATTATTTAAATTATTTTCCTGTGGCTTTATTGTTATTAAAATTGGAATACGTGTAGGGGGGGAGATCAGAGAGAGAGAGAGAGAGATATCTCAGAGAGCAAGATTAATTTCGTTCATCAAGATGTATTAATTTTTTGAAACACGAATCATTGGTTAATTATCTTATCATCAATCGCTCTCCCGGATCCATCCATCAGCCCATAAAAAGTCTTCCCCTTGGGAATCCTTTTAATTAATTCCATCTAATTAAAATCTTTTATACCGCGTCAGAAGAACAATTAATTCGTTTGACCGTGCGACAATCGGAAAAGGATATTCACATGATTACGGAAGATGAGTTCTAGAGCCTGATAAACACAATGTGATATCATCCACTACATGAGAGTTTACCTTTCGTCTAAGGCACGTACGTACGCAATATCCATGTGTTCGCAGTGGGAAATGAGTTGTGGACGTTTTGTAAACTTGATGGGGATAGCTTTTCTACCACTAGGGGTGAGCTCTGACCTCGATGGAGTCAGATTCATCAATTCCAAGGTCCGACTCCAATAAGAGTCGAAGCCAAAAAAAATTTCTACCTCTGACTTTGAGAGGGAGCTAACTCCGATCTAGCTTCACTCTGCTTAATTGGTATCGGAGCAGAGTCGAAGTTCTCATTCAGAGTAAGGTTTTTTTTCTCATTTTCTTACCCACATGCACTTTTCCAGCATCCAAACAAAGATTAAGAAACTTCTTACTTAATACAACCAATTGAACCTGAAGGAGAAATATTTAGAAGTGCTAGCCAGCCCCTGATCGAACCTCCTTCACCCTCTAGTGCCATTTAGTGTGATATCTCATATGATATGGATAAGAGTAGGTGGTGTATGGGATCCCACATTGTTTGGAAAGGAGAAATTCTTATACTTTATAAGATTCTAATGGGGCTCTAATTGTATCATTGACTAGTCCTTTTGGAGTATAGGCCATATGATTTGGGCCTTTCATTGGGGCGTTATAAACAGTATCAAAGTCTATTCCAACTAGAAATGTGAGACTTGAGCCGTGTCACCTACAAGGGACAGGCCAAAGGACGTCGTGAATTTAAGGAGAGTAGATTGTGATACCCTATATGATATGGATAAGTATAGATGGTGTATGAGATTCCACATTGCTTGGGAATGAGAAGTTCTTGTACTTTATAAAGTTTCGATTGGGCTCCAATTGTATCATTAACTAGTCATTTTAAAGTATACATCATGTGGTTTGGGCCTTTCATTGGAGCATTACATTTAGCACGTCCAAGACATGAATAATAAACAGGTCAACCCGCTTAACTGAAAATCAACTTATTTTGACCCGTTTAGATTTTATTTCAAAATTATAATTTTATTATTGTTGAGTTGTAAATGGCTATTTCTCAGTATGTTTATGTTTTTATTGTTAGGATTGTAATTATGGAACTATGCTCATATTTGTTATTGTATGTTTGTAATATTTATTTTATTATATGTTAAAATTTGAGAAATATTGAAATATGTATGTAGTCTTTTTTTTAAAAAAAAATATTGTGGTTACTAATAAATATAGATTTAAAATTTTATAATGATAATCAAGTCAAATAGATTATGCATATTAACTCAACCTATTTATATAAAATAAATTTAAATGAGTAGTGTTGTGTTAATTTATTTCTAATTAATTATTAAAATCATTCAAATAGGCGACACGACACTCCCTATAATTTAAATGGATTGGATTAAGATTTAAGTTTAACATATTTAATTTAATAGATTGGATTATAATTAATTCATATAATTAATGTTCATTGCTCGACATGAGACAAGCACTTCACACCTTAAACACCCCCCCCCCCCCCCCCCCCCCCCCCCCCCCCCCCCCCCCCCCCCCCCCCCCCCCCCCCTTATTTTTCCACCATTGTTCCCCGATTCATTGCATAATTTGCAGGTCAAGTTAGATATACCGGTAAAGATTATCCAATTTATAATTCTCATGGAGAAATTAATTGGTATATATGCATATATTTGTCACCAACCGTCAAATCAGTGGACCCCAGTAAATTAATTACAAATGGAAATGGAAAATCTAGCCCCATTTGGAAGCTTAACCATTCTTTTATCTATATATATATATATAAAATGCTGCTAGTACTGTTCTTTTGGAAGTTGGAATTAAAAAAACAAAATAAATTATTGGTAGATGGAATTAAAAAAACAAAATAAACTATGTGATTAGCTAAGACATGCAAACTGAGTAAGGTGCGGTTTGGAATATTTGGATAGTTAGATAAGATTAGGGCCGTTTGGATATAAAAATGTTTCGTCCTATCTCATTCTATTTTATCATTATAATTTTTTTTAAATTTTTATATAAAATATAATAAATAATTTTAATTTTTTTAAATTTTAAAATAATAATAATATTAAAAAAATATTTTAATAATATTTTATTTAACTTTTAACTTTCATTTCATCTCAACTCACTACCCAAACGGCACCTTAGATAGTTTTAGATGAAAGTTGAAAGTTGAATAAAATATTGATAGAATATTATTTTTTAATATTATTATTATTTTGAGATTTAAAAAAGTTAAATTATTCATTATATATTATGTGGAAATTTAAAAAAATTATAATAATGATATGAGATGAGATGAAACAAACAGGGCCATAGGCATTTAAATTTTCCAAATTTTGTTCATTTATTTATATGAAAATAAGGAATGTGGGGCCAGGCCATCAAAAAATGGTTCTGACTTATGGGAATGAGCATCCACCGTATGGTATAGATCTACCGAATAATTTAGAATATCTTTGGACAATGAGTTGAGATGAATTAAGATGAAAGTTAAAAGTTGAATAAAATTTTGTTATAATATTATAATTTTTTTATGATTTAAAAAAATTATTTGTTTATTGTATTTTGTGTGATGATTTTTATATCTAATTCTAGCCTAAGTATTTTTCTTTTTTTTTTTTCTTTTTTTTTTTTATTTTTGAGTCGAGGAAGGGGGTCAAGCCCAAGGCCTCCATTTTAGAAGTTTGAGTTCTATGCCATCAGACTATATATTTTTGGCATCTAGCCTAAGTTTTAATAAGGTTAAATATAATCATAAAATATGTAAGTGTCGCGTATTTTATTAAAAAATAAAAATATTTACTATTAAAAAATAACTTTTTTATATAAATCTCGTATTAATACACTTCTCTTAAAAAAAATGCAAAAAGCTTAAACTCTGCAATTGAATTTAAAATTTTTTAATAAAATATAATATTAGGTACAGGTATTCCATATTCTCTGCCATACATTCTTGTCAAACTCAGAACCAATAAATGAGAAACACATGGGATATCTATTTTCTGCGTGGGTAATTATAACCATATGATGAATCCGAATTTCTTTTTCAACGTTGTCAACTTCCAGTCATCCACCTCAGGTTTTGTGGCCCAACTCCGATCGTGTTTTGCCCTAAATTCCACATGCTCGGAGTAAAAAATTAAATTGGTCCATATTGGCCCAAATTCTGACAACTCTATATAAATATTTGTATGCATATATATATATATATATATAAAGTAATTTAAGCAATTGCACCAAAGAATAATATTAAATATAGTTATATTTTTTTAAAAAAAAAAAGTAAAGTCCACTATTAAAAGAATAATTTTTTTATATAAATCTTATATTTATTTATTTATTTCAAAATAAGTGCGCGTCCCTTACGTATTTTATAACTGTAAATATCATTTCTCTTTCAACGAAATGTATAGTTTTTGTAGCCAAGTTCTATTTTTGGATAATAAGATTAGAGAAATGTTATAACTATAAAATGATTTTATAAAAATAAATTTACAAACTGACGTAACTCTATTCATGTGATCTATTATATCTAGTTTACAATAAAAAATAACTATACATGTAACATACCATATCAAACCACATCAATTTATGAGTTTATTTTCGTTAAATTATTTTGTAGTTAAATTATTTTTCAATAAGATAGTATATTCCTCAAAGAAACTATACAATAAATAGGATAAAATCCATACAAATTAATAACCAAGCAATATCCCACACAACATATATAGTATGTAGCATCTACTTATATATACCATATTGGGCAGCTTAGGATTACACCCTAACAGTTACCCACAAATACTTTCTAACCACAGACCACACACCAAAGACGACAGCACAATGCAGCATCAATAACACATTCCAAACGTCGCAGGAGCGATCTACTGAATACAAACAGCACACATATGGCAGAGCAGAGCACGAGTCAAGACAGCACACACAGCAAATCATAAAACTACACTTTGCCAAGTAAACATGTCCATCCAGAAATTAAAGATAACATGTGTGCAGAAGCATTAAGAAGCTAGCTAGCTCAGGTAAACCCAGAACACTTAGCCCTAGCTTCCATCTCTGATCTTTGTTACTGTATTGTTCTGGTCTTGCGTTGCTGGAAATCTCTAAAGCAGAGTAGTTTTCTGATTTGACATTTTGGAGAAAATCGATAAGAACCAAAACTTAGGAAGCTGGATAATTCGAACAGCCATCATGCATTCGTGGTATACTACACTAATCACAAACAAAGTAGCTGATTCGCTGCTCATAGGCGGCATGATAAGAATGAACGATTCACATGATCCTTGGCTTTCGATCGCCTGACAAAAGATGCATTGAACATGCTGAATAATTCTCATCATTCTTAATTAGCCGATCCTACGTGGAAAATTATCCTCGTAGAGAAATCCATAAAATAAAGGTATATCACGATCTCATACTGTTAAATCATGTGAAATACCACTTATCCTAAAACATATATTAAGTGCACACTTGATGAAGAATTTTCTATTGGCCACCGAGAGCCACTTCACGCTATCTCTTCTACATGAATGGTGTTAGGCTTGAAATCACTTGCCACGCGCGGGCTACATTTCAGAATTTTTAGGTCGCCGGCCACTTCTACTCAAACCCCTCCAATCCTTGAATCTCATTGCTTTGATCAAGTCGTGGGTCTTTTAATTACACTTCCATGAACAGAGTACTATATATTCCTATTTCTGGAGCCTAGAGAGTATCAGAGGCATGCCAAGGCCGTGCCTCATTACGAGTTTACCCTTTCTGTAATATCTTAATTAATAATGTGTTAAGAGCAGCCTTTTGATTGGCTTGGCAACTCCACACACAAAAGCTATGACTTTTTCTAGGACATTTGGAAACATTAAAGCTACATAGCTGAGAATTTATCAAGGCAATCTTTAACAAGGTACACGTATCATCTCCTCTACAAAAGGAAAAAAGAGAAGAGAAAATAGATAATCTGCAAAGCAAATGTGCAACATTTCCTCTTTACTACCACATCTAGTGCTACTAATAATTAATTAAACAGCTTGTCAAAAGTAATACCTTTCATCGTTCCCAAAAAGGCTTCGATCACCAAGATGAAAATTAGGTGATCAGCTAGGTAACATAGGATCACCTAGTCTCAATCTCCTCCGGTCCCTCCACAAAGCTCAACACTCAAATTAACAGATGATCAGCACGGCTTGGTGGTGGATATGCATTGTTTCTGATCAAATCAGGAAACTCTATAAGTTTAACACAGCACCAAGAACTCCTATTTAATGGTGTCCTGGGACTTCTGAATGCACCTCACCTCAGTCTGATGATAATTAAGTGAGATATATATATATATATATATATATAAGAAAATGATACTTGGCCCCCATGATTTTGCCCCCTTAAAATTACTGCTCGGGTATTTTAATTTTTTTCTTTAATTGATAATTAGGAAGTGATCGCTATTAGTGAAGTAGTGTATTTTTTTTAAATGTTTAAAAATGTTTGAAGGAAAAAGAAAAAAAAAAGTGCAATTGCACTAGTGATAACTTTGACGAGATAAACTCATGGAACTGAGTAGCAATACCTATATATATATATATATATATATATATATATATAGATGATACTACAACAAGAAATTTGGAGGGCATCGAATTAACTACTGATCAAGCACCAACTACGTACTTCCCTTTTTTTCCCCTTCAATAATCATGCGCCAAAACCAGAGCTTTGTTCTCCTTCATATAGAAGATTGAGATTTAGCTAAGGGGAATATTGGGAGGAGAGAGGAAGGTGAGAGGTAGCAGAAAGATTTCAATGCATGTGTCACATATACATAGATATAAAGAAATGTCTAAATTACGTATGATGAAAGCAGATTGTTTCTCAAAACAAAAACAAAAATTAATTAATGTATACTATATATATAGTGATGTATATATATAGCGGATGATGTAATTAATTAATATGGGCATATCAGCTTGATTATGAACTACGATTCTGTAGATTGGACAAATACCATTTTCTTACAATGTCGCGCGCGTCGAAAAGAAAAACGTGTGCAACGCATGATGTACATGACTTCAGATGTTCTCTTAACTTTGTTTTGAATTTTCCACTGCTTCTCTAATATAGGTACAGAACCCATCCTAGAAAGTAACCAAACAGCATTTACTTTACCCAATACATGCATTTAATGCACCATCTAAAGTCCAAACAACCACCTTTGAATTACTCTCTCCTTGGCAAAATTGGACAGGGTAGCATATATAGTAGATAAAGTCTCCATTAATTAAGAACAAAAAGGTTGCATTGGGTGACCCAGAGGTGGTTTGTTATCTCTGGGAACAGCGTTTAAAGAAAGGGGTTAATATTACAACTTACTAAAGACCGTATAACTTCTATTTAACCTAGGGTTTTGAAAAGCCTGACACACACAGATCAGAGGGTGATGTCAACGAGAAGATGTTGGACGTTCATGCAGCATGTGGAGGAGGACATAATAAAACCCAAGGATGCCAAACAAAGTCGTTGCATACTGAAAGATTAATTGGTAAGCAAGTATTTTGGGAGGATGAAAGGGGTATTATAATTTGGAAGCTAATAACTAATGAAGAATTAGGGTTCAGGACGCGTACACAAGAAAGCAAACAAAAGCACCTTTATGGCCTCGTCGATCGGTCTCTTACTTTCACTAAGGTCAATGGCCGGGTCTTTCTATCTTTCTATCTATCTATATTATATTATATTATATATATATATATATGGAACATTATTCAATATCTTCTCCAAGATTTTGTGAACAAAAGAAAAAGAAAAGACGTTATTTGCGTTTACAGCTGATCTCTTGGCTTGCCTACCGGCCAGCTTTTATGTAAGGAAATGAGAACCCATTAAAATATTTTGAGAAAAAGTAATGTTAACGAGAGAGATCAGAGAGAGCGAGGAGGGTGGGGGAAAAGGAATCACACATGAGGGTGTCTTTCTCTGTCTAGCTCTCTTTCTTTTTCTTTTTTATCCCGTCGTCTCCGGGGAAGGGAAATCCAAAGTGATTATATTTTTTGGTGCATCTCTTGTGGGTTTTGACCACAGAGAGGGAGATAAAGAGAGAGAAGAAAGAGCCTGCGCTCTTCTTCTTCAAGTGTCATTTTCCTAAATATACTCTCGAGGACACACCGGACCTAAATCCCCCACTCCTCCTTTTCCTTTCCTTGCCTTTCTGGGTTAATTTCTTTATTTTATATCTTCCTTCTTTTGCTTAACAACAGTCTCTCTCTCTCTCTCTCTCTCTCTCTCTCTCTCATGTCTATTTGTTTTAGAAGATAGCGGATATTTTTTTCTTTGGTTCAACTCACTTCATATTTTCCCTCTTTTGTCTTAAAAAGCATACCAAACTGTTCTTTAATAGCTTGTGTTTCTGGAAGGGAGAAAATATATATCGTTCATATATCTTCAAGAAGATCGAAAGATTAAAGACCCACTTGTCAATAGCTTCACTTTCTTTTGTTTCTTTATGGTATAAAGTTGAATTGTGCTAAGACAAGCTTCTATTTGGTAAAAACGGTTCATGAAAATGCCCTTGGAAGGGATTTTCATTGAACCCTCTTCAACCCCTCTCCCCGATCTCTCCCTGCACATTAGTCCTCCCAACAGTTCGTCTTCTTCCATTTGCACTATTAGCAATGAACTAGACACCAGGTTCGATCTTTTGAGCCAACGAGAAGCCCACAATTCCAACAGCAATATCTCTGAGAGGACTGAATCCCAAGCTCATACCGAACTCTCTCTTGGGAGGAATTCCAGATGTGGAGCTGAAGCACCACATAAGCCTTATCAACAACAAAGGCATCTTCTTTACCAGTCTAACAATGATCACTTAAATCACATAAATCATGGGGTTTCACTGCTCGATGTCTCCTCTGACGGTTTGACGCCGATCAAAGGGATTCCGATCTATCATAGCCGTTCATTTCCCTTCTTGCCCAGGAACCCTACGAGAGATAAGGATCCTAAGATGTGCTTCTACCAAAATCCTTCTTATCCCTCTTTGTCTTCCTCTTGCTCATCTTTGTGCATACCATCTGTATCTCATTCACCTTCGTCTTACCATGGAGGGGGCTTGGATCCCATGTCAATCTTAAACTCGGTTCCCAATGCCTCTTCGGCGGCTTTTAGATTGGGGGCTACAACAAGGTTTAATGGGTTCTCGGCAGATGCTTTCAAATCCCAGCAATTGCACCATCATCATCACCACAATCAGTATGGGATAGGACCTTCGGAGGCGTCTCATGGGACGATGAGATCAAGGTTTTTGCCTAAGCTCCCAACAAAACGGAGTATGAGAGCACCAAGGATGCGCTGGACGAGCACACTCCATGCCCGATTCGTCCATGCTGTCGAGCTTCTTGGTGGCCATGAAAGTAAAGAGCACTTCTTTTGCTAGCTAGTCTGATCTTGCCCTTTTCTTTTCCTTTTCCATTTTTGTGATTTCCATTGAGTTTTAGATTTTGTGCATGAATTTTCTTTAGACTTTTTAGTCTAATCTTTTTGGGGATGATGAGTTTCAGGAGCTACACCGAAATCAGTTCTTGAGCTCATGGATGTCAAGGATCTCACATTAGCTCATGTCAAGAGCCATTTACAGGTAAATATCACATAATAAGACTCTCTCTCTCTCTCTCTCTGTCTCTCTCTCTCTGTGGCTGGTTCATCTGCGGCGGTGTTGATCTGTCTCGCCGGCGCAGTAGCCGATGAACGCTGCGAATGACTGAATGAATGAGACAATGAGTGAATTAAAGAGGAGTGAGCTATGCACGAGTATATAGCTTCTGCGACAGGACAGACAGCTTCTGCTTTCACAAATAGAGAGAGAACAAAGTAGAATGATGACAGACAAAAGTGGTCATCATTTCTCAATAACAACCATCTTTACAAACTAATTAACAAACATCAACTTCCCGATTAACGATGAAACGAAGAAGCCCAATGGCCACAGACACAAGAAAGAGAGAGATAAAGAGATCTCTGTTTTTTCTTTTTTTTTTTCTTTTTTTTTTATATCGTATTATTCTTTTTTTGGGCTGTATATATACTTAATTCAATTAAATATATAAGTGTTCAAATGTCTAATTTCTAAATGCGAATTCCCAATGGCTTTGCAGATGTATCGGACTGTAAAGACCACTGACAAGCCTGCAGCTTCCTCAGGTAATTCGTATTGCTTAGCTTCAACTTTTTCTTTATTTTCTGCAGCCTTTTCTTTTAACTTACCCCCTGCGTTATGTTCTTTTCCCATAATATTTTACTGCACCGACTTCCAATATTTGGTTAATTCTCCCTTTGACATTTCTGTTCCTTTCTACTATTAATCCTACTCATGTCGCGAATGACATATGCATATACATAATATTGATGCATGCATGCATCCATACATGCACATAATCTATAATATACTTGCACACATTTTCTATATGCATGCATGACCTAATTAAACATTCACATGAAAGTATTGGTTCTCAATTTGAAGGTCAATCAGATGGATCTGGGGAAGACGAATTAATCTCCCCTATGGGAAGTGCTTGTGATCGTGGCCTACGTCCGTTCACCGATCAAAGAGGACAGGCTGATCAACGGTCCATACAACAAGATGTGGACTATCCTTCTTCCAGTCTGTGGAGTAACTCTTCGAGGTAGCTAGCTTCACCAATCTCTTTCTGATCTCTCTAATTCACGCAAATATATAATATTGCAACATAGAATTTTTTTGTTTTTCAAAGAAGGAAGTTTTCTAGAAGTATATTATGGTCATATGTTACGCCAAAAGCATAAACACTATAAAAAAATTGTTTATTTGTAGTGAGTTGTTTCTTATAAAAATAATTATTTCTTACTAAAATGAGCCTCTTTCGTTATAAATAGTTATTTTCGTTGTAAATAATCCAACACAAATATTGCTATTTTTGACGCTTCAAGAAGCTTAGGTGGGGATGGACTGACGCGAACTGCGTTCCTTATACTTTTGCATGGTATCTTAGCTTAGAAACGCAAGCCCACGTCCACCATTTTTGAAGAATAAAAGGGTTCTTGTGGCAGCTTTTGCTTTATTTCTGTCTGGTTTTTGCTCTCTATATGTTTCTCTCTCTCTCTCTCTCTCTCTCTCTCTCTCTCTCTCTCTCTCTCTCTCTCTCTCTCTCTCTCTCTCATATTGATCTTATCTCTTAAGTTTTATATTTTTTCTAAAATGATATTTGTAGCTTTGATCGATGGATATCGGAAACAAAAGACAGACATATATAATCAAACGATATTGAGGACAGCGCCTACGCTTTTGCTTTTTCTTTAGAACTGCGCATCTTGATATATTATATATATATATATATATATATATATATTTATATACACTCTTATATATTCTAATTGTTGTTATTGTTTAATAATGATGACTGTTCTTTATTAAAATCAATCTGGTTCTTATTCTGATCTCCACAAGGAGACTGCATGATATATGTGACGGCCAAAAAGACCATTCACATCATGACTCCCAAGTGCTCCCCTCTTTTCAAATTAAGAGATTATATGATCATGATCATGGTCGAGGTAACAGCTTCCATTTTGTTTGATATTACAATCTAAAAGTAGCTAGCACAAGTAGTACTAGGTAGTTAGAGTGGAACCTGTCGGCTAGCTGGAAATAGAATGGCCGTCAGAAGGGTGATTAGATCAAGTACTGTAGCTTGGTCTTTAGAAGATCAGTCTGTATAAGTTTATTTTTTTCATGCATGATATATATATTCTATAACAGCTATACTAATTAAGTAATTAATTACTTCAAAATTGGATGATAGAGCTGGATGCTTATTCGCTGCATTTCATTTTGTCAATGATTCCCAATGCAAAGGCCGGGACAGGAAATGCTATATATATATATATGGTAGAGATTCGTATGTACGGCCTAATGACGACGTTGGATTCCCGTGTTATTTATATGCACATTAATTAGTACTTATTTAAGCCCTTTGGAAAGAACATCTTATTAATTGCTAATTACCAGCATCATGCTCTTGAGCTATTATATCCACCGTCATTTAATTACCTGTGATAAAAATAAAAATGAAATGAAATAAATTAAGAGAAAAAGAGTTGGGGATCAAGGCGATCAAGAGAGAAGCTGGCGGAGATAGAGACTTTGATGGCTATATCTTTACTATTCTTGAGTACTATATAAATACAAAGCATAGATATCTATTTATAGAGGTCTGAAAAATAATATATTTAAGGAATGGGGATCAATCAACTTTTTTCTATATTGAAACTCTTTTAATGCTGAGGCGCTCATGCATTTTGCATTACTTGTTTAGGTTTTTTACCAAGTAAATTACCTACCTAGCTTATGATCAATCATAATTTTCAACACTAAATTAATATTTTTTTTTTTTTTTGTTACATGAAACTTGATGAGATAAAAGATTTTTTACAGTTTAATTTATAATAATACCTCCAAATGTGGCAAGGGAAATAAGTTGAATATAGTACTGCACCAGATTGTTAACTAGCTAGTAATTTAGTACTTAATTAAGTATGCATGCATGTTGAGCTTCAGTCAAACCGGCCCAACGCAGCATTGATATATATATCCCACATATCTATACATATATATATATATATATATATATATATATTATAGATACTAGCCGGTGTAGTACCATTGGTGGAAATTAAGAGATCGATCGAGAACAACATAAACATCTCATAGTACTTAGTTGTACCAGGTGATCATGATCAGTTAGGGTTTTGTAAAAAAGAAATGGTTAATGTACATTCTTTAAAACAAAATCATAAGGAGCTTATATACATACATACATACATATATATATATATACAGCCAAACTCGATCAGATGAGATTTTGCTTTGTAGAAAGTAATACCATTAGTTAATTATATGAACGTACAGATATATATATATATATATGTCACTTGTGAGAATGACCATATATAGTACCGCGTAGATATATAGTATAGTTCAAATACTTCAAAACATTTTTCTTAATTATATTTTTATTAAGCAGTGCCTGGAAATTTGATTTGTGATAAATGGATCGATGAACCGATGGTCTCTCTCTCTCTCTCTCTACCAGCTTGGATTTTCATTAGGTGATCTCATTCTGGATTATTGAATATATATTGTGAGTGTCAAACATGGGTTTTAAGTCTTACATTAAAGGGGGGATTATTATACCCTAGAATATAATGACGTTCCAATGGCTGCAGCTAATTAACTAGCTATCTTATAAGTTTACAATATTAGTTGTATGTTAGAGAAACTTATAAATTTTACAAGTGAATGAATTAGTGATGCCAACAAGTTTAATTTATTTGTATTGATTAATTCTTTTTTGTTCATGAGGATCGAATTATATTTGGGAATAATTGCTAGCTCATGATCTGATCATGATCTTTAGATCTTCCCATGCAATATATATACACCATATGTGTATGATAAAATAATATACTACCAAAATAGTATAAATTCTGGCTGAGTACTCGAAGTTTCAAAATTTTGCTAGTAGGGAGGAATGGTCACAAGCTAACAGCAATGACATCGAGCGGCTCAAAGCTGCATCCTTCGAGTCACAACAAATTAGACCAAGATCACACCATTTGCAGGTACGTATGGATTATTTAAGCATGGAATCCTATCATAAAAGAGAAATGTTTTAATCACAATGAAATCCCACAAAAGTAAACATACATACCGACGTAACTTGATATATATCGTACGTTAGATTGTGACAATTTGCTACTGATACACAAGATCATTCTGATCCCACTTTGAGATTGCTAGGTCAAGCACACGACATGCATGGTCTTAAGTTCAAGAGCGGGTTGTCTCATTGTTAATATTTCTAAAATTATTTTTATTGTAAAGTAGATCTAACGTATTATATAAAGTCATATCAGTTTGCAG
Organism: Juglans microcarpa x Juglans regia; assembly: GCF_004785595.1. NCBI lineage: Eukaryota > Viridiplantae > Streptophyta > Magnoliopsida > Fagales > Juglandaceae > Juglans > Juglans microcarpa x Juglans regia. Next base: position 3,896,337 of record NC_054597.1, read on the forward strand.
GTTTACTTTTGTGGGATCTCTTTGTGGCTGTAGCACTTCTCATCATAAAATATGACTCAATTTAACTTGCTTCTCAAAATTATTCATAAATTAAGCACCATATATATATATATATATATATATATATATATATATATCCTATGGTGACATATTTGTGTTATAACGTCTAGATCATGTACGGTTCTAGCAAAATCCTGATCAGCATATTCCATTGCATACATTCATTTGCGAATACTTTCTTGTAACCAAATTTCAATTTACAAAAACATTACAGGAATGTGCAGGTTCAACTCAAACGAAGAGCTACTTAGGGAACCCAAGCTTGGAGTTCACATTAGGCAGACCCGATTGGCACGGCAAACCGCACGACTGATATTTCCCCTTCTCCGGCCTATATATTTGCCTTTGTTTTGATTTGCAGTCCTAATCTTCTTGATTGAAAATTTATATTTATATATATATATAGATCAAGGGTGTTTGTGAGGAAGAGGAAATTGCAGCTCGAGTTGATTATGCAAGTTGAATCTTTTGATTGAACGTGCAACATTTTTGGGGCTTGTTTGTTATGTGTGGCTAAAGTTCCAGGTGATTGCAAAAAAAAAAAAAAAAGGATGGAGAAGTGATGAGGAAAAGAGAATATGGCATGAGAATAGGTTTGATTCTTACAACTTTTAAAGACTATATATTCCTGTCAAGCTGGATTTATATACAAGGAAGAAAAAAACCAGCTAGTGTATGACATACAGCAATATCATTCTAAGCATGACCTGGTCCTTTATGCTAAACATCAATTCATGACATGTTTGAGTACTGCAAGTCACTGCAAGCGGGTCACCTTCCTATATCGCTCTTAAAGTACTTGGCTGAGCATTCCGGCCCTTCAATATCTACTGGACAAATTAAGCTGCATTGGTCTACTGCTTGTAATGCTGATTTCTGTGTACTGTCAACTTACTTGTTATTATCACTTGTAAATAGTGAAACTGGACTTTGGATCTTTTTCTTTTTTCTTTTTTCTTTTACCAGTGATCAAAGGTGCATTAATATATATAGCCAACTGGTAAGCAGGGTATTTTTTTTGTTGCTATTAATTCCTTAGGCAATCGGATGATCAGTATATACATTTATTCTTTGGATTTGCATTAATTAATATGAGAGATCTACAGCCATGGACAAAGATCGGGGCAGGGGAATTACCAAGGGCAGCTTAATACTCATTGAGGCCTAAGGCGAAATTTAAATGAGTCATTCATAATTATAATATAATAAAATTTAAATTATTATATAGAATATTTTCAAAATTTTCAATCAAATAAGATTTTATTTAAAATATATAAATAATTTTTTAAAATTTATAATTTAATACAACAACTTAAAATGAGGCATCATGCAAATTTTATGCCTCAATTTAGCAAGATCTAGAAAAGTTATTTAAAAATATAAATAATTCATTTTATTAAATATTAAATTTAGTATCATGGGGCCTTGCACATATTGAAAAATATAAAAAATATTTAAAATTTTATTTAATGAAATGCTTTTTATTTTATTTTTTGGGAGTGTGTTTAATTTGAACGAGTTAGAGAAAACTAATCTAGGTCAACCGACAGCCCACTTCACTTCTATTTGTGACCCGTTAGTCTATACTTGCAGGGAGTTGGGTCGCTGAGTGAAATGTCCTTTTTTACACATGATATATGCATTCCAAACTGATGAGGAGCCCTAATAACTTTCATTTTTCATTTCTGTTTCATCCTATTGCTTTGAGATGAGCATAATGTACAGGCCAAGTTGTATGCATATCTCTCATTTGAAAAAAAAAAAAATGTATACATTCAGCACAGAGATGTCTTCCGGCTGCACGATCATCCAAATTGCAGTATTTGTTACAAAATCAGCAACCAAAACAGAGAAATTCATTGATTCTTGAACCCAACTTGGACTAGACCCGATCCTCCATCATAAAACGAATAATCCTAACAAAAAACTATCATTTTCTGGCGGATAACACATTAGCCTTTTTGTGGTATCTGACTGGACTAGACAAACAGCCTAACAGATTTGTGAGTTACAACACATTCAAATCCTAATGAGTGAGCAGGGCAGTCCTCGATCCTTAGGGACAAAATGAGAGCAAAAAAGTTCACACAGACACACACAGATTAAATACAAGAAACCACTTTTTGTCTTCATATGGATAGGAATGCTGCAAACTCCAAAGAATAATACAGTACAAATGGAAGTAAATGTGAAGTGTTCCATTTTCACTAGCGGTATTGACTAGTAATTATTTTATTCACATTCCAAATTATTCACATTCCAAACAGGAGAGATCACAAGCAACGATATTTAGCAACTACATTATCGCAGTAGCCATGTCTCAAGAAGATGGTGCAAGTACAGTGATGGACGAGACGTGCAAGATCATATATATAAATGGACTTCTATTTGCGGTAACTTTCAATCTGATATCTTGTGTGGTTCTTGACGCCGGTGAGCATGCCTAGCATAAGAGTAAGCGGAGAGTGTGGAACCAGTCATGGTCAGTGAGTGCTTAGCAAGGTTCACGCTTTTCTTTGTTGCTAACCACAAAGTCCAGAAGAATCCAATCCAACCTGATTTATATAAAAGTTTTGGATTCCAGAGGGGTTAACAGAAATGGAGCAGCATCAGAAGCAAATCCAGCTTGAAATATTAATCACAAGCCTCAAATAACAATGAAAATTAGTACAAAAACCATGTTCGGATAGGAAAAGGCAGCACATTCCACGTGTGTAGGGCATGGGCTTCGCTAGAAGGTCCAGGCAATGGAACATTTGCAGGTTTCTTGCTTGCACATTTGCACTCAGAAACAACAAAAAAATTATAGTTTCATTTTTATTCTCATAATATACGCCAATATGAACTAGTGCAATATCAGTTTATTGGTGAGGTCCACCCACTTTTTCTTATTTCAATCATCTTTGTAAACTTAAATTTTCCATTTACAGATATGGCATGCGAAGTTCAAGAGTCAATATTTGTCTAAGAAAGTAAAACCACAATTAAACTCTAAAGAGCAAAAAAGAGAAACGTGAGGTTTGTAGAACTGATAAACCATTAACCAAGTAGCACTTGATAATAAGAAAATAAAAACAAGGATATTTTGGGCAAAAATAAAAACAAAAGAAAGGTCATCTGTACCTGTAACTATGAGAGCAGCTATGATTGCTGAGATTGTAGCACCGGAAATAACAAAGACAGCTACTGATAATGCTCCAATATATATAAAAGCTACACAGGTGAAGAAAAAAGCCAAGAAGCCACCTGCTGCTGCCAAAGACACCAAAAGAGATATAACAATGGCATTGACGGTTGCAGCCAGAAAGAAAAGCATAAAGACAAGCAATCCTGTGAAAGCAAGAAGCACGATTGTCCCAACCTGCAGCGAATTTAGAAAGTACAGAAAAATTAAGAAGAGATCTTAAAACATTAAATATTATTTAGACAGGACATTCAAGCCAAGCAATGAAAATTGATTCATATGATCCTTTATTTATAATCAAAACTTTATGCAAAAAAGTAAAGAATATCTACTTTTATGATTCCATAACACCATTGCAACTATTCTTGTAACGATCATAAGAAAGAAATTAAGAATAAATCACACAAGAGTGATGCATGAGCAACTGCCAAATCTACATGAGGAGCGAAAAAGGGATGGTACTGTCAATTCAGACATCGTTACTTTTAGAATAAAAGAACAAAGTGGAGAAAGGATGAAACCGTTGAAGGATGTAACCTTTTAATCAAACGTTTTATTTTGCAAGATCTTCAAACACCAAGTCACGATGCAATCCCAATTTCAAAATCACATTCAAACAAAGAATTGAAGAAGATCTCCATGACAAGCAAATAATACACGTTTTGGATAAAGAAAAGAGTAACAGATTGAACTTGGTTTCTTTCTTCTTCTTTTTTCCCCTATTGCTTAGGGCCGTCAAGAGCATTGTGAGATCACCATTTATACATAAATTGGGCATCTAAGATATTGCGAAACACATTAAGGACGAATTTTTATTTATTTCCTTCTGTCGTTTGGTACCAAAAGAATAGAATATATCACGCTCACAGAAGGGGGGAAAAAAAGGAAAGAAAGGTTAGAATATGTATTGGGCATCTTACCTATAAAAAAAATATATACGCATTGGGCATTCTCATTCTCATGATCAATAAAACTCGTGTACCGAAAAACAAAGTACTGGGCATCTAAGGAACAGTTGTTGCAGTGACTTTGAGCAAGACGAGTGCAGGCAGATCAATTAATAAAAGGAACTCATCAATAATGAAATAGCTTTATTAAGCTCCCATCGCCAAAATAGGACCAAAAACTCAAAAAGTGCATGTAATCAAACACAACATCCTTCTGATCAAACCAAGTTAAGTAAAAATTTCAAACACGTAATTTAGGTTAATTTCTGTTAAAATTCAAAATCTAACCCCATATCCTATAAAAATGAATTTTTCTTAAAAGCTTAAAATTCTGGCCCTTAAAGTTTTCTAAAACCTAAAAAATATATATTTAAAAATAAATATTATCTTTCTCTATTCTTCTTCGAATGCCCTCCAATATTCCGTGTTGTTTTCTATTTTTTCTTTCCTTCGCGTGACTTTTTTCTATTTTTCATTGAAAATATTAATTTTTTTGTTAAAATGAGAAAACTCTTATCAGCAATTCATGATTTTTATTAACTATGGACGTCTTTCATGTATTTATAAATCGACAACTAATAATTTGGTATCTTATAATACTTTCTTCTAATATACAAAAAATATATATATATACAAACAAAAAGAAATCTTTAACTATCATTATATTACTTCCGCTCCCCCAAATATGTGTTCTGGATCCATCACTGATCACACCATAAATTACACCTTAATAAAATCTTAACCCACTCTGTAACCAATCTAAAAAAGTGATGAGATACACTAAACAGAATCTTTATACTTGAAATGAAAAGGAACAAATCTGAGTTGGGAAAGGGATGAATAAGAAGGAAAACAATGGAACAAGTAGGGGATCTAAAGGGGAAAAAAGAAAGCGCTCAGAAAGCTTAGAACTTTCATATATGATCAATTAGAAAAAAACAATAAATTTGGCCGAACTCTCCTCCAATTTTCCTAGGTTCTTATACTTTAATACTATAAACCAAAAATATTTTTGACGCAATAATTAAATCACTGAAACTGGCATTTATCCAATAAACAAACACGAAATCGAAGCACGAGCAAGATAGACACACTCACAGAAATGACGAGGAGGGCACGGAGAAGACTGCCCCTCCGAGTCCAGAGAAGAACATTCCGCCCAGTGTTTCCAGAAGCTTCGCGAAGGAAAGGTGCGTTATCGGCCACAGAGGCTCTGATCCGGTGCAGCAGCGGAGCACGCTCGCGCTGGTTGTCAGGGAAGAAGACCGCGGACACCATGCGATGGAAAACGCCGTACAAGGTCTCCTCCTCAGTTCGGTGGGGGTGACTCCCTTCGCCGTTGGGCTTCTCCGTCACGTATGGTTCGGCCATTTTGCAAGGCGCGTTCAGGGAGACAGAGTGACCGAACTGACTGGAGTGTGAGTCGTGACGTCGAACAACCTGAGGCTGAGTGTGGAAGGGACAGAGGGAGTGAAAATGTATATATATTTATACATGAGTAATGTTAGAGAGAGCACGCTTTACACTCTGCATAACTATTTCTAATTGATTGTTTTCAATAGAGATGTGTGATTTACAATATTTTCAATAATAATTTTAATCTATATTTATTTTATATATATATATATATATTATCGATTATTTATTATGACAGCTCTTCAATCCTGCCAGATTATGATACGTGCACGTGGAGATCAAAGAAAGAGCGCAAGCAAAGGGCTGCTTGCCAAATGTGCACGCAACCAAATAGCAAAGAAAGAGCGTGTCTAATTCTCGTACATTTAAAAAAAAATTGATATCTATAATTATACCTGTTGTGCCGACCTATTAATTATTAAAAAAAATTTTATTCATCATTTTTATATATTATATATTATATATTATTATTATTATTATTTTTTCTTATTAAATATATGATATATAGATGATAAATAAAAGAATTCAATTAATTTAAAAAGAATAAAACTAATAACTTTTTAAAAAAAATAAAATAAAAAAATATAATGTATAGAGATGATGAGTAGTAAATTCTTATTAAAATGATGAATTTTAAATTTGAATTAAAAAAAAAACTGATAATATGCACAAAACCAAATACTAAAAAACAGCTTGTCTAAATTCCGTACACCTATTTTTTAAAAAATATTATCTATATTTATAATTTTACACACATAATCATATGTGCTGCAATACGTATAATCCTCTGTGTAAAACTTTACCTAATTGTAAATGTTAGGTTTTTTATATATATTATAAAAAAAATAAAAATTATAATTTTTACAATTTTTTTCACTAGTCAAGAAAAACATGATTAAAAATTGATAATTTTTTCTTTATCCAGACTTAATCGGATAAGATATCTGTTAATGCCTAAATTCGCATAACAAATTAGAATGGAAGAAAGAATTATTTTCAGCCCACGATGGTGATTTGGGCTTCAATACGGTGTTCTTCGCGTTCATCCATAAAATAAATAGTAAATAAGTAAATATAAATAAATAAATAGAGATACGAAAATTTACGTGATTCGACATAAAAACCTACGTCCAATGGTTGTTTAGGGGCAAAATCTAGTATAATTGATGATTTTACAATCTCTCATTTCCTCACATATCGTTCAGTACAATGGATGAATTTAATCTAAACGTAGAGAAATCATTCGAAGCCTGTGGAGAGTCCTCCTTCATTTGTAGAGATCTCCTCATTTTATAGAGATATGTTTTCTTCCATGGAATGATAAAGTCCAACTTGCCTTGTGAAGCTTTTTCCTTTTAAAAGTCTAAGCCAACTTCCTTGCCTTATCTCTTTCATGTCTTATCTCTTGATTTTATCTCTTCCCTTATTATTAGTGATAGGTTTTCAAAAAACTGGACCCAGTGTCAATTTAGTCCCTAACAGATGCTTGTCATTCTTAAGGTCAACTTGTTTATCAAGAAGGCCTTGAGAATCTTCAAGTCAATGGTGATGGGGGTAACTTGTAAGAAATTGTAGAAAAATCAATTATGGGAACTGGTCCATAGTGTATCATTGTTATGCAATGCAATGGTGATCTCCATGAGCGATCCTCAATAAAAATTTGTGAAATTTGTAGTAAGGGCCTTCGAGGATGGGTTTCTATGAAGTTTGTTTGTAGTGATAATTAAGTGTACTGATGATTGTATGTGACAGTTAGTGAAGTACACATATTTTCATGCTCAATGATCATTTTTGGTTTTCAGTTGCATCAGTGGATTTTGCCTCGTGCTGCGATTTTCTGTTGGTGTTTAATGTTTTCATTTTGATGTAGATGTAAGAGTTTGTTTGTAATAACCCACGCTTAAGTGGTCAGGGAGCCCGTCGACCCACTGGATCCATATTAGGCAGTTGTTGAGCCAAAGACTCATTTCTGAAGGACACCCGCGTGAGGCAGTTGTAGAGTTCAAACGCTCATTTCAGAAGGTAACTCGCTAGCGGCGGTTGTGGCGAGTGGAGACACTCGACTTGTGTTTGGCTGAAGGGTGCCTCGACCATATAACATTAGTGATAAGAGTGTAGAGGGAGGATGCCTCGACCGCGTAACCTTGGTGATGAGAGTGTAGCAAGAGGATGCCTCGACCGGGTAACTCTAATGATGGGTGTAGCGGGAGGATGCCTCAATCATGTAACCTAGGCGATAGGGGTGTAGCAGGAGGATACATCAATCGTGTAACTCTAGCTATAGGTGTAGTAGAATGATGCCTCAACCGCGTAATCTCGGCGATAGGAGTGTAGTAGGAGGATGCCTCGATCGTGTAACTCTAGCGATGGGTGTAGCGGGAGAATGCCTCGACCGCGTAACCTCAGCGACAGCAGTGTAGCGAAATGATGCATCAACCGATTAACTCTGGGATGAGAGTGTAGCGGGAGGATGTTTTGACAGCGTAATTGCAATGGTTGTAGTAGGAGGATGTCTCGACCGCGTAACCTCAGCTATAGGAGTGTAGCGGGAGGATGCCTCGACAACATTGGTGTTAAAGTTGAGCTCAACTGCTTCGTTTTAGTGGGAGACAAAATGCGATTACACTCTGTGGCAGGAGCTAGAGCTCGCCTTGTACCAAAATAAAAACCAAATAGGTTAGATTAAATAATCCAAATTACAATTTTTGAAATTTGTAAACCTGAGTCATCTCGCTTGAGTGTGGTGAAGGCTAGTGACACATGGGCAATGCTCGTTAGCAACCATACTTTGGCAACAATGAGGACACAGGATGCCCATGTTACTGAACAATCTATTCTAATGATAACGAATTAATATGCTCGAGCGGTGCTTGAGATAGGTTTCGCAATCGGTGTTCCACACAACACAAATGATTTTTAATGAAGTATATTCCCAAAGCTTGTAGCCATTGGGATTCTTGTGGCGCCTCAAGGAATTTTGTTGAGATAATCTTTGAAAACAGAATTTGTTAGTAAAAATAAAATAGTAAGTTTAAAAGAGACAAACTAGAATAATTTGGTTGCTACGTTCAACTATTTCTCTATTGAGGTTTGCTGTCGAGTGATTGATTTTTTTTTTAACCATGCATAATCGGTTGCTCACCATGTTGGTTGCTCTCCATCTTTGCTCGCCACAATCAAGTGCCTGTCATGGAATGTTTGTCCCTCTGTTTGTTGCTCACCATGCTCCATCAGATAATAAATCTCACATATGAACTCTTTCTCGAAAGAGTTGTTTGCTCGCTACCTTTGCTCACCATGGATCTAGTGGTCTGTCCATGTGTTTTTGCTCTCTTCCACCTGGTTGATCGCCATTGTGGGTTGTCTGGATTGTCTCCGTGGGCGACGAGGCATCCAAGATGTACAAGGTTGGTGATGGTGGCGATGAAGCATCCAGGATGTGCAAAGTTTATGTGGTGTTGGTGAACAACTCTCCAGCGAGTAAAGCGTCTGTGTTTCTAGTTGGGAACCACCATGTCGATGACAGAAGAAGCCGGTGAGTAAGGTGATTACTACCGTAACTCTGCAACTCACGGTCATCACGGGAGCTCATACAGAACTGTGCTTCGCGACAAGGAACACTGTGATGCTGGGCGACGAGGGAACGATAATGAACATTGTTACGGCTACAGAAAATGTCGGAGGTGCATGGCGTGGCCGTGGGTGGCTCCACGAGCTCATGGTTGGGCTAGGTTGGGCTAGCAAGCACGTTTGGTGTTGGCGTCAGACATCTCCTACAATGATCATCGGTGATGGTTGCGAAAGCTGATAGCGAGCCAAGCATCTGTTATTGTGGACAACCGCACCGGTTACAAATAATGTTGGCGGGTCTAGTTATGGCCTTTGGTGGCCTCACCAAGCCTTCAGTAGCTAATCGGTCAATCTCCCGCCAACTTCTAGGCTCCCGACGGCGATGAACTGTCTGTTGGCTCGGTCTGGATCTCTGTAAAGGTGGCCAGACCTGGCCCCCATGCACAGCGGGAGCGGGCTGCAGGCCTTGCATATAAAACAATGGGGTGCATCCCTTACATTGGATGTGCTTGGCATACACAATGCATGTAGTCACATGCACAATGCGTGCCACGCAGTCTACCAATTTTTTTTTTAATTTTTTTTACACATTGTTAATGAAATAAAAAAGGAAAATAAAAAATTTAAATTGAAATATCTTATCTGATAATCTGGAGACAATCCCAAGGGCTGAGGAATCATCCTTCTTCCATTTTTGGTGCAGATAATATGTCGATTCCACAGACAGTGCCAGCTGTTAATGCCTAAATTCGCATAATAGATCGGAACGGAGGAAATAATTATGTCCGGCCCACGATGGTGATTTGGGCTTCAATACAGTACTTTTTATGTTCATCTATAAAATAAATAATAAATAAGTAAATAAAAATAAATAAAGAGAGATACATAAATTTATGTGATTTGACATAAAAATTTCCATTCAATGATTATTTAGGAGTAAAATTTATTATAATTAATAATTTTATAATCTCTCGTTACTTCGTAATATCCAGGAAAATCTACAATCAATTCCTGAAGAAGAGCACCGGCTATTTTCAAGGGTTTTTATCTTTATTTTTAATTTCGGTGGATATTGGAGTCTTGGAGATCCTTCTTCGTGGCGTTAACATTACAATGGGCCCCAAGGTTGGAAATTGATAGCAGGCTCGGTTTAAAGAAGAGCGGTACCAGTAAATAAATTGGGTCAGCGGTATTTGCCGAAAGGATGAATTCTGTTCGATTGAGACGATTCGTCGCTTCTTGGGCCTAAGAGTGATGCACTTTGAAACAGAAGTGTTACATATAAATAATAATAATAAAAATATATAAAAATAAATTTATAAACAGACGTAATTTTATATAATCTATTAGATTTATTTTATAATAAAAAAATCTAATATATTATATCAAATCATATTAATTTATAGATTTATTTTAATGCAATCTTTTCGTGGTTAAAATATTTTTAAATAAAATATTTTTTACTTAAAATATATCTGCTCTACGAGCGACTTATCTAGAAAATTAAGCACAATGTATGAAGTCATTAACTATATTTGAATAGAATAATTCTTCTTATCAGATACTATTCACTATTTCACATTTCATATCCTATGAAAAACATCCCATACTTTATGAAAAATAAAAATAAAAACTGTCAGATATGAGATGAATAGTAGTTGATGAATAATACTCCCTATAAGTTTTGGACGTGAGTAATTTGAAGTAATTTGAGAAAATAAAATATTTAATATTACAAAAAGTAAGTTTATAAGTTAATTCATGTTATTTGTCACATTATTATAAGATTTATTTTGTTATAAAATAAATATTACGTTTTACCTTAATCACATGAGCTTCTAAATTTGTTTTATAAAATTTTTTTATAAAATTAATATTTTAAAAAAACGAGTCTTATTAAATAGAAATGATATTTGCAGTCATAGAAGGTTTAAATATTACGCATTTATTTTGAAAAAAGTGAAATAAATATTAAATATATATTAAATTAATTTTGTAATAATAAATCTCACTATATTTCTAAATGAATGACATAATTTATGACTATATCTAAAATTATACTTATTAAAAATAGTTATTATTATTATTATTATTATCATCATCATCATCATCATCATTGTGAACATATTTTTTCAAGGCTACATCTAGCTACTTTTTTATCTTTACTATTTATCATTCACATACATCAAATTTTTATTTATTTATTTATTTAAATTTAAATTTAAATTTATTCTTTTTAAATTAATTGAAATCTTTTACTTATCATCAATATATCACTCAAAAAAGTGTAATTTGTAAAAACGATGAATTTCTTTTTTTTAATTTATAATAAAATTAGTTTGATAATTTAACGTATTTTAGGTGAAAATCTCCACAGATCAATAAACTATCGTCCTCTTTTTCTTTCCGTCCTATTTTCTCTCTCTCATTCCTCCCTCTCTGTACTCGACGCCTTCACACGCTCACACCATAGGCTTGACTCGGCCGCCACCACCGGCCACCCGAATCCCATCCTGCGAGCTCACCGGAGGATCTAGGAGCTTCCCTCTCAAGGCAGGGCACCCTTACAAACTTAAGGTAATTTCTGACTTTTCGCAATTGCTTGGTTCATGTTCATACACGATGGCAAATGATTCATCTAACAGAATGGGCACTGCCCATTTGAAGGGCTGTAAGGGCCGGAATTGGGAAGGGGGAAATTCGTGGCCGAAATCCACAATTTCAGATAATGGTGATTGGTGGTTTCGGTTCTTATGACGTGATTGTTAGGAGTTTATTGCTCAAAGTTTGGGAGTATGGGAAGTCGTTCATGCCGTTTATGGAGGTTCTACATATGCCCGGATGGCTTTCGAGTGGATGAGGCTGAAACCCAATGGAAATGGTTTGTAGTTTATGACTTTGTTGATGTTTATGCTCGGGATGTACTTGATGATTTCTTCTAATAATTTTGGAGGTGAATTTATAACTTTGTACTTGGTCGCTATGAGTGGTTGTGGCATGAATTTATGTTGGAGTTTTGAGCTTACGGGTTTGTGAACTAGGGTGGCCGAATTTTCATAGTGGCTTTGAAGGCCGAGTCACACAAACCGTCTCAATTCTTGCAGGAAATTTCCTGTGGATAAGTTGAGGTGTTGCCAGGCCTTAAGAATTGTTTTTTTAATGGTGACAGGAGTTTCATTGGCAGTTCGCGTGCTTTAGGACGGTAGAAATTAACTGAGACCACTGGAAGGGGGAAATTGTAACTTCTTTGAATTATGTGATTTTTTTTAATCTCTTGGATTATGGGATTTTATTTGCAACAATTAGGTATTAGAAACAATATTTTTAATTGGAAACAGTTCTTAAAATCTGGAGATTCTTTTATTCCCAGCCCACTCCACATAGGCATTAGAAACATAGGATTTTATTTGTAACTTCATTAGCATGTTGGAAAGGCAGTTTTGTTTGCTCTGAAAGGGCTACTTTACGGAAGCTGATCCCACCTTCTGTGGTGCATTTGAAGGAAAATAAATGACTGGACTTTCAAGGATTGTGAGATGAGGATGACAGAAGTCGAGGATTTTTCTTTAGAACTCTTATTCTTTTGGATTGCTGCCGAATATATATATATATATATATATATATATATATATATATATATTTTTTTAATTTCTAGCTACAAAGATGTGCTACATGTTGCTAGAGTTTGATTTATCATTTACCTATAGCATTTTTGTTTTTCTTTTCAGATATCCGTGGTGTCCTCTGAATATGTCATTTTCAAGGCTTTGTAGAACAACCAATCTCTTCTCTTACTATAAGAATTTACAATGTACTTATCCTAGGGCCAGGTAATTCTTTTACTAAAACTAATATTATGACTGAAATCTTTCTTTGGTTCCCTTTGCTTTAGTAGAGAAGTGGGAAGTTATCATGAAAAAAAAAATCCTGGGAGGTAGGCCTAAAATAACGTGTAGAAGCAGTGAAGAATGACATGCCAAAAAGTAGGGAGGTTAAAGAGTACATTTTAGAGAGGATTAAGGGTTTGTTAAGTTTAGTTGATCTGTGTTTAATTTTTTCGTAATATGCTAAACTCACTGTAGAAGTCATGCATATTCAGGAAGCATTTTAAGACATGTTACTTGTTTCTCCAGCTTCAGAGGGAGATTGAGATACAATAATTTCAGTAGAAAAATTCCCAGAGACTAGTCTTTTTTATGAAGCACCAGAGTATGATAATGTTTTTATTTTCCTTCTCTCACCAAATCAAAGCATATTTGTTTGGATTTTGTTATATGTAGATGAATATGTTCTTGATTCAGGTGCATGCCTAACATTATAGGCTGGTCGAGTTATAATTTCATCGGAGCTAATACTGCATATCAGAGGGGTTTCAGTTATGATATCCGGGGTTTGAGTTTAAGATGTGAGTTTAGTACAGGGTCATTCAATAAGTATAGCCGGTTTTCACCTTTTGCTTCTGGGTATATTGGGAGGTCATTTTCTTTGACCAATATTCAGCGCCACTATGCCTCTCAAGCTTCCAGAAAACAGAAATCACAGAAGATGCTTTTATACCTTACCGTTTTGGTATTTGCTATGGTGGGTAGTAGTTATGCTGCTGTTCCTCTATATAGAAGGTTCTGCCAAGCTACTGGGTATGGAGGCACCATCCAGCGCCGTGAGGTGTGATTGAGTTTATTTCTGCGTTTTCATTTTATTTGCGGTAGCCTTGCCTGTTTTATAATCTTTCCCCCTTCATACTTCCTCTTCTTTTCTTTGTTACAACAAGATCTTGCAATCTGTAGAGTGTTGAAGAGAAGATAGCCCGGCATGCTAAAGATGGAACCATTACTGCAAGGTGTGATTTCTATTTCATAGATGGGGCTTATTGTTTTCTCATAATTCCAATATGAATGACTATAGCTTACTCAATTCTTGGATTATTAGGAGCTGAATGTGGTTTCATTACCAGTTCTTTTATCGTTTTCATTTTTTTGTTTTATAAGTCCTCCTTACTTTTCATCATCCTGTTTTCAGGATACGTATTTATTCCTTATTTCTATGCCGTGTGTTGAGATGGTAGTTTTCAAGACAGTGATGATGTTAAAATGGGGGGTTGGGTGTGTGTAACTTGAGAACTTTTAATAAAGCGTTATTAGGAAAATGACTTTGGAGATATCATTTGGAGGGGGGATCTTTGTGGAAGGATATTATTGACGCTAGATATGGTGGCGCTTGGGGTGGTTGATGCTCTAAGGAAGTGAGAGGGGGGTACGGAGTGAGTTTATGGAAGTATATAAGGAAAGGATGGCCATGTTTTGCAAATCAAAGTCGCTTTGTAGTTGGTGAGGGCATTCGAATAAGATTATGGAGGGACGTGTGGTGTGGAGAACACGCATTGGAAAGGGCTTTTCCGGCCTTATACCGTATTGCAATGAATAGAGAGGCTTTAGTGACGGACGTGCGTTTATTTTCTCATGGTGTGCATCAATGGAATATTCTTTTTAATAGGGATTTATATGATTGGGAATTATCTATTGTTTCAAAAAATTTCAGCTTACTATATTCCACGGAGATTCCTATGGCACAGCGATATAATTTAAAGTGGAGGTCTAATAACCACAAGATATGTACAGTTAAGGTGTATTATAGCATCCTAACAACACAACTTGATATTACGCCGTTCCCTTGGAAGAATATTTGGAGGTCTCATATGCCTTCTAAAGTAGCTTTTTTTTGGAGTGTTGCTCTTGGGAAGATATTGACCATGGACAACTTGAGGAAGAGAGGATGTGTAGTGTTGGATTTGTGCTACATGTGCAAGAAGAATGGAGAATCTGTGGACCATCACTTATTACACTGTGAGGTAACAAGGGTGTTGTGGGATGAGATCTTTCTAAGGGTTGATGTTGCTTGGGGTAGGCCTATGAGGGTGGTGGATTTGTTGGGTTGTTGGTCAAAGATGCAAGGTTGCCATCAAGTGGCAGCAGTGTGGAATATGATTCCATTGTGTATTATGTGGTGTATTTGGACGGACAGGATTGCGTGTTGCTTTGAAGATAAGTAACGCACAATGACCAAGCTGAAGAATTTTTTTCTCCACACTCTAATGTGTTGGTTTACCCCTATTGTATTATAGGGGGATAATGTCTAGGATTTCTTGTCTTTAATTTATCGTTCTTAGAATGTAATTAGGAGTTCTTTTGTATACTTCCTGTGTGCAAAGGCTATGCCTATTTCATTCATATATATAATATCTATCTTTTACTGATAAAAAAAAAAAAAAAAATGGAAGAGAAGGGAAACTAACATAGAAAATGGTTTTAATTCAAATGATCTAATTGGAGAATACACAAACTTTTTGAAAGTATTCCCCTCCCCTTGCTTGTCTTGTGCCCCTACTAAGTTACAAGTTTGCACCCCCTATCCTTCACGTGTGAGACTTCTTTGAACTCAATCAACTCTGCATTAAAAATATTACAGTTTCACTATCAATTAAGATTCTCCTCCCTCCTATAATACAAAGTCAATATTTCGGAAGTAATGTCATGTGCCTGGATATTGACTTCTTATTGTTCTGCTTTCAGGGAGATTGTGGTGCAATTCAATGCTGATGTGGCTGATGGAATCCCATGGAAGTTTATTCCCACACAAAGAGAGGTTCTTTCTTCTAGTGCACGTGTGTGTTGTGTTAATATATGTGCTTAAACAAATTATTTGATTGACTTATTATTTTACTTAAGAGAATCAATGCAAAGAACATATCATTATAAAGGCTCTTAAAACTAGAGTGTGCGTGCATTGCTTTTTTAATTGTGAAATGCTCTTTGTGCAGTTTCTGTCTCTGAGCTGTTATGATCTTGGCATATTTTTTCAGGTAAGAGTCAAGCCTGGAGAAAGTGCCCTTGCATTTTACACTGCTGAAAATCGAAGTTCAACTCCAATAACTGGTGTTTCTACTTATAACGTCACCCCCATGAAGGTACTGCTAACATCAAGCATGCAGTATTTTCAATGAATCTGACCTGAATGGTGTTTCACTACAATATCTGTTGAATTTCTAGGATATGATCATTGGGTTCTTTAGTAAATGTTGACTTCTCTTTGTATAATCTAGTTGTTGAATTCTCTTGGTGGATGCTCGTTAAAAAAATTGAAGATTTTGAGAAGTTAGTCTGATATATTGAGTTTTATGTTTGTTACTTACTCTTAGGGGTGTGTGTTGGTGTGTGCTCACCTGTCTTCCCTTTTTTCTGTGATCTGGAATTCTCAAGGTAGTTAAACCTATAAGGTAGTGTCCAATGAAAAATGATAAAGAAGAAGTATAAAAGTGGGGCAGGTACTTTGATCAATGCTTCCAATTTTTCTTTTTTCAATCTCTAAGAAGATTACTCAGAATTTTTGGGTCGGTGGGTGGTCAATTTTGGTCAACCTTTTGGTGACTTTTGATTTACTCAAACTTCCATGGCTTTTGATTGACCTCTTGATGAACCAAATTCCTTCTGGAACCTAAAGAGAATTTTCAAGCATTCCCCTGTTTGCGACCAAATGGGATCGCTCCCCTATTACTGATTGGAGTACTCAAAGACCATTCAAAACACAAAGTGATTGAAATAACTCAAAAAAATTAGATGTCAAGTGATCATGATTCCCACAAATTCTCAACTTCTGGACATCCCTTTCACGGGGAGGTAGAAAAAGTCCAATTTTTAGGGCCTTGGAGCAGAGTTTACTTCAGAGCTAATGTTGAGATCCTCTTCTTGTCAGGCTGCAGTTTACTTCAACAAAATACAATGCTTTTGCTTTGAGGAGCAACGCCTTCTTCCGGGGGAGCAGATTGACATGCCTGTAAGCAGTTTTTTTTCATATTTATGAACTGATTTATCAGAAAAACTGTTTTTGACTGCTTTATGTTACTGAATATTTACCAAAATGCAGGTATTCTTCTATATTGATCCCGAGTTTGACACAGATCCTAGAATGGATGGTATCAATAACATAATTTTATCATATACATTTTTCAAGGTTTCTGAGGAATGAAAGGGAACCTTCTATTGCAGCTTTGCTATTTTCCTAAGATCACCAAAAGGGGTGGCCAGACTTCTGTATTAAAGGAAGATGGCAAACAAATATAATAAATATCAATTTTTGGATATTTGAGGTTTTATCTTATTTTCTTCATTTTGTAAATTCTTATCTGATTACACATGTTTCTTATTCCATCTTCATGAAAACTAAGGACAATCTTTTATTTTTTATCACCTAATCATGGTAGAATACTGCTTCAGTTGTTCTTTCTAAAATTCTTTTTTAAGTTCTTGAAAGCCTGCCGCGGACTTTACCCTCAAGTGGATTTCCTGAAACATTTGGGACTAGAATGATGCATGTCATGCAAAAGCAAAGATGAAAGGGTTGCCACCTAATTTGCAAGGGTAATGACCCCATTACAATTAAGGATTACGTTAGAATTAAGTAGATGGCCGCAATCTGGTTAGTTAGACAACGCTTTCCATGTCTGGGAGGAGTTGGGAAGTTGAAATCATATAGTGTGGCCAATTCTAAATGGCAAATGGCAAATGGCAAATTCTGATTTCTCAATTGACCTATTAAAAATAAGCGCATGGATTTGTAGAGCAAAATTTTAATTCCGGATTAAAATTTTTCTCATCAGCTTCTATTTACTGCACATACCCAATATCCTATGAAGAAATAAAGAAAAAATTGTCAGGTATAAGATGTGTTGGTGAATAGTGACTAATGCATAGCAGAACCTATTTATAAATTACTGGCTAATCATGATCTCCAACCAAATACCAAACTGCTCCCAGCAAGCATTGAGCAAAACATACTTTTTCCTTGTTGATTGTTGTAGTACTTGAACAATGACACTCGATCCGTCCATAATGGAATTAACAAATTAAGCTTCTATTACGATTTGGTTGAGCAGTATACCGAGAGTGGTGGTTTGTCCATCCTGTTCAGTTCAGTTACAGTAGTTGTCTATTCAGTTGTTTCAGTGCACTGTGCAGAGAGAGAGAGAGAGTTATGTTAAATTCTTTTTGAGGGCTAATCATCCTCTTCCACAAAACTTAAACCAGAAGCATTGAATTGTCATCAGTAGGTTAATTTTCGAATCATGACCTAACTTGTTATATGACATGCCGCTTACCTCATAAACAAGATCAAAGGCTTCCTACTTCTTAATTTGGGGTTTCCCCCAGAAGCAATCAACGCCTGTGTTTTCTCTCTTTGTTAGATAACGGCTTTAATAAGGAATACTTGAAAGTGGGTGGTTAACAACCTGTGCTCAGATGTGGCACCTTTTTTTCTTCTGGATGTTGGATTATCTGTAGGAAAGATAGTGACTGCATGCTGCAGTGTGCAACGTTTGTACTGAGTTGATCAGACAATCCATCCAAGTTGTTTTGTCATTATTAATGTTGTTAATTATACTACTGTCTTCCTTATTATTATTATTATTATTATTATTATTGCTATAATTGTCAAACCTTATTATTATTGTTTGTTTTTGTAAATGAGATGAGTTGAGATCAAAGTTAAAAGTTGAATAAAATATTATTAGAATATATATTTTTAATATTATTTTTGTTTTGATATTTGAAAAAGTTGAATTGTTTATTTTATTTGAATGGAAATTTGAAAAAATTTTAATAATTAGATTAGATGGGACGAGTTGCATGAAAAAAAATGTTAAACACAGTTGACTTGCTTCACTCGACTACTCGGAGAAAAAATTTCACCCTGAATAAAAAACATTGAACTGCTCAGTTTGTTCTTCAGATATTTACTGGAATTTCAAATGTTGTAAAAGTTGCATGTCCTTTAAACATATTTTTATGGAATTTCTGACAATCTTATAAACTAGCAAACAGCTGATATCGATCGGTTGCCAGTCTGCGGAGATCACAAGCTGTTGAAAAGCCACGTTATTCTTGGTCTAGTTAATTGGAACTTAATTCCTTTGATTAGTGAATAGAAACTTGGGATTATGTAGTTAACAGAAGCCAAGAGCGAAGAGGAGATTTGAAGGAACTTATTATGCTATGAAAAATATATGAATGAGAGGGAGGTTTAATCAGAAAGTTTGGTGCAAGAGAGCTAGGATGAAAACTTATAGGCATGCTGGTGATGTGGCAACAGAAAGAGGCATTGAAGACAATTACCAATCTCCAACCTCCAAGCTCCTACCCTTTATATATAATTCGATCTCTTCAGTTGATCAGTAGCGATTCAAAACATCCGAGCTTGAAACATGGAGAAGACACACACCAAATCTGCACTAAAGGTTGCAATGCTTCTTCTTCTTCTTCTTCCTTATTTATTACTTCTTTTCTTCTGTAACTACAATGTTTATCCTTCATTCATTTTTTTCCCCTTTCTTTGAAAGTTTGTGAAGGCTAGCACACAATCTGCAGTCTCGTGGAGCTCTACTGCTGCTGGAGGAATGGTGAGATATTGTGGCCCTCCTCAATAGGCTCTTAGAAATCTATCATGCATTGCCACATGAGCTTGCCCCCTAGACTTCCTGACTTTGTTTAGTGGAGTACTTTGAGAACTTCTATTAAAAATCCAACCATGAGAATTGTATAAAATGCATTCGCCTGGCTATCACCACCAGAATTATACAACAGTAGCACAATATTCAAATCTCGGCACCTTGTTCTGAAGGTTATGAGCCTTAGAATATTAACGACATAATGTCGTTGCTTTTATATTTTTAACTATTTAAAGTTTCAGTTGACTTTAGCAGGACAGGGAAAGTCAAACGAGATTGTGAATGAGAAATGCTAACCACTCATGAAAAAGTCACTGTCAGGATTGGTAAAAGATCTAGAAGAAACACACACTACAAGAGCAGGGGACAAAAAGGAATCCAAGAAGCTTTCTAGTACTTGATCAATTAGAGATCTTGGTCAAAATAGTAGCTAAAGAAGAATTACAGAGGTGTGAAACAGGAAAAAACAAAATTGCTAATTCGTGTAGGCATGCATACTATATTTAGCTCATGATCCAGTACCATTAATTAAATACCATACATTTAAAAAATAATTAAAACTCGATGATCAGATTCTGAATAATCATGATTAATTAAGTAGATCATGCTATTAACCTATTTAATCACGTACTTGAGCTAATTATGCATCATAGTGTGGATTTTCTTTATCATTTCTGTCTTCAAATTACCCCGAATATATATATACCCAACAAAATCCGAGTCTCATTAATTACTGTTTCATATTGCTTCATGTATCATGTGCTTATTTTTACATGATTGGTTTGGAGGCCAATGTGCATGACTGTCACTAAAGTAGGTAAAATGGAATGTTTTAACAGACAAAAGACGAACTCAAAGACCGGTTCTTTGACAAATCTAAGGTAGTCAACTTCAGCTATATATATATCTTGTTCCTCTCTCTCTTTCTCTAGATCTTTATCTCAATTGTAAGACAGCATGTGCGTATATATCCATCTCAATTGTAAGACAGCATGTGCGTATATATATCTTGTTCCTCTCTCTCTTTCTCTAGATCTTTATCTCAATTGTAAGACAGCATGTGCGTATATATCCATCTCTAGGCTTCTCAAAAGCATTACCCAAAAGAGAACACCAAGCCACAAGGAATCAAACTTCATACACAAGAAAGAGCCGTCAAACGCGCAATGTTCAACTACGAGGTGAGTTATATGATGACCTCGCTTGATTATAATTTTGGGTTTGCAGTTGCTCATTTTGATCGTTCCAACAAACTGAAGTAGCTCTCACATTTTCTCAAGCTTTCTTTAAGCGATCGAGTTGACGATAAAAATATACATGCATGCAGGTAGCAACCAAGTTGTATATCATAGAACAACAGAAAAGACGAGCAGAGAGGTTGCAGAAGGTACCCATATCTTGGAAACATTAATTAATATGCTATAATATATATGTAATTAGAGGCTAAGAGCATAGTACGTACTCTGATGGAGATGTTGTATGCATGTGAAAAAGATGATAGAAGAGGAAGAGATTCGTTTGCTACGGAAGGATATGATTCCAAGAGCTCAATTGATGCCATTTTTCGACAGACCCTTCTTTCCACAAAGGTAAAACGTTGGATGCTGTACGTTTGGGTCCCTATATGATCAGTCCCCTAGCTCACTTCTGGTTTTCTAAGTCCAAGCTTATAACATATATATATATATATATATATATATAAATATTATAGATCAAACAGGCCATTGACGGTTCCTAGAGAGCCAAGTTTCCGCATGATAAACGGCAAGTGCGGAAGCCGGATCTTTTGCAGTGGAATCTACGATTTTCAAGGGAGTCATATGGTCGACTGAAGCCCATCAAATAAAAGTACGTACGGCTGCGGAGGAAGTTTGTGATTAGACGTAGTAGTTAGTACTTCTCGTTCTGATCACGGTGGTTCATGCATGCATCATGCTGTACAGCGTAGTCGATCAGAGAATACTTAATTCGACTGTTGTTATATGCAGTACTGTAATTGTGATAATATGGTAGATCATCTGTGCGTGCGTGCGTGCGTAGTAGTTTATAATCAGTGAGATTTTCCTTCTTTTTTTTCTTTCTTTCTTTTTGGACTTTTCTCTTCTTTTTTCTGGGTGACATTACTAGGGAAGGAGAACCAGTCGGCTTTAATTTTTCCTAGAACAAAATAAAGTTTATTGTGTTTTCACTTGTATATATATGATCTCTCTCTCTCCACATGCATGTGATTTCGTTAACATGAAAGACACTTCAAGCACATGTACATGTGGTGACAAGTCCCTATTTACACCCTCCAATAAGAGGGAGAAATGTAGGTTGTCTGTGGTATTTACGGTAAAACTGGTTTTAGCTGATGAAGCCCTGATCTCTCCCCCGCAGTTCTCTCTCTATCCTCAAGCCCCTCTCTCTCAACCTTTTTTTTTTTTTTTTAAGTCTCTCTCTCTCTGTCTCTCTCGTTCGGCCGCAATCGGGATTCAATTTTTTTCTTATAAATGAAACAGACAAAAACTATTGTATTAAAGCAATGATCACCTAAAAAATATTTACAAAAATTGATTCAGCCAAAATTAAAGATGTTATACAAAGCAACCCGATTAATGCATTTCGTGATTTATTAATCTCTTTTTTTTAAAGGAGTTACACAAAGCAACTCAATGCAGTTCCAAGGAGATTAATAACACTTTCAGCTTGGCAAAAGGGACGGACGGGAGCGGGGTGCAGGCCCCGCTGCCCACCCCTAGCTTAGAGAGACAGGAGTTTGAGGAGAAAGAGAGAGACCCAGGGGAGAGAGAGCTGCATCAGCTAAAATTAGTTCTATTGTAAATTTCAACAAACAACTTACTTATTTCGGTATTTCTATTTTATTAGAGCATGTAAATAAAGACTTACCACCTCGTCATGAATTTTTATATTACTTAGAAGAATGCTATTTTCTTGATAAAACGGATCATAACCTTTTATTAAGAGAGGATTTATAAGTTGACTTGAAAAATAAGTCAATTATAATCGTTAGTAACTATTGAGTATATATTTATAATTGATATAGTCTTATCCAAACGATAAATCTCTAAAGACTTAAGTCTTAGATAAATATTATCTCTATTCATGATAAGGCCAGAGCCCCTATCCCGACTAAGCAAGATAGGGTTCATCAAATCTCGTTAACGCGGAGGAAGACTTACTCCATTCAAACCAAAGTGGGATGGCACTATTTTTTTAGATTTTTATTTTTTTTAGAAACAAACAAAAAAAGAAATTACATAGAAGTGACAACGTAGCTACTTGTGCATGCAGACTCGCAGACTCTCTTATTGAATATTCAACGTCGTACGTACTCGAGGGTCTCACACATAAATTAATGAATATTATAGGCCTATTTTATAACTTGCACATCATCTTCATCGAGCTAGATGTGAAAATCCAATAATGAGAGGATGGATGCTATTCGTAGTTGCATCAGGAAACGTTTGATTGAGATATATATATATATATATATATATATGTATTTCAAAATTATAGCTTATTTTCTGAATTCTATTTTTAATAAATGTAAATTTATCATTTGAATGATATTATACTATGAAAGTATTTAATTCACAAACAAGTTTTATAAAACTAGTTTTTTCTATATAAAGTAATTAATATGGAGATTCATAAAAAAAAAAAACCATACGTTCTAACCTATTAATTATTGAAATAATGAAAATTTTAAATTTTAAAATTTAAAATTTAACATTTCAATTAAAAGAAAAAAAATAGTAAAATGAGATAGTCACTTAATACATAAAATATTAGGGCTGAAAAACTGACCCATTGGTTCGGTTTTGGGCCCAAACCGAAACCGATGGGTCGGTTTATTTGGAGAGGCCACGCCGGCGAAAACCGGCCGATCATGAGGGGAAAACCGGCCGGTTCAAGGTCGGTTCATCAATTTTGGACCGGTTTGAGCCACTCTGTTTGGATCATTTAAAGACCCAATTCAACTTCTTTTTTGGCTCAATTTGTTATTCAAGATCATCCACATTTAGATTTTTTTTTGCAGAATTTTTAAAATTAATTAATTTATTCAATTTCTTTTTAATTTTAATCATGCCATGTATATATTATTAGTAACTAATAACTACTACATATATACTACTTATATTTTATAGTCTTATTATCTTATATACTAAATTACTAATTACTAGATAAATAAAAAAAAAAACTCCACCAAATGCTTAATACACATTACAAACAAAAATAAATTTTCTTAAGCAAGTAAGCAACAAATAACAATTGTTCTTGAATAAAACTCAAAAAATCTTCATTCTTCAACTGCAGTCTTCGACTCTTCAATCATCAATAGTTGTGATGTATGATGCTCCTAACTCTATAAGAAAACACCAAATAATCAATATTAATAAATTAGGATAATGAAAAAAAAATTAAATTAAATTATAAAAATAAATGAATATGGAAATTGAATGAGAAAAACACATTACCAAATTCTACTACAAAGCTCTCAACATTATTCATGGAGTCTCGAATATCAATTGGTGTTGACGGATGTCGCAACCAATTCTGAGTACAAATAAGTGTCTCAACAGTTCTCGGAGCCAAGGAACTTCGAAAAGAATCAAGTACATGACCTCCCGTACTAAATGTTGACTCTGATGCAACCGTGGAAACAGGCATGGCTAACAAG
Organism: Juglans microcarpa x Juglans regia; assembly: GCF_004785595.1. Taxonomy (NCBI): domain Eukaryota; kingdom Viridiplantae; phylum Streptophyta; class Magnoliopsida; order Fagales; family Juglandaceae; genus Juglans; species Juglans microcarpa x Juglans regia. The sequence continues at coordinate 3,920,696 of NC_054597.1, forward strand.
TCTCGTGCAATCCTTGCAAGTATAAGATAGTTAAGCTCATTCACTTTCCACCAATTCAACAAATCAAAAGATTGGCTGAATGCCTCACAACCATCTCATAAATACCGGTCAATCTCTGTTTTGGTAGCTGTAGATCCAGAGGCAGTCGATGCTAGCAATCACTCATAAAAAAATTGTGACTCATGATTGTTTTCGGCATCATTTGGAAGTGCATATGACGGAGGGAAAACATGTTCTTTGCTACTCAAGGAAGAACCGAACGTAGCATTATACTCCGCATACATGTCTGATAATAATTGTCTCACCCTCGACAACAAATCTTCAGCCCAATTTTGATTATAAATTTTTTTCAAGTGAAAAGTAAGAAGCCCCAACTTACTACGTGGATCAAAGAAAACAACAATCAACAACAACAAATTCATCATATCCAATGAACTCCAATACTTATCAAATTTCATTCTCATGCTTATGGCCATGCTCATCAAACAAGTATTCTCACTCTCACACAGTCTAACCAACTCTTTTTGGAGCCTACAAATCTCTCAAAAATTTGTGTTTGCCGTGACATGTAAAGAACCAGAAAATCGACAAGTGGCGTCATAAAACATTTTTAAAAATTTCACAAAAACTCGCACTGTCTCCCACTTGTCAGCTCTAGGAGGCCCAATGTTTCCATCCTTAAAGTAAGAAAGAAAATTGTAGTCCTCACTCTCCATTCGCCTAAAAGCCTTTTCAAATTTCTCAGCAGCCTCCAACATCATGTAAGTTGAATTTCATCGGGTTTGCACATCAAGGCACAACATTTTTTTACAATCAATTTTTTCCTTTTCTGAACATCTCTTAAACTTGTCTAATCTTGCAGGGGATGAGTGCACATATCTAACCGCATTTTTAACCATTGTAATGGCATCATCACACTGCTTAAGACCCTCATTCACGACAAGATTCAGAATATGAGCACAATATCTCATGTGCATATACTTCCCCTCCAACATATTTTCCGTAAAAAAATGTCTCAAATATGCAATTACAGTATCATTTGAGCTAGCATTATCAACAGTAACAATAAATATCTTATCAATGCCCCAATGAAGGAGGCACGATTCAGCATATTTTCCAATGGTATCCCCTCGATGATTAGGGATTAAACAAAAATTAATGATTTTCTTTTACAATTTCCAATCACTATCAATGAAATGGACAGTTAGGTACATATAATTAAGATTTTGTACCGGTATCCACGTATCGGTAGTTAATAAAATCCTCATTCCCCCATCTTTAAATAACTTTTTAAGTTTGGCTTTTTCAGATGCAAATAGTTTCATACAATCTCTTGCAACCATCACTCGACATGGCACTTTAAATCTAGGTTCAAGTAACCAAACCATCTTCTTAAATCATTGCCCATCCTCACAGCCTCCTCACTATATTTTGGGACATGAAGGTAGATGGTTTTGCATGGTTGAAACTCCGTTCCTCTTCGAGTGGCAAGCGTATATCTTGCCACAATAATTACACTTGGCCTTAGGATTATCTACGGAACAGCCCTCAACTTTTGTAAAATGGTCCCAAACAATTGACGGATCATTCCCCTTCTGTTTCTTAGGAAGTGGACAATTACTATTATTAGGGGCACTTGAAGCCGGATGTTTTGGTATTTGGGAGTTCGAATCAACATCAATTAGACTTGACGAAGAATCCATTTAACATGTAAAACCAAGAAAGAACAAAAAAATACTACAATTGTCAATTACACAGCAGCTAGTTTGCAACGTGGCAAACATCACAAATCTAAGATTCTAATCTACATTTTAGATCGCTCATAAATCTCACAAATTATTTTACTTTCAATAAATTATGAGCATTTATTGTCAATAAACATCACAAATTATATTACTTTCAACAAAACTGAAAATCAACAAAAATGTCAATAAAACACAATCCGTGAATGCACACTGCACAGTCCCTAACCTAGATTGGAATACCATCAATCTTCAATCATTGATTCACTATTTCACCATCTCAAACCAGAAAACACAATTCTTAATCCACTGATTGGTCCTCTTAGGCTCTTATCAAAAAATAAATTTCAAGAAAATCACTAATAACTAATCAGACTCATCAATCGACACTCATCACTAAATTTAAATCAAAATTTCAGAATTTTCATCCTCATAAATCTCACAAAATCATACATAAAAAATATAATGGAGGCTCTCGGGCTGCGCCATTTGTAGGAGGAACGTCGAGTGGTGGAGGCTGTGCCGCTGCTGGACGGTGGACCGCTGGGCGTCGGTGAACCATGAGTGGCTGGAGTCGTTGGAGCCTGGACTGGTCACTGGAGTGGAGTGGACAACGCTGACTGTTGAGTGTCAAAATCGAATGAGAAGGGGGAGGGAGAAAGAAACTGAGATGGGGGATAATATGCCCTAGTAGGAACGACGTTCCCTTTATTTTTATTTTTCCTAAACTTAAGATGCAAACGACGCCGTTTCACTTAAATAAGTAAAACAGCGTCGATTAATGAATGAATATATTTTAAAAAAATATATGTATATGGCGTCGGCCGGTTTTTTAGTTTTTGGCTGGTTCAAACTGGGATCGAACCAGCCGACGCCGGTTTTGATAATTTACCACTGATGGCCGACCGGTTCCCTGCCGGTTCCGAGCTCGGCGGCCGGTTTTAGTCGGTCCCGGTCGGTTTGCCGGTTTTTTGTACAACCCTATAAAATATTATACATAAAATTGTAAAGATACGTAACACTAGTTGACTAAGGTGCCGTTTGGATACAGAAATACTCTCAACCCATGATCTCATATCATTTCATCTCATCATTATAACTTTCACAAATTCTCATATAAAATATAATAAATAATTCAATTTTTTCAAATTTCAAAATAATAATAATATTAAAAAATAATATTTTAATAATACTTTATTCAACTCATTTAAAACCATCACATCTCATTGCATCTTGAAAAAGTCCGTATTTTCAACCATCGCAAAACCAGTGTGATCAAAAAATAAAAAAATAAAAAGAATACTCCCAAGCTGTGCTTGGCCAGACGCTAATAATTGTGGGCCTATGTGTTATGGTTCTTGAACACGAACCGGAGGTCCCTTTACCACATAATTTATAAAGGATGGTTTGGATTTAAAGATGAGATGAGATGTTTTAGATGAATGATGAAAGTTGAATAAAATATTGTTAGAATATTATTTTTTAATATTATTATTATTTTGAGATTTAAAAAAATTGAATTGTTTATTATATTTTATGTGAGAATTTAAAAAGATTGTAATGATAAAATGAGATAAGATAAAATACTTTCCGAATCCAAATAGGGCCTAAGTTAACATCTCTCTATCGCGTTTTCATTCAGGAAACAAATACCAACCGAGCAATTGTGGTGATGGTGTTAGGGTTTACTACACCCATCCATTCTTTGATCTCATCGCAAAAGCCATCGTGTTTGTCTTCACCGAGTCACTTGTTCCAATTGGCGTGTAGTCTTGTTATGAACCCAACTAAGATTGGGCCGGGCTTGATGGGCCTCTGACTTAGTTGTTATCTTTACTTTTTGATTTGTTTAAGTTGTTTAGTGACCCGAAGTAGGTCATCATCTTTCATCCAATATATGTAGAGGAAATGGGAATCCTTGTTTGGGATCTTGAATTTGGAAAATACTATGAACATCCGTCATTTTGATTTGGGAGGAATTGAGACCTCGAATACCCCAAGGCGTAGCTTTTATCATTATCTTCTTATTCTTCTTTTATTGTCAATATTACTGTTCTTACACTGAGGTTCATTACAAATCTCATCGATTTTAAGCCCAATCTCTGCCACTTCTGGCAGCTTTCTCTTTGAAGTTGCTGCCTCTGCTTGTTTCTTTCTTTTTCCATAACTTCCTCTTTGAATTTTGGGGATTCATGGCTCAATTTTTGGGTTCGGGCATTTCCATCTTTGTCGCTTCTTTTAATATTAATATATATATTTTACTTTTAAAAAGAACATAAAAGAAAAGCTTTATATGCTTCCTTAGGCTGATTTGTATGGATCATGTTGATGTCATATTTTGCAACCCGAGTAATTCTACGTGAATTCGTCCACATGTAACTAGAGAGAAATGAGGGTTTCGGAGTGGTGGGGACACCTTTGATACTAAAGTCAGTATAAGTTCATTGAGAGAATTATGAACAAAAGTGTCAAAAGTGTCTGAACCCCTCATATGGCTGAGGGAGGGGGTATATATACCTAGTCAGGATTATCCCCGAGAATGAGATGGTGGGTGTGTTGCTCCATACTGGAGTCGGGTGTACCTGCCATCTCCCTGCTGACTTGCTAGACTTGATCGTGATTGATACTAACTCTCCAGGAGGTACGTCGTGGCGTGTCTAGTACCGTGATTCATTAAATATGGCATGACTCCCTATCGTGGTGTGCTTGTTTCCGTCCCATTATATGCGGTGTGGCCCCGGTCAAGTGCATCCATCCCTTTGGCCTGTCTAGACGTCGGGATTCAGGGACAGAGACTGTCCTAAACATCGGCCAGCAATGGTGTTAGACGACCCTGTCTTCCATCCTCTGCCCAGCATGCATCGCCCAACTGCTTCCCCTCCCAAGCCCCCCTGGACAAGACCTGGCCCAGCCAGCCCTTGTCCTCGGGTCTTGAAACTGTTCAGGCCTTGTGGGCCGGGCCCACTCCCCTAGCCCGGCCCTAAGGATTACTCCCCTCAGAGTTCCCATGCGTATTCTATTCGATTCTACATATTGAGACTTCTACCCTGAAGAAATCTTATTAAAGAGTAATTTTCTAAATCATTACCTTGTAAGCAACCAAGCTGAGGGCAAGGTTTGAGGATTTTCATTATCCTGGGGAGGAACTCAGTGGTCGATTGTTTTTCTTCTGGTGTAAATAATTAAACGTTGCCAAAAAGTTGAATTTTTTTTCTCATCAGTTATGATTTTCTTGGTAGATTCCGCTGTCGGGTTCTGATATATGTACTCATGCAGGACACCCCATTGATATGTAATTTTTTTTTTCCAGGAATGGGATTGTGACGCTAATTGCTGAAAATCGTAAATTGTTTCAACTCTGCGAGTTTGGGTGGATCTATATGTATTTCATTTTGACCCGTAATGGAGATATAGACCTGTGGAAAACCAATTGATTTATTACTAGAAAAGGTCCTCTGTATGAACATTCTTTCTTCTGATTACTTCAAAGAGCTTTACCGATTAAAAACATACCATGAGGTGATCAACGAAATTTACAATCAAGTTGATCATGTGGAGCCATGGATGACTGGAAACGGTGGTGGTTCTTCAACGGCATTCTGTCTTCTTTACAAGTTTTTCATTATGAAACTCACTGTCAAACAAATGCATGCGATCTTGAAGCACCCGGATTCTCCTTACATTAGAGCAGTAAGTAAAGCCTTTTCCTATTTATGATTCACTCTGTTTCCACTTAGATTTGTCAAAGAATTAACGGTAATGGGAAGTGGTTTTTTATGCCTATATTAATATATAATATGTGCATGTTAGGACTGTGATTCTTTACGGGGAAGGCTATCTAGCTGATGAATATTTTCTAGCATCTTGATGTATAATGTATAATTCTGATGTTGTAACCACGGTTTTCCTCTGCCATAAGTGAGTATTATCAATAAAATTAGAGTACCGTCATCTTTCTAAAAAAAAAAGTATAATTCTGATTTTTTTTTTTTTCATTTTTATCTCTTTGCCAATTGTTTAAAATTGTAATCTATATTTGTGGCACTAGATGGCTTATCTAGTATTTTTTTGTGTGATTATGTCACTAATGAAATCTACTTATAAAAAAAATATTTCTAATGAAATTTTACTCTGTTTGTGAAAGATTTTTTTTTTACAATAGTACACATAATTTTTTTTTTGATCGGTTATTGAATGCTCGATTGAGATGGAATGTTAATTTTGTAATTTTTTTTTTTATAATTTTTCTCTACCTCCAAGAAGTCCACATTATACAGAGGAGCAGCATTCCACACCTCTCCATTGGTAATTCGGTATGTCCTTTCAACAGAACCTTCCAACAGAGCCGTGAAGTGATAGATGTTCACCTGCTTGAGATATGCTGCAGATCCAAAGACTTTCTGGAATTGGTTTGAACCATATATTAAAGATGAAGAGGTATTGAAAGGTGTTCAGCTACTTTATTAGCATATGGTAGTCTAGTATTTCATTAGTCCAAATTTCGTTTTGCTTTCAAAATTTTAGTTTTGATTATTTTTCATCCAAAACTCAACATCGTTGACTTGTTTTTTACTAAAAGCATTTCTTCTGCATTAGACTTTTATCTTGAGTCGCTTGTTACCAATGTTTTCGAGAATTTCATCACTTTTATTGTTTCAAAATGTCAGAGTAAGTTAAGTTTCGGTGACCTTTGACATGGAAAACAGAGATATGATGGGAATTCTTTGAAACTGCAGATTGGAGACATAAAATGGTACTCTTGAGAACGATATTTATAAAGAAGATTGGTCTAACTTTTTAAGGAAATAAATTGAAATAGATAGTCGTGTAAAGAAATATCAAGCAGTGCAGATAGAAATAGAGGTAATTTAACCCCTGAACTTCAAGGAATTCTTGGCTCATGTGCTGAACTAGTTTTAGTTCAACTAAAAATGATCTTTAGTCTGCAAGTGTTTTTTTTTTTTTTTTTTTTTTTTTTACTTTCACCCTATCTAATTATGTTGTCAGTCTTCTTTGTCTAATAAAATCTGTTTTTACCTATCAAAAAAAATTATGTTGCATGTCTGTCTTGTGAAGTGAATAACTACTAAAAACTACTCAATGAAATTCGATGGAATTAGTCATTTGTCTTAATGTTTTGTTGGTTTTGTTTCTAAAACATGATATCGGTAATCAGGAATTCTCTCCTGGATCCAATGGACAAATGGACACAATGGGTGTATATTTGCGTGATTTGCTTCTTGGACAGGTTAGATGTGCTTACTATTTTAAGTCATTGTGCCTGCTACAAGAACCGTAGTCATTTTTAGTCTTTTATTCTGTAACAAGATTTTTAGGGCATTGACCAAAAATCATTCACATTCAGTTATATTCGCATTGCTATTGTTTGACTACCATATTTTTTTTTAAATTTTCCAGATATGTTCTGCTGGTCAAAGGTCCAGCTGCATAGATGATCTAGCATGCTGCATTTTTCAACTTTTATGCTTCATGATTTCATATTTTGCATGGCAAAGTGAATTAACAGTCCGTGTTCTTGCAGTACTACTTTGATACCCTTTTTCCCCGCATCCCTGTTCCGTTAATGCGACAGGTTGTTGCTAATCTTGAGAAGTTGAAGCTTCCAACCAAGCATTCTGGTGTGACGGGAATCCAATCGACATGGTTCTGATGACACTGCTCATAGGCCACCCTCAGTGAAAGCTGCACTTTCTGTCTCTTTTGGTCAGCGTGCTCCTCATCGTGCTTCTACCAGGGACTCATCACCTGTTCGTTGTACCCTACCACCAGCCTCTCATGACAGAGCTAGCAGTGATGATCCACGAAGATCCCCCCGGACCTGTCGTAGCCAGAGCTGTGAATATTCTGATAGAGAATATTCAGACAGGGACAGGGATAGGGACGGGGATCAAGAGAGAGACAGGGACAGGGACCGGTATCAAGATCAAGAAAGAGAAAGAGATAGAGGCCGAGGTTGGGATCGAGAGAGACAGGGACAGGGACCGGTATCAAGATCAAGAAAGAGAAAGAGATAGAGGCCGAGGTTGGGATCGAGAGAGATATAGGGACAGGGACCGAGATTGGGATCGAGATAGGGATAGAGTTAGGGATAGGGAGAGGGAAAGAGAGCATAGTCATGACTATGATCGGCAGTCCAAATATACAGAGAGAGAAAGTAGAAGTAACTATGAGAGTAGCAGTGGTGATGTTAATAGGCATTTTCGTAGCAGGAGCAGGAGCAGGAGTTGGAGCTTGCAAGCTAGTCTTGCACATGGTGATCATCAATCGAGTCCACACAGAGATGGAAGCAAGGAAAAGACATCTGCATCTAGCAATCTAGCAAAACTTAAGGATCTCTATGGTGATATAGGTGATCAAAAAGGAGATGCTGGTATGGAAAGGGTTCCTGGAAGGGATAATAGTGGTGAAGAAGTAATTAGACTTGGTGGTTCAACTTGGAAATAATGAGAAGTGGTTCGAATGCAGTTACTCTGTATCAGATGTGACCTTGAAGCCTTTTAAGGAGGATAACTCCTTATGTTTTGACAACAGGGTCATGACTTGGTCTCTTCTCCCTCACTTTTTACCCGAGGGAGATGTAGGTTGATGGATGCTAACCACACTAGCTCATGTATCTTATGTTTGGGGCCGACTGTATATTAGATGTTATTAAGGTTTTACTTTTTTGTTATTTTTTAGATTCTGCTTAACCTTATAATTGAATAATTGCTTCGGAGGCACACTTAAACTGATTATATGTGGAAGAATAATTTTGACCATCATACCATGTTTTAATTTGGTTTCCAAAAACAAAACAAAAAATCTAGTTAATATGTATATGCTTTTGTGTTAAAATAGAACTATTCAATATCTAAACCATTTTTGAAGTTGAGTGAGACCAAGTACCATGCTACTCGCTTGATGGAGCGATATATGTCACCACGGCAGAAGTCGTGTTTATAATGATTTAGGGTCTGTTTGGAATCATAATTATTCTTAAATATTTTTAAATTATTTTATTACTATTCATAAATTATTTATTATTATTTATAAATTATATTATTATTCTCACTACTATTTACAGATAATATGAAATACTCTTGATATCCAGATGAATCCTTAAGAAAAAAAAAAAAAAAAAGTCATAAACACGTTACCAATTAATTACACATGAACATTTGGGACGTCCGTGGAGAGTGGGCTTAACCACTGTTTTTCACTCATCAGTTAACAGGCCTCACTTTCTTATTTTCGTCGCAGATCCGCCCTCCGGCCTTCTTCCTCTTCGTTCTAAAAACAAGGGAATTCCAGATCAAACTACCCCACCCCCAAAAATGAGAACCGGAATTTTCAAGTTTCCCGCGAAGGCGAAGACCCGTCTTTACCTCGTCGCATGCGCTGGCGCAGCCACGGCCACCGGCGTTTCCTTCCATGCCTTCAACCCAAATTCCCCCTCACTTTCCTACGATTCCTTCCTCCGTTCCTCCATTTGTCCCGAGAAAATTCTGACGGTATTTCATGGCGTCATTCGCTCTTCTCGTGCATTCTACACCGTCCGTCCCATCCTCCTCTTTTAGTTTTATTCTGCAATGCCTTTTCTTCCCCGTACTTTATTGACCGCCTTATAATGTCGTGCTTCTCTTTTTCTTACCTGTGTTGCAGATTGCTTGCACTGTTGTCGATTACAAATATTCTTTACATGGGCTTCCAGTAGACTCTCACGAGTACCTTCAAAAATTAAGTGAGGTGTTTCTCTCTCTCTCTCTCTCTGTGATCTTTCTCTCCCCGCATGTTCACAAATTGGATTATTGAGTAGATACTTTTTGTTTTTCTACCGTGTGATTATTACCTATAAAGAAATTAAGTCGGGACTATTTAATTATATGCGGAAAGTTGCTTGGTCGCTTGTCACCCTTGGAGCTTACGCGTAAAGATATTTCAGTTAGTACACTAGAAATTCAATTTTTGGAGGAAATAAACAAAGGCTCAAGTCGCGGGAAATAAACGCCCAGTGATTCAATTGAAGCATCTTTCCCCAAGTCGACTGGATGAAGGAATCGAACTGTTTTTCCTTGTCTTTCATGGAACTTTTGGGTTTTTTTTTTGTTCCCTTTTCTTTTTGGGGTTTCTCTTTCATACTTTCTGTATCTCAGGGATCGTGTGCCTTTTCTTTTATTTTCTTTCAATTATATACTTAAGAAGGGCCAAACGGTATAAAATGAGAAGTTTCATATGCTTGAAATTTTTTTTGATATAATAAGAGATTTTATTCCAAGTAAAAAAGCATAACCCAAGTACACAGGATGTATATAAGTGAGTACACCTAAATACAAGCTAAAGCAAAAACAGTACTAAAATAAAACATGACAAATGTTCCCATCCCTTACAAGATTCTTCACCCAAAAACTTAAAGTGCTAAAGAAAAAAATCCCTAAACTCCCCCATAGAACGTTCGCAATCTTCAAAACACCTCCCATTTCTTTCAAGCCATAAGCACCAAAACAAACATAAGGGAATCATCCTCCACACTGCTGCACTGCCTATACATCCCACTGAACCTTGCCAGCAAGCCAAAAAATCCACCACATGCATAGGCATCACCCAAGCAATGCCTACCCTTGCTAAAATCTCATTCAGCAAAATTGTCGCCACCTCACAGTGAAGAAAAAGATGGTTAACAGATTCACTATCCTTCTTACACATAAAACACCAATTAACCACAAAAAAACCTCTCTTCGTCAAATTATCGGTGGTTAATATTTTCCTAAGAGACATCAACCAACGGAAAAAAGCAACCTTACTAGGCACCTTTGCCCTCCAAGTACATTTCCAGGGAAAGTCTTTAACTCCCTGACTAATTAATGCCTTATAAAAAGATTTTACAGTAAATCTGTAGTTATTTGTTTGCAACCACAGCAGGCTGTCCTCTCTATTTTGATTAATTTTCATATCATATAGTCTTCCCAAAAAATCAGAAATCTCACCCACTTCCCAATCCTGCACGCCTCTATTGAAATCCACATTCCACTGAAGCATGTTATTAGAAATCTTATAAGACTCAGCCACTGCAGCCCCTTTATCTCTAACAATCCTAAATAAATTAGGAAAAATGTATACTTGTTCCCACGTGACAGCTGCAAGGAAAATGATGCCTCTATGTATTATGTGGTGTATTTGGTTGGAAAGAAACGAGAGGTGCTTTAATGATAGGGAACGAAATAGAGATGCATTTTAGAAGTTTTTTTATAAGCACTCTACTTAGCTGGTTCTCTGCTATTGTACTCAAGGGAGGGGCTGTAAACGAGTTCTTGTCTTCGCTTTTCTAGTATTAGAATGTAACTAGGTGTTTCTTTTGTATACTTCCTGTGTACCTGAGCTTCGCCTATTACATTGTGCTTAATAAATATTTTATAAAAAAAATTAGGAAAAATGTACTTAAGAGCTGAATCCCCACACTAAGTATCATGCCAAAAGTAAATATTTGCCCCATCCCCCACTTTAAAATTTAAGTTTTTAACAAAGTTCCCCCCCACCCCCATATGCTTGAAATTGCTATGGCAATAATGAATTGCTTTGGCCATGACACTGCCCATTTTCCTTACATGCAACCGGGATTCTTTGGTTTCCGGTCCAATTAAGTAACTTAATTTAAAAAATGTGTTTATATAATTTGGTCAAAAGCATCTCATTATACTGTAAAAAAAGGTGATTCTCAAGATATCAACATTTATCGTTCTCATACATATTATCGGCCTACTTGAACTGAGTACATTCTCTAGAAGTTAGAATATCACTATGAAGAAAAAGTTCCACGACTTTACTGTGAAAAAACAAGTATCCTAAATTGTATGAAGCTAAGAGACTATATCAGTGGGTTTCAGTTCTAATGAGAATTTGATCTTAGTTCTTACAATTGGATTTAGGTCCATTCACGCTCGGCCAAGAGAATTCGGAATCTATGTGAAGCAAATAAAGGATTCTATGTCAAAGCTGGTCAGTTTGTTGTTTCTCTGCGGCAGGTTCCAAAAGAGTACTCATCAACTCTTTCTTCATTACAGGATCAGGTCTGAACTATAAGATATATATATATATATATATATATATATTCGTTTTTTTCCTTAAGAATTGGATATTTGAGTAGGCAGGGATGCATCCAAATAGTTCTTATGCTAATTTTGTGGTCACTAATGTCTTAGACAGCGCCTTGTGATTTCAAAGCTATAAAAAAAGTACTAATCAGCAATCTGGGACAGGATTTGTCTGAGATGTAAGTCGTTCGTCATTTATTGAATTGTTAGTTTTCCAAATCAATTTATATGTTATGATGACCAAGTTCCAATTTCATTGTTGTCTAGTCCGGGTATAATCCTTTACTTTATACAGATAGTTGGGTTTTGTGTCCTAGAAAACTCTGTTCTGAACAACTTCTTGTTTTATGAATGAAAAATATAATTACTGCCTTTATCAATACATGTTATATATGGATAGACTTTTAATTTTTAGCTGGTGGGCGTCCCTTGGACAATGTCTTCATCAATTATGCTCAGGCAGTATGCATTTTTGGCATACGAGTCAATGAATAACTTTCAATTTCAGGCAGTATACCCTTGACAATTCTACCTTCACCATACTGATTTGAGATTTGAGTTTTACTCTTTCTTCCCCCCTTGTTTGCTATTATTGTTATTTCTTCTTTTGTTTTTTTTTGGGGGGGGGGGGGGGGGGGGGGGGGGGGGGACTTTGGGCAACAGTTTGATTACTGAAAGTTATAGTGGTGTTACTTTTATTGAAGGCATCTTTCAACCCACAAATTGTAGCAGTATGGAAGATAGTCCAATCTGTCTTATGTGGTGCATTTTGGAGGGCATGAAATGATAAAAATTTTGAGAATTGCATGTGGATGATGGAGGAGCTAGTCTATTCCTTTGGGCCGCTTCTATAGATCTTAATGGGTTGAGTTTCATGATTTTCTCATCTCTTTCTCTATCCTAACTAGGTGCAACTCCTATATACTTGGGCTACACCTTTTACGTATATTGTATAATAATAAAATCTTTGATTCATGAAAAAATTGAAAGCATGTTTCTTAGTTTTGTCTCTTTCTTTCTCTTTCTCTTCCTTTTTTTTTTTTTTAAATGAATTTAAAAAGATCTTCATGTACTTGTTAAATTTTTCTTCTTTGAACTTCATGTCTAACTGCCCTGTGACACTTTGTGAGATTTTATCCTTTACCTTTTTATAATAAGAAAATATAATTATGTAATAATTTCTTCATTCTTACTTATAAAAAAAAAAAAAAAAATCTTCGTTCTTTTTTTTTAGAAAAATTCTAAACAGCAGTCGGTTTTATTTTCTACACTACTCAACTGGTTTAATTTTGTCCATGTCACGGTTCAGCTGATCCAGAACACTAACAGAACTGCAAGACCAGTCATTTTTCTCCCACACCCCTCTGATCCTCTCCCATCTTGGCTTCAACAAGCTCGCTACTGCCGCACCCTCTCTTTCCTACCCCACCGCCTACACAGCCTGACCCGGTCCCTACACTCTCTACGCTCCCTCCGATTCCTGCATCTCTTGCTCCATCCCCAGCCACTCCAAGAACACATTTTTCCTGGCCTCACTGTCGACTATCTCTAGAAGCTTTGCTTTCAATACCAGGATTGAGACGTTGAGCCCAGGCCGATGCATCGTCATCACCTCTGAAAGGTCCAAGAATGGTTTCTACACAATGTTTGTTTCTCTCAGTTTTGTTTGGTTGCTGAGAGAAACAGTGTGCTACAAGATTTCTTGTTTAGCTGCTTAGAAATTGGGAAAAAAATTAAATGCTGGTATTAGTTTTTTTTATAATTTTCTCAGCAGTATCAGGTAAAGTCCAATGTTTGTGAAAAGCCCAACTGTTTCTAGACTTTTGTTTGATTGATGAGAAAAATTGAGAGAGTGTACTACATGGTTTCTTGTGAACCAGGGGGGACCAGACTGGGGTAGAAGATTTTCCCATGTGTTTTGCATTAAAAAAAACCACGCTGACAAATCCGTACGGGTGTTGCTGTGTAGCGGCTGCCATATAGACTTGCTCTTTTTTTAAACTCCCTGTCTATGTCCTCCATGGTACCTACATTCTTCTGCAATGCATTGCTTTTGCTTGTTTCCAAGATGGTTATCAACCTACACCACACCCCCCCCCCCCCCCCCCCCGCGCACACACACACACACACACACAAAAGAAAAAGAAAAAGGAAAAAGAGTAAAAAGTAAATTTGTACATGTATACTTCAGATTTTTTGTCACTTGATGAACAGCCAATAGCCGCTGCATCTATTGCTCAAGTGCACCTTGGGACATTGAAAGATCAGCAAGAAGTTGCAATTAAGGTTTGTCAGAAAAGTAATGTCAATTTAAGTAATTCTGATATGATTTTAATCTTCCTATTAAAAAAAATATTTTAATCTTACTATTAAAAAACTCATTGAATTAACAGGTAGCTTTTCAGTATATTCCATCATGATCATGCTAGATGTCTTTGTCTTGTAAGAGCATGTGGAAAAATTTTTCCCAGGAGGGATGGTTTGGACACAATCCCACCTTTTAGTATTTTTGCAAGAAGTGATTGCTCTTAAGACTGAAATCCTTGTGCTCACGCTTAGCAGCCTGAGACTTCACTGCTGCACCAGACAATAGCTACTATTACAGTAACGACATGATTCTCTTTTGACAAGTGATAGTGCATGCAGAGAGAGAGAGAGAGAGAGAGAAGGGATAGTGCATGAAAGACATCAATGACAGGGGTCTTGCTTATGTAATACGAAGAATATGTACATATCTAACTATCTATATATCCGCCTGTCCACATGTGTGCGCATGTATATCTACATATTACTTATCTATCTATCTATCTATCTATCTATATATATATATACAAGAAACATGTATCGGGATCTTGCTTTTGGTCTCCACTTTGACTGCCATCCACATTCATTTTTATTTAAGATAATGTTCAGTAATCATACTATGGGGCTTTGTGAGTTGCACCTAAGATACTGCTTTGAATACTGGCTAATGTTGAAAAGTAACTGCTGAGTGAGTAATGTATACTTCCTGTATACCGGGATAATTTCCCTTCTTGGTTAAAATTTATCTTATAAAAAAAATGTTGAAAGTAACTGACTCAAATCATAACAGCATGCATTGTCATTCCATTTGTCTATGAATATCATTATGTCTGTAATGGTCAGACTCCTAGTATGAATGGTAAGTAGTACTTGTCAACTTGATGATGAAATGATTTTCTTCTTTGGATTACAGGTGCAATACCCTGGGTTAGAGAACCAGATGAAATTGGACACAAGTATTATGTCTTTCCTTTCAAAATGCATTGAATGGGTACACACTGAATTTCTTGACCCTATGATTTATATTTACTTCATAATTCAATGATTCCTTTTTATAGTACAAATATTCAAATTATCTACAATTCCAATCATTTTGCAGATTTGCATGAACTAGAACATAGTTCTTCTGATGTGATGTTTAAGCTTTTTTTTTATCTGATGCGTTCATGGCATTGCAACTCTCAAATTATCTATACTGGTCTTTAAGTCAAATACTGTTGTTTACTTATAAAAAAAAAAAAAAGTCAAATACTGTTGTTTGCAATTGGATCAAGTGTGGTCATGGTTTGTATATGCTTCACGATATGCAACAAAGGACAGCAATGTACATGGATCATTGACAAAAGATTTGGTTTGTGCCAATGAACCTCTCATCTAATTCAAGGAAGCCTCGATTTCAACTACGTAGCTTCAGCTACTGCAGTCCCTTTGTTCCTTTAGCGCTAGAGGGAGTCATATCTTATACTACTAATCTTGAATAAGATCACTCCTCCATTGGAGTCCATCATTGGGTTTCTGGTTAGGAGAATCCTGGATTTCCATAAAACCACAGTTTCTGGAATCCTTACGTTATGAGAATCAAATATCTGAGAACGTAAGACTTCAGTGTCTGGTTTACACATGATGACAAAATCCACATGTCCACCAAGGAAAAATCTCATATACCCCCCATCTGTGGTAATCATGTTGACATTGCCAGAATTTTGAGTAAAAATCGCAAACCAATTAAGAGAATCGTGACAAAGTCCTAGAAAGCAATGGAATGACGTGGCCCCTTTTTGACTCACGCCTGTTGTATATGAATTTGTGTGAACTTGAATTCCTAACAATATCTACTTATAAATAAAAATCTACTCCCTGGGGGTTTAGGTTCCATGGGTGAGTCCTAAGGGCTCTTCTGTGGGGTGAGTCCTAAGGGCTCTGCAGGGGGGCTGAGAATCTGTCAAGGATCTCTTTTCTTTAATGTTCCTTTTCTTTCTTTTTTTCTTCTTGCTGTTGTTATCATTTTATTCTTCTAGGTCCCATGTTTTTCATTTGCTTTATCAGGTTTTTCTTTTCATTCTTTCCTTCCACAGTTTTTCCCTGAATACAGGTTTGAGTGGCTAGTATCAGAATTTGTGGAGACTATTTCTTTAGAACTTGGTGAGTCATACAATGGCTTCACTAATTGTACTTTGTATTGGTTCTTGTTGAGTAGAAAATTGAGTTTCAGTAGTACTTTCATCACTGCCACCAACTATTTTCTTCTTTTTGATTTTGCATTTCATCTTAAGAAACATGGATAGATTGTCGAGGAGGTATAAAAAATACGATAATTACCACAATATTCATCTGCCATAAGTGAGGGTGTTTAATAAAGGGATGTTTTTCAGTCTTTTCAAATAATTAACTATTTAACTCCCAATTGACCAAGATATTGGTTACATATGCCTCATCAATGCTAAATTTCTTATAGACTTTTGGGTTACCTCTGTTATCAGAAAAAAGATGTCAACTCTTTTGGAGGATTGCCGCCCTAGCATAAAATCCCTGTAGTATCATCACTAGCTCATCCTCGTCTTTTAGTTTATTAATAGTGGATCCAAAACCCCAAGGGGTTGGCCCAAGTGGTGAAGGCTTTGGTCTTGGGGTATCACTCCCTTCAAGGTTCAAAGTCCAACACCTCTTGGGTGCAAACAATCCTTTGGGGCCACACTTCTTGGTGAAAAGCCAGCGATTTAATCAGTTCCGTGTAGGAAAACTTCCGAGAGTGCAGTGCACAGGACCGGGTTTACTCTGCAGGGGTGGGTCCGAAGGACCCTGCCTTAGAGAGGTTCCCCACATAAAAAAAAAAAAAAAAAAAATAGTGGATCCAAGATAGTGATAATGATCACAGTTTTCTTGAGCACAAACTTCTATTATCCTCTCACATTTAGTTTTTTTGGTCTATTACTTATAAAAAAAAAACATTTAGTTTTTATGTTCTTATAAATGTGACACAGCCTTTTACGATTTTAGTGATGGAAACATATGTGCTTGTTTTCCTTCTTTTCAAATACTGTCATTTTATTTTTTAGAACTGGTATTCTCAATGTCTTCTCATTACTAGTAATGAGTTGCTTAAAAACCCATCTATATAAACATCGACACTTCTGATCATTGTTGATAGTCATTATATAAGATTATTGCAAGAGTAATTGTTTTTCCCTCTTTTTATTGCTCTGTAGACTTCATTCAGGAAGCAAGAAATTCAGAGAGAACTGCCAAAAACTTCAAAAGCAATGACACGGTCTGGGTTCCTTATATATTTTGGGTATGATTATATTTTCCTCATTTTCTATTAAGGCAGTTGTCTGCCTTACTATAAACATATTGAAATGTTTTGTCAATCTGATTACCATATAAATGGGTTCAGGAGTTAACAACAAGACAGGTTCTGACAATGGAGTTTTGTAGGGGTTGCAAGGTAAGATACTTACGATATTTTGAAACATTCTCTCTCTCTCTCTCTCACACACACACACACACCCTTTTTGTCCTACTTAGATTGATTTTATTATTATTTTTATTTCTCCCACATTTCTATTTGTATAAAATTATGATTCGTCTTTATGAGTTGACTATTTCTTAAAAAGGGTAATTAAAGGTATAACTTGTATTCGTCTTTATGTGCTATTAACTGGAAGTTCCTTAGATTTCAGGTTGATGACGTGGAATTTCTTAAAGAAATGGGAATCAATCCGATAAAGGTTGTTTTTCTGACACAGCTACAGGTTATATCTTTGTAATGTTTTTCTTCAATTGTGATGGTATATGTTCTAGAGCCACAAATTACCTGCCTAGCCAAATGTCGGTTGCCCCGGCTTGGCTTGGTGAGATTATAGGTGTTCGAGCTTTGGCAGAGCTATACCTGAGAAAAGAATATAAGTTTTAGCATGGTACTGATGTTTGAAAAATTAAGATCGGTTTGCTTCTGTTCTCTGTTCCTAGAAGTTTGTTTATGGGTTTGAAGGGCACCCCTGTTTCAGGCGCCTCTTTATTTTATTTTTTTGCTTATAACTATTTATGTTTTAAAAATGTATTTGTTATCTTGAAGTTGGAAGACAAACCCACACATGGTCCTCCACCATTACCAGTCTGGAATTCAGTGAAAGTGAGGACAGACCTCCAGACCTTACATTACCTTGTCAACGTGGGACTCCAAGCAGCTTTTCTAAAGCTTTTAACCATGAGATAACACTTTCTTGAAAGAAATATATTTATTGAGATTACGTGCATCCAATTAAGTTTTTCCTCTTACCAATACATAAATAAAGCTTAGTTATAAGACCGTATCAACTTGACTCTCAAGCCTAACAAGTCAAGCTCACTATTCTCTGGAATTCGCTCACTTTGTCAAGTGAGACTGGAAAGTGGACCCAGGCTTAGTTTGCTGCCAAAATACCATCAAGGAATGCTAAGCACAAGCTACTTGCTAGCAGATTCTATCATTTTGGCCATATGAAATACCTTGTTCGTAGTGAATATGCAAAACCTACATCAAGGCATGATGCTGAGAAAATTAATTTTGTTATGAAACATTGGCTGATTGGTGAATGCTCATGTGCATGTGTTGTCCCTAACTATCATTGAATCTGAGAGGCCCTCCATAGCTCTTATTTGAGCGGTTATGCAGACTTTTTGCCTACTAAACCATTGGATAAGTCAAATCATTAACCTTTTTTAGGTTGCAAAAGCACTGGTGGAAGTATACGCTGAAATGATATTTATCCATGGTTTTGTACATGGAGATCCCCACCCGGGTAATATATTAGTTTCTCCTGAAGGCCGGTATGGATTTTCTTTGGGTATGTTCTAATTGATAATAAAGTATACCTTGATTTCCATCTGGGATGTAGAAATGTTGTATATGAGATCTCTTAACCTTTTTCTTTGTCATAAATCAACTGTGCAGTTCTTTTAGATCATGGAATCTACAAACAACTCGACAAAGGATTTAGATTGGACTACTGTGAGCTTTGGAAGGCTTTAATTCTTCTTGACTCCAAAAAAATACAACAACTAGGTGAGCGTTTTGGTGTTGGAAAGTACGCTAGGTACTTCCCTCTCATTTTCACTGGAAGAACTATTGACAGGTGATTGCCATTTTTCTTTTTAGTTTATTTCTAAGAGAGTATGTTATTAGTTAATTAGAGCCTTGGAAAAAGATAGATAGTGCGTCATATGACATGCATGCACCTCACATAATGATTTATGATTCTTTGCAATGTGTAAATCTCAGAAATTATTGAAACAAAAACAACTAACAATGGAGGAGGTTAGGCTGAAACCTTAGTGTTTAAATACTTTTGATGGTATAATTGTATGATGACTAGAATGTTAGCATAATTTACTATATCTTTGAACAATATTAAGCATGTCTACGATGGCAAAATTTTAATCTAATATACAAAGTTTGTGGTGACTAACAAGGGTGTGCCTCATTCAAACAAAAAAAATGTTGCCTTTTAATTTATCTGCTTGTGTTTTATGATCATCATTTTCAATATAAAGAATGTGTAAACCCTCTTAACAAGTTACAACTTAAAAAACAATTATTACAAAAAAATTCATAATGAAACCTCCTAAATCTGTACTCATAGAGTTTCCTTTAAGTTCTGTATCGTTAAATATACAATTTTCTCTACTGCCAAATTGTCCATGTAACACCACAGAATTGCATTCCATATCAAACAACTTTTAGTACAAAAACTCCATTGTAGTCCTGGGCATTATCCCAGTTGCACCCCAAATTGTTTTGAGACTAAGGTCTCGTTTTTTTTCACAACTCCTCTCAACTTATCTCTTCTAATTATTACAACCTTTTCAAATTCCCACACAAAATAAAATAAATAATTCAACTTTTTCAAATCCCAAAATAAAAATAGTATTAAAAAAATATATTTTAACAATATTTTATTCAACTTTTAACTTTAATCTCAACTTATCTCATCTCATCTGTGAAAACAAATTAGACCTAAGAATCATAATTGATGTTTTTTTTTATAAGTAAGAACCATAATTGATGCTACAGTACAATAGAGGAGGAAACAGTACACACTTTAGCCATTTCTTTTTACATGCAACACCAATTCTCCATGATTGCCCCTTTTCTTAAGGTCATCAATTGTCGTGGCTCCAAAGGATTTGTGCTTTGCGTCCTTTTCTTTTTCTTCTGATATACACACACATATTTACACATTCTAACTTTTTTCTTCTCTATATGTAGATTGGTGGATATGAACTCATAGGCCTATCTACTTTCTTTACATAGAAATTCTTGGAAGCTACCATAAGGATTTTCCTTAAATGCAGCAATTTCCATTTTTATATTCTTATTTTTCTTTCCTTTGCTTCCTTTCTTTCTACCATATGGAACTTTGATTGATAGAATGAGGCACTTCAGAACTTCTCTAGTCAACCACATTCTTTGTTGTTGCTGAATATTTCATTCATCCTTCATTTTCTTGATAATATTTACAACAGCAATCTCATGTAACTCTTGTCATGTGATTGATAGTAAATCACCCCTTGGGAGGGGAATGTCTAACGACGAGAAAAGGGATTTAAAGCAGGAGTTGAGGTCGCTGCAGATGGAGGACATATCTTCATTTATGGAATCTTTGCCTCCTGAGTTCTTAATTATATTGCGAACAGAGTAAGCAGAGCTAAATTTCCGCTACACAAGATGTTAACTAATTTCCAGAGAAGGGTGTAATGTAAGAGAAATAATGAAATAAAAAAAAAAAAAAAAAGGAATAATGCTGAATGGAAGTTTCACATTCTTTGCTCATTCTGTTTCTTTCAGTGGGCTATTGAGGTCTATCCTTCGCAAGTTGGGTGCTTCTCAACGGGTTAGGTTGCTAACCTATGCCAAATATGCATTATATGGTCTTTCTCCGAGGTCGAATCCTCAATCTGGTAAACAAGCAAAATGCACAATCTTAATCTTGACCCATATGTCTATATATATTGCAAGTTTTGAAAGGAAATTGTCTCGTTGGTAAGGAGCTGCTTTGTAGCTGATATCGGAGGGAATATACTTTGAGAGAATGTAAAATTGTTTGGTGCTGAATTCCCTCCAGGATATGTACACAACCCCCTGGGTAGGAGAGACTTATGAAAGTAGGTTACGCCAAGGAATTTTTTAAAATCCCACGGGCCCTTTGAAGTTTGAACCCCATGCCTTGGACCTAAAGTTTCCAATCACATTGCTCTCTGTATGGCAGACAGATCAACTCTTATTTATTTTCATCTTTCTTTGTGCTTCAGATTTTCCTATAAAAGCTGTATTATCCAGATTGAAGACGAACATTAGTTATCTTCATTTAAGGCTTGTTCTCGGTAAGTTTGCACTTATGTAGTATTGATTTGATGTCCTTCTAATCATAATAGCTGCATTGACTTCGGAATTTATCAATTTTAGAAGTACTGGAGCTGCTTTCTTGGATGGAGAAGATCAGGCGTTTACTTTACACCTTAACTGAAAGGTTTGTTGGTGGAATAAGGAGTATCCTAACGCTGTCTTTGAGTAATTAAAATCCATCCATTTCCTCGTGGAAATTTATTGTGATGTTCTCTTAATTCTTAGTCCTTTCTATTTGTGCCCCTGGAATGTCTGTCATCTTTGCTGCTACTATCTCCTCAATCTTAAAAGGAGCTTAGGGGTACTCTGAAGCACCTGCTGATCTTGTTTTACCTTTGGCTGACTGGCGTTTAAACTCTTTTGAGTCTGGATGCATGCGAGAAAACACATTCTTTTCTGGTTAGGTATCTATAAGAATTTGAGTGGCATTTTTATTGTCATCTTTCAACGGAGTGAACCCTTTGTTGGGTCATATTTGCTAGTTGAAGTTAGAGGGCGAAATCATGTGATTTTCGTACACTCTAGACACTGATGTATGATATAGTTTTACATTTTGATGTCGGAAAAACCAAATATAGGATATTACCATCTCAATTATGTGATTCCAATTGCTCAAGTCTGTGAAATGGTGCAGTGGAGTGCTTTAAACTGAACACGTGAAAGTAGTTTCTGCACACTCGAAACATGTGGTTCTGTGTTGACGTGCTATTGCAGTAGTGTAATTCTGGCGAACACACAAACAAGCAAGCCACATAGAGGTAACCACTTGGCCACCTCTGGGTAAATGATCAGTTCAGGCCACCACCGGGCAGACTGCTGACAAGGGCCGCCCAGAGGTGGCAATCGATCCAGTTTCTTGACATTGTTATTGTTATTTTGGAAGGGAATCTTGAAATCTTTACCATTTGCACGAACAAGTCAATATTGAAGAATAAGAAGTGCAACCCTTGCAATAGATATAGGATGATCGACTGAGAAAATTGAAATGACAAAGACAGGTTGAGAGATTAATTTCATATTCTGAATGCGGTTTGGACCCGTTGTGTAACAGAAGGGAAATGGTAATATGAAAGTAAATAGATTTCAAACAAGTGCAGCGCCAGATTCTCTACCATAAATACGAGATTTAAAGATAATCCAACGATTATATCTGTCTGCTGCAAGCAATCAGAATAAAAAAAAAATTATTGTTCCCCGATGTCATACCAAGTTATCAAGGAGGCATCTCGTTGTCCAGGTTGCCAATCCATTCCTGCAGCATAGACCAAAACTCGGTCAATTTTTACAGTAAAAAGTTTGCATAGAACTGACTCAAAATGAAACAACAACAAAAGACTCCCACGTGCTTCGCAAGCATCTATCTCCAAGTTTCATAGCACTCCCCATCAATATTGTAGAAAAGGTTGACATTTTAGGTCAATATAATTCTGCAGTAAAAACACAATTCTAGTGCTCAGAATGAAATTAGTGTTAACATACAACTATGCTTAGGCAGAAAGTCTTGCTCTAAGTTCTGCCGCGACAGCATCAATGAACTCTTCAGTATTCAGATAATGATCCCTAGTAGCCCTGCACCACGCATGATGGCATGTCACTAACACAAAAGTAAGTAGACTTAATTAAATACAAGTACCTAGTCTACACACACTTACTTAGGTCCATGGATAAGAATTGCAAGATCCTTGGTCATCTTCCCAGATTCCACTACTCCAACACAAGCTGCTTCTAGTTTCTTAGTGAAATCTAGAAGTTTATCATTCCCATCCAGCTTTGCCCTGTCAGCCAGGACGTAGTTAGTTACTCATACATTTTCTCTGTAAGTAATTAGTATTCATTCGATTGTTTATCCTTTTACTTAATATATCCGTGAGCACGCACGCAATATCTTTGGTATCTAGAGAGCCAAAGTCTGCAGATCAACAAAACGGTATCACATACCTGTGTGCAAGTCCTCGTGACCAAGCAAAAATCGAGGCTATGCTGTTGGTGCTGGTTTCACCTCCTTTCTGATGAACCCTATAATGCCGTGTAACAGTACCATGGGCAGCTTCTGCTTCTATGGTCTTTCCATCTGGACACACCTGAAACCAATTCATATTACTAGCAAGTCAAAACTACACGCGTAAAGGAATGGTAGAGTAAGCTATTGTGCCACTTCACTTCAATGCCGGTTTTAGTGTATTTCTACATTCTGTACAAGAGATCCAAGATGTCACCCATAATTTTTATTAGGTAGAAATTCATTTAGAAAACAAAAGGTTAAACACAACGCACCAGCACAGATGTCATCAATCCAAGAGATCCAAACCCTGAAACCATGCATTTAGAAGTTAGTGATCAGAAAAAAGTAATGAATGCCCAGACAAATGTACTAATATATTTTACAGAATAAAAAGGTTTAAATTTAGGTCCTCAATGGTTTGTTACACAAACCTTGGGCTAAGAAATCACTCTGGACATCACCGTCATAGTTCTTGCACGCCCATACATAACCTCCTTCGCTCTTGAGAGCGTAAGCCACCATATCATCAATGAGTCGGTGCTCGTACCTTGTAATTCAATGGTACAAGTAAACAAAATGGTCATCTGCATATAAAATAATTTTTAAACAAAAACTGGCAGAAAGCTCACCATATGCCAGCAGCCTCAAACTTCGATTTCCAGTTGGCCTCATAAACTTCTTGAAATATGTCCTTGAATCTTCATTGAAATAGGGCAGGAACATGGTTTTAACAATATTGCCACAATATTAAATTATAGAAGAATTAAATTCGATTTTACTTGTAAAAAAAAAAAAAAAAAGATAAATTGAATTAAATTTTTATAATAAGGACAAATATTAACTTTTTTTAAAAAAAAAAAAAAAAAAAAAAGCAACACAACAAACAAGTCCACATACCTTCCATCGTACTTCTTCAGAATAGTGTTCTTTGTGCTAAGATAAAGTGGCCACTTCTTCTCATAGGCAGTGTTCATGGAAGCCTCAGCAAAAGCATGGATCGACTGGATGTAGTGGTAATTTATAAAAGAGAAAAAAAATAAGTGACGTCTACCAATCAAGATATTTGGCTTAACTGAACCACCAAGGAGTTTGGAGAATCAAACCTCATCGGTGTTATACATCGATAGTGCCACTCCCCCAGCACCTGTAAAGTTGAAAACCTCTAACTCTGTCTTCTCTTGTCCTTCTGGTACTGCAATCATTTTATGAAACCTTTTCTAATTCCCCAATACATATGGATACTAAATGGTAAAATCTAAATATTTTAGGATTTTACCATTTAGGATCTCAAAAGGCCATAAGAAAGTAAAAGATCTTACCAAATACCAATTTCAATTTCCCAGCTCCTTGAATAACTGTGTCAGTTGCTCGGTATTGATCACCAAAAGCATGCCTTCCGATGCATATAGGCTTTGTCCAGCCTGACAACAGCCACATCAGTAGAATTCCACTAAATCACTTTAAAAATGTATATGCAATATCATCCCATATACCTGGGACAAGACGAGGAACGTTTTTGCAAATAATTGGTTCTCTGAAGACAGTGCCTGCAGAAAATACCAATCACAGCAACCCGTCATGAAAACATGCAAAACATTGTAACTAAATGTGTAACCATAACAGCAAGTTCATTGACCATTCAATATATTCCTAATTGTCCCATTTGGACTCTTCCACATCTGCTTCAAGTTAAACTCCTTCACACGAGCTTCATCTGTCAAAAACCAGCAAAATAATGAAACTTTTGTTCATGTCCAGTATTGATGGAAATATTATTCTAGTAATAAGGATCCATAGAGGTCAGAATCTTCACCATTAAAATGAATGTTCAAGTTCAACAATTAGTACCTGGAGTAATAGTTGCACACTTGATTGCTACGTTGTACCTGTAATTGTAAAATTATTTGTTGATGTACATCAAGAAAAAGGGATGCTAATAGAAAAGCAAGTCTATGTTGCCACAAATCAAAACAGGAGGTCTTATATCATAATTATCATATCATTATCACCAGATAAAAACTGAATTTTTGACGTAGGAATATATCAAGATAACACATACAATTACAAGTAAAAAACCAAAAAGCAAAGAGAAATATCTTTAACTCAACTCATTGATGATGGGAGATTATTCACTATAAGCTACGCAAATGAGAAAAAATAAACAAACTTTAATCATTCCACAGAAATTGCTTGAAGAATCAAGATAGATGCATAAAATTGCATTCACATAGTTAGTAAAGCTTTAAGTGAAAATACTGAACAAGTTATGCGAACATAAAGCTAATATTTATCTAATAGGAAAGGAGAAAGACATTATTCCTAGAACTTTAAAACAAAAATGTACCAACACATACTTGCGAGTAGCTTCTGCACTTTCAATTGTAACTTTATCATCAGTGGCATCGCGACTCGGAAGACCAAGGTCGAAGTACTTAATGTCCAACTCCAGAAATGGGAAAATAAGCTGTAGATACAAGTAGTAAAATGACACATACAAGCATTCCCTCAAAAGCTTGACCAGAGAAACTGTACAAATGACACCTCAAGTGAATAAGCCAAAATTCAAATTACCTTATCCTTTATTGATTTCCAGAAAACTCGAGTCATTTCATCTCCTGTACAGTAGTATTAAAAAAATGCTTAGTATGAGAATCATAAAAGAGAAATGCAGCCGACTGCATAAAAGCACTTCTTTGAAACATTGAAGAAGTTATATTGTCCTAACGTTTTGTGACCAAAATAGCCATCTCGCGGATATTAGGCTGTTTCCGCAATAGAGCATTTGGCATTGCAAATCTCCATCATAAAGGATTACGTATTAGATAGTATGACAGAGCTACAAATTATGGAAAAGTTTGTCAAGGAATTGGAGGATGAAATGAGGTCACCAACAAGATAGTGCCTATATTTGCTTGAAACATATATGGGTAAACAAGTCGCTACTATAAACGGGTCAACGCCTTTTAATTTGCAAACCAAGGCACCGAATGGGGGAGAAAGTCCATAGCACTTAATACTCTTTATCTTGACAAAGTAAAGTAGAAAAAAGTTTGGGATCGGAATATTCTCATCATGATAAGACATCGTAGAGGTTTTAGCTACGAGAACATATAAATCGGATACTTCTGAAAAAACAAAAAAACATGTACAAATTAAATACTCTACCAAACAGATCTTAGTACGTAAAAAAAAATAAGCATTCAAATTTTTTTTCTTAAAAAAAAAAAAAAAAGATCGAAATTTTCCAGAAGTAGTTAGGTGATGTTGGACTTAAAAAACCTCCTTCTAAGAAAAAAAAGACAATTCTAAAGATACTGAAGCTGGAATCAGAAGGTGGTGAACATAATTAATCCGCAATAGAAGGTGTTGTTTAGAGATTGATGGACGAAAGATCTAAACATATTTCTTCTTTATTAATCCATAAAGATTTGAAGGTAATGGTATCGGTTGGAATAGTGGAGCAAACAGATCTGCGGATGGAAAGCTGAAGAGGTAAAAGGTGAGCGCATTGGAAAGCATTTTTAACACACAGAGAGAGAGAGAGAGAGAGAGAGAGGTGGGGAGAGATCTCACCGTCCATCTCAACGACGGGGTTGGACACCTTGATCTTCTGGAATGCCATGATAGTCTAAACAACAGTCGTATTGGAATTGGAATTGGCACGAAGAAGACGAAGGAAAATGCGAGAGAGAGAGAGCAGAGAGTAGGGTAGAGGTTTAAAATAGCTTAATAAAACCTCTTATAGATCATAGGGGAACAATGTATATACTCAGTCACTTTCTCCTTCGAACCCTCCCATGTAAGAGACTCTTTTATTATTATTATTATTATATAATAAAAAAATAACTCTTCTAATATAAAAATTTATGTGAATAAAATAATTAAAAATTAAATTTATTTTAACATTCATTAAAAATGTCATTTTAACTTTGCCTAATCCAACTGCTAGTTGTTATTATAGCCCTCACCTTCAGCGTTGACTGTTTGTTGCCTTTACGAGTTAATTATAATTAATAACTCTTCGGATGGTGCAATTGGGGTATTTATTTATTTATTTATTATTAATGTTACGTATTAATTCTAAATGTAAAAGTCTTATGCAAGTTTTTGAATAAAAATAAATTCCATAAAAAAAAAGTAATTTTCTCACACTTTTTATGGTGTGATCTATATTTTGAGAAAAATCTAAGCAAAATTTGTATATTTAAAATTTATATATATCATTATTCTTTTTTATATTAAAAGTGTTACAATCACAAATATATTTATAAAATTAAATTTATAAATTAATATAATTTCATATTATACGTTAGATTTTCTTTATAATAAAAATATATTTATCATTTATATTTACTTTTGTAAAGTCTATGTCTCGGTAAAATATTTTTGTTTTTTAATACTTTAAAAAAAATTAGGAAATTCTCGTATTAATTTATAAATGACGTGTATTTTCCATTTAAACAAAATAATAAATTGATAATTATTTCACAATCAATTGACATTATGTAATAAAATAATATTTTAAGTTTATATGTTTAAATTTAAAAAATAATAATATTTTATCTTTTACTACATCACATTGATTGGTAAAAGGATATATTAATTTATTATTATTATTTTGCTTAATGGCAACGTGGTAACTATAATTGAACAGGTTAGCAATTGAATGGACTATGGGACCAATTTTTTTTTATAGCATCAATAATCTTCGTCATTGGTGACGTCATTTAAGCTCCACCTAACACGATAACCTAACCACGTAGACAAAAATCAAATTTCAAGCCGAAAGGAAGAAATATATCTTTCTCTCTCAATCATGGCGAGATTTGTTTAACTTTTCTAGAATGAATAATCAAATGGGTCCCAAGCTTTTGAAAACTGAAAAGTATACAGCCGCCAAATTTTATATATTTCCGGATCAATTTAATGAAATGATAATATATAGATATCCTTAAATTTTCATTATGTAAATAATTCAAAAAAAGGAAAAAATAACATTAGGGTGCTGTCACACTTAAAAAATTCTACATACTTATTTGTTTTATCTTTAAAAAATTCTACATACTTATTTGTTTTCACTTCAGAGCATTCTCATTAGTTTGATTAAATTTATCTTTAAAATTTAATTAATATCATACTTTTTTATATTTATCTATTCTATTTAAATTCAATCTCCACATTGGATTAGTCATTTACTTTCTTTCTAGTTATAAAATATTATTAATTTAATAATTTTTTTATTTAATTTATTTGTATTACATAATTCTACCAATTTAATATTAATAATAATTATATTCTAATTAAATCAACATTAAATATTAATATTAATATTAATTATATTCTAATTAAATTAATATTAATTATATTATAATTAAATTATCATTATAATTAACTTAATAATTAATATTCTAATTAATATTAACTAATTAATTTATTTTTATCACATTTTATATTTAATAATAATAAATCGAACCAAATTTCTTAATTAAAAAAAATACCTACATATTTTGTAAGAGGAGTGAGAATTAAATATTTTAATATTTAGCTAACTTACTGTTCACCTAAAAATTTGGAGAATTACTGTAGCAGAAGTCTAAAATTTTATAGAGATGCCCAATCTAATGTGGTGGTTTTTTGACACATATTAGCTAAAGTTTAACTATCATTAAACTTTGGCCAAACCAATGAAGATGCTCTCAATTGATAAGTGGCACCGGCACGTTCTTTGCAGTAGGGGTGTGCATCCAGATCCGGATCTGGATGGTAAAATCCGAAAAGAATCTGGGTGGATAACCGGATTCAATTTGGATATCCGGTTTGTAACTGGATATCCATATTTTTCACTATAAATCCAGATTTTTCACCATAATCTGGATTTCCATATGCATAATCCGGATTGTTCACTACAAATCCAGATTTTTCACTATAATCCGGATTGTTAATACTTTTTTTTTTTTTTAAAGAAGACTAAACTTAAAAAAATGTTTTTATAGCACTTGTCTTTTTAAAAAAAATTCTGATACGCAAATTGCCAAAAATTTTTTTAAAAAATAATTTAAACACTTTTTAAAAAAAATAAATAAATTAGAGAACAAAATAAATAAATAATATTGTTGTTACCACACAATGCAAAACATAAATTTACAAAGAATAAAAGAAATATTAATACATCACAACTAATTAAACTAAAACATAAATTTACAAAGAACAAAATAAATATTAATACATTACAACTAATTAAACTAAAACATAAATTTACAAAGAACAAAATAAATATTAATACATCACAACTAATTAAACTAAAACATAAATTTACAAAGAACAAAATGCATTAGTCTTCACATCTTGAATTAGAATTGGGGGGAAGTTTTCTACTGGACTATCTCTCTATAAGCTGCCAACAACATCAATTACAACAAAAAAATGAAAACTATAATTTGTGAAAAACAGCTTCATATATGTGAAAAGTCAAAAAGAACAAGAGAATAAAACTTAAAACAAAACCTCACAAAGACACTACAATAATTACTGGCTTACAACTTTAGTTCTTGGGTCTATATCACCAATAAAAAGTCCTCTTTCTTCTAGTACACTCTACACCTGAAAACAAAACAAGGGCATGTTTAGAGACTTCAGTATCATATACATTTCCTCATTCCAGAATCATCTATCTTTTCTATTAATCTAATACACAAAGTAGCTTATTTTTTGTTATGAAGCTTAGCCTACATTTCTTCTTTTTGGTGAATGTTCCTGCCATGTACTTGCTTTACATTTTACCTACAACCTGTTGTCATTTGTATTCTCAGATAGGAATTGGAAATAATGATTCACAAAGATAAGCAACACACATGGTAGAGGAAAACAGATTTGCTATTTGTGATCATGCAATAGAACTACGAAGAACAACCAGATTTACTAGGTGCCAAAAAAAAAAGTCTCTTTTGCTTTTTATACCTGCCAATTTGAATTTATGTTGAAAGAAACTTACTTCCAATGTAGATCTCCTGCAATCGAAGGTTAAATATCAAATAAAGCAGCCAGCTGCCTTCTTATCTTATTAAGAAGCATGCATGACAGTTGATATCTATGTACCTTAAGAAGAGGGTTCTTATCTGGTTAAGAAGCTTGGCCAATTAAACAAATCTATCCTACCATAATTTTCTTCACATTTTACACTTTTTCAAAATACGGAACCAATATAGTCATGTAAGCTATAATGACCCAAGTTCATTGTGCAGAAGATTCAAAAAGCACTGTATAACTTGAATAATTATGTAGGAGTTATGCAACAGTATAAGCTAATTATTAATAGTTTTTGTGATCTAAAATTGTACAAAAACCAGAACCAATGTAGTCATGTAAGCTAGGACCAAAGTACTCGATGTAAAGACATTAGTTATTCCATTTACTTTGATCTGAAGGAAAACAAGGAGCAGGAAAAGAAAGAGGAAAGCAAAGAAGAAAACGCAGAAGAGAAAAAGGAAGAAGGAAAAAAAAAACAATGAGTATCAATATGGGAAAGACACACTTCTACTTCGAAATTAAGACTAAATAATTGATGTAATTCAAGAATTACATCAGTCCCATGTACACTAGCAATACCTAGCCCTTATAATAATGTATAAATTAATAAAACAACCAACAGAGTGTTCTATAGCAGAAATAGAGTTATATCCACTGAAAAATTCATTTTAATTTAAACAAATCTACTGAAAGTCCGAAAATGGGAGAACATGAAACAAAAATCTTGGTTAATTCCCCAAAACCAGAAACAAACTCTCCCCATCTGGAACAACCACTCATATCATACATAAGAAAAAAAAAACCCCTCTTATTTTCTCTTTCATAACTCAGTCGTTTACAATCAAACCCTAAAACAAAAAAATCCCAAAACACAAATCGTTTACAAAAAAACCCCAACACTCATAATCAAAAATCCCGAAACCCATCATTTACAGAAACTAACAAAGTAGAGAAAGAGAGATGACCATACCGTACAGAAAATAACAGAGTAGAGAAAGAGAGATGACAGAGTAGAGAAGGGCTTGAGAAATATACCTTACGAGCTTAGACTTAAAAAATGTTGGATGGTAGCATCCGCTTCTCTCTCCCAAATGCGCAAACTGCAAAGGACTTCGAAAGGATAAGAGATGCTGCGTCGAAGAGAGTAGGAGAAGAGAAAGGAAAAGAGACGTTGCGTCGAAGAGAGTAGGAGAAGAGAAAGGAGAAGAGAAGGGATTCGGAAAGGCAGAAGGGATTCGAAAGTTAGGGATTTTGCAACGTGGGGCGGTTTTTTTTTTTTAAATGACCAAGTTACGGATAACCGGGTCGCAGAACCGAATCCGGATTCTTCTCACCCGCCTGGGTGTAATATGGGCAGATAATCGCCCGGATACACCCGGATTTCCAAGTTCCGAACCGGACCGGAAAAAAAATCGGTCCGGATGTACCCCTACTTTGTAGTGTTTGATTGAGGTTGGAATCCATTTATTGAAACGACGTCTAATCTATCGAAAGAAAAACAGCCCAAGCAAAGTTGAAGCAAAGTTAATAAAAACACTCTTGTCGTCCCTTATTCTAATGTTCCATCTATTAGTTCAAACAGAGTTGACAACATTTGAAAACTAGATTCCAAAACATGTTCTTATTTGTTTTTAAGAAACATCTCATCTCATCTCACCTCATCATTACAACTTTTCCAAATCTCTACACAAAATAAAATAAACAATTCAACTTTTTCAAATCTCAAAACAAAAATAATATTAAAAAAATATATTCTAACAATATTTTATTCAACTTTTTAACTTTAATCTCAACTCATCTCATCTCTGAAAACAAACAAGCCTTTAGTTGAGGAAAGTTAGCTAAGCCGGCTTCTACCAAATGGATTGTCTCAGACACGCATATGTACATTTGGATATTGAAATAAGTTGAATTGAATTATGAATAGAAATATTTTAAAGATCCCATTGAGATTGGTTAACTTCGATAAGCTTAACTTTTTTATGAAAAGTTAAAAAAATAATAGATCTCATCAATGATTAGTTTGAGATGAGTTGAATCTTTACATCAACAACCAAACAGTACTGATGTCCTCTAAAGAGTATCCTTTTGTTTATGCATGGGAACTCGTAAAAAAATCTCATCATCAAATTATTAATATTAGTAGTCTAAAGACTTGCTGAGTTCTTTTGGTAAGATTGTGGTATATGTTATGGCTCAAATCCGACTTGAATGAGTGCATACCGCCGTCTATGCCCCTATTGTCCCGTCCCCAACAGATTGGATATTACTATAAAGGTGAGGTTCAGATATCAGCTGGAAAGAGCACAAAACCAGGCGAGCCCAGTGGGACGATGAGTCATTGCTGCTGCGACCTCTCTTCAGCAACCCCTACCACCTCAGGATCTCTTTCATATTTTCTCGGAGACGAGACAAGGCAAGTTCAGGCCAACTAACAATTTCATTTCGATGATATTTTTCATTGATAAAACGGAGAAAGGCAGGCCTTCCATATGGGAACGCACTACAACCAAAAACTGTGCTTTTATTTTCCTTTCAAAATACACAGCGCATTACAAAAGAAAGAAAGATCTTCATGTGGATTTTATTATCCAATACTGATCAAAGCCATTTGCTTAGAGATCCTCAGGGCCATTGATTTCCTGCATATGGAAATTATATTCACATGCCAGCAGATGTAGTCAGTCACCATCATAGGTACTCACGCCAAGTCCACCAAATAACACTAAAAAACTCTCGTGCTTAAATTCTAACTTTTTACCTTGTTTTCAAGTACAGCTCCATCCGGTATTTCTAACTTCACCCCAGGTTTTGCCACAATTATCACTCTCCCCTTCAAAAGCAAAACCAAGGTGACGGCAAAAGTCAGTTGTCAACAGTTTTTGTGGTTAAGGAAAAGAATCCGAGAAAAGGGTAAATAAAGGAAATTTAAAAAAAAAAAGAAAAAAAAAATCAAAGCAAGCTTATGCATGGACCATTACCAACCACTAACAGGGTAAAAATGTTTTCCAGTGATCGACAACTTAAGAAGTATTTACGCCATCAACTCCATAAGGAGGCAAAATTGCAAAAGAATTAGACTGACTTCAGCAAATATTAAATCCCATAATTATCTGCTAATGTGAACCAAAACCTATTTGAATGTCATAGGCAAAATCTTAATAGGAAATGAGCAACTGTAAAGCAGCACGAGGACATATAATAATACCTTGAGAGTAACACCAGTACCAAGCCATACATCACCAGTCACCTTAAGGCTATCAAGCTCAATGATGCTAGGAATAGACTTAAATCGACTCAAGAAGTTGCCAACCTGTTAAAGAAATGACAAAATTACTATCAATATCAAGAAGCTCCATGCATCTGATACCACATGATCACTGCAATGATCTTCACCTTCTTAAATTCAGGACCCAATTCAATAGAAGGATTTGCAGGGTTTGTCCTGGCTTTATTCCGGATAACAAAGCCATTCTCTAAAATATAGAGATCAGACTGTTCCGAAGAAGGAAAGAGAGAGAAAAAATATATGTTAGACAAGCATCAAATCATAATTCAAGACCCTATCATCCCTAATGGCAGAGAAGAGGCCAACCTGGACAAGAAGCAAATCTGAAGTTGCCTTCACTGGAAGGAATCGAGATCGGGGTACATTGATGCCAATGGCATTATCAAAGAACTAATTGAAACAAGATAACAAGATCAAGTTTTTACTTTTAGAAACACCTCGAGAATAAGTTTTTGATAAGTAATAAGTTTATCACATAATAACTACCCTGATTGCTGCACCCGCAGCAGTTTCCAGCTGAAGAACTTTGACTCCATCCACTTCCTACATACACAATTACTTTTAACATTTTACTTGCCCATCTAAGCATCAGAAATCCAGAGGACAGATACAGCACCACTGCAAGAACGATCAAAGATACCTTTGGGTTTGGTATAATCTCCATCTTCAATGCATCAGCTTCCAAAAGCTTCTTAATTGCTTTCAAGTTAACCCACCTGTGTGAAATGTTGTTAGTATTCAATCCATGCTTGTTAAGAGAACTTATGCCAACATGACTTACAAGTTATTTGTATTGAAAATTTTGAACTTCTCTATTGACTTGAATTCATTGACCTGTTTCAAGGATACCTCGTCGAGTCAACCATAAACTTGCCAAAGACAATTTCCACAAGAGTTTTAGATTCTCAAAAAACCTTTTATTGCCAGAAGGATAATCATGATACAATTTTTCTAGTTGATTGGTGGAAATGCAGACACTAATTTACTCATAAATTAACTTACACCACCCATTGACTTGGTAATTCAATTTTCAATTCTTCCTTCATCAATTTTCCTTCTCTACAGGTAACAAAAGTAACTTTTATTTTTCTGTGATTCTCCTAGTATAACTTATAAATAGTTTTAAGTGCTTGCACTAATTCTTTTTGCACGCTCAAAAAGCCATGGATCTAATACACCTTGCAATGAAATAAATCTTGGGTCCTGAAGGAATTCACCACCCTCAAAAGTGGGTTCCACTGCCTGTTTTGTTGTTTTGCACCCCAGTTCAGAAAACATGAAATATTAAATTACGAAAAACTGGAAAAAAAAAAAGTGTCTACTTTACAAAACAAGTAAACGGTCAAATTGGCTCTTCAGCCAAATTTGTATCACGAACTTCATTTGGTGGCCAAGTGTGTGTTTAAAGAATTACCTTAATTGAAGCATCACTGATTGGTTTATTTCTCTATATTGCATCAATATAATATTACTTTTCTATTAAATTATTGTATATCAGAATGCTATTTCACATGTTCAACCACTTGACTGGGTATGTATGAACTTGGTTATATGGAACTCTAGCACCTCAGTTGCACCTCCTGCCTTCAACCATAGATATTAAAATGATAAAGGAAACCAAAAGAGGAGAAAAGAGTGGAAGAATAGAATAAGAACTTACATGTTCATCAGGAACCTGAGCTATTTCCAGAAGCTGCATCAGGAAATTAAAGGAAAAATGTCATTAAATGCCAGTATTCAGAAAGAAACACCAGAATATATTATGGTTCTTGTTCCTCTTTCCATCCTAATTAAGGCACTCCTCCAATGCATACCCCAAAGTGTACACAGATTGCGCCCCTAGCGCTGTTTAATAAAATGTGAGAACATTACTTATCAACTTGCAAGATATGCATTCTATCCAGAGCTCTTACTTCCAGATCAATAATTCTGGTAATACTACTCTAGGTAAAATGTTAAACGATCTGAAATTGTTGAAGGTTGTTTGTATGGTTCGGAAGCACCAACAATTGGCACTCTATCCCTTGATTCAATTAGTACTTCAGAAAACGTTGTCGCAAACAAAAGCAACTATTGCTTAATGTTTTAGATCATTAGTCAAGGCCACATACAACATACCACTTATGCCTTAATTTTGTATTTAGAGTTATCCCAAGTAATCACAGTTGCTACATAAAAACTAGAAATCTCTATCATGCTTCTGGCCAAACAATTCTGAAGCTTGCAAAAGAAACAACATTAAAATGGATAATATTTATATACCTGAACTCTTCCTTCATATGAAATGAGAGTACCGCCCTTCACATCGGCCAAGGTTTTAGGTGTCACTTCCATACAGTATTCATTCTGGTTGCAGACCAAATGATTTAAGATTTCTAAGCAATGTAGTTAAGGATTAAAGCGGCATAAAAGACATGTTCTCCTTGTATTATTATAAGAAACAAAGCTAGAAACCAAAGTGTCAGTGAAAACCAATGCCAGGATACTTGAGTCAACAACGGCACCCAAATTATCCGAGTTGGCAACAAACACATACTCCTTACCCTGAGAAAGAGACAAAAACGAAATGCAGCAAAGGATAAAACTTAAGAGTATTCTGGTGAATCAATCAACATTCAGATGATCATTAAATACATCGTATTGCCAACCTGGGATAATAGCGCATCAAGTTTGCCACTGTTCTTCAGCGATGGGAACACATCACCATGGCCAGGAGGATACCTTCAAGTGATACAGTAGTCATCAATGGAACTGTAAGTAAGCTCACATAGGTTGAACATGCACACTAAATAATAAAGCACTCTACTACTCTCGACAATCTTCTTTCCCCCTTCCTCCAGTCAAAGCAGAAAAACAAACTGAAGCCTGGGTAAGCGAAATAATGAAAGCAAATAAATAAGTACCATCCATCCTTGCCAGTCTGTCCTTTGCTAGGCAGTGGGCTAAAGTCATCAACAACGAGACGAGGATACTGGCTCTGTGTAAATCCAAATGTTCAATATAAAGCATAAATTTTTTCTTGAGTTTGTACTTGTCCAAAAGTAGTTACTAAATTGTATTATTAAAAATTCGCAGCAGACCTGATTAAAAGTATGAATTTCAATGTTTGAGCTAGAGTATTTTTCCACAATCTGAACTAGACAGCAAACTTGTTAGTTCATCAAGCAAAAATAATCAAAACGAGATTACAGTAATCAGTGAGAAAAACAGTAGAAATGAGTTACCTTCAATGTATCATCATGAGTGTTGAACGAGTTCATTAGAAGCAATGGAACATTGCACCCATACTTTGAATTGAGATTCTATAAACAACAAAAAGTATCAGTTGAAAGCCAAGATATAACCACCCAAAAAAAAGTGCAGCAGAAAAGACATTATAACCTCAATCTGGATGACAATCAAGTCAAGAAATGTCATCCCGTTCCGAACTTCAATGACAGACCTGCATTCCAATTATACGAGCTTAATGTAAAGTTCATGGGAAAACAGGACACAGTAAACAATACAAGCTCCACAGAGAAATCCACACCATGAAGGAATTGAAGCTTTATTACCACAATAACTTATAAAATAAAATAAAAATAAAAGCTTTATTACCGCAATAAGAAAATTACAAAAATAGACTACGAGTGTTGAACGTGAAGGGGTATAATAAGAAATTAGAATGAGAGAAGGGGTATAACAAGAATGAGCTAGTAATTACCGCACAATGTTTACCTGCAATGCAAAGAGTAGAATACAATGAAAGTCATAAACACACAATATGATTTTTTCCTTGAAAAAAAAATGCTTTCAATAATTCTAGATATTATATTTATTCATCTTATTTTACATTAAGAAACACATTTACTTATAGCTGGAAATTTTTGAAACTAGCATTCACAATTCTTTGATACTCCTGATAAACATCATTAATAGGATTTGAACTTCTAGAGCAAAGAACAGGAATGCTCCACTCCGTGTTAAGATTTAAGTCATTCTTAATGAAGGCTTTCAACCGATACACAGTTACATAAGCAATAACAAGAACAAAAGTATCGGAAGTTAGATTCAAATGCATACTTGGGCCCAGTACAACCCATTGTTGTCCCCAGACCTCCATTAAGCTTTAGCACGACAAGTTTGTCCAACAGCTTCTTCGTCTCCACAGGATCTGCATCCATGCAGATACTTAATAAGCTTCTAATATTATTGAAATCTAACCAATTGATATATAAAGGTAATAAAATTGAACCAAATTTCTCAAAAGAAAAAAAGAAGAAATTTTCACAGAATAAAGATCGCTACCATGCGGAGCGGGTGCCAAGCTCTCATAAGGAACCACTACTTCATCAGTAGGGGTCTGGATCTTACTCCATTCCACGTGTTGCGCTTCACCGCTATAACGTGCATAACATCGTAACCAAACAAAGAATATGTAAAAAAACGAATCCATTTTGAATCTTCAATGAGTCCGACAATCAATCCGTTCTGTTGCATGTAAAAGGTAAAACGGAAATATGATCTAAAGTCGAAGACTCAGATCTTCCATTAAAATAACAAGAATCACATAAGCAAAAGGCGCATCATTTACTTTCCTCGTGCATTGTTTTCTCGCAGTCCAGACAAAATACATAGAATGCACGTTTTGAACTAGCAGAATACAACATGCACATGAAAATCTGAACGAATTCTATAAAATTTCAGGCATAGTTTACCTGAGATAGCGAGCGACGAGGTTGACGAACCCGGTTTTCTCGTTCTCGCTGCAAGAGACACATCAAAATAATCAAAGAAGGAACCATAGCTCAAATCCATTGCTCCAAAGCAGGCGTGCGCGGACAATCCGAATTACAGTTTAAAAAAAAAAAAAGGGAAAACGCCACAATTCGATCCGATACAGCGAAAATGGGAATCATCGTGGTTTTGTGGTAAAGAAAATGAGAAAGTACCTGATGTGGTTGAGTCCAGCGACAGCAGATTTGAGGTTATTAAGCTTCTCGGCATCAGCAGCGCTCAAAGTGGCGGCAGCCATTACTCACAAATTCAAAGCTTCAATCTAAACAGCAACCCGGAAGATCGAGAGCTCAAAGAAAGGAGAGGATTAGAGAGAGAGAGATTATCTTCTAGAAAGGAAAAGAGTGAACTGAAGGGGAGTCTGGGAGATATCGTTTCTGATTGAATATATCGAATCCTTGCATACGTTGAATATGACTGATTTGTACGTAGCGGCGTGTAATTAGAAACAGCGGCAGCGGAATATGAGAAATGATATGTTTGAGATGACAAACACACGAGCCTGAGTAGCATGCAGTACCAAGTTTTGAGCGTTCACTTTCGAAGTAATTCTTATTATTTAAAAGAGTTTCTACATTCAAAACTTGCATAAATTATTTTATAATTATTAGTGAATCACGATCTTCTATAATTATAATTATAAATGTTGATTGTAAATATAATAGAAATTATGGATGAGTAGTCTTTTCTATTTTATCATCGTCAACATAAAAGTAAGATTTATATTTTGAATGGAGTAATACTATATATACTTATATTTTATTTGTAATTTTATTTTTAATACTTATTTTATTAGTTTTCTTTCAAAGTTTAAATTTTGAATTTTAAATTTCAATATTTTATAATTTTTAACATATCAATAATATATATGTAGAAAAATACGTTTTTCTTCAATACATTTAACATTTTTCTTTTGATTTATTGTTAATTAGCTTTTATATATAAGCCCTCTATGTTTTGTGTCACTTTCAATCCTTGTGGTTCAGGCAAAGTTCTGGTGACAAATCAAAAGGGATGGAAAATGCAGCGTGAAACGAAAATTATATATGTTTTGAGAACTCTATTATATGATTGTCATTAATTACCACTAGTACTATTATTATTTAATAAACACGATTATTAATAATAATGGTTATTATTTGGTAGTTCTTATTAATTATGATGATTATTAGACTTTTAGAGATGTGCATTTTAATATCCACAAAACCTCGTCCTCTTGATTTACAAATAGATTAACTAGCTATTGACTAACACAACGCAACAATTTGATAAAAACGTGAAAGAGTGAGGACTTTGCACAAGAACTACTATACACACAAAAGAGATTTTATAAAATAAATCTATAAATTGGCATGATTTTATATTATTCGTTATATTTATGTTACAAAAAAATAAATTTACAATATAATGTATTATATAAAGTCACGTAAGTTTGTAAATTTATTTTTATGAAATTTTTTATGATTAATTTACTGTTTATGATTGCAGTAAAAAATATAACTTATAACTTTAAAACTTATAACTTATAGTTTAAGTAGTAAGTTCTACTATTAAAAAATTATTTACTTTTTGGTAACCATGTGTTTAAAAAATTTCAAACATATTATATTTATTTGGAAATAAATTAAAAAAATACTTTCTGATGTAAAAAAGACAATCATTTAATTTTTTTTTAAATTATGATCATATATTTAAAACTTTAAAAATTGTAATTATATTAAAATTGTATAGGTATTTTTATCCATTGAAAGTTTTTTTAAAATTCGAATCACATTTCGCATTATTCAAAAAAAGACATTTGAGGAAAAAATCAAAATCAAACATATTTTTTAACTTATTTAAGATTAAAAAATGTTTTAATATATAACACTCATGAAACAACCTAATTTTTCTATTAAATTTTTTTTAAGACTATTAAAATACTTTTTAAAATTCATAACGTAACCCTAAACAGTCCCTAAAACATTTCTCTGAAGGATTAGATGAAAATGTCAACACTAACTGCGTGCGTTATCATCATTACTTAAGACTCCAATAATTCGTAGAGTTCAAAAAGTGGTTGAATCATTGGGTGACCATTGTAATGGAAAAATAAACTTTAATAGTTTTTACCATCCCATTTAGGCCAGTTTGGATTATATATTCATCTCAATTCATCTTATTTAATTATTATAATTTATTTAAATTTTAACACAAAATATAATAAACAATTCAACTTTTTCAAATATTAAAATAATAATAATATTAAAAAATAATATTCTAATAATATTTTATTCAACTTTTATCTCAACTCAACTCAGTTCAATATCTAAACGCAGCCTTAATTAAAAATTTTCAAATAATAGTTAATTTAGTCATTAGTTATGTTA
Organism: Juglans microcarpa x Juglans regia; assembly: GCF_004785595.1. NCBI lineage: Eukaryota > Viridiplantae > Streptophyta > Magnoliopsida > Fagales > Juglandaceae > Juglans > Juglans microcarpa x Juglans regia. The sequence goes on from NC_054597.1 coordinate 3,961,676, forward strand.
AAAGTTAATTAGCTATTTTGTCTGCAGCATATTGTTATAAAAAATATCGTTCATCATCTTTTTATTTATTTAAAAATAGAAAATAAATAAAATAAATTTTACAAAAATAAATTCACAAACTAACGAGTAATGTGACTTCATATGATATGTTACATTATCTTTATAATAAAAATAATTTTACAATCTAACATATCATATAAGCTCGTATTAATTTATAATAGAAATATAAATAACATTACTTTTTTTCACTTAGTCGTCCTGGGTGGCAATATAAGAGCATTCGCAATGGATGCTATAAAATGCAGTTTTCTTTAAATTATAAATAAATAAAAAATAAATAAAAAGTTCAAAAGTGCCCTCCAATAGATCTTGTATTTCATCTTTACTTTACATTTTGCTACAGTACTCCCGCTACATGGAAAGGATAACGGTTCATAACTGTAAATATTCTAAATTAATTTCTCTCTCCTCTGTTGCTAATTTTTTTCATTTCTTCGAAAGTCCCTATTTTTATTTTAGACCATCTCTCTCGTTCCCACGCTTTCTTCTGTGTTTGGCGCCAAAGACAGAGTTGTGGCCGAAGGCGCCATCTTCCTTCGACTTCGTTGTTGCTCGTCGACTCCATCACCGATCAAGGTCGTTCTCGTGCTTCAAACTCTCATCTCTACGGTTAAGTATTCTTGGAAACCCACGGCCGAAGTAAACATGGGGAAATTTTTTCAGGGAAGAGCTCTCTCTCTCTCTCCAAAATGCATGAAAGCATTGGCTTTATTCTTCTTCTTTGTTTTTCCTTTGCTCTGTTCCTAATTTGAAGAAGATAAAATTTTAGGAATTTTTTTCTTCTCAAAATATGGGTCAGGAGTTTGTGTGTCATTTCATTCATCGAGTTCTCTATTTCTTCTCTAATTTCCTCAACTTGTATATACATATATACATACGACATAAGCCACATTCAATTTAGTTACTACAATTGCTTGTATCATGCCAATATGTTTTCTGAATTTTTTATGTTTCTTTTCTCTTGTACTTGGATTTTGGACCACTAATTTCAAATTTTCTTATATCAATGATTTGAGTTTTTGGTGATCTATGTTCTGTTGGTTGTGGAAAGTGCCTTGGAGGGGCCATGTGTATATTTAAATTGGATTGTAAGTGTTTGTGAAATGTCAAAAAGAAGAAGTGGAGAAGAAGAAACAGTTCCAATTTGTGTCTCTGATATATCTCTTTTCGGATAGTGAACATTTGATGAATATTATGGATGTATGAATATTAAGTGCCATTTATGAATGTTGTGAAATTGCCTATATTTTAACATGATTGTGGAAGTGTCATATTGTTAATGCTCACACGTGCATATTGAAGTGTTTCTTCCCCCCTGGAGGATGATCTGCTGATGTGCCCTTTTTGCTCTTTTATGGCAATGGAAGTGGTTGGTTCAAAACCAAATTTAGCATTCTTGGAAACTCATAGCTCCCTTTAATCTCATTGATACCATTATTTCTTTGCAACGCCTAGATTACTTTCTGATTTCTTCTGTTATTTATGGATTACTTTCTTGGTTGTAGACTCATCTGGTGGAAGATATCCTAATTCTACATTTTTAGAGCCTCAACCAAGAAAAATTGATTTAGGTCTAATGACTACTAAAACTTGCATTTAAATTCAATATTGTAGGAAGGAAAATGATAGTATGTTCACTATTCTGAAATTTGCTTTTAGTGTATTGGTATTTTTTTTTTTTTTTTAGTTTAGCATGTTCATCTATTTTGAAATTTGTTAGTTTAACCTGCTATATGTTTTAGTTTAGCATGTTCATTTATTCTGAAATGTGCCTAAACTAAAGCCTAAGTTTTTCCTGAAACAAGGTTTATATATCCAAGTACTAACACCATTCGTGTAATCAAATTTTTTTTTTGTCCACCACTAACCTACTCTGTTACTATCCTCATTTGATAAGATAGGTAACAAAAAAGACCTTACTTTGTTTGAGTTTTTATCATAACAAGTGGTACTTATCAAAATTTAGAATTTCACAAACTTTTTAATTGAGTTTGATTGAGTTCCATGAAGGATGGATTCACAATTCTATAGAGTTCATTCTTTCACTACTCTCTTACAGGAGGGGGAAGAAAGTTACAATGACTACCTCCTCACATGATCACATCTATGAATGATTTAGAATCCTAAATTACTCCTCTCAACCCAAAACAAGCGACTGTTAGAAAAATAAAATCTAGACAAAGAAATTTTAGTCTAGAAGATGACAACTTACTAGTGTCAGCTTGGCTTAATACTAGTTTGGACCTGATCAATGAAATTGATCAATCTAAACATTCATTTTGGGCTAGAGTACATGAATATTATGAGAAAAATAAAAAATCTACATCTTGTGAACGTAGTTCCAGGCTTTCTGCTCTCTCACAAATAGATGGTCAACCATCCAACATGTTACAAATAAGTTTTGTGGTGCCTTATCTCAAATCGAAGGAATGTCTTCGAGTGGGATTACTGAGCAAGATAAGGTGCACAAACAATATCCTTTAATTTCATCATTTAAATGAAGTTGTATTAGATATATTTCACATCTCATTTACTGATTTTTCAAATTGAGCAAGCAAATGAGCTCTATCGAAGTGATCAGTTTGCAACATTCAACTTTCTTCATTGTTGGACTATTCTAAGGCACCATCCAAAATGGAAACAAACTATGGTTGAGGGTATAATGAAAACTAAGAGAAGATTAGTAACCCTAGATGTTCATGTGCCAGAGTTTACATGTCTAAATAAAGATACCCTATCTCCATCTATAGATATGGATCTGGAGAAATCTATTGAAAAGAAGGCTGAAAAGAAGCGAAAGAGGCAAAATAATATATCTTCCAATCTTAATGATTTTGTGACTAAGATAAGAGATGAGAAGAAAAGATAGAAGTTGAGAAGGGAGAAGATAGGAAAAAGATTATCCGCCTTACAAAAGAGAGGCTTGATTTGGATCAACGGAAAGAAAATAAGGAAATTATGAGAATGGATACCTTAAGTTTGCCTACAATGCAGTAAGAGTATTTTCATAGCCTCTAATTGGAAATACTTAAAAAATAAAGGTCTACAAAACCATGATTGTGATTGGTATAGGCTGCAAGTGAAATTTTTTTGAAGAGTAACAATACAACCACTTTTGAGAATGCTCATTTGATAGTTTTTTGTATAGAACACAGTACAAACCTGAAGCCACAATTGCAGCCACATTTGGAAGTTCTACTTTGATAGTTTTTTGTATAGAATACATCACAAATCTGAAGCAACAATGCATCCACATTTGAGAGTTCTACTTTGATAGTTTTTTGTATAGAACGCAACACAAATCTGAAGCCACAATGTAGCCAATGGATAGTTATATTTTGATTTTTCTTTTGCATAGAACACAACACAATTCGCATACTAAACTGTCTTAACGGTTTAATGTGTTCTCTATTGAAAAAATTATGATGCACTAAATTATGAGTTCTTATGGGAACTAAAGTGTTGTTGTGAATGATTTGAGAGTATTATGTGAATAGATGAGTATTATGTGAATGAATGAGTTGCTTTGTGTGTTATGTGGATCATAGAATGAATATTATTTGGATGAATGAGTTACTTCGTGAGTTTCTTAATGGCTGCTTCACTTTGTTCGTGCAGATGTCACTTTAACTTTGATAGAATGTGGATAGGGTCTATGGGGTTAACTTGCATGCTTATTCTTTGTCTTAATTTATTTAGTTCTTCATATACTCGAGTGCGTTGGAGTATATGTCATGTTTCTACTCAATTAGAAATGTCATAATGTATAACATTTTTTTAGGATAATGCAAGCTTCTATTTTCCCAGATTTTTGGAATAATGTCATAATGTATAGCATTTTTCTGTTTCTACTCTTCTAGGCAAATGTCATGAAATGAATACAATCCTCCTGGCTTGAAACTTGCGATTTAGTAGATGGAAAAAATAGGAGCAATTGTATGTGATCCACCCAAGTGTTTTAAATAACAAGTTTAAATGTATCCAAAGTGTCTGTTGAATGAGTCTAGTGTTTGTGTCTGTTGAATGAGTCCAGCATTGGTTAAATACATGTCTGTTGAATGTATCCAAAGTAGTATGTATATAACATTTGATATTTTATTGATAAGGATTATTTTAATGGCCAAACTTTTAGTATCTACTGTCTTAATAGTCTAAAGGCAGGTTGGTGCAGGAAGTACTATGTAATAAACCATGCAAAATTGAAATTGAGTTTCACATATCACTTATTTAATAAAATGAGAAGTGGGCCATATTAGAAATTAAATAACACAATCATATATGCATATATAGTTTTTTGAAGTTAAGGTTACATCTAGTACAAAACAAGAATATAACATTAGGCTAAACATAGTAAAATGTAAAATACAAGTACTTAAGATTGACTATATATTTGTCATAAATGTTCGATAAGATCCGATTGGAGTTGAGAATGAAGTCCTCGATCTCGAATGTGATGATGACGTTGAATGAAGTTTACAAATTCGTCTTTATGCTCATGGAACACTGGCTCTTGGGATATTTCATCGTTTTGTTCATAAACGAAGTCTTCTACTCGAAAAAGAATACTGCTCATCTTCTACAATCATATTATGCAAGATTAAGCATGTCATTATAATTTCTTTTACCGTTTGTAGATCAAAAAATCGTCACGGAATATACCAAAAAATATCTTAAAAATATTATTTTACAATTATCAAGAATGAATATTTTCATAATATATTTTGATTATATTTTCATTATATAATCTCTTCTTTTTATTTTTTGAATTAATTTATATTTTGGTTTAACTTATAAATTTGAATTAATTTAAAACATAATATAATTATATAATATTGTATATAGGGAGATATTACAAATATAAAAAAAATATGAGAATATCATTGGTAGTTAAAGAAAAAAATTTGAAATGAATAAAAAATATTAAAAAGTATAATATTTAAATTAAATGAAGAAAAAATAGTTAAATTAATATATAGTATATTATAAAAGTCAATATATATAGAATATATTCTATGATTCTTGACTTTTGGCGCCACAGTGTTTCTTTGTGCTTTAGTTGCTCTTAGAGATTGAATTGAATCCGCTTTTCTTCCTTGACGCTCCATTGGTTTGGTGGACTGCATTGGATTTGGTTTAGTTCCATTTCTAATTGTCGTATGTTTTCTTGAATTTTTTCAAAATGGACTTTATTCAAATGCTTGAGAGCTTCATTTGTTGCCTTTATTTTACTGCAGAGTATATAGGATGGGTTCCCGTTGAAATGCTTACTCCAAGCTTCCTTTATAATCAAAAGATTGAGCGGCTCTCAAGTTCAAAATTCTTCAAATTTAAAAGATAAAGCTCTTTTTTGCCTTTTTGTTGTGCTTAGAAGAAGGGGTGATGGTCCGATGCCGAGGGAATCAGATGTTGAATCATGGCGTCAGGAAAGCTGGTTGCTTGCTATGTCGCGGTCCAATCTTTCTCTAATCAGTGTTTTGCCATGGCGGTTGTTAAGTGAAAGAAGACCCCGAAAAACCAATATCAATTAAACCATGCGATTCCATCAAAAATTTTAATCCCCCTACCAATGAAGATGCCACCGGACGCCCCCCAAATTTATCAGTTTGGGTCAAAATGTCATTGAAATCACCAATGCATAACCATGGCCTTGGAAATGACTTGTGAATTGAGTCCAAAAGTGTCCAAAAATTTGCTTTGCGTTGCCATTGAGCTGGAGCATATACATAAGTGGCTAACCAAGGGTGATTAGGAGGATCCGAATAAACCAAAATAGATATTGCATTCATATTCACATGCACCGGTTCGATGGCAACCCTCGGTCGCCATAATAACAAAATATCTCCATTTTTTCCCGAGGCAGGGAAGCTTACAAAATGGTGGAAACCTAGACTATTCACAATAGTAGCAGTGCGTTCTACTTGCACCTTGGTTTCCGACAAAAAAATAATATCCGGATTATGAGATCTAATATAAGCCCTTATACTTCTAATTGCTTTGGGGCAGGCTAGTCCCCTGCAATTCCATACTAGTGTCTTCATGGAGTAGGGGGAGGCATGGTTGAGCCCGCCTCATCAGCTTTCCTTGATTTTCCTATTGGTGCCTCCTTTGTAATTGGTCGACTGTATGGTTTTGGTTTTGCATGTGCTCTAGCTTTCTTTACTGTCCCAGAGGACTTTGACTACATTGAGAGTAAAATAAAAGCTAAGTCTTGATCTTCATCAGAGATGTGTGGCTTCTTAAGAGAAAGAACCATTTCATTTGATACATTTTGTACTTTCAGCTTCAATTGTTGACTTTCTCCATCATTGCATGGTACGGTTCTTTTTGTTGGGAGCTCAATTAAACTTGTTTCTTGCATTGTCATGGCATTAGGCCTTGAAGAAATCTGCATTCTATCCATGCATGAGACTTTCTTTTTTCCTTTCTATCAGATATCGAAGGGTTTAAGCTAACTGGGAGAGAGGAAAATGTGGGGTTAGGCTGGTTAAAAGATGGGTTAAGTGGGGGGGAAGGACTCGGGCTTGGTGGTGGAAATGAGCTTAGTGGAAGAGATGGGATAGATATTGGGTTTTGGTACGAAAGGGCCTGTTTTACGGGACTTGGAGATGGTGAATTAAAAAGGGTGGGCCCGGCCTTTGTCATGGGTGGGTTGTCTTTAGAAACAAAAATTGGGTTGGGTTTAAAGGGGTTTTTTGTGCTTTGCTCAAAGGACTAGCCCATTAGCTTGTCACTGAAAAAACTGGTCTGCTGACTTTGTTGAGCTTTAAAGCTCATCACTGCAGCTTGGATCTTCATCCATTGATTTCTCCAGGCATATGTATTTAAAGCAAAGGGGTAAGTGAAGCTTTGCAGTGCCGATTCCATCAGGTTGCTGTAGAGAAGCTGAGTTACAGTCAATTGTGGGATCTGATGGCTTTGAGTGATTGATGGGAAAAGGTTTGGCGGAAAAGTGTTTACTCCAGAAGTAAAGGATTTTCAGCTGGATGGTTGAGAGCCTTTAATATCCACAGTGCTTTGACGATAACAGTGATCTGATGGGATGTTGAACAATACTCTGGTGGGAGAGGTACTTGCAAGCTTCGGATCCCCCTGAGTGAACGCGCCACCTGATTCAGCTGAGCATCTCGACGGATCAGTTGGGCATTTCGGCAGCAGGTCAGCAATTGTTTCGAAAGATCTTGTGCTTTCCTCAATGGCGACTTTTGATTTTCCTTTCTGTTCTTGTTTGTTCCCCAACAAAGCTACACCTGTGAGCAAATCTTTCGGTGAGGTCACACGGATTGGTCCCAAAGATGGTGAAAATACTGTTTGGCTGGTTTGCTTTTCTTCTTTTTGTAACTTGCAGGTGCTCTCAAAGTCTATACCAGCTTGGGGATTTTTGGAAAGGGGGGGTTTCATCCACCATTTTTTCTTTTCCTTTATCAAGCCCAATTTCAATTAGCATTCCTGCATTTCTATTTCTTGTTTCCAGATTTAACTCCACATGTTTGTTGCACTCTGCATAGCTTGTGCTGTCCAGCGCATTTTGTGTTGGTATTTTGGGAATCAATTCTTGTATATTGCTGCACTTGTCAACACTAGTTGCTGGTTTTGCATTTCCACTAATTGTTTCATTTTTTGAAATTTTCTCCAATTGCATTTGTCTTGGAACAATGGCTTTACCTTGCTGGGGAGGTAAAGCAAATTTTCCCCAATCTCAGATCAGTCCTGTCATCCCGGAAGACTTGGAAAATATTTTTGAAAAACAAATCTCAGATCAGGAAAATGATTTTCTCACTGCTTTACCTCTTGAGGATGAAATCTATAGAGCTCTAAAACAAATTCCAAACCATAAAGCCCCAGACCCAGATGGAATGACAGCCTTATTTTATAAGCATTATTGAAATATCATCAAAAAAGAGGTCATAACAGCTGTCCAAAATTTTTTTAGGAGTGGGAAATTGCTAAAACAGATGAACCATACCAACATAGCTCTCATCCCAAAAATAGCAAACCCATGTTGTCCCCAAAATTTTCGGACAATCAGTTTAATAAATATCATTTATAAAACCATTACAAAAATTTTGGCAAACTGCCTGAAAAAGACCCTCCCAAAAATTATTTCTCCCCTTCAGACAGCCTTTGTTCCAGGCCGAAACATCAAAGAAAATTCCATTATTGCCCATGAGATGTTCCATTATCTAAAGAAATCAAAAAGGAAAAAGGTCAAATGACGATAAAGCTAGATATAGAAAAAGCCTTTGATTTTATTGAATGGGAGTTTCTTTTTGAGATTATGAAAGCACTGGGATACAACAGAGTATGGATAAATTTGATAAGAGAATACATAACGACAGCCTATTTCTCCATCATCATCAACGGAATCCCAAGAGGTTTTTTCAAGATACAAAGAGGATTAAGACAAGGTGACCCCATCTCACCTTTCCTTTTTATCCTATGCACGGAGGTGCTCTCAAGATTAATCACAACATTAGAAGCTGCCAGGCAAATAGAAGGTGTTAAAATAGGTCGGAGTTCCCCCTAATCTCTCACATTTTTTTTGCAGATGATCTAATTATATTTGGACAAGCAAAGGAGAGAACAGCCCTTACCATCAGCGAAAATCTAGAAAAATACCAAAGTTGGTCAGGTCAAAAAATAAACCAAAGCAAATCCTCAATCTTCTTTACTAGAAATATAGACCAAGCAGCAAAGAGGATAATCCAGAACATGATGCCTTTCAAAGAATCAACAGCCAAAATGAAATACTTGGGAATCCCAACTACTTTTGATAGATCTAAGAAAAAAGAATACAAAGAACTGCTGGAAATAATAGATAAAAAGCTTGAAGGATGGAGATCCAAATTGTTATCACAAGCAAGTAGAACAATGCTTATCAGATTAGTAGCAAGCTCAATTCCCACATATCAAATGACAACACATATATTTCCAAAATCAATCTGCAAGTCTATAAACACCAGTTTCAAAAACTTTTGGTGGGGAACGACAAAGGATCAGAAGCGCAAGCTATGCCTGAAATCTTGGAAATCCATATGCCAACCAAAAAAAGAAGGAGGTCTGGGTTTTCGACTAATGGAAGATATAAATTTAGTTTTGCTAGCAAAAACGGGATGAGAAATGAGCCATACAACTTCCAGCATGTGGCACAAGCTACTAACAAAGAAATTCCTGCTATCTACTTCTTTTTGGCAAGCAACGACAAAAGTGGCAGACTCAAGTTTCTGGAAATGTTTACTAAAGACAAGACCTCTACTTGAAAAAGGTATGTGCTTCCAGATTTCTAATGGTTCATCAGTGAAAGTCTGGTTAGACCCATGGATACCAACCTTAGAAAATTTCAAGCCAAAGCCTCTGAACCATATCACTAATTTTTCACCAATGCTCAAAGTTTCTGATTATCCAAGCTTCAGGTTTTTTTACATGGGATCTTCAAAAATTGCGCACCTTGTTCCAGTTTGATAGCATAACGGAAATTCAAAAAATCATCTTGCATTTTTCCAATCAAAGAATGGATAGCATGATCTGGACCAAAAATCAAAATGGAAATTTCTCTGTTAAAATTGCTTATCATCTGGCTGCAAATATTGGTAGTTCTTTTCGGGAAAATCTCTCTGGCTTCCCAATAGAGAAAATTTGGAAGCTAAAAATCCATGATCGCCACAAGCTCCTCCTCTGGAAAATTGTTTGGGATATTTTGCCAACAAAAAATCATATTAGTAAATTCATCCCAAATATTTCTCTCAACTGTCCTCTGTGTGAAGAGTAAGAAGAAACTCTACTCGACCTTTTTATTGAATGTTTAGTCACAAGAATACTCTGGAGTCAAAATACTTGGCCACTAAATCTCTCCTCTTTGGTCATATCTTCTATGAAGGATTGACTACTTTTCATCATAAATCCAAAGTCAAAATTAGGCCTTACTCCTCTTGAAGTTCATCCTTTCCAAATCTTTGCTATTCTGATTTTGGATTTTATCTGGCGCCTAAGAAATGATATAGTCCACAACAAATCTAGTCTTTCCCTCCACAATGCAAAGGAGCAACTAAATCACTCTTATCAAGAATATTTGCATGCTTGGAAAGAAAAATCTTTGTCAAAAAGAGACTTGAAATGGAAAAATCCCACCACCAGTCAGATCAGCATCTCCTTTGATGCTGCAGTAAGAAGCACCTTTTCTGTAGACTCAGCAGTCAGTAGAAATTTAGAAGGGCAAGCTATCGAGATTTGGATAGAAGAAAACATTACCACAATCCCAGTGATTGCGGAAGCTTTAGCAGTAAAGCTAGCTATAAAAATGGCAGAACATCAAAAATCACCGTCAACATTATTAGAAGGAGATGCACAACTGGTGATATCCTCGATCCATGGTATTTTAACAAACTGGCAAATCACCCCATCACTGAAGATATTGCAAATATCTTGAAAGCTCATAGAGGCTAAAGCTTTAAAAAAATTGATCGATCTCAAAATCGATTCGTGCATTCAGTGATGCAATGGCCAGCTACCAACTCAGTTTTTGGTAGTGTACCAATAGCAAATATTCTTTTTAATATTTTATATATTGATAGTGAAAATAACCCTTCCTAAACTTTATTTTGTCTTTCCTTTTTATATACAGTATGCATGCTTGATTAGTAGAAAAAAATAATAATAATAAGACGAAAAGAGGAGCTGTAGCGAGTGAGATCCGTTGGCACACATGGCAAATGACGGTTGGACATGCTGACAGATGAGGTGTTCTTTGATGGGGAAAGTTATTAGATTCTCGCGTATTCCAATGTCGAGTGGAAACTTGCACATACACTTGGCATTCCCAACCAAGTTAATAGTATTACCCCCTCTATAAAGGCCTAATCCAAATGTGGTCGAAATTTTTTTGCCCTTTTATGTTTTATAAAAATAATTTATTATTTTGGAGTGGTCCAAAAGCATCCATATCCCTTTGATCTAAAAATCTCAATTGCATTGGCAAAGCGCACGTGGAGGTGGGCGAGTGCGATGACGTGGCGAAAAAAGCGCAAAGGGAAAAAGCCCACCTACAACCTTTACTCACTGTTGATTCCACAAGTCATGGTTTTAGAGGTTGTTGTAGATATTTTTATTTTCAAATTTTCAGAAAAAGGAAAATAATGACCACAAAATATCGTTGTCGAAATTATTCGGCTGTCGCGTAGATCCGTTTGTTTCGGATATCTCTGTCGCTGTTAAAATCCAAAATAATTATGGACGGACAACTCAGCTCCCCCACCTCCGCTTGCTTGCTGTGAGTACTCGCGGATTTAGTTCGATAGATGTTTGGCCATTATATTTTAAGTTTTATCATTTTTAAATTAATGTATCAATATATTATTTATTGTAGAATATGTTATAATTATAAAAAAAATTAAAATATCAATACTTACTTATTATTACGAGGCAAACCATTTTAGACAATAAAATATATTTATAAACAAATTATTTCTCTATAGTTACCAAATTCGTAATATATATATATAAAACAAAAAAGATTATTCATCAGAATAATTTTATAAATCTTGCTCTTCATATTATCGGATAACAGTTAGATAAAATTGAGATAAAAACAGAAAAATTTATTTTTACTTCAATCCCTATTTCAAAAACTATTAAAATTCATTTGGTCTTATATATATATATATATATATATTGAAATAAGGACTGCTCTCATTCATAACTCAATTAGAGAAGGTTGTGAATGCAAGGAGATAGTCCTCTGCAAGAATGTTCTCTTCAAAGAGACTCAAGACCTTCTTTGCTAGGCAATGTGCCACAATAATGATATTCCTTGGGATATGACATACAGACCAGCTGAGAAGACAAGCTAAAATTTTCTTAATATCTCTAACTAGCAGACCCACCGAACTCCATATGCCCTCCACTCCTTTGATGGCCTGGACCACACTCAGAGAGTCACCTTCTAGCACGATGTTGGAGAGCTAAAATTCAGTGCATAGGAATATTACAGCTTTCAAAGCTGCAAAGGCTTCACCCAAGAGAGGGTCGGAAAACAGATCACGAGAAGACATCAAGGTAGCAGCTACTTTGTCATTCCAGTCTCTGATTACCATGCCAATGCCCACTTTACACTTAACCTTGTCACTGGCAACGTCCCAGTTGACCTTGTAGTAATTGGGAGGGGGCACACACCACTGCACTAAAGCCAGGACAAGGGCTTTCTGTTTTTCCTTACCACAGCACAGGTTAATATCAAAGAGACTCATAGAGACTAGGCTATTCACTTGCTGGAGAGGGGTGACTTTGAATTCGAAAACCCAAGTGTTCCTTCGATGCCAAATGTGCTTGTTGTCATGGCAATCTCAGAGAGCTCCTATTCAGACAGGAAGGAGAAGAGGTGATCCAAAGTTTCCTTAAAAGGGGCATCAATGATGCTGCACTTCTGAATTCTCCTCGAGCTTAGGCTCCACATAGCTTGGGCAGACTTGCACCACCACAGGGCATGAGCAACAGTTTCAGGGTGGCATGAGCAGATAGGACATATGGGAGATTTCACCACTTTTCTCTTTTGGAGATTAAGTTTTGTGGGAAGAATTTCCTTGGCTGCTCTCCAAATGAACATCTTGACAGAGTTAGGGCCCTTTAGTTTCCAAATACTATGCCACAGATAGATTTTGAGGTAGCCCTTGAGGATTGACCAAAATTGCTTTATGAGAGTGATCCTTGAAGGTGATAAGCATATTTCACTGAAAACTTACCATTAGAAGTGCATCTCCAGATCAACATATCTGGACTTCTACAAGGACTGATTGGGATTCTAATTATGGTTTCTGCTTCAAATTCACTAAAGATTTCTTGGACCAAGTTTGAGTTCCACTGCAGTGTGTGTTGGTCGTAATATATTAGTTGTATGAAAATGTTGATTAAGGATTTTACTCCTATTTTAATTAAGATATATTTTCTTTGTACATTGGCTTTTCCAAAAGAGCCCCAAGGCTCTCTTTTTTATGATTTTTATAACTTTATTTTAAATATATCATGATATTGGGGTTTTCACTTTTAAGTCAAACTTTGTTACTACCAAAGTTTCTGCTCCACCTTCGAATATTATATATTGACTCGAAAAACTTCAACCAAATTTAATTTTAGGAACAAAATTTTCCACCTAACTTGCTCGATAATACTTAAGAAACCATGTTCTGATATTTATATTTCTTCTAGTTTGGATTCAAACTAGATATAATACTCTTAAACTGTTTGATATTGTCTTCAAAGTAATGTTCTAAATATAGTTTAAGAGTATGCAAGTCTCTCACAATCTTTTAAAATTTTTTTTATTACAATTGAACCATATTTTTTTTTTATAGAAACTACGCAAAATTTTCACATTTTAAAACTTTATAAGTTATTTTTCATTATCTCCATTTGTGTCTATAAATGATATTTACCATTCTTTTAATTAATACTAAAGAAAATACTAGAAATTGTGAAATAAGCTAATATATAATTCACTTGTAATATAGAGTAATGTTAGGTAGAAGCTCGATCCAAATGAACAAGTCTCATATAAATTATTTGTAAAAAAAACGAGTCCTGCTAATAAAGAATAGTTTTTTTTATATTTTTTTAAGATGTGATCCACTTGTTTACAAGAACTTGTATGAGATTAGTCTATTTAGAATTTGTACATATGATTCTGTTTGGATTCAGAGATGAGTTGAAATGATTTTAAATTAGTTGAATAAAATATTATTAGAATATTATTTTTTAATATTATTATTATTATAAAATTTAAAAAAATTAAATTATTTATTATATTTTATATAAAAATTTAAAAAAATTATAATAATAAAATGGTATGAATTTTCAATTTAAACCGGGCATAATTTCTATGCGGTATATAAGAGATGACGCGTGGGCCGCTCAATCAAGAGCGAGTAGAAGGAAAACTCCACGTCCCGCGAGCATGGTATGTTGTCTCAATTATCCTTTAGCTTTTAAAATTCCCCACACAAACGAATTAGAAATAGGCAGCGCAATAAAAAGCGGTAGACATTACAAGAAATCGCCACGTGTCGGGACCTTCATGCGACGTGAGCCACAAGATTCCATCGACTTCTCGAGCGCTCTTCTTGAAGAGAAAAATTAGCTTCTGACGTGGCGACCTCTTCTTTCTTCTTATCACGATCACAGCCCAAAGTCCCCAAATTGTTCATTCACTTACCCATCTCTCTCTCTCTCCACATCCATTTTTTTCATCGAGTGGTTTTCCGGGTACGATTGCTCTGACGAAATGAGGATATTTGGGAGCTCGGGTGATCGAAATACCCTCCTTTTTGTTCTCTAAAGACCATTTCGAAAGACAGTTTCTTGGTGGGGTCTTTTTTTTTTTTTTTTTTTTGTGCTAAATTTTCTTCTTTGTCCTTGGCACCGTTTGTTCTTGCGTGACCATGTCAGAGGCGATTTTTTTTTTCGCTCTCTAGTTTTCTTTCTATAGAACTGTAAATTTCGAGAACTTTGGTTGCTCTCGCTTTGAATTTGTGTTGTTGCCAACTCGAATCGGGGTTATTTTGTTTGTAACTAATGGGGCTTGAAGGCTTTTGGAATGTGCAATTCTGGGGTTGAGAGCTCCGAGCTCGGAACCAGCTTGAAACTGAAGAGAGAAAGTAGGATTTGGGGTTAATTTATTTGGAGTCTTAAATTTATGAACATTTTTTGTTCTGCGGGCAAAAGGAGTTAGATAAATCTGTTTTGTGGAGAAGCGAAGGCAAAGAGAGTGCTCCGCTCTGTTAAGCCAAGGTAACTTTGGAGGTTGCTGCTGCTATGGCTATTCAGGTATGTATATTGTTTTCAATAAAAAATTTTATTATGAATTTATGATCTTACTATTCTGTATTGATATGTGGTGTCAGCAAGTAGAAAGTACATTATTTCTGCAATTTCACTTCTTAGTCTTCAATTACCAATTATACTTAAATTCTGATCATTTAAGTATAACTGCAGTTTCCTTGTCACGACTTTCTGACTATGATTATTCATTTGGGCTATAAACAAGCACGCTTTGCCTTTTATTGGAGCTATAACATTATGATCTGAAGAAGTTAATTTAAAAGGAGGCTTATATGTGATGGATGAAAGTTTTTGCTCTCCCTAAAAGTGAACTATCATTGGACGAATTGAGCAGTTTATGTTTGAAATTACTCTCTCTCTCTCTCTCTCTCTCTCTGTTATTTTAAGTGATGAAATGATGTCATTTTCTCATCATTTATCCATTATGGCAGCTCTCGTGTTTTCAGTTCGACATTTTTGTTGGGTTCTTCCCTATTTCTTTGTCATGCAGTCTTTCTAATAAAATTTCCTATTTACTGATCAAAAAACTTTTATCAGGGAAAAGTCAAATAAAATAATTGTCTATTAAAGTTTCCTACCAATAAAGTAAGTCAGCTCCTTGAACAGTGAAACATAACTTTTATTTATTTATTATTGCTTTAATTGTTGGCTTGGGGTAGTAATTGCAAACTGCAGCAGGATCTTCTGTTTGTTGAATCACTTTTGGGCTTGTTTGGCTATTCTGAAATATTCTGCTTTCCTCAAACATAATTATTTGATTCGTTACTCATTAAAAAATTATTAGATTCATTAACAGTTTATATAATCTTGCTATTAGAATGTGTGTGATTTGGCAGTTCAAAATTTCCAATTGCCATCAGATGGTGGTGTGGGAAGAAGGGATTTTCTTCCCGCCTCTTTAAAAATTTGCAAATATTTGTTTATCTGCTGGAAGGAAACAAAGGGAATTCGTTTTGATGCCATTTTTTCCCTCCTTTGGCTATAGGATCAAAGTGTGGGTATTCTATCACATTCTCTTCTTCGGGCAAGCAATGGAATGCCTTTGAGTTCTGGCCTACATTCTGTAACTGGCACCAAACTAAGAGATCAGTTTTCTTGCGGGAATAGTTGTGCTCCCAAGGTTTGTATCTTTTCTGCATTCTTCATGCACTTTTTCTGTCCACATAATCAATTGATTTGATGACTCTGAGTGCTCACTTTTCTACCTGTCCATTGTTACTTTCTCATAGGTAAGGAAACAATACACAATCACAAAACAAAGAGAAAGATGGTCAGAGGAAGAGCATAAAAAGTTTCTTGATGCTTTAAAGCTGTATGGTCGATCTTGGCCACGGATAGAGGGTATAGTTTGATGCAAATTTCTTATATCTCAATCAAAATTTTTTTACCGTTATTATTTGCTTATATTGTTCAGTTTCTGTAACAGAACATGTGGGCACAAAGACTGCAGTTCAGATTCGAAGTCATGCTCAGAAGTTTTTCTCTAAGGTTTACTGCTCTTATTCCAGTTCCCATTCTCTACCATAGTATCTACTTCCTACCTATTAAAGTAAGTTAAATTTTTATGGAGCCCGAGGTTTGCTACCTTTCTAGATGGGTTCACACATTCATCCTTGGTGCCGTTCTGACTCCGTTTTTTTTTTTTTTCTCAATCTATACAATAGGTCGTTCGTGACTCTAATGGTGGCAACATTAGCTCCGAGCCCATTGAAATTCCTCCTCCTAGACCAAAACGAAAGCCCAAACATCCTTACCCGAGGAAACTTGGAATTAGGCCTAAGAAAGAAACCTCCACCCTGAAACAGCCAATAAGGTCCGCATCTCCAAATATATCAGTTTCAGAAGAAGAAAACCAATCTCCAACCTCTGTATTATCTGCAATCGGTTCATATGTAGCAGGTTCAGATACCCCTAATGACAGCTTCTCCCCTCTTTCTTCTGCAGCCAGTGTCCAATCTGGTGGCTTAGTACTACTGCCAGAACCTAACCAATCGACTGAGAGAAGTGCATCTCCATCACCAGCTCTAATGACACTGAGTTCAGTTTCTGATGCGCAACTTCCTACGGTACTTGCCTTGTCCAAATCAATAAATTTCAATGAAACCTTGTATATCACTTTTATATTGTTATGATGTTGGTCTCAAATCCCAGAAACGCGAGTTACTTCCAAAAGGAAATGCCTGTGCTAATGAAGGTACGTTGGAGGAATCGTCACCCCAGTATCTGAAGATTTTTGGAAGGACTGTATTAGTTACAAATTCTGGGCCATCTTCTCATGGCATGGGGACTGGCAATTTCATACCAGCTGACATGCAAGACGAAAAATTTGTGCAAGCATTACCAGTGAGCAGTCGGCCCGTGGAATCATTAACGGGGAATACAGAATGTGTTTGGAGTCATTTTCCCCATGTCACACATGGTGCCCTCTCTTTCATGCAATGCCAGAAAGAAAGCTCAAATCGTGTAGAAGATAGTACAGCTGCTCATATGCCATGGTGGACCTTTTATGGGGGTTTACCATTTCCTTTTCTACCATTCCATAAGGAGGGCCCATCGAAAGCATATGTGGACTCTGATCTAGGAGAAGTCCAAGATAAAGTTCAGAAGGAAGGGTCCTGTACTGGTTCAAATACTGGATCAGTAGATGAGGAAAATGGTGATAAATGTTCAGAAGCTGAGACCCAGAGTCGGCCGATTTTCCTTGGAAATGAGAATCAAAGAGGAGGCCTAGTTTTCCAATTAAGACAAAGTGAAAAATCAGCTTTCTCTAAGCCAAGAAAGAGCCCTGAAAAGTGTGTGAAAGGGTTTGTACCATACAAAAGATGTATGACAGAGAGGGACATCCAGTCCTCAACAATAACAGGTCAAGAGGGGGACGAGAAACGTATCCGGCTTTGCTTGTAGTGTCCCTCGACGTAGTTTCCCTGTAGCAATTTCCTTCTACTTGCTGACAGTTTAACTGGCCGAGGGGCTGATCTGGGTACAGTTTAGTGGGCTAGAGAGAGAGAGAGAGAGAGAGAGAGAGAGAGTGGTTGGAGCAAATTATCGTCGAGTTGTTCTGTTTTTACCTCCAATTGTTAAAGAAAAATTTTAAATATAAGTTTTACACTCTGCACATTACTTAAAAACATATGATTTTAGTGGTATGCAGAGTGTGAGTCTTCTGTATAGTACGACTCATTGTTAAAAGATATATGCCCATTTCTCAAGTGCATGCATGCATGATAGTCTACCCCCGCCTTACCCTCCTTAGCTTTTGTTTTCTTTCTAATTCTTCTCCGCTGAAATATGAGTCACTTGATCGCTCAATCTGTTGTGCATACAAAACAAGTTTCTTATTTAAGAGTTCATTTCTTAGCATGTGCAAACTTTTGAGTATGGTTTCTTAAAGGGATTAATGCAAGTATGCACGAAACCAGTAACCAAAGTGGCTGATCAGTGGACAAGGATAGAGTTGTGTCAAAGAGCAAGGGTCGCTCCATCAAAATCACCTATTAGAATTTTTTTTTTTCCTTTTTCTAGAAAAACAAAATGGAAAATGAATCGTATTTCACGTGTATATCGCTTCTGGCAATAGTAGAACAACTGAAGCCTCTGTGGATTCTGCTTGAATCTTGTCGATTCTGGCTGGGGCCGAAGCGGTAATAGATCACGAGAATGGGCGAAGGCGGAAAGAAAGATTTTCGGGGATGGGATATAATCTGTGTATTACATCTACATACATTACCGAAGTGGGGTGGGACTCTGAACGGTTTGATTTACATGCATGGCTGGAGTGGAACGGGACTCCTACTTCCTTTGTTTTATTAGAATCATTGTGCCATTGTGGTCCGTTATCCGGCCTTTTAACTATACATGTATATCCTTTAATCAAATTGAAGTTAGATATGACGAAAATGTCATTTATGTATTGCTGACATGTCTTGATTTGATTTATACAATAGAAAGTAAAAATTTAAGTGCAGTTTGGATAGTGAGATGAGATAAAATGAGATGAGATAGTTTTAGATGAAAGTGAAATAAATATTATTAAAATATTATTTTTTAATATTATTATTATTTTGAGATTTGAAAAAGTTAAATTATTTATTATATTTTATGTGAAAAATTAAAAAAATTATAATGATGAGATGAGATAAAACTCACTTATCCAAACAAGGCATTAACTATCATCCTTTCAATATCCGTATATGTGACATTAAATTTTGGATAGAAGTAAAATATAACAAATTATTTTCTAATTATTTAATGCAACATCATAAAATAATAAATAGATAAATAGAAGATAATAAATAGCATTACACCTCGTTTGGATAGTCGAATGAAATAAGATGATTCGTAAATAGTAATAGAATAATTTTAAAATGTTTTATAACGTTTGAGAAATGAGAAAAAAAATTGAATAAAAATATTATAAAATTCAAAAATTGTTAGAATATAATTTTTTAATATATATTTTGTTTTAAAATTTGAAAAAGTTAACTTTTTTTTATGTTTTATTTAGAAGTTTAGAAAAATTTTAATTATTAGATGAAAAAGTTTAAGATTTGAAACTGAAAAGTTTGTGTTTGTAGTATTTTAATATTGAGATGAGATAGAATGAGATAAAATAAAAGTATCTTGTAACACAAACGGAGAGGACTCATCTCGATGTGACAGCCTACTCCCAACACATTTACTGCTAAGATTATGTCGGGCAATGAACAATATTAAAATACAAATCTCGTCACCCCTCCTAGTTTTTCTGCCTACTAATTATTAAAAAAAAAACTGTTTTTGATATGGTTTTGGGACTTCTGTATTAAACGCGTACATGGAAATACCGCAACCATAAGGCCCAACCTAGGTCCATGTCAAGAGGATTACTTTCCAACCAGCAATGTCGCTTTTCAAGTGGTCAACAGCGCACGCTGACAAGAAGAATAAAATTTCAGAGCTTTGAAATATATTTTAGAATTTCGCAACCGCTGGAAAGCGAGTTTGTACAAGATAAAAATGAGTCGGACGACACCTTTAACCACTACTGCATGACCAAAACGCCTATCCCCACCATGCACACCACAATTTCTAACCAATTTGAAAGCTCTGCCACCGACTCCCTTTCGCATGGTTTTTGTGTCGGCTCCCTGCAATCCATAAGCAGCTTCAATTGCGGCATATCCAGCTACGACATGTCCCGAAACCTGGCAAGCGCCTTCTTATGTATTAAGGTTTTGTAACTATCCCCAGCCTGCACCTCAAGGCTAGGATCAAGCTTCTTCTGCTGGCTCCCAAGTCCTGCTCTACGTTCTACGGCTTGTGCCTGGACTGGCTCTACCATTCCACTCCCGTCCTTCCCTAATCCCTGCGTACCACACACCAGATCAATACCAACACAAGAAAAGAAGTCCCCAGTATGTATGTGTCAGAATCTGCACCAATTTAATGCTTCAAAGACCAAGTGGCCACTGGTACTATCAGATTTGAGGTGCCTAAAGTTATAAACAAGTACAAGACGCCACTTGTTATACAAAGCTTGCTGCTTTAAACATAAGGAAAGAGGAAAAAAAAAGCTAGTAACCATAATAAAAGATATTTATGTAAGGGTATGATGACATCTGCATCAAACCGCTCACAAATAATAAATGAATCCCTTTTCTAAAAAAGTTAAATAAAATCTGTGTTTTACCACAAACAAGAATAAGGTTACTGTTAAGAACCATTTCAATCAAATATGGAAGGCACGTTTTAGTTGTATATAGCCAATTCTTCAATGGTTCATAATTATTACAAGTGAAAAGAAGGAATCGATACCAAGCCTTCATGCCAGCCCATGTTGCGGAGCATCCGGTTACCCACATTGCTTTCATCAATTGCTTTGTCTGGAGTAATAACCTCGTAACTGTTAACATTACCATCTCCGAATACACGTCCTCCACCAACACCAGGGGGGAAAGGCATTGAATCCATAGAGCCCTTCCTTGATGAAAAATCTCGGTCTTGGATGTTCATCAACAGTAAAGAGACCGGATTTATCAGAAATCAAAACAAATATTACGAGATAAGAAGCAATGGATCGTAAACTTTGATAACCAATGTGGGAAACAAAATAATATTTGGCAGACGTCCCAGGGCCAGGGCTAATTGCAAAGACAAATGTCAAAAGGGACGAAGTGTAACATTTCCAAACATATTGGAGCATTTTTCCATGTACTACATTAGCAATCATTTGCAACAACAAACATTTATAACATGAACCCATAAGACAGGATCAAAGGCATGCCACTAAAAGATATATTTCAGAGCAAAGCTTACTTGAATCGCTAAATCCCAGGTCAGGCAGATCCTCTCCAACAGAAGATGAACCATACAGAGTCCTTCGCTCAGCTGCACGATCCCTGTAGGTCGTTTGAGGTTGCTCCTTATACGCGGAAGCTGCATTAAATGGCATTTCAGAAAACCTCCTCTTGCCACCCCCAGCAGCCGCAGGTGACGTGTAGGTACCCAATGCAGATGCATCCGTTTTAAATGGGGTAAGACCCGTAGATACATCCACATTTGTTGATGAAGGTAAACCAGCAACATTTGCAGGGACAGTTGAAGTGGAAACTCCGGCAGATGATCCAGAATACAACGTTTCGGATCTCACTGTAGCTCTTCCAGAACCCCTAATAACCCCCATCACAGTCCCCCCTAAGCTGTTACTCACAGGTCTAGGCTTCACTGGAGACTCCAAACCAACAGCCTGAGCCATTGAGGTGGTGGTGGTAGTTCCTGAACTGGGCATAGAATTATCTTTTGTAGACAGTACATCGGTTTTAAACTTGCTCTTTGTAGATTGTCCAACAGAAAAGGGTCTGTCATCAGCTGACCCAGATAGTTGATTATCATCAAGAGCTGCACGAGGTGCTTGCCCTTCATGACTCCTCTGCTTCCAGATAGACAATACATTATTCATTTTCTTTTTATTAGCCAGAAGGCTGCTCCTTGAAGCGAGTTTAATCTCTTTTAGTTTCTCCTTCTCTTTCTTCTCTGCAGCTATTGCTGCTGTTGCTGCAGCCTGTACTGCATCTGGCAATGAGGCAGTCTTCTCAACTGATGTTGTAGCTGGTGCAGAGATGATCACTTTTCTATTACTGGATCCATATGATGCCTTGGGGGGCTCAGATTGGTTACCAGAAATTTTGTTGTCGTTCTGATCAGCACAAGGGATGTACTGATGAGTTTGTTGGTCATATGTATACCAAATTCCACTGTTACCATCATAATAGAGCCCTGCACAGAATAAAAAAGGCCGGATTCTAAAAAACAATTTCAGAGTGATTAAAACTAAAATTCATTCTATTAGCATAAACATCAAAACATATTTAAAATTCTGCAGATAACAATAATCCAGTGTATCAACAAATTATAAACAACAGGTACTGCAGTTTGCATACATATGCGCTGCAAGCAGTAATACATTGCCTCACTGCATAGCATGGACACTACTAAATTGATTGGCTTGCTGTCAAACGCTAAGTCAAGTAAGATATTCCATCTTGTGCGTTGTGTCCTAGACAGGCCAAAAACTTCTAAATGAAGTCTTATATACAAGACATCTGGTTTGCACCTTGCGGCATCTACACATTTCAACATGCTCAGCCACAACTTTGATAAAATTGGGCAAACGTACAGATACATCCAAGGATATAATATAAATATAATTATGTTTGCAACACCAAACACTTGCATTCAATTGCAGCATGTCAACAAGTGCTGGACTTGTAAAGCCCTTTGATATGCACAATATATCACATCAATGTCAACGCAACACCCTCCCCGCGAACAGACCCAAAAAAAATCAAAAAAAGCAGAGCTCTCTCTCTCTCTCTCTCTCTCTATATATATATATATATATATATTAACGAGCAATTCCATTATAGAAAGCACTTAAGGGGCCACATTTTAGGCGCGGTTTGGATAGTGAGTTGAGATGAAAGTTGAATAAAATATTATTATTGTTTTGGGATTTGAAAAGGTCGAATTGTTTATTATATTTGTGTGGGAATTTGGAAAAGTTGTAATGATAAGATGAGATGAGATGAAACACTTTCACTATCCAATATGCAGAAAATTTTAATTTTAAAAATCTGGACTGCATGGGGATTGATCAAATGCAACTTATATGAATAGCAGAACCACAAACATATAGACATATGCATATACATGCACACACACATATAAGGGGAGAGTAGGGGACCATTCCAGCACACAAGTATAAAAGAGGGAAGTACTTGTATGCTAGAGAGACACTCATATATTAAGGAAGTAAATGATCATTCTACAGCTTCTCGGTCAGGGGCACCATATTATGCATACACCAAAAAAAAAAAAAAAAAAAAAAAAAACATCAAACTACACAACTCCAGCAAGAAGAAAGAACCGTCAGAAAGTAAGGAATCTAGAGGCCCATAGATCTATAGGGCAAAAGGTCACTTTATTTAAGTTAATCCACTAATAACCCTTGAAAATCTAAAGAGTAAGGCAGTAACTATGCAGAAAAATAGTCAAGCACCCTCAAAAATGGTTCTTGGAAAGCTGTATTATGCGTGCATATCACTGAATGCATGTCCATACAGTGTTTGTGTATGTGCATGCACAGAGAGAGAGAGAGAGAGAGAGATTCATTACACTACGATATCAACCCAACATTAGACTGACTTGAAAAATGCATGTAACAGCCATGTAGACCAAATCTATTCAGAGAGAGAATGATACCCAACAAACAAGAAAGGGAAAGGTCCATCTAAGCATAATCATCTTTTTCCCATTTTCACCATAATAAGTACAAAAGGATTCAGATTACTGCTTCAAATTAGAAAATGTATAAACCTGAATTTCCATCATAGTAAAATCCAGAAGCAGCATCATAGTAATAACCAGATGCCTCATCCCACACAAATCCAGATTGTGAAGCCAAACCATTATTTTGATCTGGAAGCTCCCCACCAATTTGTTCCTGCCTGCTGGTTGATTGTTTGTCATCTGGGTTATATTCTTTTGGTGCCCATCCAACAGCATCATACTGAAAGGTCAAAAAGAAAGGAGCATAAGAATGCAATCATATCAAAGCAATTCTATAAGATTACAGAACCAGCACAAGTATTAAGTCCATATGCTACAATATGTCTCAGCCCAATGCTTTAGAAAGATTATGCTAGTTTGCAGGGAAGGGTAGATGACTCCCTTGGTGATTCCTACAGTCTATTAATGATACAGGGGGAGACTGATGGTGAACCCCTTCAAGAATGAGTTTTCTCCTCTAACATAGTGGCATTTTGAAAGACTGTAATAACATGTGTCACGTCAAACATCATTTGGGAGGGGCAAGGGCAAAATAAACTCAACCCTTAACCTAGGTCTGATTTTATAACTCATTACTATTTCTGAACAGGGCTTTGAGGCAGACAGATACCTCTGCTAAAACTTATACGGAGCTAGCCGAGAATAAATTCTTCTCATATGAAATAAACATAACAGTCAAAACAACAATTAATTTGGATCGAACCGCTTAGTTTCACTTGTTTGTTGTGGCACATTTATCATATAAAGACTAAAGTTGCATTTGGGTAGTGAGTGGTGATCTCAGATATTCTGTGAATAGTAGTAAAAAAATAATAATAGAATATTTAATAGTAGTGAATAGTAGTAAAAAGTATGTGAAAAGTAATAATAAAATAATGAATAGTAGTGGACAGAATACTCAACTACCCAAATTAGCCCTTAGAGTTCTTTACTCTTTACTTATGAAAAAAAAAAAAGACTAAGAGTTCTGATACAATGAAAAAACGAGATTAAATACCAAAAGATTGTATGTGATGGCATAGTTTCAAGGTGAGGCCTACTTGGCGCTGTTTTGTAGTATCCTTTAGTTTTTGTAATCAGTGAAAAAAGAAGAGATCAGGGGCAATCTTAAATTTTCCAACTTTTTCTGGAATGAGTTGTAGTTTTCAACTCAGTTTAGGAGTTATTTTAGATGACTTTTCTGTTTCAGTTAGGAATCTTAGTCCATACTGGAAAAATGTTTAGCAATTGCCAAATCTGTCAAAATTCATTGAACAAGTTTCACAAATTCCATCAGTTTTCTAAAAGCTTGAGGGTGTTATTGCCTTATCCTTCCTAGGTATGATTGCTTAAGAAACCTAGATGTGATTGACTATACTTTCTCTATCTTCTTTCTCCTTCAATACTCTGTTTTAATACCAAACAATAATTAAATTCCTAAACATATAACCGTCTCCAAGAAGTCTTCAGGAACGAAACCTAATCTAGTGCTGAATTTCTAAAGATACAAGATAAAAACAAAACAGGAGAAATCAAGTGACAGATTAATGTATGGGTAAATAAATAGATCCTGTCAAAGTAAAAGTACAAGCGCGTGCACACTTGTGTATAAGCACCTGTTGAGAAAATGTTGCTGCCTCAATTGCAGCAGCAGCGAGGCTACTTGACTGGGAACGTCCAGATGAACCTGATCCTGGAGCAAGGATGCTTTTTGCATATGCAACCCTCAAGATCTGCCCATTTTTTTCAAGAGTTGTTCCATTTGTTGCTTCAAGAGCTTTGGTCGCATCCTCCACCTACAAGAAGTCAAAGCAATGATTCTACCTGAAATTGGTAACCAACCTTCTTTCTTCCTAAAATCTTTTTTCATTTTTTTTTTTTTCGTGGGGGGGTGGGATTGCGAGCATTTCTACAGGCCTGCTGGAGAATGGAGTGCCCTGAGTACTTTTTTGACTGAGAGTTCCTTTTGAAAAAACAACATAAGGACCTAGATACACCTAGGACATGACCCGAGAAGAAACATTCAGCTAGAGTGCCCACCTGACTTGTCATAGATTTTGGATGAAAAATTCCTATTTCATCCTCCTTCCTATCCAACAAAAAGTTTGCCTTTTTTTTTTTTTGTACAATTTGTAGTCTGATTAACACCTGCCTTGCAAGCAGTACTCATGTTAACTACATGGTTGCATAGAACAATTGCATATTCCATGTACCAAAAGTACTAACATTAGAGGAAAATAAAGGAGAAAAAAAAAAGCAATTACCAGTCAATCTGAACCACAAACCAAATTAAACAGTGGTTCCGTCATTCAATTTAAGGATTTGCAAGGTTCCTTTCCTTTTCCTCCTTTACAACCAAACATCTAAGGCCACCAAGGGTGGTGGCTCAATGGTCCTTGGGCTACTCCCATGTGATTTGGCATGCACTAAATCCTGGGTTCGAATCTGAATAGATTCGCCTTAGACTGTTAGTATTATCTACCTAAAAATTCATTGAATTCTCTAGTGGGGCTAGGGTCTAAGCTATGGCTCAAACCTGATTTAAGGAAGTGCCTGCGGCTTCCTGCCATCTAGGCCCCTCTTGTCCGGTTGCCAAAGGGTAAGGTACTGCTATGGTCACATCCACGTAGTGAGGCCACCTCCAGTTACCCCCTCTTACTCTTTCTATTCAGCAAAAAAAAACTAATATCTAAATAACCATGCACACCGTCCTAAATTAGAATGAACTCCATCTGACTTGTCATAGATTTTTAACTCCACCTTAAAATAGGTTCAAAGCACCTAGTAGATTTAAGAATATATAATCTTATCAACCATTTATTTGAGTTCTCTACTTTTAACAGAGCGTGTGTATGCCATCCCTCATAATATGTTTTAGAAGACCAAAACATTAGATCACACTTGGAACATCAATTAAGGGAAAGCACAACATAATTAACCAGATAAGCATACCGAATGAAAATGTACAAATGCAAATCCCCTTGATACATGAGTAAATTTGTCTCTGACAAGACGAAGGTCCTGCAAGTTAAGATCAATAAAACTTATTTGCAAATGCTTAAGAGGACTGAGTTGAGGGGATGGGTGATGCAGCCTTCTAGTTAAAAACTATACAGTACACAGATATTTTTAGTTATTTGCTCAGCACATGGGCACCTTAATTGGAGAATGTTTGGAAAATTCATAACGGAGCATTTCTTCATCAGCATTTTCATCCAATCCTCGGACAACCAAAACATGAGTAGGACCTGAACACAATTACATCAAGTTATAAATTGAAGTGCCCAAAAAAAAAAAAAAAAAAAAATGCCAGCTTAAAGCAGCACAAATACTAACCTGCCTCCAATCCTTTCTTCCCTAAGGGTGCCGGAATTGATAAAGCACCATCCGTCAGGAGAGCATCATCAGTACGAGGCTCATTACACTGCAGCAAACACAAGAAAATGTAACAACCAATATGATCGAAATAAAATTTTAGACATCAAAGATATCTATTACAAGCCTATATTCTACATGTCTTATAATTAGTTCATGCCTCATGTATCGGCTCTGAGCACCAGAACTTAAATAGCACCAACTAGGTTTAATGAACCACCAGGTAGAAGACACGTGAACAGCATCATTATAAAACTGACAAAGCAGTCCTCAACATCCATTTGGGGCATTCGTAAAATAAAACAATATTAAAATGACATAAAACACCCAAAAGAACGTATCATCGGAGCATAAGAGATTCCTGACTGTCTCCAAATGGTCCCCACGTCAATTCAAGTGTGCTTGCCACCTTAATATAGCTAGCATTGGACTGTCACACCACATAGGCAGATTGTTATAGAAACTACAGAATGTAGATTCACAGCTGCCATGTGAGTTGACTTTAATATAGAAATGTTCTTTCATCACACCCTAAAACAAGAAAAGAAACAGATTGATAAAAACCAATAAAGTGTAAAAACCTGGAAGCAAGACGTTCGCCGAGCAAAATTGACACAGCCACAAAAGTTGCACATCCAATCAGATGGTACTGTATTGCTTCTATGGTTAAAGTGTCCTGATTTCACAGCATTGTCTTGATCAAATGGTCCACCTACCCCACCAGTTGGCTTACTACTGCAACAAAACATGGTTCACCAAGTATAATAGCAACAAAAGATGAACCATAAAATTGGCATGCATTTAAGATGTGCAGTATTACTTTCACTACAACAAAAGTAACACTAGTGGAAAATACATTCAACCGTAACCATAATCACCACAGTAAAATTAAACTTCATCCAGACTTCTCCCGGCCTGAGCTCCTGACTGAATTTTTTATATGCAATTAAGTCTAAAGATTTTGTCATAAATAACATCAGATAGAATAACAAGAACCACAAAAACAATACCTATACTCAAAAAAAAGCTTCCTTCCATCCACAACAAGACCATCATCTCCGATCTTGTCCATCATTGCACGTGCTGCTTCCTGTTCCAGAACAATAACTTCCCATGAAAACTATTATTTTGTATGAAAACATTAAAAATTAAAAAGGTTACATATTAGAGTACCAAAGAAGGAAAATCAATAAAAGCGAATCCACGGGAGATCCCAGAGTTTCTCTCTTTGATCACACGGACATGACGAAGTGGTCCCCATTCAGCCTGATAGTCACACAAAAGGAGTTTTGATCAGAGAATAGATTGAAAGAAAAATAAAATAATTCAGGACGAAAAATGTCAAACTATTACAAGGATCTGGTACAAATCTTCCTCAGTTGTCTTCTGTGAGAGGCCCTTCACGACAACAGTGGCAGATGGGGCCTACACGACAACAGGATTCTCACTTAAGCGTTCTAGCAGGAAAAAACTCAGAGGTACACTACATAAAATGCAAAATACATGTTGAACAGTTTAAGCATACCGGAGAATATTGCTCACGATAACGCTTCTCTGGACGCTCCCTTCGTCTATCTGACCTTTGATGTCGATCATCATCATAGCTGTCCTCACGATGAGTTTGACCATGGCTTCGTCCTCGAGGGGACCTCGATCTAGGACGGTCATCACGACCCCTAGACCGGGAGCGCTCATGCCTTCTATGTGGACTTGGATCTCTATCCCGACTCATACATCTCTTATCATGGGATTCACGCCGCCTCCAATTACCATCTCTCCTGCTACCTCTGTCATAATCGGAATCATAACTATGTCGACCATATTCATAGTCCCTCTCATGGCTATCCTCCCTACTTTGATGGGACAAGCGGGACCTACAATCATAGTCATCATAAGCATAATCATCGCGGTCACGTCCCCCAAACCTTGCAAGCCTGTCAGTTGTGTGATCCCGAAAGTTGTCAACACCGTGATACCCATCCCCAAACTTCTCAAATCTCTGAGTGGTATTGATCTCATGATCACGAAAGGTATCCATCTCATGGTATGAATTGTACAGTTTCTCGTGACGCCTAGATTCCTTGTCAAGAGGATATTCTTCTTCATAACTTCTCCGCCTTGATGGTGGCCAAATGCCAGTAGCAAGAGGTGGTGATGGATAGCTCTCTCTATCCAAAATGTCATGATGGAAGACACTTCTCTGGTTAACATTTTCTCTAGAATATCTTTCATCTAAAAACCTCCTCTCATCATGGGAAACCCCAACCCTGACAAACAAAAAATGTAAAATGGGAGGCAAGAGAAGAGAAAATGTGATGATATAATGCAAACAAAAGGAACACAAAAAATGGTAAATATAAGAAACAATGGTAATAAAAAAAAGTTAGGTTGTAAAATCACATATGAAATACACACCACTAAAAGCATACAATGAACTTGTCATTCACATATTTTAAAGTGAAAACTCCTACCCACGAGTACTAAATTACTTTTGTGATGATGATAAGAAACGGTCGGCACTCACCGGTAGTTTGGATCATGTACCGCGCCATAACCCTCCAAAGCCTGTGAATTCAAGAGAATAACCTATGTCAGCCTATGTCAGCCACAAATAATCAATCATGATACGAGCTTAGGCAAATCCATTCCATATCCTCACTGCCCCCACGACTTTCTCTCATATTTAGGGATGAGATGCCGGAAAAAAATGGACAACCACATGTGCCCTTAAAAATTTCTTGTTTTATCATCCCACATAGGTGATTATTAAGGAGGAAACCACAATTACGCTGTTATTATCCCATCCTTGCTGCAGACCATAGCGACCAGGATCCATTTCTCGCATGCAATATCCTTCAGCGTTACGGCCCTGCAAGGCTCTTGAAGGTCGTTCAGAAGATTCGGGAGTAGAATGTATGAAAACCTCTCCTGTAATATACGCACAAACAGAAACAGTTATGCCATGATGAACCAGGAACCAATTAGTCCCATGACTTCACCTCCGCCCCTCTTTCACAACTGAAATCCTCAAATCAAACCCTTTCGACAAATTCAGTAACACCCATCTTCCAATTCTCTTAAACACAAAACAGGGGAGGATCTTGATTGTAGAAACCATCAGCTAATAAATCTAGAATATTATCCGGAGTGATGCACAGAAGGATACCACTCAAGTTCTAATCCAAATGTTCCAGAAACATGCATGACAATCAGAAATCAACATCTGTACCAGAAAGTGGAGAATTCTCTTTCCATCTTTTTTTTTCAACACAAGATGGGCCATACCAAAAAAACTTGTTAACTCCACTGAGCCACTCATTTCTTATTTGACAATGCATCTGCCAATAGCTACAGAACTTTTGATTCGTGATGTTAAGAGACCTTTCTTTTCAGCAAAGATAACTTTCTCATGCTGCTTTTTCATTCTTTTGGGAGCAAAAAATAAGGCTTATTTCGTTCCTTTTCATTTTTCAAAAATTTCGCATAGAGGTTAAGCTAGCATCTGAATTCATGCATATTATTACCATGTGTTATTGTCCGTGCAAATCAGATCAGAAGGAATTATAACTTGCAAGATAACAAACTATAAGAATGTTACAAAAATTTTCTCATTTGGAAGCAGTTATATATAGACACACAAAACTTAAATGTCAGTGTTTATTTTCTCTTTGAGGAAATCAACTAAAAAGTGCGAAACAGCAACTGCAGCGAAAATAAATAGTAAACCGTGTGAAATCGAATGCCAATCAATTCGAATGAAAGTTGAGCGTTTCAAATGAAGAAACCATTTAAATATTTGATAAAGATTGGGGTATCGGTGGATCTATGAAGAACGGCCACAAAAAGATTAATCTATGAAGAATCGCAACCCTAATCGCGGAGATGATGAATCCCCACGTACATACCAGGAGGAGATGCGGATGTGGGTCGATTCCGATCCGGTCTTGTCTATCTTATTATCTTCCCTCCTTGTTCTTCTTTTTCCCCCTTCCTGATTTCGCAGTTCCTCTAGGGTTTTATTTTCTCAGCCACAGAACTTCGCTGACACGACCGAATATACAAATTTATCATTTATGAATACGATTCGGGTTTGAGACTTTGGGCAGAAAAACTTTTCCGGTGGCTCAGCGGTATATTTGATTATTTTCACCTTTTTTAATTTCTTTTTCCAAATAATTAGTGACATTGGCATGTTAATAAATTAGATATGGTAAATATTTTAGACAAGTTAAATAAAATATTATTATAATATTATTTTTTAATATTATTATTATTTTATAATTTGAAATAGTCAAATTATTTATTATATTTTATATTAAAATTTTAAAAAATTATAATGATGAGATAAGATAAAATAGATTGAGAGTATTTTTTTATACAAACGAAATCTTATATTTAAGCAAGATTATTATATATTGCGTTCCCAATTAATTTCTAATTACAAAAATGGCTAAGGTTTATATCTTCTCTTTATAAAGATAAAAATAGTCATGTTCAGACAAAATAAAAAGATATTGTCTAATCCTAATAAATCTACATGAAATTTCAAGATATACTGCCAAGTTGTCATGTTTTTTGAAGGTATGATGTAGATGTTTTTTTGTTAATGAATAATGCTAAAAGCTACGATAAGATTTGTTAAAGTCTTCTTCCAACAACTTTTTTTTTATCTAACAGTAATTAATGCTGGATTTGAATGTTAAGTTCAGTTCAGTTCTTTATAAATAGTAATGAGTTAAGTAGTAGAAAGAATTATGTGGGATCTATCTAAATTGAGTTTAAAGTATGTTTAGATGTTAAAATGAGTTTAATATTTTTTATGAGAATTTGAAAAAAGTTATGGGTCTCATATTTAAGGAGGTTTTGAGTTAAGATAAATTTAATATTTTGAGAGTTGAGTGTTTGAATATTTGACTCAATTTAAAATTTGCTGAATTCAGTTGAGCTCAACAACCAAACGAAACTATATTTTTTAAAGATATATACCTCAACTTATTATATATATACATATCTCAACTCATTTCATATAATCATTACAATATTTTAAAATTTATCCACAAAATAAAGACAATAACACCATTTTGAATAGGACTTCTTATAAAATACCGTAGAACAAATAACAATCTTTTGAAAAATCGCTTATTCTTTTGATTTTCACGACAAAAGGCCCATGTTCCTTTTATTTTTTTTTACTGGTTTTGGTGCGGAGGGGGTAATACATTTGTTGGAAAATAATACGTGCCAATGCTTGGTTATTAGAACAGGAGATATCCTGTTAACGATACACTAGGGCTATTTGGATGGCCATATGAGATAGATAGTTTTATTTTAACTGGTATGTAGGTAAGAGAGGGTTTTGGACATCCAAACTGTTAGTATTTTATCTTTATTTTATTTCTATTGTATCTATAAATTTTCAAACTCATCTCAAATATGTCAAACATTTATGATAAATAGGATCCACTCATTTGTCAAATTCCAAGAAATTAAAATTATCTCATCTCGTTTTACTATCTAAATATATAATTTTTTTACAAACTATTTCATCGCATCTTATTTCAAAAACTCTCATTATTATTTAAAACATATTATCTCACCTCATCACATTTGAACTGCTATCCAAACCGGGCAGTCGCACATCTCAAAATATACGTTTTGTAAATGAGGGTGGCTGTGTTGAGACATTAACTTTAAGGAAAAAGCAAGTTTGTCCACTCTACTTGACTACTTGGGAAAAAAAAATTTATTTAATAATTAATAAAATGATTTTAAATGTATTAGTGTATTTTTTATTTTTTAAAAATATTAAAATATATTTAAAAATGTAAATAAAAAGAAATTGTAAAAAGTAACTGTCGGTCAATTAGAGCGGACTACTCTGGAAGCAGAGTAACCCGACTCTAAGTATCGTTTGGATTCGAAGATAAGATGAGTTGAGATGGATTGTGAATAGTAGTGAGATTTGTGAGTTAAAGTTACTGAATAGTACTGAATAATAGTAAGATAAGTTGAGATAAATTTAGATGAATTGAAATAGATTGTGAATAATAATAATGACTATGATGCAATTCGAGACGATAGAAGTACCCGCTAGGAATCGAGCATCGTAATTCACAAAAGGACATGAACATAATGTTTTGGAAAATGTAAGTAGAGCCCCTTAAATTTATTATTTGATTATTTTAAATTTTAAATTTTTTATTTATTTAATGGTTAAAAAAGTGACTATTAGTGAATTTATATATTTTTTTAATTTTTTTCTTAATAATTAAAAATATTAAAAAAATATTGAAAAGAAAATAGAAAAAAAAAATTAAATACACTGACGGGCGGCCCACAAACAGTATCCTAATGTTTTTGATGATTTTGGTAGTTCTGTCGGGACAAATCTTTGTTTGTGATAAGGATATGGACAACGATATGTTTTCGAAGACTTTAGTACAGCACGTAATTATTCTTTTGTTAAGAATATAATATAAATAAATGATTTTAAGCTTTTTTATCAATTTAAATTTTAAGATAAATGAAAGTTTCACATAGTACATGTTTGAAACTACGTTAGAAAATATAATTTATAGATTTAGGATTTATAGCTTATAATTTAACTAATGAGTTCTAATATTAAAATGTTATGTATTGTTTTATAACTATAAGTTTAAAACACTTTTAAACATTTTATATTTATTTAAAAGTTGTAATTATCTAAAAGTTGTAAATGTATTTTTATCCATTAACAGTATTTTTAAAATTTGAATTACATTTTACATTATCTAGAAAAACACGTTTGATACTTTTCATCAAACATATTTTTTAGCTTATTTGAGATTAAAAAATCTTTAATATGTAACACTCAAATAATCTCATTTTTCAATTAAAGAGTTTTTAAGGCTATTTAGATACAATTATACTTTTAATTTTATATAATACATATCTAAAGATGGAGAAAAAGATAATCAGTCCATCAAATCAAAAAATAATTCTAATGAGATAGACACTTATAGATATACTAGGTCATGAGCAAGTTGCCTAGTTGAGTGAAACAATTTTTTTACAAAAATAATATGGTTTAAAGATTAATGAATAATTTAATGAATGAGAACAAAAAATAAATTTTAGCAAATATAGAAACAAAAAGTATAATAATTAAAGGGAAGAGACCAGTCATTTTGTTATTGTTTAGTACCATAGAGGACACGGGCCTCAGGCACGGGCGTTGAAGATGAGTTACCAAATTGTTGGACGTGTGCTTTTGTAGATCAATGAATAAGATATAACTGTTTAGTATGGTGAACATTGGACTTGAGAAAAAGGTGTGCCATCTCATAATATTCTTCCACAAGATTGCGGTAGATTAAATATAGGGGTATAGCTTGATGCAAATATACCAAAACAGAGTATATATATGGTCAACCCTACGAAGAGCAGAAACAAACATAACAAATTGGATAAAAAGCAGCAAGAGACTATGCCAAGTAGCATATGTATGAAGTAAAAGTGGTGATGGGTTCTTTAGAGAATCCAAGAGAGGGGATGAGAAAATAATACATGTATACACACAAACACATACGAAAAGGGAAAGTAAAGTACAAATAGATGGGAATCACTTTCGTAATTTGCTTTTAGTCCATTCCAGTTCCTAGCTTGTATTTAGGTGTTTTCTTTAATATATGCCTATTTACTTGTCAATAAAATTTCTTATTACTTGTCAAAAAAAGATGTGAATCACTAAGCATAAAATTACGACTGAAGAGAAAAGCAGGAAGTTGGAGAGCATGAAGCATCATTAATTTCCCAGGTTCAATAGACATTGATCAACAACATAATTGCTGGTTAGATTAATAACTTCACTGTCTTTCAAGCAAGTGTAAAAGGTATGAACATTACTCAAAGCTATATTTAGTATCATGTCAACTAATATAAGAACTGTTGCAACAACTAATATGTGAAGTAAGTAAAAAGAAAAATAGTACGAAATGGATGCTACAACAATGTTTAACACAAATAAAAAATTATTGGAGTTTCAGGACCATTCTTTAGTTAGACGCTGGAAAGCCAAATCTCATATCAAGTGCAGGTAGATCAGGTCTCATTTAAAATATTGATCTAAATAGAGATTACGAAATACTGGTGTATTCTTGCATTCAACCAGCTAGCTCTTCCGTCATGTTCTCCTAATGGACACCAAGCATCAACATGATTGTGCAAGAGTATGTCTCAGAAACACCCCACATGACAATAAATGAGATTGAACAAAAACAAAATCAACACAAGTATCATTTGCTTGGAGATCGAGCTTTCAGTCAAAAAAGAAAAACACTATTCAGATGAATCATTGCTTAAATGCTCGGAGCCAATGTGCAAAATTGAGATTTTCTCTTTGTCAAGAATGGTCCTTTGGACACACCTGAGTTTGCGTACTCATCTGATCTACAAGAAGCTCTGATATAAAAATTCTTGGCAAAGGCCCATTGGTGCCACTACCACCGTCAGGAAGAGGAACCCTGGGAGGAGAAAATCACAACGCTTTCAATTTCTTTACAGGAAACCTCAACTCGTCCCGTGGCTTATAGCCAAAATCAAGGAAAAATTTAGCCATCGAGTCAATACCATAACCATTCACCTAGCATGTTCCAAAAGAAAAGGTACACTTATATATCATAGCACAAGATACAAACAAAAATAAGCCTATGACTCGAGTTCAGTAATTACTAATTACTAATTATGTGTGCATTGTGCATGTATTTGCCTGTGTGCACCAGAAGTAAAGTAACTTATTTAAATATAGGTATTTTTATACCAGTGAAGACAAAGATGTCACTCACAAAATCTCATATCAGTGATAGAAAAGCCTATAAATGACTGGTACAATACGCAAAATTAAAAACCAGAAATAACCCGAATGTTCTAAATGCTAAATGATCATAGCAAATTTGGTTGCTGTCGACATATTGAACAAGCTCTAATATTTGTTTTGATGCGGGGTTCGTGTTTAAGTACACCTTTTTCCATGCTTGCCAGCACGCTCCTAAAAAATAACTCAGCTCCCTGCAAGAAACAAATATTGAAGTCAAACATGAAGAATAAGATGAACATAAAGGAGTAAACTATAGCCTATTTAAAACGACAGGCAAAAGGCATCATAAAAATTAGTAATCTGGGTCGTCGCTAATTGATAATGATGCAACAGACAATAGCAAAGCGCACATAAATTCAACCAAATAGCATAATTAAACAGAGAGAGAAAACTCGATCACACTTGAAAGGAAGATTCTTGCGATCATTGTCCGATTTAAAGTCAGAAACGACGCAGAGATTTCGTGTATTAATGGAGATTGAATTTCTGAGGAACGAAGAAGATTCGTTGAGGATGAAGGAGAAAAAATCTGCAAAAATATCCCAGAAAGCAAGGTGGGTAATATAAACTTAAAACATTATTATTTAGTATCTGACAAAACAAAGGAGAAAACACAAACAATCATAGTATGAAACCCAAAACTTTTGACTCAAGCAAAGCACATAAAAACAATCACCATGTTTGCATAAAATGCATTCTACATCAAAGCAGTCCAAACAAACCCTTGACCATGTCTATACCAAACCCCAGAATCACATAAGTATAGTTCCAATTATACAACAACTCATAACTAGATCGAACTACACAAGCATGCCATATGAAATCTGGACTAAATTTTAGCATAAATAAGCCGACCCAAAAGTAATTTTATGCAAAAATCATTAATTAGCCCAAACAAAACGAAAAGTTGCGAGAGTTAGGAATTTCTCAAAATTTCATCATGCAAGGGAGACAAAGTACACACATATATAAACGAAATAAAGCAACCTAAAGAGTCAAGTGACTCGTATGCATCACGAATTTCCCACCAGAAAATGCATAAACAACAAAATTCATCAAACCCATGAGTGGATTTCTCAATATATCAAACCAAAGAACTGGATCACCGAAAATTAAAAAGGAAAAAAAAACACAGATTGCGGTTTCTGAGAAATATAATCTCAGATTTGTATGTATTAAAAAAAAAAAAAAAAAAAAGCACTCAGAGATTATCAACCCGCATTAGCTGGAAAAAAAAACAGATATGAAAGATGAGGCTTCAGATCCGTTAGATTTAGGGCTCGTTTGTTTTCAGAGATCAGATGAGATTAAAGTTAAAAAGTTGAATAAAATATTATTAGAATATATTTTTTAATATTATTTTTATTTTGAGATTTTAAAAAGTTGAATTGTTTATTTTATTTTGTGTGGGGATTTGGGAAAGTTTTAATGATAAAGTGAGATGAGATGAGATGTTTCCTGAAAACAAATGAAGCCTTAAAATTTTATTTCTAAAAAATCAGAAAACAAAAATAAACAGAGGTGTGAATTTTTACAGATGATTAAAAAAAAAACCAGAGCAGGAAGAGCAAACCAACAAACAGCAACCGGAAAAAAAAATCTGAATGATGAAACCTCAAATTCGTAAGATTTAAAAATAATAAAGTTGAAGAAATAAATAAATGAAAAAAAACACAGATATGAGGGTGGGAAGTGTAGTGTCAAGTGTGTGTGAGAGAGCAAAAGAAAGAGAGATAGAAAGTGTTCTGTGTGAGTGCGACTGAGTGTGTGAGGGTTAGAGAAGCAGATGGAGGTTGAGGTTAGAGAGAATCGACGAAAAATAGAGAGAGCTGAGAGAGAGTAAGTTTGAAGAGGGAGAATATACATAGGATTGAGAGAGAGCAAGAGAGAGCATGTGAGTGCGACTGAGTGGTGAGGGTTATAGAAGCAGATGGAGGTTGAGGCCCGAGGGTTAGAGAGAATCGGCAAAAAACATAGAGAGCTGAGAGAGAGTAGGTCTGAAGGGGGAGAATGTACAGGGGATTGAGAGAGAGCGAGGGAGAGCGAGGGGGAAAAGCTTATAGAGAATGGGACGATTTCCGTTTGATTGCCGTTAAAACAAGAATTTCCGTTTAATAGCCGTTTGATAGCCATTTATATAATAGTAGAAAAAGTATTTACATCAGCCTCTATTTGGCATCAGCCTAAACACACTTCACGTATCAGCCAAAACATACCTCACGTGTCAACTGGTTTTGTCGTTTAATTTTTTTCCCCTCGTTGCAATAGATAGTTTGATGTGAGAGAACACTTGAGAAGAGAGAAGTGAGAAACGTTGAGAGGCAGAGAGTGAGATCTTGATGAGAGAGAACACTTGAAGAGAACTGATGAGAGGGGTTTGATGAAAGAGAACTAATGAGAGAGAGCTTGAGGAGAGAGAGTTGATGAGAGAGAGCTTGGGAAGAGAGGAAGAGGTCGAAGAGAGAGAAAAATTGATGAGAGAGAGAGCTTGAGGAGTGAGAGAGGTCAAAGAGAGAGAAAGCTTGATGAGAGAGAGGTGATGAGAGAGAGAGGTCGAAGAGAGAGAAAGCTTGATGAGAGAGAGAGCTTGAGGAGTGAGAGAGGTTGAAGAGAGAGAAAGCTTGATGAGAGAGAGAGCTTGAGGAGAGAGAGACGTAGACAAGAGAGCTTGAGGAGAGAGAAGCATCTGACATAAAGGGACACACGTAAGGTGTGTGGAGAGTGTAATGCTACAATAGGATGATCCCTAATACTACTTATAATTATAATAGTAATAGATATAACGATAGAGTGATATACGTAGTTGTATTAAGTACAATCTCCAAAAGTAGATAAGAGGATAACATACAAATCCAATCAAATCCTATTCAATTTAATGGAGGTATGATCTAATTCATTCGATCGTCCCCACCACGGCAAACACGAACATGTGAAAGCAAAACTCCAACCATTGGCATGGTGGTGTTTTATTTTTTTTATTTTTTATTTTTTTAAAGGAAATGAGAGGTAGAGGCGACTAGCGTAGCAATCCTTCTTAGACATGACCGTAGAAGTCCTTCCCCGCTGCGAAATGTCCAATTTGAACCAAAACTACCGCCTCAAAGGCAAGCCTATCAACATAGCACCTCCAAAGTATCCAGCTAGTCTAAAATTCATCACATGTCCAAAAGGTCAGACTTTACTACCACAAGTGGTTTCAACTTATGTACTGACTCAAACTCTAACCTCGAAGCCATAAAATACTGGCTTGTACCAACCGAGCTACCACCTTGGTGCTGGCATGGTGGTGTTCTGAAATGCCCTTGGCACTTCTACTTACCAAAGGCTGTAGTATGCATCACTAAAGGTTGGTTTGGTTATACAAAACAAATTATTTAATCTCATCTCATATAACTATTACAATTTTTTCAAACTCTCACACAAAATATAATAAAAAATTTTACTTTTTCAAATCTCAAAATAAAAATTATATTAAAAAATTATATTATAACAATATTTTATTCAATAATATTAACTCGAGCATCTGTATTTTTATAAAAAAATAAAGCTTTTAATTAATTAATCATTATTTTATTTATCATTCTTTTGTTGTTTCCTAATGTATGATCAAGTCATTCTTTTGTTGTTTCCTAATGTATGATCAAATAATTTTTAGAGAAATAAAAAATTAGTTTTTAATTATTTGATGTCACGTCGAATAAAGACAGTTAATAAAAATAATAATTATAATACAAACACCAACGATTTGTAAAGGCAAAAAAAAGAGTGTTTACTGTTTATTACTGTTAAAAAATAGTAATATACAGTACATACGCTTTTTTCCACCCTCGGTTTGAAGTTCACGCTGATAAGGTTATTACCTTATTATTACCTATTTACTATTTATAATTAATTTCAAATTTTTTATATTTTTTGAGTTTTTTTTAACATCTTTAATTATTAAGAAAAAATTAAAAAATATATAATTTTACTAATAGTCACTTTTTAGTAAAATTAAAAATTAAAAAAAACCAAATATAAAAAAAAGTAGTAAATGAGTGGTATGAGAGTAGTAACTCTATTATTTTTCAAAGTGGAAACCATGTGTGCAAGAAAATCAATATTTGTTACAACTTACAACCATCTTCTAAGTTTTTTTTTGTTTTTCGCAAATGCCTTCGATATTTATAAGTTTTTTATATAATCATGTGTTAATGTATTAACTATTATAAATGATTAAAACTTTAAAATTCAAAATTTTAAATTTAAACTCAAAATAATAAAAATACCAACAAAATGGGACTGGAACTAATTTGTATATATATACGTATGTATGATGCATGTATGGACAATTGACAAAGTTTTCCTTTAAATTGTTTTGGGAAAATTTCTTTGAACCTAATTTATAAATTAGATAAGTGTCTATTAATATGCGAAATATATATATATTTTTAAAGAAAAATGATATTTGTTATTATAGAGTGCGTAAATATCACGCAATTTTTTGAAAAAAACAAAGTCAATAAATATGATACCTATATGATAAAAATAACTTTTTAATGGTGAATTTCATTTTTTTTAAAAGAGTGCACGCCGACGCTTGCACAAAATATAACTATATTTAGTATTACTCAAATTTTTATAGAAGTACTACATACTTTTCACATTTTTAATAAACGCTTCAAAATTATGGATATCTTAGGCCTCATTTGGATACAAAAACATTATCAACTCACATCATCTTATCATTACAACTTTCTCAAATTCTCATATAAAATATAATAAAAAATTCAAAATTTTCAAATCTGAAAACAATAATAATATTGAAAAATAATATTCTAATAATATTTTATTCAACTCATCTAAAATAATTTTATCTCATCTCATCTCACTATACAAACCAGCCTAATAATCTTATATTTTCAACGACCATCCGTACGTTATATTAGACTATTACAAAATAGTAGTATAGCATCACCAATATCTTTTGATAATGGATATGTCCATGACAATCAATGTAATTGGGTTGTTGGGAGTGAAAATATTATTCGAGTTAAGTTGCATGTTTCTTTTTATATCGAATCAAAAGCTTTTTTTTTATAAGCGATGTGGAGTATCAATCGCCTCGTTAAGTGTATTTTTATAGCATAGTTTTTTATTTTTTATTTTCGAAACCTAAATCATCATGAAAAGTCTATTTATAAGTTAAAAAAATTCTACTCATCATCTCACATACCACATGATACCACACCTCTTTTTATTTTTTTCCCATAACAAGTATATATATGGTGTATAATTGATTAGTAGAACAACTCAATTAGTTTAGTAAAAATAAAATAAAATAATATAATATTTTTTTAAAACATGTAAAATATATGGTGTAGGATGATGAGTATCATCATTCATAGAATAAGAGTAATGATCCACCTATAACTTATTTACAATTATTTTACAAATTAGTTTAAATCAATGAATATAATTACGGTACTTCATTAAAAACATTCTCAATTTTATATAATTACCATTCATCTTAAGTAGAGTTATAAAATAGTTATAAACTAAATACAAGTTTATCATTTTTCATAGGATAATAGCCACGGGGGAAAATTTTATAAATATCAAAATTCCTTCTTCAAAATCTTCAATTTATTTTTGGGGGATAATTAACTAAAATTTATAAATAACCTTATCGTGCGAAAACGAACCTAATAGTACATGACTAAATCATGTTTTTTTTTTTTTAAAGAAAATAACGTTCTTCAGTTTATAAATAACGTTATCGTGCGAAAACAAACCTAACATACCAAATCAAAAGCAAAGGCAGGCCCAAAAAATATTCATCCCTGCCTTTCTTAAAAACAATGAGTAGAAAATTATTTTGAGAAATGCTAGATGTACTTATAAAAAATTTAATTATTCACGTGTCAATTATTGATATATTAAAAATTATGAAATTTAAAATTTAAAATTTGAATTTGAAAATAAAATTGATAAAATGAGTCAGCTTGTAAGTAAAAATATAGTTAAAATTATACGTACATTCATGTAGTCAAAAGTCCCAACTCCCAGATTACCCTCTATAGTCTATATATAAATTATCTTCCCAAATAATTGTAAAATAATCCTTAACCCCTAGCATCTAATAAAAACCCAAAAAACTCTCCTCTATCTTCAAAAAAAGTTCTGAAAAAATTATTTAGTCCAAAAACTTAAGAAATATTAATCCCCTAAGTACTCTAACATATATAATTGAAAAACTCACATGTTCCTCCAAAACAATATAATAAAAATATCGTGCATAGACAATCATAAAATACAGACCCTAATTTTAAGTTGTAACGTCTCAAAAGGTTTGACCCAAATAATGCCAAATGCCAATCAATACTGGACCCAACAATCAATTTTATGGGGCGTGGATCCCCATACGGCAAGGAGTCGTTATCTCGTTGGGTTATGAATAATTCTTTAGAGAGGAAAATAGGGTAGAAATTATGTACGACGTTAGAATATTCTAACAATGTATTTGAACTGAAATGTTATTCTACCAGCTTACTATGTACGTACGTGGCTACAAGCCAACCAACCAAGCGGGTGTTGAGCAATCAGTCAAATACTACCTCCAGTTTGCTCTACGTACTCACCAACTTCAGGCAGCCATGCTCGTGACAACCCCCATGCATGCCCCACTCGATTTGCACTTGTCTCAAACCCAAGTAAACGTACAGTAGAAAATACCGACATGGTTCATGAATCTTACTGTAATGCTTTTCATGCTAATTTTGGGTTTGACGATCAAAACTAGGGAGACAAAGAATGTCATGTTTCAAACAAATCACGTGCCAACCCCCTCCCTTGTGTAACTTCCCTTATCTGATCACAATATCACGATCTCTGCTACGGGCGCGCACACACATATATATATTAGGTTCGGATCCTCGCCAGAAGACCAAGACACAAATTAATCAAAATCCTGTACTTATATAGTATATAGTTCTTCGATCTCGGAGCGCGGGCTTCCTTATTTTTTGGTACGATATTATATATATATATATAGAGAGAGAGAGAGAGAGAGAGAGAGAGGAATCATGGCGGTGAAAGTTTATGGAACAATGAGGTCAGCCTGCACTCAGAGAGTGCTTGCTTGCCTTCTGGAGAAGGATGTGGACTTCGAAGTTGTTCATGTCGATCTTGGTGCCGGAGAACAAAAGCGACCTGAGTTTCTCGTCCGACAGGTAGTACTTAATTAATTAAAGACATCTTACTATATATCTAGGATGAATATCTATTTACATATTTACGTGATATCTAAGGGCCGTTTAACCCTGTTTATGTAGCTTAATTATAAGAAGTTAATTTACAAAATGAAATTATTGGTTTTGGGAAGGGCTTAGTTAAAATTTATTGCTTTCTATATATATATATATAATATACAGATAGAATGTTTACTAATGAATGAGAATGCTAATTCGACATTCTTTTGTACAGCCGTTTGGGCAAGTTCCGGCCATAGAAGACGACGGTTTCCGGCTCTATGGTAAGAAGCATGCATCGAAGTCATAATAATATGGATTGAGAAATGCTTCGTCATTAGATAGATCTGTTATGTCATGTTCCGTGGATGATGTGTAGGGGCTAGGGGCGGATCTGGGTGCGGGCGGGGGCCACCTCCCCCAAAATTTTAAGAAATACGAAAACCATTAAAAAAAAAAATCCCAAATTACCGTTAAAATTAATAACCCTTTTATATCTTGGCCATATTGGGTAGTGAGAAATATCAAATATTTTATAAATAATAATAATAATAAAATATTAAATAATTTTCAACTATCCAAACTAATCCCAGTCTCAAATTTTATAAAATACTTATTACTTACATTTCTAAAAATTACAAATTGTTGCTCCAATATTCTCTAATTTTTCTATTTTGCCTTACGTTTTTTATTACTCTCTTCTGCTTTATTTTTTCAAATTATTTTTCTCTATTTCTTTTTCTTGATTTATTCATCGACGAAGCTATGATTGAAGCTTATGGGAGAAAACATGAATTGAATATTTTTTGAAGGACTAGTTTTCACAAAATTATACAAAAAGGCTCGGAAATTAATTTATTATTTTACAAGTTTTTAAAACGAAAAATTTTATTTATTATTTTTACACAATACATATCATATTATTTTTATTTTCTTTCTTTTATTAAATGTGTAGTATATAAATAATAAGAAAAAATTTACTAAGATAATGAAAAATATTATATAATGTGCGAAAAATAA
Organism: Juglans microcarpa x Juglans regia; assembly: GCF_004785595.1. Taxonomy (NCBI): domain Eukaryota; kingdom Viridiplantae; phylum Streptophyta; class Magnoliopsida; order Fagales; family Juglandaceae; genus Juglans; species Juglans microcarpa x Juglans regia. Next base: position 4,005,842 of record NC_054597.1, read on the forward strand.
TGAAAAATATTATTTAATGTGCGAAGATAAGCACTTACTTCCAGAGAGCATTAAATTTTGTCAAATTTGTGAGGGCCAGGGCGGCCGCCCACTGGTTCCCCTAGATCTGCTACATATTTTGTTTGTTTTTTCTCTTGTACGTATCAAGATTCTGTCGTCATAAGCTATTTTTTTTTTTAGCAAGTTTACTAGTATTATTGATGAGAATTTTGTTTTTTGTTTAAAAATTTTAAAAATTATATTTTATTATTATTATTATTATTTTAAAATTTAAAAAAACTCAATTTAAATTTAAAAAAGTTGAATTATTTATTATATTTTGTATGAAAATTTAAAAAATATATAATAATAAAATGAAATAAAAATTTTATGTCTTATCCCACCCAAACCTATCCGTTCAGAATACATCTGAGAATGTTTAGGCATCAGTATTATATAACTTATACAATAAATAATTCTGTCGTCATATATATGCTAATTAATGCTAGCGAGGATAGATAGTACGTCATAGATAATTTTTAAAATATGATTCTCAGATTTTCCACATGATTATTAATATTTGTAACTGAATGTATGAGATACAATGAATAAAAAAAATACGGATTTTACCGAATTTAAATTGTATGATCACCAACGTACGTATTTTTTCCTCATTACCCTTACACATTGATTTGATCATCACTTTATATATAATGAAGTAGATTAAATTTTTGTATTTTTATTTTTTAGAGTCTAGGGCAATTGTAAGGTATTATGCAACAAAGTACGAGGACCAGGGTCCCAACCTATTGGGGAATACTTTGGAAGAGAGAGCTGTGGTGGATCAATGGCTAGAAGTGGAAGCACACAACTTCAATGACTTGGTTTACACTCTTGTGCTTCAGCTCGTGGTTCTGCCCCTGATGGGAAAGCCTGGGGACTTGGCATTGGCTCACACCTGTGAGCAAAAGCTGGAGAAGGTGCTGGACGTATACGAGGAAAGGCTGTCAAAGAGCAGATATCTTGCCGGAGACACCTACACTTTGGCTGATCTTAGCCATCTTCCGGCCATCAGATATCTCATGAATGAAGCTCAGATGGGGCATTTAGTGAGGGAGAGGAAGAATGTGAATTCATGGTGGGAGGACATCTCAAGCCGGCCTGCTTGGAAGAAGTTACTCGTGCTTGCTGCTGCTCGTTCTTAATCACAACATGATTAATCTGCATGCATGCATGCATGATGATTTCATGCAGTCATTCCTCTTGTTAAACCTAGTTATATATTTATGCTACTTAAATCATGTACTTCTCGTCATGATCACTTCACGTGCTTCTGCTTAATATTTGATTTCTTTCGTCTTAATTTGCATGTACTCGATGGTTTTCCTTTCCTCCCACCTTCTGATCTCTTCGGAGTGAATAATGTGTGACAGAAGGTGGGAATAAAAGATCATGTTTGACTAAAATCATCTACTGTGGGTGTTTAATTTTAAGTTTGGGTTTGAAAATTTTATCTTTCGAATTCTAATTTAATTGGGAAATTTTTAAAAAAGGACCACAACCAATTAAGGGAAGTGCTGGAGATATATATATATATATATATATATATATATGCTATAAAATATCATATTATCGATATGATTTTCATAATTATTAAATTAAATTTGATTAGAATATTTATTTATTTCACTTGGCCTCTTTTCCTATAAATAAGGGTCTATGTCTTATATTTATGAACAACTGATAATAGTAAAAATGTAGCCCACAAGTTCTCTCTGTCTCTCATGCCATCTCATTTTCTATTTTTTTTTTTATTTTATATTTTCATCGGGAAGATTAATGAAGGATTCTCATCCACGGCCATGCAAATGGTCCTAGAAGATTTTTATATAAATGCTACTTGAGCGCAATCTGCCACGACTTTAGAGCTTTTTTTTTTTTTTTTTTTTAACACTTTAGAGCATCTTCTTCATGCTTGGACGTACGCTCAAATTCAATTCCCGGCCCCATGGATAGACCCGCCTAGTGTTGGTAAGGTCATGGCCGCACGCCTTGCGGTAAACCCCGTGCAAGAACAACCACCTCATTAGCGACCATTTCTCGGTACCACCATTTCTCAGTACCTTTGACAGGAAGATTGTCGCATATCAAGACAATATTGTTACCAAGTTGGCTAATGTACATGGACGGTGTTGGAGCTACTTCTCAGTAACTCTGACAGGAAGATTGTTGCATATATCAAGACAATATTGTTTCCAAGTTGGCTAATGTATATGGACGGTGTTATGTCCACCGCTCTAGTGGCAGACCGTCAGATATAATTGATCTTCTTTTTTTTTTTTGTTGTTTTTTTTATATGTTTTTTTTTTTACTTTTAAATATTTTTTAAAAAAATAAAAAATAATATTATTAAAAAAATACTTCCTTAACCACTAAATAAAAATTAAAAAATTAAAAAATTCTAGTAATAACACCGAGTTGTAAAATCAATAATGATAGTATCATTTTTCTTAATTTTTAGAATGACACTACAACTATTGTTGGTAGCTTCCGTTAGTTATTTTTGTCTATTTTTTTGATTTTTTTAATACTTTTAAATATATTTTTTAAAAATATTTATAATATTATTAAAAAATATTTTCATAATCACGAAGTAGAAAATAAAAAATAAGAAAAACAAAAAAATGCCGGCAGAGGAGTGGGACTAGTATTATTCATTATATATTAGTCCTAATGAAGATGTATCATGAATGCAGTACTGCCAACTACCTTTAGTAGTACGTCGTTACGTACTGACATATTGTTGGAATCATTAATTCCCATTGAAGATTGTTAGAGCAACGGATTATAAAAGTAATCTCATAACGTGGTTTTATCTTATTTTTTAAATTTATTTTATAATAAAAATAATTTTATAATTTGATGAAATGCATCTAACTATGTCAATTTTTTTAGATTATTTTATATAATTCGTTTATGACTATAATATTTTTCATTCACATTACGTAAATTCTATCCCATCTATATCTTTTGTAATGATCCAACGTTTGAGCCTCCTTGAATTCCCTCCATCTTTTTTCTTCTATTGCTCATAAAATAAAAGGATGCGGCTAGGGTTACCAAAAAATATGTCCCTAACCATACCGATAAGTGTATTTGTATTTTTTTAAAAAGCATTTGTGTATGTATTTTTTTTTAATATGATTCGGACAACTAAGCATTATCTAAAATAAAAGATTTTGGAATTGTTGATGTTGTGTTTCGCGGGCCTGGACAACTCAACACAGACAGTACTTGGACTATCACCTGCACTGAGAAAGGAGGGAGGGAACCTCAGAATCCGTTGTACCTTTGATGTTTAAGTTAACTATGGTGTAGAAGATGAAGAAAAATAATAATGAAGATGAGAGTATGAGTTAACCTTCTTGTTTGTTGCAGGTATTGTTTATTTATATTTGCCGACTTGGTCTCCATGGTAATAGAGTGTTGTATAGTATGAGATAATATATTCACGCTGTCTACTCACCAAGCTATCTTTGTGCTGTCTGCTCACTGAGCTATGAAGTGTTCAGATTCGCTACTTGTAGCTTGGGCCTTAGGTCGCATTGAATGCGGCACACCTTTTGTCTTAGGGCGCACTGAATGCGGCGTGCTTTCTGTACTGGACCACATTGAGCGCAATGTGTTTTCTGTCTTGGGTTCCTCCTATTTCATTAATTCTTGGTGTGAACCGCCTTATACTTTTCCGACTTGCATCGAATATGACATTTCTTATTTCTTAATCCTCTCCTGTATCTTTTAACTAGGTTCCTGACTTACATGGTCCAACTCGGGTCTTATACCCAGGTTTCGACCCATAACTTTCTAATTTGTCGGCCCAGCCCAGACTTTGTATCTAGGCTCTAACCTGGGTTTTGCCTTTAGCCCGGCCCAAAAGATTTATTCCCTTCATAGGAATGTAAATAAGAATAAATATATATGAAATCTTCCGATGACATTATCTTTTTAGAAGATGTGTGCAAAGAAAATAAATCGTTTCATTTTATCCCTTCTAAAATAAAAGGCTTTATGACATGTTAAAAGAAAATGTAATAATTATCTGTTCTAGAATTTTACGTCCAAGATCCAATTCACGATATACCTTCAACAGATATGACGTTCTAGCCTATTGGTAGGGTTAGATCAGATCGATCTTGTCTCTATGCAATATGCAAAGCAAGAAGCTTCTGGGCTTCGATTTAAAGCCCAATTTCAACTAGATCAAGTAAGCTTATAAGCTTCCAGCCCGCAAAGCCCAAAATCATTGTTGGAAGACATCAAGATGAGGAAATAATCCATTCGATTATTAATGAAATATTTAAAACTTTTTTCAATGTTGGATTAAAAAAAGAAATGCACATCACGTCTGTATTTTTTTAAAATATTAAAAAAATAGAAATTCAGTTTCTCGATTGACTTGGCATTTTCCTTTCAATTGCTTGGTTTGATAGAATGTCATATAATCATTAATTTTTATTTTTATTTTCATATAAGTATAATAAATAATTTAATTTTTTTAAATTTTAAAATAAAAATAATATTAAAAAATAATATTTTAATAACATTTTATTCCATTCATTTATTTGTAACAGAATTATAAAGAAGAGTAATTACATGTAATTGTGAAATGTATAAACGCGCGTAATCGTTTGAAAAAAAATAAAGTTTATTATTAAAAAATTAATTTTTTTTTATCTAATTTTATATTTTATTTATTTTTTTTAAAAATAATTATACAATGATGGCACAATTTATAATTATAAATATATTTTTTCGATAAAGAGTAAGAAGTCTTTGATTTAAGGTTAAAATAAAAAAAAAAAAAAAACTCTTCTAAGTCGGAAGCCTGAAGTGTGGAACGAAAACTAGAGTCGGAAAGAGCAAGAGTAGGCGTAGCTGCGCAGGAAGGGGACGACCAAAGAGAGGGACATGAGACATGGAGCAAGAGCAAGACATTAGACTGGAAAGCTTCCTGAAGTGGGCATCAGACCTTGGAATCTCAGACTCGTCAGGATCCCTCCCTTGTGTCTGTCTGGGACATTCTGTCTCCCTCGCTTACTTTCCTCTCGCTGGCGGGTACGTGCGATTTCATTCTCATCTCCTTTCTTCTGCTTAGCCAATTTTCCATCTCTGTTTGGTTTCCGAAAAATTTCCGCAATCTCATGTTCATGTTGCATTCTTCGTGTTCCAATGAATGAAATGCCCAACCCAACTTAACCCATGTAGTTGTATCAGGCGCCGCTGGTGGAGTTAGGTTTATTTGTTGGTTTGTCTGTTTTTCTATTTTTAAACTTTACAGTCAGTTTACCAAATAAATTAATTTAGGATTATGAGCTTATTTTATTTCCCTGTGTTTTTTTGGGTAACCAAACACGGGGTAGGGCAATGGAAAGTTATTAGTATTATTGGTAGAAGTTATTGATCCTCAAAGGTTCTGTCCTATCTTGTCTTCATTTGTTAATGGGAATGCTGCAGTAGAGGTCTGGGTGCTGTGCGTGATCTTAGGAAGGGAGAGCTAATTCTCAGAGTTCCTAAATCCGCTTTGATGACGAGGGAAAGCCTACTGAAGGATGAAAAGCTCTCTGTTGCTGTCAGTAGGCACCCTTCTCTATCCTCGACCCAGGTTTTTTTATATGAATGGGTTCTCATTGGTTTTCAAATACGTAGACCTAGTCAGATACTGATAACTTATGTACTTAATTGTATCCTTAATTTTTAATGCAGATATTGACTGTTTGTTTGCTATATGAAATGGATAAAGGAAAGAGTTCATGGTGGCTCCCTTATCTGATGCACTTGCCCCGCAGCTATGACATATTAGCAACTTTTGGTGAATTCGAGAAGCAAGCTCTGCAAGTTCAGTTTCTGATTGTAGAAATTTAGTTTGTTCATTACTCATTAGGTTAGGTTTTTTTTTTTTTTTGCCTTTACTAATAAAATAAAATCTTCATTAGGTTAGGTTTCATTATCTCTATTTAGGAACTATATCAGATGCTATTGTTCTGTGGTTAAAATTGTTTCTGAAGTATCTTAAATTGTTGCCAGGTATCTGATGCTATCTGGGCTGCAGAAAGGGCCATATCAAAGGCAAGATCAGAACGGAATGAAGCTAATCAATTGATGGCAGAACTTAATCTTAAGCCTCAACTTCTGACCTTTAGGGCATGGTGTTGGGCTGCTGCAACAGTGAGATACTTGGCCCTCTGTTAGACCTGATGCATTCTAGAGTATGTTGTTCATTTTTTAATAAGTAAATGAAAATCTCATTCAATCTTAAGAAGTACTGAAATCCAAGTACACAGGGAGTATAAAATAGATACACTTAAAATATTTTTTTTGATAAGTTAGATACACTTAAAACATTAGAAGGAAAAAAGAAAAGGAAATCCTGATAGCAGGTCTTGTGGAAATAAACTTCAAGCTCATCCACAGATTTCTCACAACCTTCAAAGCACCAATCATTTTGTTCCTCCACACACACCTAAGCATTAAAACACATTGCTCATTGCTATGTAATTATTTTTTCCTGTTTCTTTTTCTTATATGGGACATTTTTCCCTTAGAAAATAATACCATCTTCGTGGCAACAACTCAAGTGAGAACATCCGTAAGTTGGTTAAATTGATTTGGAATAGAACTTCCATTCTATTTACCAAAGAGCTGATGATCCTTTACTGCAACCCTAGAAAATTCATGAGCCATACTGTCAGCCGTTCTTGCTATCCATCTGGTTAACCATTTTGGGTAGTTTTGGGTAGTGCTGCCATTTTGCTCTGATGTTTTGAAAGATGCCAACAATGGGATCGTCCCTAGAGCATAGAGGTGTCCAACTTCGCTATGGCTTGGCAGATGGGTAGAGCATAGTTGGTCTTGTAGTCTTGCACCCCAATGAACCTTTGAATCTGAATGAGATAGTTCCCCTGCAAAGGAGAATCGAGCAGCCTGTTCCATAAGATAGTTTTACACTGAGTTTCCAATTCCTATTATGAACCCAGGTGACATAGTCTTAGTCTCTGTGGCAATGAAATACTTCTTAGTCTCTGTGGCAATGAAATACTAAGGTTTGCCTCTGGGCCTGAAGGATGGCAGTTGAGGTACCCAGGGATCATCCCAAATCATTTTCCTACCAGTCTCAACTGCAAAACCTATCAAGTCAGTCATTTTCGAGATACCATGCCATAACCAAGAAGGATTCCGAGAGCCAGGAGCAACCAGTAACGATGATCATTGAGATACTTTCCCCTCAGGGCTTGAGACCATAATTTATCAGTTAACTCCTCATAGATTATCCAGCCTAACTTTTTGATCAAGGCCCTCTCCAAATCATGTAATCTGTGGAACCCCAAAACCCCAAGAGCATTTGGTTTACAAACTGATTCCCACGATTTGGGAGAGAAATATTGCTTTTACAAAACCCCTCCAGAAATCCCTTAGGCTACTGTCGATCACTGTACAAACTCCTTTGGCAGTAAAAAGGTTGAAATTGAGTATATCAGAATGGATGTTGCTACAGCTTTGAGTGACTAAACATAGTCTGACAATTTATATGCTTTATTTTTTGCGCATGTAAGAAATTTTTTTGAGTCAATAAGCATATCCTAACTGCAGTTGGCCAGTATCTTGCTTGATTGTGTTATATCTGTGGTAATGCTCACGATTCAAATTCTGTTTTGCCTATAAAAAAAATGTTCACCGATTCAATTGTCCCCATCTGTTAATTAATGCATTCATGAGGTGTCTTAGGTTTTTACTTTTGGGCCTTATTTTGAATTTCATGTGTAGTTTCACGTTTTCCTTGTTTATGTTTGTCAGTAATCTAAATATTTTATATCTGACCGTGTTGAAAGATATCCTCAAGGACGTTGCATATACCATGGGATGAAGCTGGATGTTTATGTCCTGTGGGAGACTTATTTAATTATGCTGCACCAGGAGAGGAGACATTTTGTTCCGAAGAAGTAGACAATTTGCTGTGTGCCTCATCCTTTCAGGTCACTTCTCTGTTAAATGGGGACTGTGCACATAAGTTAAATGTGGAGGAATTGGATGCCCATGATCTGAGGTTGACTGATGGTGGGTATGAGGAAGATGTTGCTGCATATTGCTTCTATGCTCGACAAAATTATTTTAAAGGAGAGCAGGTACTACAAAAACTCTACAACACAAATTCATTGTAAATTTTTTTGTTTTATAGCAGTTATTTGCTGGCCTTTATATCATACATTTTCATGAATTTTTACCTTTGGTTTGCTTCTTGCTTCATTTTCCATATCTAAGAACCTAAATTTTGAAGTAACTCGCAGTTTTGTTAGGAAAATTTTATAATATAATTTGCCTGGGTGGTACAGATCAAGCACACAAGTGATATACTTGAGAGGGCCACCATAGATTCAAACAAAAATGAATTAAGAATCTAACTTAAATAAATTCTGAAAGGGAAGGAGAAATGGTAAGATCAGCCATCCATGCTTATAAAGTGCATGCAAAGGCAGCTTTAAGCTCTAGAAATGGATGTCCACACGTTTGCAATGACTAGCAAATTGCTCTCAACTAAAAGCTTGAGAACCTCAAAGAGGGGTAACACTATTCCATGTGAGTAGTCCAATTTCCAAATCTACTATGTTAGCTAAAGAGTGCATCAGAAACACATTCTGGCAAAACCAGGACACTGAACAGCTTGAAAGCCCCAAAGATCCCAACCCGCATGGTTCTCACCAATAGATGCTGGTAGCTTGCTCCCAAGCCTTGCCTTTCATTAGAGTTGCAGCCATGACCAAAAGGAGCCTTAAACCACGAAGCTTAAGCCTTTAATTTGTTTCCCTAGATTCTTCAAGAAGCATGAAGAGCTGCTTCATTAGTTTTAGTTTTTGAACCCCTAGGGGTTGGCTCAAGTGGTAAAGGCCTTAGGCTTGATAGTATGCTCCCCCCTAGGTCTAAGGTTCAAATCCACTTGGGTGCAAACAATCTCTAGGGGCCATCGGACTGGGGGATTTTCCTCTTGACCTGAGTGCACTTGCGGAAAACTCCTTACCGAGGGCCTGTGCACCCTTGAAATTAGTCGGGACGCTGTTTCCGGACATTCGGTGCCAATAAAAAAAAAGTTTTAGTTTTTGTAACCCGTCATGTCCTCATCCATTTAGAAAAATTGCCAGTTGTATGAGCCTCTCCTGTAGAAGCTGTGACTCCAGCCCCATCGCAACATTGCCTATGCAATTCAAATGCATTATGAAACTTAGGGGTGTAAGTTAACCAGCCCAACCGGACCAATAACACTAATGGTCTGGTCTCGGTCCATTAGTTTGCAAAAGTTCGGTTTTCGGTCTAGTCCCGAGTTATGGCTTTTTTTTTTTTTTTTTGGACCGGACCGGACTGAACCAACCGAAATACATATATATATTTAATTATTTTTATATAGTATTTTATATAGTAGTTGTATAACTTAATTATTTAATTTTTATCTAAACTATGATCATTGACCATACATGTTAAATATAATATTAAATATTAACTGATATGCTATTGACAATTAACTAATATATATATATTTTTATAAGTAAGAGTAATAACAATTAACTAATATATTATATGATACATACTCTAGTTTCCTAGTATCTACACCTAATTAAAATATTTTGGTATATTTTTTGTAAGATACCTAAGTTACAAGTATGAAATATCCATGGACCAATTATTCATTAACTATATATAAAATACTAAAATTTTAATATAGGCCATTATGTATTAACTATAATAATTCATATACATACTACTGAGTATTGAGTACTAAGTTAGTAACACATTAACATAATTATACTTAAGTTTATTAATGAGTTAATTAGATAATCCACATTAAAGAGCTCATTTAATTTTAATTTATTATTTTATATAATTGTTATCATTTAATTTATTTGCTAAGAAAAGAAAATGGAAGAAAAATGTTGGGCTTTTTTGTATGTTGGTCCATTTTGCACAGGCCTGGACCGATTTGGACCGATAGATAACAGTCTGGTCTATACGTGTAATTGGTCCAGTCTCGGGGTGGAAAATGGGCGGACTGAAATTTTCGATCCAATCTAAAAATCCCCCCATGGACCGACTAGACCGGACATATTGCACTCCTAACATTGAACGCGGGAGATAGAGTAGATCACATAAGTTGTGGGTTATGATATTTTCTTTATTTTGTTATAAAGTAATGAAACCAGTTATAATCTCTCTCTTTTCTCACCATTATAACGGTGGGATTTCTTAGGCCAAGATCCATGCACCTGTTATGCATATTAACTCTTTTTTTTGGTGCATGAGATAAGAGGGCATTGAAATAGTATTTTATCCTCTGCAGGTTCTTCTATGCTATGGGACTTACACGAATTTGGAGCTTCTTGAACACTACGGGTTTCTTCTAAATGAAAATCCAAATGACAGAGTTTTTATTCCCTTGGAACCTGAAATTTATTCCTCCTGTTCATGGCCGAAGGAGTTGCTGTATATTCATCATAATGGAAAGCCATCTTTTTCCCTGTTGTCTGCTTTGCGATTATGGACAACCCCACCAAGCAAGCGGAGATCTCTGGGACAACTTGCTTATTCTGGTTCTCCACTATCCACAGACAATGAGATACATGTTATGAAATGGATAGCAAATAAATGCAATGAGGTATTGAAGAATTTGCCAACATCAATTGAAGAAGACAGTTTGGTACTAAGTTCCATCAACGAAATTCAAGATCTCCATACCCTTGTGGAGTTAGAGAAGGCAATATCGGCTTCTAGGGGCGAGATCCGGTCATTCTTAGAAGCCAATAAGTTGCAAAATGTAGCAAGTGGTAATAACTCACTTCTATCCAGCAAAGCTAGAAGATCTATGGACAGGTTGAAATTGGCTGTCCAGTGGAGGGCCAGGTACAAGAAAATCCTGCTTGATTGCATTTCTAATTGCATTGCACGGAAACAATTGATTCCCTAACTTGAGAAAATGATTTACCAGTGAAGTTGAAAAAGGCCTAGTTTAACGTTCTTGGTTCTTTTTCCTTGCACATTGTTTAGAATTTTTGATGCAAGGAGCACATTTGGAGTTGAATTATAAAATCAAAACTGGGTAAAGGCTTAACAAATGAAATATAAAATCCGATTGTTTATTTTTTGAACAATGCATCATGCTTAGTAGCCGAATTAAACAATGCAACTTTATATGCCCCATAAATTTTTGAGAAAGTTACAAAATAGACAGGACGTCGTAACAACTAAACTGCCGTAGTCATACAATGACATAAACAAATTGTCTCTTAAAACCCGCCAGTTTCACCTTGAAATACATATCTAAGCCGAATTAGTCCTCTACTCAATGTCAACATCTTCAGTTTTAGAGTTCGTTCTTACAACCTTTTGCTATGATAAATAATAAATAATAAATTACCAGCTTCATATTTTTCATAGATTGAATTTTTGAATAATATAATCCCCAACAATCAAGTTTAGCTTCGTTACACTCATCTCCTGCTACAAATATATAACAATTTTGTGGTTCTTCAACTATCTTTTATTTTTTAAAAATAAAAAATTAATAGTCACTCCAGTTCTTAATTAGATGAATAAAAGATAAATAGTTCTTAAGAAATACTTCATAATCCAAGCACCCCGTGCTTAACATGAGGAAGCCAAGACAAAATAATTCCGAACAAGTTATATTATTAGATTTTGGTTAATGGGCATATCTCATGTGAAATGGTTTAAGCTACATTTTATTGAATTTTGAAAGATGAACAAAAAAACTGAGTTCAAATTTAAAATAATTTATTTATTTTTGCAGTTTTATTGGCACTTTTAAAAAAATCATATCAGAATTTGATTAGATAAAAAAATTACCAATTATAATTATTATTTTGTCTATGAATGATGTTTGAAAAAAAATATTTGAAGATTGAGTATCCAAACTAGCCCAATTTAATTTTCTTAAAAGATTTATTTCAAAACATAATTTGTTTTAATTTTTTTAAAAGCAATTTTAATTATAAATAAATAATTCTGTTAAACTGAATAAGAGTATTTAGTTAGTTTTTAAACGTTTTTAAGTAAAATATTATCTTGTAAAGGAGAATAGAGGATATATTGCAAATTTTTTTGAACGTTTTGAGTGAAAAATTAATAATTAAGAACGATAACAATAAGAATATTGATAAGGTTGCTACCAACTATTATTTATTTTCTATTCTTTTTGTATTTAATTTTTTTTTAATTTTTAATTTTACTTAATAATTAAAGAAGTGAATATTAGTAACCATTTCTCTACACTAACAACAACGCATTTTCTTTTTCTGTTCTTTCTCCAAGTCATCACAACAGAACAGAGTCCCCAATCTCCCTAAAAACGCAAGAGTGAGATTTGATGGCAAGGCAGATCTTGAAGTGTAAATTTATACTCAAACCTTCGAACTAGCAGATGAATATAACTTGCACGAGCAACTCCACCAATGTTAGAGAGCTAACAGAAGCATTTCGATCCCACAACCATAATTACAACCCCCAAAATACAAATTTTAACACGCAACCATAGCATTAACACAGACAAATCTTTTACTCTATGAAATTCATTCGATACTACGTGGAAAATCAACTAAAAAACCATACACAAGTTCATCGGAACGTTTATCATTCGCTTTATCGGAGTTATGACAGAGATGGATCAGAACATCTGGCTTGGTTTCTCAAAAGAGAAACGAAAAATCGCTCAGTTTCATCAGCGTCGATCATCTGGGGAAATTATCATCACTTCCATCTCTCTCATAAATCACACAAATAGACCAAAGCAATTGAACACAAAAACATATAATTTTTTTTGATCGGTAAACAAGCAAAAAAAAAAAAAAACAATTGAACACAAACACATAAACAAAGATGAAAACGAAGAATGGATCAGAAGACTGGCTTGGATTCTCATAGAAAGAGAATTCAGAAAAATAGCACAGTATAATCAGCTTCGATCATTTGGGGAAATAATCATCACCTCCATCTTCACCTATATTTCGATTTCTTTACACTTGTAAAAAAAGTAAGAAGTAAAACATAATTGCTTAAAAATAGAAACCAAATTTATCCAAATCTGCAAGAAAGATTGAGCCACATGAATTTTAAACTCTTATCTCCAAGATTTGCAGAGACGGGGAACAACTATGGGCGTCGACTCATACGCAAGCACCCACTGAGGTTGCAGAGCGCCGGTAATCAGTATATGACGCCATAGATGTTACTTCAAAGAAAAAAGACAAGAAATTATAGCCCTAACCCTAGCGCTCTAACCACCTACTGCAAGCATGGACTCACAGTCACGCCGATTTGGTTGTGTTCGAGAAAGGGTGGTCGAGGTCTATATTTATAGCCGGTCTTCTTCTCTGAAACCCTAATTTCCCATCCGGTTTAAGGATTGAAGGCTGTTGCCCTCACACGTGGACGGTAGTAGATGATCTCCTCTTCTGCTCTCGTTTTTTCTTAGGAAAAATCAAAGCTAAATTATTTTTTAAAAAATAGAGTTTCTTTGGATGTGAAATTTTTTGTAATCAATACGCAGATTTTTTTTAAAGATAATTTATTTATAAAATTTTGCGAATGTGATGGGTTTCAAACTATTTTATAATTTATTTATTTATAAATTTTATAATTTATTTATTTAAACTTAAACTAAAGTGAGGGAAGTCTAGATTACGACTTTACCACAAAAAGATTTATTTATAAGTCTGTTTATTAATTTATTAAACATATTAATTATGTAAAAAATTATCAAATTAACTACCATAAATAAATACTGATGTTTTTGTAACATCCCGTATTTTAGTGTATTTTTATTGAAGGATTATTTTTATTAATTCAAAAATTTATTCTCTTATTTTAAAATTGTTGGATTTTTAGTGGGTTTATTTTTATAATTTTTAAAATTTGCAAAAATTAAATTTGATATGTTTTCTTAATATTTATTATTGTGATGCATTTAAATTGTTCTTTATTTTAAATTAATTGGTTGTTGGATTTAATTATTGTACTTTCATTGTGTCTTTACGTTTAAATTATTTAAATTAAGATGCTGTTTTGAAATAATTTTCGTTGGATCATTTTTGTGACTCAAGATGTGAGGATTGTACCTCATTTCTTTCCCTTCACTTTTCTTTTTCTCCTTTTTCTTTTTCTTTCTTTTATTTTTCTCCATTTCTTTCTCTTCCTTCTCTCTCCCCGCGCGCGAAGTCCCTGCACTCTCCCTGGCCGTCCGTTTTCTCCTCCACCCAGCCCGCCGCCGTGAGCCGCCCTTGACCGACACTGCCCACCACCACAAGTTCCCCTCTCACTGGCCATCATCCCCCACCAATCTCAGCCCCTAACTCACTGTCGTTTCTTCCCACGCACAACACCAAGCCACGGCGCTCTCTTCATTTCAGCGTCGCCGTGCGCTGCTCGTGCCAAGCACCGCCCAGCCCACTAGCTCCCCCACCCTCCGGCGACCTTACCCCTTCAATCTCAGCCTCCCTTGCGTCGCCGTTAGCCACCACGAGCCCCTCAAAGCCACGGCATTCCTTGCGCCGTTGCGCCGCTGTCGCGCCACCTCCGGCCACCATCTCTTCACCACTCTATCCTTGACCTCATAGCAACCCATTGTCCCCAACCCCAGCTTCGATTCGTCACCGGTGAAGCCTATTCTCCATCTCCGATTTCAACATTTTTGGCCTAAAACCAACCTTTGCGCCGCCACCCACGGCAAACCACCACCACCATTGGCTTCACCGACCTCTCTAAGCCTTACCCTATCAATTTCGGTTGGTTTGTCTCCGTTCAAAAATGGGTTTTTGAGACCCACAGCCACAGTGCATTTGGCACTGTTCTGTTGTTGTGTTGCTGTCTCTTGCACCTCCGTGATCTTTCGGAAATTATTATATAGCACTGTAAGTATTTTTTCAAAGAACTATCGTGATTTAAATATATTTTTACACTAACACATATTATTGTGATCTGGTTGGACATGCCGGACTGAGTCCGAGGAGTTCGGGGTCGAATGGATTATGGACGAAGTTATTGTGTGATTGGTTTGCATTGTTGGTTGTTGTGGTGTTGTTTCATGTATATGACATATTTGCACGCATGTTCATGTTTGTAAATGAAAACTGGATTTTCACATGATTGCATACATGTTCATGTGTTTATTTGAAAATTGGATTTTCATGTGAAATGATTTTGAGTGTGTTTGAAACGACTGGATTGACTGGTTTGAGAAAAAGGAAAAGAGACTGTAGGGATGGTGGTAAGCAGGGATTGTGGTATAGTCCCGCCTGTGATTCCTGCCTACAGTGCTCTGATAAATATTCATGACGTGTGATAAGTATTCATTGTGTGTGATAAGTATTTATTGTGTGGAAAGGAACTGTAGGGATGGTGGTAAGCAGGGATGGTGGTAGAGTCCGCCTGTGATTCCCGCTTACGGTGCACGCGGTAGGGATGGTGGTAAGCAAGGATGGTGGTTGTGTCCTGCTTGTGATTCCCGCCTACGGTGCACGCGGTAGGGATGGTGGTAAGTAGGGACGGTGGTAGAGTCCCGCTTGCGATTCCCTCCTATAGTGTCCGATAAATGGTTTGTTTTGTGTGAATCATTTTCTGGGAAAATGACAGACTATGTTTTTGGGCCAAAATGAGATTTTAACGTGTGTTGGAAATAATCGTTTTTGGGGGAAAAACGGTATTTTATGGCTAAGTGGATTTTGTCGTCTGAATGCATGTTGGTTGCATTAATATGTTTTTATTCCGAGAGTTGTTTGGTTTATACTTACCTGTGGTACCATTTTATAGTATTGTAGATTTTGATGTAGATGAGGATGACAAGCCTTAGCTTGGCTCCGTTGGTGGAGTGATCTGGGATTACTCATGTTTATCGAGTTTCATTTTTTATCAATTTATGTATTGTCTTTGTAATATATTTGGGATAACTGTATAACTCTTTAAAGGTAATTTGTTTTGAATATTTGTATTTAAACTTCTGGTACTTAGATGATTTATTTATATTATCCGCTGCGATTTTTATTGTGCATTTTTGCATGTTGCACACACTTGAGCACATTTTGTTGGGATGCGTGACCCGTGTTGTCATCATCCTGACGTCACGATTCCCTTATTTTTGTACGTGGGAGTCGAGGCGTCATAGGTTTGATTTTTTTTTTCATATAACTATAATGATTCCATAATAATCGCATGTTTGCATACAAACTTGTTATCAACGTTCTTTTTAAAAATATATTGTGTTTATTGAGACTTTCAACGGTTAAAATTTATAATTTCTTCAATACATTGAGATTAAGTAAGGTGTTGCCATGGAGATGTATCTTTCCATGCTCTTTCTTATGGTCACAACTTACAACTAGCAGCACATAAGACATAAAAGAAATGATAAAAGTTATCCCAATTGAGAAGCAGTGTCTATTTAGTCAATATTTTTTAACCAGGAATCTCCCAAGCATTAGTAGTGGACTTAATAAAGTTATATTTTTATCAAAGTTTAACTATATTACATAAAAACTCACTGTAGTGGACTTAACAAAGCTACAATATTTTTAACTTTTGATAATTTTCATTAGCTAATTCTGTTAAGTCAAAGTTGCTGGCCAAATATTATTTTGGCATAAAAAGTTCTCTCACTCGTGTGCTATTTGTTTTGCGCGAGCTCACAATTCCAAAAAATTTATCTTTGTCTCAAAAGCACAAATCGCCCAAATCCCAAACTTAACCATAGAAGACAACTAGTCTTCATCAGTCATCATTTCAATGACGTGACATCATCATGTTGGAGTGCTTCAAGTTCTAGTGCTGCAATATTATTATTAGTTGATGTCAATTGTTTCTTTTAAAATCTAATATCAACGTTAGAAAATTAATGTGTACTTTTTTAATAACAAATAATTATTCAAACTACAATTAAAATTAAAATAAATGAAAATGGCAAAATCAATATTTTAATAGAATAGTGATAGATTTGGAGAGTCTATTATTTGGTATTGTTGAAAAATGGCTAGCTAAATTTATAGAAGTGAATTCTCTAACTAAATTTTGGCCAAATTTTATTGAGTCCACTACTAATGCTCCCATAGCTAAATTCTTTTCTTTTCTTATCGTCCCTCCCTCCAATGAGAAATATTCTTTATCTTTCTTCTTTGTCCAGCAATGAACTCTCCACAGGTTCATTTTGTGGTTAGAATCCCAAACATTGACAAAACCCAAAGCAAGCTCCAAAGACGAAAAAAAAAAAGTTAGCCATGAATCGAAATTTTAGTAACCTTTGTAGCCCTATAAATGCAGGACTCCTAGACACCAAGCTTTGAACAAGTTCAGAAACCTTAAGTCTGACTTCTGAAACTTGTTTTCAAATGGCTTCTGCAGCAACCTTAAAGCGCTCAGAGTCGATAGCCGATAACATGCTAGGTGCCTTGAGGCAGAGTAGATACCATATGAAGAAGTGCTTTGCTAAGTACGTTGGAAAGGGAAGAAGGACAATGAGAATTGACCATTTAATGGATGAAATGGCTCAAGTCATAGATGACAAAATGGAAATAACTAGGGTCTTGGAGAGCTTGATTGGCTACATACTGAGTTTCACGCAGGTTAATCTTATTTTTCATTAACATTTAGATTCCGTTGCTAACATACGTGAGACCCAAAAATATGATGGATTTATTGATGTTATATGCCATACATTTGAGATATGCAGGAAGCTGTTGTCATACCACCGCATGTTGCCTTTGCCATAAGACCAAATCCTGGATTTTCAGAATTTGTCAAAGTCAGCTCTGATGATTTATCCGTTGAGGCCATCACTGCTCCAGACTATTTAAAGCTTAAAGAAATGATCTATGATGAAGAATGGTATGTCCTTTCTCTTCTTCTGGTTCTAATTGTTTGCTTGATGTAAGCACCAGCTGAGTTCTATGCTAACAAAAAATATTTTAAACAAGTTGGCTGTTATCCTTCTCTTCATAATGCCACAAGCTGAATTTTGGATTGAGTTTGCAAAACCAAATGCAAGTAGTTTGTTATTCATCCCCATAATCTAGTTGATCTATATCACGTACGTTTTTCTAACTTAACCAGTATTTCATCTCAAATTGTGGCTCAAAGTGTGTATCATAAGTTTGTTTTTCATTTCAGGGCAAAGGATGAAAATGCTCTGGAACTAGATTTTGCAGCACTTGACTTCACTATTCCCCACTTAACACTGCCTTCTTCAATTGGAAATGGGCACAATTTTGTTGCAAAGTTCACGACTTCAAAGCTTAGCTGGAGAGTGGAGAATGCACAACCTCTTGTGGACTACTTACTAAGACTCGATCATCAAGGGGAAGTATGCAAAAAAGGCTGGATTTGATTCACTTGAAAAAAAAAAGGGCTGGTTCTAAATGCTTATAGTAGTAATTCTAAATTTGCAGAAACTTATGATAAATGACAAACTCAATACTGCTTCAAAGCTTCAGATGGTGCTAATAGCAGCTGAAGTGTTCGTGTCAGCACTTCCCAAGGACACTCCACTTGAAAATTTTGAGATAAGGTTATCCATCTAATGCTATATTTTTTAGCAGAATCTGGAAAACGATACTTGATAACGTATTATTTTATTTACTTAACTAAATTAATATTTAA
Source organism: Juglans microcarpa x Juglans regia (assembly GCF_004785595.1). Lineage (NCBI taxonomy): Eukaryota > Viridiplantae > Streptophyta > Magnoliopsida > Fagales > Juglandaceae > Juglans > Juglans microcarpa x Juglans regia. Next base: position 4,024,517 of record NC_054597.1, read on the forward strand.
AATAATGCTTTGTTTTTGTCTTCTTTTTCTTTAATCTGACGTGCTTTTTCACAGAGATTTGAATTCAGGCTTGGCATACGGTTCTTAAAGCACTAGCACCGTTCTTCAAAATTTGATGATTTTAACTTTAAAATCCTGACATTAGATTCATTATATACTCAAATGTCAAGTTTTTAGCTACAGTATATTTCTCTTCATCTTTAAATTTAAAGATTCACTATTCACACTCTATAATTATTATTTTATTTATTTAAATTATTGTTTCCTAATTTTGAGCTACAATATATTTAAGTTGGAAAATAATAATTTAAGTATCAAATTAAATTATTAATTAACATATAGTTAGTGTAATTGTAAAATATAAAAAAAATAAATTAAAAATATTATTATTAACAAAATAATATTATATTATTATTTTGATGAATTCAATAGCTAATCTAACGTGGAGTTACAGTTTTGGATTTATGAAACATATGTACTTCTTATTAAATTTTGAAGATGAAAATGTGAATCTAATGAATGCTTACACAGATTTAAGGAATGGGGCTTCGAGAAAGGGTGGGGAGATACAGCACAAAGAGTAAAGGAGACAGTGAGAACATTCTCAGAAGTGCTCCAAGCACCCGATCCATTTCATATGGAGAAGTTATTCAGCAAAATTCCTACGACATTCAATATTGTTATTTTTTCTGCTCAAGGATACTTTGGCCAAGCAGATGTCGTAGGGCTGCCGGAAACAGGAGGGCAGGTACAAGGTTTTGATTTGACATTACAGAAAACCAGTCTTCATGTAGTAATTCACACTAATTAGCAAGTTGGTATTTTCCTAAACAGGTAGTTTACATTCTGGATCAAGTGAAAGCTCTCGAAGAAGAATTACTCCTTAGAATTAAGCAGTAGGGGCTTAGTGTGAAGCCTCAAATTCTTGTGGTGAGTTTCATGAACAGCAGGAACAATTTCCCAACAACGAAGGTTTAAGTTTGGAAGCAAATATTATGTAACGATGTAATTGATAATGACAGGTTACACGACTCATACCCGAGGCACAAGGAACCAAGTGTAACCAGGAACTCGAAGCAGTCATTGGCACCAAGCATTCCAACATTCTTCGGGTGCCTTTTCAGACAGGAGACACGGTCTTCCCCCATTGGGTTTCTCGTTTTGACATTTATCCGTATATTGAGAAGTTCACTCAGGCACGTATTCCATCCCTCTTTGAATCCATGATTCTAGACTTACTACAATGACTTTTTTCTCTTTTTTTTTTTTCTTTTTTTTTTTTTTTTCCCTAATCAATTGGTTGGGGTCTTTTTAATATCGACAGGATGCTACAGCCAAGATCCTTAACTTCATGGAAGGGAAGCCAGATCTTATCATTGGAAATTACACTGATGGGAATTTAGTTGCATCTCTAATGGCTAGTAAACTTGGGATAACACAGGTGCTTTTCCATCACCATTTAATGCTGCTATAGAGTTTATATGTTCATATTTACTAATTTGTCAATTGAAAATCAGGGTACTATTGCGCATGCTTTAGAGAAGACCAAATACGAAAACTCTGATGTCAAATGAAAGGAATTCGACCCTAGGTATCACTTCTCATGCCAATTCATTGCTGATACAATTGCAATGAATGCGTCGGATTTCATCATAGCTAGCACGTACCAGGAAATTGCAGGAAGGTTAGACAATTACCCAACAAAGATGCACATATTCAATATAACTTGGAACCTAAAATATAGGCTTCTGAAAAAAGTAAGATTTGTATGGCTTTATCTAAGAGCACGAGTTTTGAGAATGGTGCGAGATAATCTTTCCGATGTTTCTTATGAATTTGGTTGACTTCTTGCAGTAAAGACAGACCTGGGCAGTATGAAAGCCATGCTGCATTTACGCTCCCAGGGCTTTGTAGAGTTGTTTCAGGCATCAACATCTTTGATCCAAAATTCAACATTGTTGCACCAGGGGCTGATCAATCTCTCTACTTTCCTCACACAGAGAAACAAAGACGGCTCACGATATTTCACCCTGCCATTGAAGAATTACTGTACAGCAAAGAGGAAAACAATGAATACATGTGAGTATTGAAGTTAAATTTGCCTAAATTACATAATTTATTTCTTCTTCTTTTTAAACTTCCATTTGGAAATAGGGGATATCTAGAAGACAGGATGAAACCTATCATCTTCTCGATGGCAAGGTTTGATGCTGTGAAGAACCTAACTGGATTAACAGAGTGGTATGGGAAGAACAAGCTGTTGGAGGAGAAAAACTGATATTCTATTCTAGAGGGAGAGGGAGAGGGAGAGACTATTTCTGAAATTTTTCTAAGTGAATTACTTCTCAAGTGGCTTGCTTTGTGCCAATGCATACATGGGTATTTATAGGCTTGTAGATTCACCTAGCATTTACTCTAATACATGAACTTCCCTAGTACACAAATACCCAAGTACATGAATATCTCAAATACATGAATCTCTAAATACATGAATCTCCAAATACATGAATTACTTCTTTCAAGATGAACCTAGACTTTAGTTCATGAATATACTAAAAAACAACTTTATTTAAGTTTATTATTCAACACCCGCCTTTAAACTTAATTCTTGGTAACTCCGAGTAGCATCCGCAACTTGTTAAAAGTATCATACTTGAGAGACTTCGTAAAAATATCTGCAACTTGATCATGAGTCTTCACAAATTTGACTTGTACTTCATTTTTGACAATGCATTCTCGAAGAGAATGAAATCTTGTATCAATATGCTTGCTTCTATCATGAAAGACCGGATTTTTCGCCAATGCAAGTGCCGACTTGTTATCAATAAAAATCTCTGTGGCATCCTCTTGTGGCATGAGTAGTTCCTTCAATAACCTTCTCAGCCAAATTGCATGACAAACACAAGATGTTGCAGCAACATATTCAGCTTCACATGTGGAGAGCGTTATAATTGGTTGTTTCTTAAAACTCCAAGTAAATGCCGCATTTTCCAAATAAAACACAAAACCAGTAGTGCTCTTCCGATCATCCAAATCTCCGGCCCAATCACTATCACTATACCCCACAAGCTTAAATTCATTAGAAAATGAATAAAGAAGTGCATAATCAATAGTACCTTTTAGATAACGTAGAATCCTCTTAGCCGCTTTGAAATGCATTGTGCTTGGTGACTCCATATATCGGCTAACAAGTCCAACTCCATAAAGTATATCGGGTCTTGTGCAAGTCAAGTATCTCAAACTTCCAACAAGACTCTTGAATATTGTGGGGTCTACCTTCTCTCATTCTTCATGCTTGGACAATTTCGCTCCACATTCAACTGGGGTGTTCACGGATTGACTATCTTCCATCTTGAATCTTTTGAGAATTTCCTTTGCAAAACCTTCTTGAGAGATAAAAATTTCATCCTCCATTTGTTTGATCTCAATGCCAAAATAATAAGACATAAGACCAATATCGGTCATTTCAAATTCTCTTGTCATAGCTTTCTTAAATTCTCCAAACATGCTTGAATTGCTTCCAGTAAAAATTAAATCATCAACATATATGCAAACAAGCAAAATGTCTCCATTTTCACGCACCTTAGCACAGAGTGCATATTCATGCGGGCACTTGGCGAATCCATTTTCCTAAAAATATTTGTCAATTCGACTATTCCATACCCTTGGCGCTTGTTTTAAGCCATATAAGGCTTTCTTTAACTTTAGCACTTTATCTTCTTGCCCTTTGACCACATAACCCATAGGTTGCTCTACATAAACTTCTTCCTCAAGGATTCCATTCAGAAAAGCCGATTTGACATCCATTTGATAAATCCTCCACTTCTTTTGAGCTGCAAGAGAAATAATAATCCGAATCGTCTCTAATCGTGCAACAGGGGCAAAGACTTCTCCATAATCAATACCGGGACGTTGGCTATATCCTTTGGCCATCAATCTCGCCTTGAATCTTTCTACTTCTCCCTTTGCATTCTTCTTTACTTTGAAAACCCACTTCACACCAATGGGCTTTTGTCCCTCTGGTAAAGTCGCCAATTCCCAAGTATCATTCTTCTTGATTGATTTGATCTCCTCATCCATGGCGATTCTCCACATTTTCTCTTGTACCGCTTCTTCAAAACCTATTGATTCACAATCGGCAAAGTGACAAAAAAGAGTTAAATCATCACTTAAATTCTCCGTTACCTCATAAAGATCTTGAAGACTTCTCATTCGGGATTGCCTTTCACTAGAACTTCCTTCATAAGAAGATGATGAAGGAGTACTAGGAATTGTTGGTGATTGAGGAGGTGTCGTGAGTTCTTGTACATCATTTCCTTGATCTTCATCTTCAGGGAAGGGAAAGAAATCATATCTTTCATTTTCTTCATCACTCCAATCCCACGAACCTTCTTCGTCAAATTTCACATCTCTACTAATGACCATCTTCTTAGTGCTTGGATTATAAAGCTTGTAGCCTTTGGATCTTTGATCATAGCCGATGAAGATGTGCTTCTTGCTTTTATCATTAAGCTTGGATCTTTCTTCATCGGGCACATGCACATAGCCAATACTTCCGAAAACTTTCAAATGGGAAACACTTGGCTTTCTTCCACTCCATGCTTCTTGGGGAGTTGAGTTCTCTACACTTCTTGTAGGACAATGGTTTGATAAGTAAACAGCACAATCAACCGCTTCCGCCCAAAACTCTTTAGGCATCATCTTCGTCTTCAACATGCTTCGAGCCATATTGAGAATCGTTCTGTTCTTTCTTTCAACCACCCCATTTTGTTGAGGTGATCTAGGAACTGTCAAAGCCCGACGAATCCCATGTGCTTCACAAAACTCATTAAATTCATTAGATGTAAACTCACCCCCTCTATCTGATCTCAAAGCCTTAATCTCATAACCACTTTGTTTTTCAACAAGTGCTTTGAATTTTTTAAAAACACCAAACACTTCAGATTTTTCTTTCAAAAAATATACCCATGTTTTTCTACTGAAGTCATCAATAAAGAGGAGGAAGTATCGATTTTTACCAAATGAAGAAGGCTTGATCGGTCCACAAACATCCGTATAAACAAGTTGGAGCGGCTCACTTGCTCCTGTAAATGATTCTTTTGAAAAGCTCTTTCGGAATTGTTTGCCAACAAGACACTCTTCGCAAAGTTGATCAGATTGATCAATAGGTGGCAAGCCTTTCACCATCTCCTTTTGAGCCAACAACTTCAATCCACCAAAATTCACATGCCCAAGCCTCAAATGCCAAAGCCAAGACGTATCTTTCACACAAGCTTTGAGGCACTTAGCCACATCAGTTTGAATATCAAGCAAAAACATCCTGTTGCTTGTCATGGACAATTTAGCAATCAAATTCTTCTTGTCATCTCTTAGAAAAAGACTACGATTTTTCATTTCAATCTCATAGTCCTTTTCCAAGAGTTGCCCCAAACTCAAAATGTTACTTTTCATACTTGGAACATAATAAACATTTGACATAAATTGATGGCTCCCATTTTTTAACCGAATTAGAATCGTACATTTCCCTTTGATGGGAACTTTTGACATATCTCCAAAAGTGACGTTCCCGCTCACCGATTCGTCAAGCTCTACAAACTTGCTTTTGTCTCCGCACATATGATTGCTTGACACATTATCAAGATACCACAAATTCGATTTGTTAGTTTCTTCTCCTTTGTAAGCTAGTAGCAAAGTGAGCTCCGCTTCTTCATTTTCAACGTGATTCGCCTTTTCTTCAGCATTGCTAGGAGAACTCCAGCATTCTGAAGCATAGTGGCCATACTTTTGACAATTGTAGCATTTGATTTTAGACTTATCATATTGTCTCCCATTCTGCCTTGAGTAATTTCCTCTTCCACGACCTCTTGAGGATTGACCTCTTTCTTCATGGTTGGTGTTTTGATTGCTTTGTCCGCCTCTTCCTCGTCCTCTTCCTCTTCTTCCTCTTCCTGGTCCATGTCCGCGTCCTCTTCCTCGTTGACTTCTATCATGCTCTCCTTCCTTCTCTTTTACAGAGAGCTTTGTGGCGAGAACCTGCTCAATAGGTTCTTCCTTCTTCTTCTTGAGTCTCTCTTCGTGAGCTTGAAGAGATCCCATGAGTTGATCAACCGTCATCGTCTCCAAGTCTTTTGACTCTTCGATAGCCACCACAATATAATCGAACTTTGAATGCAACGAGCGAAGAATCTTCTCAACCACCCGGACATCCTTCAGCTTTTCTCCATATCTCCTCATTTGATTCACAATGGCCAACAATTTTGAAAAATAATCTGCAATCGTCTCAGATTCTTGCATACGGAGGACTTCGAACTCACCTCGTAGCGTTTGGAGCCGTATCTTCTTCACTTTATCAACTCCTTGATAGGAGTTTTGTAAGATCTCCCATGCTTGCTTGGAAGTAGTGGCATTGGCTACTTTCTCGAACATTGCTTCATCCAAACATTGATGGATGAGCGTGAGAGCTTGTTGGTCATTCTTCTGCAACTTTTGCAGAGCCTCCTTTTGATTAGGACTCAACGAAGCTTCATCTCTAGGCTCCTCATAACCTTTCTCTACGATCTCCCATGCATCTTGAGATCCAAGCAAAACCCTCATTCGAATGCACTAATTCTCATAATTCTTCTTTGTCAAATGCGGAAATTGAAACGGAAACGTTGAGTTGGCCATCTTCAGGATCTAGAAAAGACTGGCGCTCTGATACCAGTTTGTTGGAGGAGAAAAACTGATATTCTATTCTAGAGGGAGAGAGGAGAGACTATTTCTGAAATTTTTCTAAGTGAATTACTTCTCAAGTGGCTTGCTTTGTGCCAATGCATACATGGGTATTTATAGGCTTGTAGATTCACCTAGCATTTACTCTAATACATGAACTTCCCTAGTACACAAATACCCAAGTACATGAATATCTCAAATACATGAATCTCTAAATACATGAATCTCCAAATACATGAATTACTTCTTTCAAGATGAACCTAGACTTTAGTTCATAAATATACTAAAAAACAACTTTATTTAAGTTTATTATTCAACACAAGCGGCTTAGAAATTTGGTTAACCTTGTTGTGGTCGGGGCCTTCTTTAATCCTTCAAAATCAAAGGATAGAGAAGAAATATCTGAAATAAAAAAGATGCACTCATTGATAGAAAAATACGAACTGAAGGGTCAGATGAGATGGATTGCAGCACAAACTGATAGGCAACGCCATGGAGAACTCTATCGCTGTGTTGCTGACACGAATGGAGCATTTGTGCAACCTGCATTGTATGAAGCATTTGGCCTAACAGTCATCGAAGCAATGAACTGTGGATTGCCCACATTTGCAACCAATCAAGGAGGCCCTGCAGAAATAATCGTTGATGGGGTCTCAGGGTTCCATATCAATCCCACCAACGGGGATGAGTCAAGTAACAAAATTGCTGATTTCTTTGAAAAGTGCAATGTGGATGCAACATATTGGAGCAAGTTTTCTGCAGCAGGTTTGCAGCGCATAAATGAATGGTAACCAAAGTACTTCTCACTATTTTCATTCAAATGTATCATTTTCAGTCATCCACTTGCAGATAGGCACCATTTTTCATATATGGACTTTGAAATTGATCTCTCTATAGCTATACCTGGAAGATATATGCAAACAAGGTGTTGAATATGGCGAGCATTTATAGTTTCTGGAGACATTTGAACAAAGAGCAGAAACAGGCAAAGCAAAGATACATCCAAATGTTGTATAATCTCCAATTCAGGAATTTGGTATGTTTTTTATGCTGCTGATACCTTATATTGCTTGGCTATTTCACGTGATAAGTTTCAGGATTTGGTTCATATTCCTTACTTGGCATTAATTTTTACAGGCGAAGAAGGTGCCTATAAAGATTTAGCGGAAGCAGAGCCAAAGCCAAATGTCAAACTACAGCCCTCAAAAAGGCAAGTTACTCAACAAAATTTTAGTGAAAGCTTTGTCAATTTGATTTATAAGAGGTCATATTCACAATACAGTCATTCTTTCAATAGAAGGTGTACCGTCTTGATTCTCTTATTGTTAATTCACAATTGAGATATTTTGAAAAGAAATGATATATATAGTTTTAGAGTGTGTAAATCTTACGTATTCTTTTTTGAAAAATAAGATAAATTTAGAATTTACGTGATATTTACAATCGTGGAGAGCACAAACGCCACACAATCTCTTTGAAAAAAATGAGTAAATACGAGACCCATATAAAAAAAAAAAATTAATTTTTTAATAATAGACTTCATTATTTTTCAAAATGATTACGCTTCGTTTACACACTCCACTACGGTATATAACATCAAGCGGACACAATGCTGACTGCAAAGGTAAATGCTGCGTACTCCCACTCGTTTTCGATTTTGTGCTAAGCCATTTACATAATAATTCAAGTTAATTATTAACTTGTTTTCAGGTTTTTCGGAGACTAAAGTTCTAACAATGGTGTTCGACTGTTCCCTCTCATGTCTTCCTGAAGTTCCGCTATTTAATGTTTCCTTCACATTTATGCATAATAAGTTATTGTGTATGATTTTTTTTTAAACAGTTATTGTGTACTGATTGATAAATGGAGAAACGGATTTCGTGTGTTAAAATATATTGGGATCAATTTCCATACCTATGAAACGCAGTTAATTATTATTTATAAAATGAATTATACTTCTTATTTTGATTTTACCATTTTTAATTAAAAAAACTGATACTAATTTTTCTAGTTATACATAATAAAAGTATATATCTTAAGTAGTTTTCATATTAATAATTTAAATATAGTCACTTAAAATTTATCACATTAATATTGTGACCAAATCTATATTTTTCACAAGTTGTGTCCAAGTTATCGGTAGAAAACGGAAAAAAATAGTAATTATACATGAAGCTAGGTTGAAAGAGGGTTGCATTTGAAAATGTAATTTTTTTGGGGGCATTCGGAGGTGGGTGCAGATGAAAACTATTGATAAAAAATATGATTTCCAAGTCAATCCTAAAATAGTCATACAGACTTTAGGGGTGTAAATCCAAATCGAAAAATCGGTCCGGACCAGATCGGTTTTCTCGGTTTTGAACCGGTCCGGTCCAGGACCGGTTTTTAGAATGTGAAAACCGGCCGGTTCTGGTTGTAGAATTTTTCAAAACGGACCGGACCGGACCGGACCGGTTGATAAAAAATAATATTTGTGTTATTGTATATATAAGTTTTATACAAAATATTATATATATAAGTTTTATATATTATGTATAATTATAAATTTTTATGTGAAATTTTTATATATAATATATATAATTATATATATTCATATATGAAATAATTTCTTATTACAATTTATAAATTATTATATAAAATGTTAATACTAAATCACTAAAAGTTTATAACTAATACTAATATTAAATATATAGTTTATAGCTAATACTAATATATAACTTATTTATACCAATAGTTTAATATTAATACTATTATATAGTCTAATATATTAATAAAAGTATAAAACAGATTTTTTTTTAAATTAGTTTTTTTTTTTTTTTTATAAACAAATTTTTAATGACAAATTGTGAAACTTACATTTTAAAAAAACTGGAAAACCGGACCTGACCGGAAACCGGTAAATTCGGAAGTACCGGTTTAGGAGAGCAACTGGTGTGTAATCGGTTTTGGAAAATACAAAACCGGTACATACCGGTTCGGTCCTAGATTTTGTCCAAAACTGGACCGGATAGGACCGGTTACACCTCTAGTCATACTAGATATAGTTATAGAGTGCGCAAGTACTATGCAATCTTTTTGAAAAAAGTAGAGTATATTATTAAAATATTAGTTTCTTTTAATGTAGATCCCGTATTTATTTACTCTTTATAAAAAAATTACGTAGCATTTGCATACTCCACGACTGCAAATATCATTTCTTATCTTAAAATGAAATCAAAACCCATTTAGTCATCCCAAATGAACGTTTGACCACTAACCATGCTAGGGTAAGGGCTAAGGGTGCCACTCTCCCTCGTCGCCCTAAGCCACAAATGGGCAAACTTTTCAACCCACCGCCCGCCCTTTGCCCGACCAAAGTCTCCTACCCACTTTCTATGGAAATGGGAAGAGGTAGAGATGAGAGGTACCGTGGGCCACGACCAAGCCATGGTCGTGGGCTTCTGTAACCCACGTGGTCGTGGGTTGTAGTTTGTAGAGACTGACAGCTATGGCCATAGATCTTTCAATCACAATCAGTTCGAGTGACCTAAGATCATGGGTTTATAAGAAGAAATCTGGAAAGAATGTGAGGAGGAAGAGGAGAAGGAGAAAAGGAGATGAATAAGAAAGGGAGACTTGACCGGAGATGAAAAGAAGAAGAAGAGGAAGTAAGTGGCAAGTAGGGGTGTAAGATAAACAATTCGAATCAGTAAAACTGACCAGTCTTTTTGGTCAGTCTCGGAATGTGGTTTTTTTCGACCGGATCGGATCAAGATTGACATAATGTATGTATATATATTTAAATATTAAATATTAAAAATTATTTTATATTGTAGTTATATAAATTAATTGTGTAATTTTTATTTAATGGATCACCATTGACCATATATACTAGGGGTGCTACCCGCCCCCTACGGGGCGGGGACACTCCTCCCCTGCCCCCCCCCCCCCCCCCCGCATGGGCGGGGGTTCTTTTTTTTTCCCCGTACCCCGCCCTCGCCAGTACGGGGCGGGGTACCCCGTCCGTTCAACGGGGGCGGGGGTGCACCCCAATCCGTCCGCCCCCCCTAATGGGCCTTAGGCCCAATACATTTTTCTAGGCTTTTTTTGGGCCCAGAATTTATTTTTGGGTATATTTATATATAGATAGAACTATATATTAAATTTCAACTATTAACTACTAAGTTATTACAAACTACAATTTACAATTATACAAATTAAGACTCTAAGAGAACTAATAAACTTAAACTATTACAAACTCATCTAAAAATATTAAATATTACAAATTGTAGCAACATTACACTTAATTGTAAATTAACAATTATAACTCATAACTTTTCAATTTGATCAATTTGGGATGGCGGCGTGGCGCTGTGGACTGTGGAGGGGTGAATTCACTGAGTAATGAATTGTGTCGACTGCTGTGAGATTGAAAATCAAGATCATAAACGTTAATAAGTTATACAACCTTAAAAGTTGAAATATTAATAAGTTACAAATAAAACAAATTAGAATTATAAAGTTATAAAATGAAACAAAAATAAAAAAAATTAAAATACAAAATATTAAAGTACATTTTGAGATGAGATTGGGATTGGGCAATTGGAATTTGAGATGAAGATGAGGCAGATGAGCATAGATCGGTCATTAGGATTGAGCATATGTATAATTGTATATTGAGAATATGAAAGTTAAAATAAAAACAAGCAAAATAATTAGATACTAAAATATGATATAAAATTATAAATAAAAAAAACAAATAAATGAAAAATTGTGCAAACCATGGCAATGGTGGATCCAATATAAAGTCATACTGCATCGGAGGTAGCCGTAGACGTCGTCTCATGTATCACTATAACAATAAAATTTGAAATTAAATTAATGAATACCAATTAAATGAAAATAAATAAATTAATACGAAATTAGAAAATGAAATTAAAATAAATACTAGATCTAGGCTGATCACCACCCTCCTCCTCGACGTCAACCTCCTCATACTCAAGAACATCCGGAACATGAATTGGAGTTCCCTTGATCCAATTCTGCGTGCAAATCAAAGCCTCTATAGTATAGCCCAAATGCTGTAAATGGTTGAAAATGAATGGTGGGTTTGATGGTCCCTTTCTTCATGAGGTATTTGTGATTGCACATTGCTGTCTTATTAAGTAAAATGTGGACTGTGTAGAAATTGGTATTTTTTGGGTATATCCCATCTAGTGGTGGATCCAGAAAATCATTTTAAAGGAGCTGGTGAACTAGTGTTATAAATTATAATAATAAAATATTTTTAGATATTTGTTTCACAATATATATTGTACTATATACACAATACAAAAGGGAATTATAAACATAAGTAACAATACAAAAATAATTTTATTGGTATATATCAATTAGGAATATATGGTGTGCATTTATTTTAGGGTATTTCGATACCCTAAATTAATTTAGGGTTTCGGCTTGGAAGTTTGGAACCTTCATTCCTTGAAACCCCTAAATTATTTTAAGGTATTTACAAAAAATTGAAAAAAATAAACCAATCACGAGTCCACGACAGATTCACATTTCACACAAGAACACTCAACAGTCAACACACAAATCAAGTGAACCACATGCACAATCAAGTCTCCACAGTATACAATTCACAAAATCTCATCCTGCATCTCTGATTACACCCCATCCTTCCTCCAATCTCCATTTCATAAAATAAATTACACAATAAATTATAGGAGATGGGTTTCTTACGGTCTTACCTTCGCGTCTCGGCGACGGAGATGAATTATGACTGATGGAAGGCAACGGCGAAGGCGAGCGACGGACCACAGAGAAAGCAGCGAGTGAGGTTTGAGCGACGGAGCTACTGCTGCGAGACGCTGAGAGAGAGAGAGAGAGAGAGAGAGAGAGAGTGTGTGTGTGTGTGTGTGTGTGTGTGACTAGGAGGGAGGGAGTCACCGAGGGGGGAGGGGATTCTAAACATTGAGGAAACGACGCCATTTCCTCATGGGTATATAAAAAAAAAACAACCCAGGCATGAAACGACGTCGTTTCATGCCTGGGTTATTATTATTTTTATATATATATATATAAAGTGGATAGTAGGGCGGGGCGGGGTATTAATGGGGCAGGGGTTGCCCCTATCCCGCCCCCGCCATGGGGGTCAGATGCGGGCGGGGCCACCCGCCCCCCGCATCTGACGGAAGGGGGGCTCCGCCCCGTTGACCGGGGGCGGAGCTGCCTCGCTGCCCACCCCTAATATATACAATGAAATTATTTTATATTCATTAACCATATACAAAATATTAAAGAGATCACTTAATTTTCATTTTAATAATTTAATTAATTTTTGTATTAATTTTTTTGTCCAAAAAAGAAAAAAGAGGAAAAAAATGTTCATGGACCAAATAGACCGACTGGACTAATAGCTAATAGTCCAGTCCGACAAAAATGATGGATCAAAATTTTCGATCCATAACCACCTCGGACTGAACCGATTACACTCCTAACTGAAAGAGACTCGAGAAGGAAAAAAAATAGGATAAAATTAAGATTCTTTGAAATTTTGAAGAAAAACGTCTTTTTTACTATTTTATATTTTAATTAGAGATTTCATTCATTTTTTTTTACTAATACTTTAATAGAAATCATGCGAAAAAAGAGAGAATGAAAGAAACAATAATAAATAAAAAATAATCTGAAGAACGGCAATTTATTTTATCCAACATAAATAATTATTTTAGCATTTTTTTTTCAAAACGAAGAATGATAAAAAAAAAAAATAAAGGGATGGATAAGCATTTTAGGGTGTGATTAGTTATAATTTTAAGAAGCTAGAAATGTAATAATTTAACATTTTGAATACATGTTGAATGGAATTAGTCAAAGAGAATTAAACCCATAAAATTATAATATCGTGCTTTTTTTCTTTTTAAAGAAAAAAATTAAGGATCATGTTAGTCGGTTTTTCGGCTCTTATCATTTGACATGATCGCTAGTTCATTCCTCATTATTTTTTAAATTATTTTTTAGATACCTAAATAAAATTAAAATGCATTAGCGATTAAACTTACCGGACAAATTAGCATTTTCCAACAATTAAACCTATTTATTACACGTAACAAATCCCAAAAGCATATTTCTTGGATTTTAAACCTGATGGATAAAAATAAAATAAAAACTACATAGACCTACATAATTTTTGTTCCCATAAAACAGCCTTTAACCGTTCTTTCTCCTTGCAACCTCAACTGCCGTTCTTCGTGAATGTAAGAACAGAACAAGAAAAAGAAAACTCCACTCACTATATATAATATAATAATATTATATATACATATATATATATATATATATAAATTTTATTCATTATCTCTATATTGTACATCTCACATAATATTTTTATTTTTATTTTTACTAAATATGTGATTTATAGATAATAATTAGAAGAATTCGAGTAATTTAACAGAAAAAAATAAATACTGTGTGATGATATATGTATCGTTGATTCTTAAAGAAAATTAAAACAACCATTTAACTACCTTTGAATTTTGATATCTTCAAAAAAAATAAAAATAAAAAAAGATATCTCAATCACCGCGTTTTAAAAACTTTTCCATTATTTCTACGCCACATTTCCTTCTTCTCCTCTCTTCTATCTCTGTTTTGGTGGAGATGGCTGCCAAAGGAGCCACGAGCTCGGGAGGAGCTAAAGATGGGACGTTCGATTCATCCTCTTCTTCCAAGAAGAATTCCAAGAAACCCAAATGTGAGTAATGGCTTTTCTTCTTTTCTATTTCATTCTAAAATCTTTCTCCTGTTTTCTTTCATTAGAATGCATGTCGTCCATCAATGTGATTTTTTCAATGTGATTTTGGGTGTTCAATATTTTACAAGTTTCAAATTTTCTATGGCTCCATTGGCATTTCTTTAAGCACATTTTTCTTTATGGGTTTTTATACGTGTTCATTTGTCTGTTTCTTGACTATGTACTGAAATCCACCTTTCTTCATATAACCTAATCAAGAATGTGACCTCTGTATATTCTATTTTTGCCTTTGTAGCTACTCCATTCTAACGTACTAATGGATGACTCAAATCACGTGGCTTATATTTTAAAAAGACTAGTTAATGATACAATTGGAGTCTCGTTGAAGGCTTATAAAGAACAATGATTTTTCCTTCCCAAGAAATGTAGGATCTCATATACCACCTACCCTAACTTATCAGAATGGGGTATCACAATCTCTCCTCTTATATTCCTGACATTCTAGTCAGGCTAGTCTGTTGGAGGTCGCACAGTTCAAGTTTCACATTTCTATTTAGAATAGACTCTGATATCATTTTTAACGTCCAAATGGAAAGCTCAAACCACATAACCTATATTCCAAGAAGACTAGTCAATGATACAATTGAAGCCTCATTAGAATATTATAAAGAGCAAGAACTTCTCATTCTCAAGCAATATGAGATCCTATACTTTTTTTTTTTTGGAGAAGAGGATAGAATCCCAAATTTATTAAAAAAACCCTCACTTTTGATGAAGGAATACCATAGTTACAACCTGACATTTAGAGTTACAAATTCATATAAAAAATACACCCAAGCATCAAACCATAAACTATAAACATAGAAAAAACACCCCACTTATTAACAAACTGACAAAGAAGAAAAAAAAAAACTAAAAACCGTGTAAACCTGCATCTACTTTCTCCTCATATACGGCAAGCCTCCTTTATCCAGTCTTATAAAGCCTCTAGTCTCCCTTGGAAGGTCCGAAATGGAGTAAGATATGATTGTTCTACCTTTAGCACCAAGCTTCACCAGGCTATCGGCAGCAACGTTACACTCTCTGTAAATATGGTTACATGTAATCCGGATATCATCAAGAGAGCTTATAATCTCCTCCCAAAAATCCTCCAGGTACCACAAACCGCATCTCCTATTACTGACCCAACCAGTAATCAATTTGGAATCCATTTCAATCTCAATGGCATCAAAACCCATATTTCGGGCATACCTCAATCCATGATTCAAACCCATTGCCTCAGCATAGTTGTTAGTACAATGTCCAATAGGGAAAGAGAAACCCAATCTCACATCTCCAGCGTGATCCCTTATGACTCCCCCTGCACCTGACGCACCCGGGTTTCCCAAAGAACAACCATCCACATTTAGTTTACACCATCCCTTTTGTGGTCTCTCCCACTTCATAATTTTCCCTGTTTTCTTTGTAGTCTGTGGGATAGGAAGATTTAAAGCCTGCAATATCTCCTCATCCTTTTTACTGAACTTTTCTTGGCCTTTCGTTTTTTGAACCCACCCAGGACAACCAATACTTAATAGAGAGCCATACTGTTTCAATTGATTCTTGAGTGCCTCATTCGAGCTTTGCATCTTCTCTACCATAATCGCCAAGTAACAATAACTAGAAGGATACCAAGGAGCTGCCCTCTGCAAGAGGATATTTTTGCACGTTGAAACCAGCATTCTACCTTTTCTTTCTACGATCTTCCTAACAAAGACGACATTCCTAATTGAGAACAACACCATCTCCAAATTTGTGTAGCAAAGTCACCCATAGCAGGAATATGGTTCTGATCTTCATAAGCACCCAAAGAACAACAGTCACACTTTGAGACAAGATTAATACCAACTCGACGAAGTTTGTCATCCACAGTTAAGCAGCCATGCAAGGCTTTCCACATCAGAACCGACATTTGTTTTGGAAGGGAAGGGTGCCAAATCCATTCCGTCCATTGTACGTGAGGTGCATGAATTCACAGGCAATCCCAGGCACTCTGAGTTGTAAACTTTCCATCCACTTTCAGTGTCCAGATTAGAACATCATCTCCCATTTTTAAGCGCCTAGTTTCTCAAGCAACATCCGTTTTCTCCATACCAACCAACCACTGGAAAAGCTCAACATTCCACCCCTCCCCTGTTTTGCACTCCACCAACGTAAGATAAGGGAGGTCCGTAATCTCTTGTTGATCACACAGTGGTTCCTCTCCCACCCAATGATCCTCCAAAAAAGACAAGTTTCCATTCTTTACACCTACCGTCACTTATCAGAATGGGGTATCACATCCATGCACTGTCAAAATTTCAGATGCTACATTTTGCAGAGAATTGCATTTCAATGGAAAGTTAATCATGCATTTCAAAGCTAAAACTTTTAAACATTGGTCGAATTGCAAGCCAAAAAAATTTATTTTTACGATATCATTATAGACAAGGATGTTCTCTTATGGCGATAAATCTGTTCTTTTCTCTATTGCAGATTCTAGGTTTACGCAACAAGAGCTTCCTGCGTGCAAACCAATTTTAACACCAGGATGGGTATATCATCTTGAGTTTTACTTACACATGTAATTATAATATACTGGAGGTTTTATATTCAAATTCAGATTCTACTGCACTTGGTCATTATCTTCTCTTATCTGCTTTTTCCTTTAAAGTAATTTTTGGTTTCAGGTCATTACAACTTTTATTGTTGTTGGCATTATCTTCATTCCCATTGGCTTTGCTTCCTTATTTGCATCAGAATGGGTAAAGCATTTTCGCCCTTTTAACTTCTCGTGTCTATATTGTTAGTAATGGATTGATATTGAACAGGGAAAACTACACTTTCTTTGAAATGCAGGTTGTGGAAATTGTGGACCGCTATGATGGGGATTGCGTCCCTCATAATTATACGTACAATAAGCTTGCATATATTCAAAATAGTGAAACTAACAAGACATGCATGAAGAGATTGATTGTCAGTCCCAATTCCATCGGCTCTGATGTGTTTGATGTCGCTTAGGCTTTGGTTTTCCTTTACATATTACATCCTTTTGCTTTCCAGCTTGATAATATCTACTTCTAAAATTGGCATTAATTTGAAAATTTTCAGGTTCCAAAGCAAATGAAAAGTCCTGTCTATATCTATTATCAACTTGATAACTTCTATCAGAATCATCGTAGGTATGTTAAAAGTACTTGTAAATCTAGAAAAAAAAGTTATCCCCTTAGTTTTTCATCTTGGTAAGAATGCGGAGGGATGGAGTGGATATACCTAGTTCTTTCTTATTTATTGAAGATGTCTGGCTCCTGCATTGTTAATCTGTTAGCAAATTGCAAGGTTCATAATACCTTGGGACATCAAGATCTGATGATTGCAATCTGTCAGTTTTTTTCCACAAAATTATCATCATGCACCCATACTTTGCTGGCATTTTTTTTCTGAAATATTTTGGAATTTATCGGGGTGTGCTGTATTATTTTCAGATATGTTAAGAGTAGAAGCGATAAACAATTGCGGAGCAGGGCCAGTGAGCGTGATACAAGTTCCTGCAAACCTGAAGCCGTCGGGGGAAATAATTATCCAATTGTTCCTTGTGGCCTCATTGCTTGGAGTTTATTTAATGACACATACGGATTTTCAGTAAAAAACAAGATGCTAGAGGTCAGCAAAAAGAACATAGCATGGAAAAGTGACCGGGAGCATAAATTTGGCTCTGATGTTTATCCAAAAAATTTTCAGAGTGGAGGTTTGATTGGGGGTGCCAAACTAAATGCGAGCATACCTGTAATATATCTTTCTCTACTTCCTAGCTTGTTGCATCTTTACATGCCCCTTCGTCCTTTGTCCCTTCTTTTTATATGCCTTTTTTGTTTTGAGAAGTAATTTTTTTAATGGTTTTGCATTTACCAGTTGAGTGAACAAGAGGATCTTATTGTTTGGATGCGAACTGCGGCCCTGCCAACTTTCAGAAAACTATATGGGAAAATAGAGACAGATCTTGAAGCTAATGATGAAATAACTGTAGTAATACAGAACAATTACAACATCTATAGTTTTGGTGGTAAGAAGAGTCTGGTTCTTTCAACCACGAGCTGGATTGGCGGCAAAAATGATTTCCTGGGTGTAGCATATCTTACTGTTGGTGGACTGTGCTTGTTCTTAGCAATTAGCTTCATATTTTTGTACGTGATCATGCCAAGGTGAGTGACTTTTTCTCTTGCTATAATTTGTTCACCTTTTTTGCTAGGAACATTCTGATTTAGTTTTGTACAATTGAGTTATCTGTAGTTAGAACTGGCGTTCAGATTTCTGTAGGCTGTTGTTCACATGGTTAAATTCCTCCTCCCAAATGTTGCCATTGTCCACTCAGTGTTGATGGACTTTTGATATTTCTCAATCCATATTGACACTCTGTGCCTCTGCACTTCACTGGACTTGGGGGGGTGGCATCGATATTGGAATCATCAATTTCTTTAAACACGTGATGGTTCCCACCAAGATCTAGGTTCCAACACGCGATGGGTCCCACAAACAAGATAACATGTCTTAAAATTCAGATGGTTCTCACTTCTCATAAAGTGTTCATCCTGCCATTTTTTTATTTTTGGATGCTTGACAGTCCTTATTTAGGTTGGATTTGAACCAATCTTTTCCAAGACCCATAACTTGAATATGGCTACTTGCTCTGTGCAATTCGTAATCTAGTCAATGTCAAACTCATATTTCTTCAATTAAAAATTTAAATTGCGGTACCGGTTCAGATACTGATAATTGTATGAAAGGTAACTGATGTTGAAGTCTTGGCCATTCGTAATATGTCTCTTACATTGCGAATGATTTCCATGCAGGCCTCTTGGGGATCCATCCTATTTGTCTTGGAACAGAGGACAGGTGAATTAAACCTTTTAAGATATGCCCTGCCTCTCATGTGCAAATTTCTGTGTCACATTCTTACCAGGCCGAGCCTTATTTATGTTCTGAAGCATTATAACTTAAATGTATAGTACATAGAGCTCTGCTGCTATCAATAATCTTCTTTTCTAAGAAGCAGGGGCATTGTTCTAATTTGGTGCTAGGTTCATGTTGGTTGTAACCCCTTATATTTTTCACAGAACAAGTGAGACTTACAGGCTCCTGCAATGCATATAGTTTGTGGATGATTGATAGACATTCTTCAGCTCTTTAATTTGCTAAAATATGTTGTTGTGTAATTTCCTGTATGAAATAAAGCTTCCATAAGATCTGCTAATACCTACTGAGGTTGAGAGACCGTGAAGATGGGGTTCGAAAGGAAAAAATTTATACACAAATACGTGAGGGAAACAAATAAACTTCTCAAGTTTTGCAGTCAGTCGAGAAAAAGAAGAAGAATGGCATTGGGAAAGTACTTGCCAAGAGTTGAGTTGTGAATTCTTATATTGCATGATCTCCATAAGCTTTGGTTTGTGAGAAAAGCAGAATAAGTTCAAAACAATGGTCATGCATGCATGGTAGCGCGCTGTTGAACTTGATTTTACTTACTTTATCTAATCTCTTTTAATAATGGCTGGATCGAATGGTTGACGTCCGTCACGTCCCTAAGATCTACTGCCTGTTCTCAGCAATAAAAGTACTCATAATTTTTCTCCATTGCAGGTCAACATTTGGTCAAAGACTGTCGGGCACTCATTCGTTCTAATGAAGGAAATCATATGTTGGCTAGCTAGTCTGTATCTCTCTATATATCGTGTATGTGTAAGCGGACACATACATACAATTCTATTAAAAACAAATAATAATAATAATAATATAATCATCAAATTAATCATTTTGAGTCAATAATATATAGAGTACAAGTAGTATAATGAGACGTACGTCATGCCTACAATATGTGGAGAAGGCTGACTTATGCCCACTCAAATAATTAATTAGCAAACTATCGTTAGAAAATGAAAGTAAAGTAGAAAAAAGAAAAGAAAAAAGAGGAAATCAAGCATTGGCATGTATAATGCGGTTAGCCCAGACGGTACAAAGAGCCAAAGAAACGGTGAGGAAAATCTTTGTACTCTTGGAAAAAGCACTCAAACTATTCCCACCTTCCGACGTTTTAATCACCACCGAAACCTCATGTTCATTCTTCCTATGATCATGATCCGCCTCAATTGATCTTGCAGGTGATCTTTTTCTGACATTTCTGTATTTCATATAGTTAGAGCAACCTTTCAGTA
This sequence comes from Juglans microcarpa x Juglans regia, assembly GCF_004785595.1. Classification (NCBI taxonomy): domain Eukaryota; kingdom Viridiplantae; phylum Streptophyta; class Magnoliopsida; order Fagales; family Juglandaceae; genus Juglans; species Juglans microcarpa x Juglans regia. The sequence goes on from NC_054597.1 coordinate 4,045,190, forward strand.
CTTTCCCAGTTGCAGAAAAGCCATCCACTATCAATTTCTCTTCCTCCATATATCCTCCAACATGATATATGTGCACCAAAGAAAGTGCGACCATACAGATGACAGCCTTGAACTTTCCAAAGAAAGAGTCTTTATTATCTGATCCTATTTGGGAATTATCTGCCTTTTCAATTGAGAACTTGCTCATCATCACTGGGTTTAGGTGGATCTTAACTGTCTGCGAAGGCACTGTTTGGTGAAAGAATGTTTTGGCCACCTGGCGAGTTGAAATGAACATTCCGTGATTGAATCTTACTTCCTCGATGACCTCGAAGCTTGGAGAACCTGAATAATCTTCACGACTCGTGTTTCCATCATCAAGTTGCAAGTTCTCATTTGGTACTGCATCCTCGTTGATGAATTCAAGTGGCTGGAGACTGATCATGTTTATCTCTGTGTCATTGAATTCCTTGCAGCGTTTGTTGTCCCCGCTTTCTCCTGGAGTTAAAAAAGAAAAAATGTTTTGTTCAGAGTATAAAAGACTATCGAAGATCAGAAGCAACATCAATGATTTCGATACCTTGAAACTCAGCATTCTCTTCTCTTCTTCGGAAGCTGCTTGAAATATCGTTTATTGGAACAATCTTGTGTTCTTCCATAACATGACTCTGTCCATAATTTTTTTTTTTCAAAAAATAAACACAAAATACAGTTGTATATGTATGTAAATGCATGGCTTAATGTATATTGGCTAAGATTAAAAAAAAAATGGCTTCTATGTTAAGCACCATTTTATGGGTCTAATGGTGGCAAAGAACTAGTAAATATTTCAGTTACAAAACAATGATTCAAAATGATTTTGGATTCTAGTGCAAAAGCAGGGCTATTATATTCTGTTTGCTTTTGATCAATAGTCAGCAAATTATTACTAATTGCTAGCCAGTCGTACTTTTATATGTTGTTTATTTTTGTGATAAGTTTATCAATTTGCTAAGGAAAAGGTTCATTAAAAAATAATAAGAAAGAAAAAAAATAAGAATGTATTTTGGCTATGCTCTTGGGTTTATGACCAGCTGATTGTGAATTATAAGCTGCCTCCATATATCTATCAAATAAAATATAAAGGTACCTTCTTCAGATCTTTGTTTGACATTCCCACCCATCTTAAGTTCTCTGCAGCCAGCCTCTCTTTCTGAAGATCTTCATGATCCAGATCTCCAATCTGTATTGTCCTAATTGTACTTGAATCTTCCCAGGACTTGTCAATGTATCTCTCATATAAACTCAAGTCACCAGCTTGATTGTGGGTATCTCTGTCAATCAGAAAAGAAAAATCATCATCAGGGGCATAATTTCCACCCCATGTGTCCGGAAGGTTGGATTGATTTATCAGTTCCTGCGAAGCTTGAGCTACAGAAAGGATTTCCTGCAAAATATCAGTTTCATGTGCAGTACTTTCGTGTAAGGGGATTGACTGTGACATTCTGAAGTCACTGAATTCAGCTTGAGAGAAGTGATCACGATCCTTAACCTCCAATGGAGGAAGTGAGAATCGATGCTGCAACCTCGCGCACTCTAATGCTATATCAACCTGCAAAGTGAGATGCCGTGCGGGATTTTATGATGATAGGTAGTAATTCATAAGGATATATCATATATATGAGCAAAATGCATGTCTTATATTAGAAATGTTTACCTTTGATGGAGGGTAAGAAACGGTTTCATAATTTGGAAGTGGTGGAGGTGTGAAGTTAAATGCATCTTCGGATAAGAACTGCATCCATTTCCCATCTGTTCTTGTTCCAGTACTGATATCAAGCTGTGATGACCCAGTTAGCATGCTGGACGAGCAGGAATCATATTGCATTGGATAATTGGAGCTCTCCAAATCTTCACATCTTCCCTCGGAATATAGATCATTAATGCTTGATGAGTGTTCGCTAGTCATGAGTTGATTGGTAGTTATGGGAGGATACTGCTGCTCTTCGATCTTGGGACCAGTTGTACTCTTCTTGAACACACGACAAAGCGCATATGCGTCCTGGAAATAAATATTATTAACAAAAAGGATCGAATTCGGTCAGCAGTTCGATGTCATTGATGTTAAAGTACTTGATGAGAGCATATGAAATAAAAAAAATAAAAAATAAAAAAGACAAAAAAGGAGGAAATACAATATATATAAGCTACTAGCTAGAGCTAGGTTTTGTACCTGCAAGCCTGAAGCAGTTTCACATTCTCTCTCGTCCAGACGGTATTCATGCATAACCCAACCTGTTCGAGCACCGTGAGGAGCTCTCCCTCGGTAGTAAACTAGGGTTTTCTTCATTCCCACAGCACGCATCTGAGAGTTCACTTTTCGATCCTTCCCTGTGGCTTTCCAATATCCAGCTTTTGTTGCCCGATTAGTCCTTGATCCATTGGGATACTTGCGATCCCGTGGACTAAAGAAATACCACTCCAGATCTTTGCTCGGCAATAATGACTTGCCTGCAGTAACGTTTTCAAATATATGTAGAGAGAGCTAGAGATCAGATAGAGCAACTATAACGGAAGTCATTCGATCGGCTTAATTAAAATTATTTTCCAGTTAAGTGGAAATTAAAATTAATTTACATGGAAGAAAATAAAAAACTATTCTACTGATGAAGATCTAATAACTTGGTGAAAACTTAAAGCTAGCTAGTTATACATAAAAATATTCTTATCTTTTACGACGTTCTGTAAACAAGAGGCCGCCGGATCGGAGTTCCGAATTATACTCAAGTTAGTCAAAGTATGCTAGCTAGCTGCTTGAAACTCATCTAATTTCTTGCAGACATGAATGCATTCCTTCCTTTTTCCTATTCTTTTTGGACTTGGGTCGCCCGCAATTTCTCACTACAAATCTTCAAGTACACAACAACTGATCTAAAGGTGGGGGGGACCAATATGCATGCTTTATCTTCCCAATTAGTACTTCCTTTTCTAGCTATTTGACATGAATACGTAAATAAATCAAGGACGTTGAATGAGATTTTTATGTTAAAGTATTATAAGATCTTTGACATGATGTTAATTATAAAGCACTTTAATGAGTTTCAAGTCTTCTTTTAATAAGCAAAAACATGAACCAAAAAGAAATTAATCAAATCCTGTCTGAGGGAAGAGTTCATCATGTGCACATTATATATCATGTTAAAGCTCAATTAAACCAAGGTGGCCGGATCATAGCGAAAATATTTTACAAGTACTTGGCATGGGAAAACCAAGCTGCATGGGAAATATATCACTTTGTGGAATGGCATATATATATGAACTACATCGTGAATAATGATATCAAGATGTTTCCCTTTAAAAAAAAAAACAGAATTCATGATGAAATAGAAAATCAAAGTGAGAAAATTAGAAACTAAAAAGGATCAATTACTGGACTGGCTTGACAGTACAGCTAGCTAGGTCGACATGCAAAAGAATATATACCCGGCAAGTCCCATGGTTCACATTTGTAGAGATCAACTTCAGGGATGACCTCCAATTCAATCTCACGGCCATTAATCTTTCTTTTGAGGTAGTAAGCAACGAGTTCCTCGTCGGTGGGGTGGAACCTAAAACCAGGAGGAAATGAAACTGGAGCCATTTATTGTTTCTACGTACGATGATCACCTGACCTTCTCGAATTACTCCTTCTAGCTAGCAGCTTGTACCAACTTTATATTCTATAAACTGAAAAAGGATGACCAGCCTCGTATTCAAAAACAAGGAGACCAGCCCTTGAAAATCAACTCCTCTACGTACTACAACCCCAGTACTGTCACATACACAAAAAAAAAAAAAAAAAACCTGTAATATTAGTCGTGGAAAATAAAACTTAATGAATTCCGCATGCATATATATATTATATATTAATATAACTAATAAACGCGCACACCAATCGAGATCATGAACAGAGAGAGCTAGACCTTCGATTGGCAGAAGAAGAAGAAGAAGAAGAAGGCCGAGAAGATCCCAAAGTTGATGAGAGAGAAAAAAAAAGGAGCTAACGAGGCCTAGAGGGAGCCGAGATATTGAGAGAAGTAGTGGAATCTGGGTGTTGCTTGGGGTTGATAAGAGGACAAAAAGAAAGAGGAAAAAGCAAATGGGGGAGGCTGCCATCCCCCCCTCCCAACTTGCTTTTGAATTTTTTTGTTTTTTGACATATAAAAAATAATTAACTCGATTCTTGTTATCGTTTTTCTGAAGCTTAATTAATTAATAGCTTATATCTCTCTCTGATCAGTTGTTTTTTTTCTAAAGAACTCTTTCTTTCTCTCCTCTTCTTGACTCTCTGATCTGTCTCTCTCCGCGGATTATTCCATGCTTCGTTCTTGTCCTTTCTTGGATCCACGTGACGTGATGACATTTAATTAATATATTTATTAATACAGATGAATAATACTAAATATATATAGTCATATAACACAAAATAAAATAAAACGAATTTTGACGACGTTTCTAACTCAATCTAAAGAATGTCCCTTTCACATATATAGTCACGGAGACATGCCATTAATTCTAGCTTGATCGAGTAAAAAGTTGGACATAGAGACTAGAGAGGTAAATTGACTCTTATAATAGTCACTAAAAAAAATAGGTCTTTTGCGACGGTTTTCATTTAGTTACAAAAGAAATCGTTGCAAATGGACCTTAATTGCGACGTTTGTCATTTCGTTGTTGAATTCCAGCATCAAGTTCGGAGATGCTGATGAGAAATTCACTGTATAATCTTTTACGAAGACTTTATACCTATTGTGACCGTTTTTGTCGTCGCTTAAACATATTTATTGATAGTATACTAGCAACAATAAACTTTGTGAAAATTATTTTATATGTCTATTTTTCTCACACTTACCTTAAAATTCAGACAAAAATTTATAAATTTAAAGAATCTTGATCTGTACTAAAAATTATTAAAATAACGGAGACACATTGCCTTAATTGAACTCGTAACAAATCGCGAGTTGACACGATAATTACCAAAATTTAGAGGACCATTAGCATAGTTGGATCAAATTCTCTTTAGATTTGTATTCGATTTAAAAATTTTAAGTGAGAAAGATATATAGTAGGCCTTATAATATTTATTAACCATGTAATGTTATGTACAAATTTTGCACCGAAAATAATACTAACTTATTTTATAAGTTTATTCTTCTTTTATTTAAGATTTTGAAGTTTAAAGAAATCTCAACCACTTTTTATTTGTATTTTTCTTTTGTTTAGTTTTTTTTTTTTAGAATGATTTGTTTAGCTTTAATTGGCGGTGGTAATGGTCGTAGGTATCGGGGCCCACCGCCCTTGCATGTGGGGCCAGGTTTAGCCACGTGAAGTAAAGTTCCTACGTGGCAGAGCAGGATCGCTTGGTATGTTTTCTCATCCTTTTCCCCCGTTGATGCCAAACACAAACTCTCTCGCATACTTTTCCTTTCCATCAATCCAGCTTTTGGTGCTTTTCTGGTCTCTGGGTTTAATGCTTTTTGAAGGAATTGATGCTATGTACATGCTTATTATTATTTCATTATACGACGTTCTAAAGACTATATGCATTTGAGTCTTTCCCATCCTAAATTTGTATGATTATCGAATCAGGAACTCATTTGTGTTGTGACAAGATTTTCCTCCTTTTCGTATCTGATAAAAAGAATGGAATAACCAGTAATAGCAGGAAACCTGGATAACAAGAATGATTTAGCAATAAATATGATCAATCTGATCAGATCACTGAAAGTGAAGCCTCCATGCACCCCGTTGTAGGTTTACCCATTACTTTGGGCTATTGAGACATTTACCCAAACACTTGATCTTCATTTGTCTTTGGTTGGTCATATATATCTAGTAATCCTGGTTTGTTGGGCCCCTCTATTGCATCACACTTAGGCCCAAGCCTTAGCACTCTCACGAGTTATTATCAGATAAGGATGGTGACCCGCTTCGATCGAGAACAACCAAAAGATTGTCATTCCCCAAGTTAAATTAACTATGTTTGCAGTCTCCTTTTGTTTTTTCAAAAGCTTATCATATATAACAAAGGAAAGGAAAAGAAAAAGAAAAAGAAAAAGAAAAGCGCATACTTTGTAATTTGGCTGAGACTTGGGTGTGTGTTAAAAATCCTATACTAATGCAATATCACTGAGACATGGTGCATGCGGTACTTCTCGGACGGATCATCGAGACACCACTATATATATATATATATAGTACTAGAAAAGTGATGGAAAAAATTAATTGAAACATGCATGCATATATAACAAGCCTCATTTTCCCTTTGGATCTTATTTAGTATATCACAAACATGCAGCAACAGAAAATCAAGGAAAATGATGATTTTCCCTTATTTATAATCGGCCTCCATATATATTCAAGGAGAACTGGAGGACCTGATTAAGAACAACAGTACTACTGAAGGACAAAAACAACATATGCCAAAGGAGAAAAAGCCAAGGACTCGGATATAAGCACCAGCGCCATGCATATTGCAGTTTGATTTTTCATGATCACTTGCTATTTATTCAATGCCGTGCATTTTCTTCAGCATCAGAACAAATTCATAGATCTTTTCTGGGTCCGGGAGAACTTTGGCCACTGTCTCTCGTTGCATGCACCTCATCATCCAGGCCGAGAATTTGGGACAGTATTCCTCAACCTTGAAGCCCCCAAATGTCTCAAACGCCGAGAACCAACTTGTTAGAGCAATTGCTGTGATATCAAGAAACCCAAAGGAATCACCACCGAAGTAATCCTTCTCCCCAAGGGCTCCCTCTAGCTGCTTCACAACCTCTATGAACTCCTTCTTGGCCACTTCTTGCGCCTCTCCTTTGTTTCTCCATATTTTGCCGCCCGCATCAAATAGCTAATTATTCCCATTCATATATAGAATCAAATGATCACCATTATGAAGTTACATTTATATGCATATTTACTTAAAAATAAATAAAATAAACAAAACATTTACAATGCAATATTAGTTAGAAACCTAGCTATATATATACCTTTTTGTCGATAAAGTCGGCCCAGAACCTTGCATGAGCTCTTTCATATGGACAAGTTGGGAGCAGTGGTTGTGAAGTTGGCCAGACCTCATCGATGTAGGTGACAATGTTGGTGGACTCACATATGGGCTTTCCATCATGCAACAAAACTGGCACCTTCTGGTGAGGGTTTGATTTGAGCAACAGCTCACTCTTTCCCCCAAATAAATCCTCCGCTCTATCTTCACGTTCCACGCCTTTCTCCTCCAATGCAATCTTCACCCGCATGCTGAACGGACTGGCCCAGCAATCCAAAAGAACAACATCTCCTTTAATTGACATCTTTATAAGCTAGCTAGCAGTAGTACTGTGGTCTCTCCCTAATATCTTGATCCTCCTCCTCTTCGATCCTCTTTGTCTGGTGTAGGTAGCAGAATGAACCTCGAGTTTAAATTTATAGAGAGTGAGAAGGTGATCTACATGACCTTCAATGGGGTATTCTTGTTTGGCTCCTCACGGGAAACAATGCTGTTATAACCTGACATCCTGTATGATGTGAAGCTTAGAATGCTTCAACAATTTTTGGAATATCCGCACCAAATCAACAAGAAGCAACAGTTGTCTTTGAGTGCACGGATTATACCGATGGGAGCCGGCACATTGGGAGTAGCTCAAGCTAGCTAGGTTTATGTTCATTTGGAAGAATTAACTGATACAATTGATGAATTAGACAAAGTACGTCGGGTTGAAACTATATGATCAAGTATTTCACAAGATATATATCTCCAATGTTTTAATACTCAAATATGGTAAATTTGGGAGGATTAAGCTAGTTCTGATCTATAATATTTTATTTAAATACTTTTTATAATTTGAAGAGAGATTAATTGACACTACATTCTATAGACTACACGAGTATTAAATATATATTAATGTTACATGTAGGAAGTGTACGAAGCATGAACAGTGACATTATATTGATTATAGCTAGTGAGCCCCACATAATATGTATATATCGATCTTCAAATATTTATAGAAAGTTTTTTGGTTAAAAACTATAATTAAAGAATCTTGATCTTTTTTAGACTATTTTTTTTAGAAGAGAGACGGTACCCCATTATATTAATAACCATCTCTTATGACGAAAGAATATTTTTTACAATCAGTGTAAGAACTTAATTAAATCTCAAAACCAAAGCTCTTATAAAAACCTAATTTGGTTCAAAAAAAAAAAAAACTACTACTTATATATAGTGGCCTCACATGCAGCTAGCGCCGAGTATCAATAAATATATAATTCTGGGGTTAACTGATCATGTGGATTAATTATGGTCCAATTTGTGTCAAGTTGAGTCGTTCATGATGACCTGAAAACTTTACATGTTAATTATATTAAAAAATAATTAACGTTTTTTTAAAATTATAATAATCCCACTATAGGTGATGTATATATTAACAAGAGCTAGCAAAATTCATGTAAATCATATATATATATATATATATATATACCTAATTACATATATAGGCAGGCTAGCGCTTAATTTGATCCCCTTCATGAGTTTTGATGAGTACTGATCTGATCTGCCTAGTCAGCCTCCACTGCCTTTCTATTAATAATGCCTACATAAGCCGATCAAAGAATATCAATCGTTGCGTTTCAAAGGTTGTAGGTTGACACAATTAATGCAAGGGCAAATTAATAAACTAATCCTAATTAAAATTAGACTTTAGCCATAAAACGTGTGAAGCCACGTACTACACGCATGTACTACTGATTCGATGCAACTAATTGCATGCGCAATATTCGTTGACAATACTCCTAGCTAGCTTCATTAATATATAAATCATGTGATCACGGAAAAACCTATATATATATATATATATATATATATATATATCTCAAGTAGTACTATTAAATAATATTAATAAAGGAAGCTGACATTATCACTTGAATAATATTGAAGAAGCGATAGCATCTAGCTTGTCACAACCACCATAATTTTGGACTCTTATGTATGTGAAAACGACATGATCATCATCATGTGTATGAATTAAAGATCAACAACAGTAGTACTAGTACTATATATAGCTATAGATCTATCGATCATCATGTTTGATCAAGTACTATATATATTTCGATTGGTCTCTTGACCCAATTAACTAATTAATTAACCATATATTAATATAATTAATGAAGTAATCATATATGTACTTTCTTGAATTTTTATATATATATATATATGTTTGCATTAATATATGATAAAGTCATTAATGAAGTACTGATCGAGTTAATTGTAAATCATGCATGCATGCTGATCATGATCGATCAATATCCCAGCTTGCAATGCCTCGTAGTCCTATTAATTATAACGCATGCCTTTTATCGTGTCATGTGGAACTGGCCGAATCACATTTTATGTAAGTACGTAATTATTGTGCAAATAGATTGCGCACATATATAAAAGCCATGTTTCGGCCTAGTGCATGGAAATCCTAGCTAGAATTAATGGATGGAAGGCAGCAAATGAGTTACTACCTACTAAGAGGAATTTGTTTCATAAAAAGATTGTTGAGAATCCTCTATGCCCAATCTGCCTTAGAGATGAAGAATCGGTTATACATGCACTTTGGGAATGTCTTGCAGCAAACGATGTATGGGCAAATGGCTTGAGTGGTGTACACAAGTGGAAGAAGGAGGGTGTTGATCTGCTGACATTACGGGAAAGATGATGAAAGTACTCGATAAAGCTAAGTTAGAAGAGGCAGTTGTTATCCTTAGGAAAGTCTGGCTGAGAAGAAACACCTTTGTTTTTTATAACAAACTCGCATGCCCAAGAAGACTGTTATCCACAGCTATTGAGACACTGGAGGAGTTCAAGAAAGAAAACCGAAGGGTTATTACTGAAGAACAGCAGACTGAAGGGCTTGTTAATAAGTCTAAATGGGTTCGACCTGCAGTAGATTTTGTGAAGGTTAATTGGGATGCATCTTTGGACTTGAAGAAGAGGAGAATGGGGATGGGGTTAATCAGTAGAAATGAAAATGGAGAGGCATTGTTTGCTGTGTGAGATAGTAGAAGGAATGTACAGTCTCTGGAAGTTGCAGAAAGCTTAGTTCTATGGAAGGCAATGCAGATTTGTATTGAACTCAATATTCAGAAAGTTATCTTTGAAGGGATGCGAAGGCCGTCATCATGGCTGTGAAAAGTGATGAAGAAATTTTGTCTCTTGTTGGTCCATTGATTAATGATATTAGAAATGTTTTTAAGCATAGGAATGACTGGTTTTTACAGTTCGATTATAGGGAAAAAAAAACTCTGTTGCTCACAATTTTGCTAAGGCCACTTTACACAGCTTAGATCAGGAAAAGTTTGGATAGAAGAAGTTCCAGATTTCTTAGTTAATAGATTGGAATTTGACAGAAGATGTATACATGAAATTCATTTATAATATACTAAGGTTTCTTTCAAAAAAAAAAAATCCTAAATAGGAAGAAATTAATTAGTGGATATATATTGTTAATTGGCGTACCAAACATGTGGAAAATAATTATATTATCATGCTGTTGCTGAAAGGCATCCTTCAATTATTTAGGGTTGGAAATAATTCATATTTAGAACTCCACAAAGGAGGTCAAGATTATTATTTTTTTGTATATATATATATATATATATATTTATATATTTTGGGTTTAAAATCTGTCTTGACCCATCTGACAATATGCAAGCAAGTCCTGGATGCAAAGGCTGGATGGAATCAAGGGCCTATTTACGCTGCCATGCGCAGGGTTGCTGGTTGCGTCACTTGCTTGTGGTGAATAGTTGAATATAAAGTGGCTAGATGTTGGGTAGTTTCCTTTTCAGAGAGAGATTTAAAAATTAGCTATAATAGAATTTGAAAGATTTTGAAGCCTAACAGATCCAATGGAAAGGGAGTGATTTTTTTTCCTAAACAAGCATTTCATTAAGCACAAAACAGACGAAAGATGTACGTGAGAGAATGATGTACGTTAAATTTAGGATTGGCAGACCCGTGATGAACTCGATACGAAATAATAGAATGAGAGTTGTGCATGATAGGATTTGGGTCAATCCAGATTAACTTGGCAAGTTCACGTGTCAGCCCGTAAGACTCGATTATAGATTAATATTTAAAAAAAATTATGTATATATATATATATATATATATGTGTGTGTGTGTGTGTGTGTGTGTGTGTGTGTGTGGATGAACTTAAGGATGCATATCAGTGTGAAGTTGGATATTTTTGTATTTTGAAAAGCAAATAAGTTTCACTATTCGAAGTATATATCTTATGACACATGATATTCTTAGTATTTCTATTTCTTTATTTTTTTTTATATAATTAAAGTTTATAAGAGTATTTAAAATGACTATTCATAAAAAAAACAAATAAACGATAAAAAGATTATTTTCCATCTCTCACGTGAGAAATGATAAAAAAAAAAAAAAAAAAAAAAAAACTCAGCATCATATTTGGTAAGTTAAAAGGCAAATATATAAAGCACTTCAATGCCATAAAGTTCCAAGTAAAAAAAAAAAAAAAAAAAATTTATTGTCAATTTCAATTATTAATTATTAAATACTAATATAGATCAAAGCAGTTGATCTTTTATCGTCCTTGTATAATAATAACTTAAAAGTATATAATATTAAAGAGTTGTTTGGATTGAGAAAAACTCTCATCCTAACTTATTCTATTTCATTTCATCATATTATTATAATTTTTTAAAATTTTCACATAAAATATAATAAACAATTCAATTTTTTTAAATATCAAAATAATAATAATATTAAAAAATAATATTTTAAAAATTTTTATTTAATTTTTTATTTTTATTTAAAATCATCCCATTTCATATCCATTAATGCCAACTCATATCAGTTAGGGTTATCTAAACTTTTTGAAAGTCTCCATTTTGTAACCAAAATTCTAAGTACTTGACTTGAAAAAGCAACACAGTGAAAGATGTAATGAGAATCTCTGTGAGGTAAAACTAGAATTTTTTCACACGTTTTTTTTTTTTCCGATTTCCACACAGTACTTATACGCTGTTGTACCGTACTCCGTACTATTATGCTTATTTTCCAATTATTTTTTTAACCTCTCATAGTAGAAAGAAATGTATATATGTGCGTGATGAATCGAGATTTTCAATTTTTCAGCAATCTGTTAAATAATTTTTATAATTCAAAAAGGGATGAATAAATTTTATAATTAAAAAAAATAAAATATGCAAATTCCAACATAATTGAGGAATTGTCGGATGACTTCCACAAGGTTATGGTGGCTCTGCAAGATCAGCAGATCGAGTAGCCACCATGGGATCAAGAAATTGGTATTTCCATTTTCTTCTATATGTTAAGGAAGTTAATATTATACCGCATGAGTTTGTCTTTTCAATTTGATTCGGTTATATGTTTTATTTTTTAATTTTTTTTATTTAATAGTTAAAAAAATAGTGTATTGATATATATATTTTATTTTAAAGAAAAATGATTTGCACAAATATTAAATAGACAAACTCCACGCAAATTTTTATAAAAAAGTAGACTTCACATTAAAAAATTAAAAAAAAATAATTTTATTAATGGGATCAACTTTTTTATAAAGAGTTTGTATGAGATTTATCTATTTAAAACTTGTACCTAACATTATTTTTTTTAAAAATATTTGAAAGAAAAAAAAAAAAAAAAGTTGCAACTTATACCAGGCTAAGAGCACGCCTAGTGGTGATCAAATTCAAGCCTGGACGGCACAGTGATACAACCCATATCATGTTAAACCCTACACCCAAATTTTTTATATATATGTATAGTTGTCCATTTAATTACTCAAAGAGAAAGAACAGCCATTCCAGAAGCTAATCCTTACTTTCTACATATCTAGGGATTAGCATTACTAAACACTACTCACCATTTTCTAACACTGCAAGTAGGGGTAGTAATATGTGACACGACTCGTTAATCCAATATGAACACGACTCGTTAAAAATTGATTAGGGTTTAGCCTTAATGGATTCGGGTCAAAACGGATTGATCCATTAATACACGATTGCTTAACTGGCCAACTCGTTTTGACTCGTTATAACCCGTTTTGACTCGTTATAACCCGTTATGACCCGTTAAGAAAATTAAAGTTACAATTATACTTTTATACCTAAGAATAAAATTATTGAGATTTTAATTTCGATATTTTTATTATTTAGATTGTAATTTTGAACTTGTAGTTAGTTTTATATTTTTTTTATAGATATTGTGATTTTAACATTTTTATAAAATTATATTAAACTTAACTAGGTCAAACATGTAATTTTAGAACTGTTCAATCTATTTACATAAATGAGTCAAACGGATTGATACGACATGACCCGTTATGTTAATGAGTCGTGTTAAGATTTGAGATTTTGACACGATAAACTTAATGGTTAGGTTAGGATTGATCCATATAATATATTATACATATCTTGATACGATACGAACACGACCTATTAACACGAGTTAACACTCCAACTGCAAGCCGATGGTGGCACTCATCCGTACGTGTTGGTATTTTTTAAATAATTATTAAACGTTTTGAGATTTATTGCTCGAACGTTATTAAGCCTGCTTTTATTCTCTTATATTACTAATAGCCGAATCTCGTGGATAGTAACGTTGGTTTCTCATAACTTTTCTTTACCGTTGCTTTTTACGTTTCATTCTCTCATAATTTGTTAGCATTTTCGTTGGAGAGAGTTTGTCTTTAAGTGATAATACTGTTTTGGATTTCAAGAAGTTTTATTGCTTTAACGGTTTCTTCAACGTTTCTTTAACGGGCTTGTAGTTGTTAATATTGGCTTATTTAGTAAATGTTTTTTTCGTTTACGTCCTTTAATTTCTGGGTCACTTTTTGTCTAATACACATTTATATTAGGGGTGAAAACAGGCGTCGTCGGCGTAATTTTTGGACAAAATCGATGCCGACCGACGTCTGAAAAAATAAAGGAGGCACCGACCGTAACCGGTTGATGGGGAGGAAAAAAACCGATTGAGGCGGTTCTCTGGCGGTTTTCGATCGGTGTCGGTTCTCTAGCAGTTCTCGGTCGGCGTTGGTTCTCTGGTGATTCTACTGAGAGAATAATGAGAGAGATTGAGAGAGAGAGAGTTGCATAGGAGAGAGAGAGAGTTGCAGAGATTGGATTCGGGAGAAGAAGGGGCTGGGGAAGAAGATGACTCATCTCGAAACGACGCCGTTCCACTTAAGTTTAAGTGGAACGACGTCGTTTCAGACTTATTTTTTTTTCTTACGTCCTTAATAAAACGACGTCGTTTGGTTTAATGCTAAACGGCGTCGTTTCCATTATCTGTTGTAATACTTACTTATTTTTTTTTCTTACGTCCTTAATAAAACGACGTCATTTGATTTAATGCTAAACGGCGTCGTTTCCATTATCTGTTGTAATACTTATTAACATAAACAACGTCGTTCCACTTAAACTTAAGTGAAACGACGTCGTTTCGATAAGGGTATATTTAAAAAAAAAAAGATTTTATTATATCGGTCGGTTCAGCGGTCCGGTCCAGCTTCAAACCGAGACCGAACCACTGAACGTCGGTTTCTTCAAATTATCACCGCACGCCGACCGGTTCTCCATCGGTTCCGGTCGGTTCCTTACGCGGCCGGTCGGTCGTATCGGTGGTGACCGGTGGTGTCGATTTCTGTATAGCCCTAATTTATATATATATTAGCAAGGGCAACGTGCGCTGCACGTATGCCCACTTGATAAATATAAAGACAAAATAAAAAAAAAATACAAAATAGTAAATGAGAATGTGAAAAAAAAAAAATTAAACAAAAATTGAACAAAATATATAAAGTGAGTAAAGAAGTATAGATTTTACATACAATTTAATGTCTTAATTATTTAAGTATATAATTACAACAGTGAGAAGTTTAAGAAGAAGAGATTTTGAGTGTTTATGATGTAGTTTGATTTATAAAATGGACAGATAATACGTTGAGTTTATTCTAGCGCAATTGTCCATGTTGATTCATTTATGTGCGCAAGTACATAATCTATTCATTTTCTGAAACTGTACTTACAATATTTACTAAATATGGTAGTTGCTCCTGTAATAATGAAAAAATATAAAGATATAATGCATTAAACATTCTACTTTGCTTGTTTGTTCAAAAATATCAATAGTTGTACACTTCAATATTTCTTTTGCTATCAGTCCAAAGATAACAACCGATATACATTCAGTATCTTCTTCTACTTTTAGATAGAATCGTCAGCTAAAATTAAAGAGAATATTAGTAATTGCATTATTTTAACAATTACTATATAATATTTATCATGTAAAGAATGATCATTTAAAATGATGAGATAAAATGATTTACCGTAGCTATGAGATGCTCATGTTTTTGCAATTATACTACACAAATTTTTCGTTGTAGTCATATCCAGATGCTTTATTACAATTTGCCCGGGACATGTAGTGGAACTTCAAGGTAAAGGAGATGTTGCCCATCTGGGCTGTGGGAGGCCTCCGACACCCCTTGAGATTGACTGCATGCATCGGTAGATCACTATGTATCGTAAATTTTAAATGCAAGTCATCCTGTGAGTTATCTCTTTTATATCAAAGCTCCAACCCCTCCTGAATCTTGCATACTTTATTTATTTATTTACTTATACAAATAAATTTATTAATTATCATTATCCTGCTCACTTCTCAAAAAAAAATTATTGTTATCACTCGAAAATTTGATACTTCAATAAAGAAATGAATTATTATTGATTTTTTTGTCCCTCCCTCTCTCTTCAATGTTTGTGTGCTGAAAAATTAAAAATAACATTTGATTATTTCTACAGACTTTAATTATATATTTTAATACGTCAAATTTATTTTAGAGTATTTATTGTATTATTTGGTATGATTTTTTTATTTTTTGCACTAAATAATTGCTTAAAGTAGGTGAGATTATGCCGTAGAAATGATAGCTCCTGAGAAGTAAGACAACCATGAAGAAATTTTTTTAAAATAAATTTATAAATTTAAATAATAAGTTAAATTTATTATTTAAAAATAAAAAAATATGTATTTATAAATCATTTGGAAATACTTTCCCTCATCTTCTTAAGATGTTATTTAAGTTAACTGGTGGGGTTTTCCACTTCTATTGTATGAAATTATGAATTATCGAATACAATTAAAGGATATCTATATTCCATTTTTTTTTCTTTTATTTTTTTAACGAAAAAAAAAAAGCAAAATCACAATAGTTTCTAATATGAGTTAAAATGAATTAAGTGCAGGAAATAATTAATGTGGGTATGCATGTTTTGAATTAAAATCAAAGTGAAGAATATACGATTTGGAGCAGATATTTTTTTTTTAAATAAAAAATAAAAAAAAAACGAAAATGATTCCAATAGCTCCAGGTCTTCGACTTACCATTCGATAAAATGGGGTAACCAAAAAAATAAATCCAATAAAGTAAGAGTAGTGGTACATCCCGAGGGATGTAACTCGAGAACCCACTGAGAAAGGTAGAAAAAAGTTTTTTTAATTTTTTTATTCATTTTTTTATATTCTTAAATATTTTTTTGAAAATGAAAAAATTCACAATATTACTAAAAAATATTTCTTTAATCACTAATTAAAAAAAATGAATTAGAACAAAAATTCGAGACCCACATTCGGTTAGTTTAGCATTTTTCATAAAGTAATAGATAGGGTGTAATTTAACACTCCTCTATAATGTAATTTTTTTAAAATATAGAGAGATTATTTCAAATGTAACTTTTTTTTTTTTTTTTTTATATTTGATTCCTTATTTTGTATTTTGTTACAGGAATTATGGAGAGGAAATTATTCATCATTATAAACTTTTTAAATTAATTTCTCTCTTTTATTATTGATTTTTTATTAAAAAATATAATATTTAAATAATATGAAGAAAAAATAGATAAATTGATATATAGTATATTGTAAAAATTAATAAATAAAATAAATAAATAAATTTTGATAATATATTTTAAAAGATAGAAAAAAAAATTCATTAAACTGCAAATTTAATTATTTTATTTGATCTATTATTGACATTGGAATAAGAGAAAGATAGATGCATGCAAATTATTTATCTTTATTTGATAAAAAAAAAACTCCTACATTCATTTGCGTTGGATCTGGCTGGGAGGTGGAGGACACCCATGAGAGAGTGAGAGAGCGTGGAGGAGCTGGATGGCTCGGCTGGGCATGGGGTGGCTAGGGGAGGTCTTCGGTGGAAGGAGGAGCTTCTTGTGGTGGTGCAGTGGCTGTGGGAACGGCTGACGGCGATGCTAGGGGAAGAAACCCGTGGGTTTCGTGCGTGGCCTACGGAGAAGTTACGGGCTTCGGGTCAAGGGGAGGAGGAAGGGAGAGGTCAGGGGAGACCCGTGGCGGTGCTCGGTGGAGCTGGAGGCTGACGACGGCGGCGCCACAGGCCGTGTGAAGTGAGGAACCCGAAAGGTTAAAGGGCCTAACATGGGGGAAGAGGGACTGTTGTGAGGGGTTGGGTTGGGTTCGGTGGGATGGTGCTCGCCGGCATGAGGGGAAGCTTCCATGGTGGTCGATGACGACGCTGGTGCAGCACGGCGGCGCAGGGTTGAGGAGGGTGAATCCGTGAGAGAGGGAAGCTATTTCGGGTGGGAGCGAGGCTGTCTTCTAGGGAGGGCTGGGCAAAACGAAAATTTGGGATAGAAGTTGGGAAGAGAAAATGTTAGACGAATATATTGTTCTTGAAGCATTTGCACATTATATATATATATATATATATTTGTGTAGTCTTGCGGTGAGTACTACAGTGGAATACAGTGGAATATACTTGAGAAAAATTGTCACATAGAAAAATAAGTTTATTGAGTGTATATTTTTTAGAGTATTTTCAGATAAAAGAAATGTGCTCTTTTGGTGGAGTTTTGAATTCAACCACTTGTGCAGAGTAAGCTTGAGTCATACGACGACCAATTGGGCTGTTATATCCTGGAGGAGTCAAGTCAAGAAGAGTTATGTTGCATCGGTTAATTTGAGACTTTGTACATCGCATAGGGCTTGAATCTCTTTAAAAAGAATGATATTTTTGTGCCTCAATCCAAACTGGCTTTGTTGTAATTTTAATTTAATTGTAATTTTTATTATATTATTATGAATTTCACCAACAATTTTAAGGAGATTCATCATGGAGCCTACGACTGAAAAATCCACGGAAAGCATTAGAGATCTCAATAAGCTCTTTCGGTTCAAAGGAGCTTATTTCAAGAGATGGAAGTGCAATGTTCTTTTCTATTTAAGTCTTCTCAACGTCTTTTATGTTCTTAATCCAAACTGGCTTCGTTTTAATTTTAATTTAATTATAATTTTTATTATATTATTGTGAATTTCATCAACAATTTTAAGGAGATTCATCATGGAGCCTACGACTGAAAAATCTACGGAAAGTATTGGAGATCTCAACAAGTCCTTCCGGTTCAAGGGAGCTTATTTCAAGAGATGGAAGTGCAATATTCTTTTCTATCTAAGTCTTCTCAACGTCTCTTATGTTCTCACAACAAAGAATCCTAGCAAGATCACTACTGAGAACATAACTGAAGCACAAGTGAAAACCCACGAAGAAAATATTGAATAATATACCAAAGATGAGTATAACTGTCGATGCTATCTTTTAAATTGTCTTGTTGATCAATTTTATAATTACTACAATACTACTTACACCTCTGCAAAGAAAATTTGGAAAGCTTTACAGAGTAAATACGATACTGAAGAAGTCGAAGCGAAGAAATATGCGGCAAGTCGCTTCTTTCGATATCAAATGGTAGATGGAAAATCCGTTGCGGAGCAAGCGCAAGATTTTCAAATGGTTATAGTTGAAGTTAGATCCGAAGGTATTAAGATTGGAGACAATATAATTGTTTGTCGCGTCATTGACAAGCTACCACCTTTATGGAGGCAGTTTCAAAAGTCGATGCGCCATAAACAAAAGGAGACATCTTTGGAGACTTTAATCACAAGTATTCGTATAGAGGAGGAAGCTAGAGGCCAAGATGATTTGGTGTTTCAAAATAGTAATGAGGATTCCATGACAAAGGTAAACTTAATTTCTGAAAATTGTAGCATGCCCAAAGGTCAAAACACAAGAAATAGTTTTTTGAAACTACAAAGAAAATATTTCAAAAAATTTAGTAGACCTCACAAAAAGGGTTTTCAAAACCCAAATGATAAAATCAAGGACCCCTCCACAAAATCAAGCGTGTTTTGTCTGTGGCAAAATTGGGCACTTTACTCGAATTTGTAAGTTCCGAAAGCGAGAAAATAATAATCCTCAAGTTAATATAACTGAGGAGCCGTTTGTAGCAATGGTCACAGACATTAATATGGTTCAATTTGTTGAAGGGTGGTGGACAGATTCTGGTGCCAATAGGCATGTATACTATGATAAAGATTGGTTCAAAAAATTTACTCTATTTGAAGAAGAGAAAACTATTATGCTTGGTGATTCAAGTAAAACTGAGGTTCTTGGGAGTTGTGAGGTTGAGTTGAAATTCACCTCTGGACGTATACTAATGCTAAAAAATGTTCTCTACACACTGTCTATGAGGATGAATTTGATATCGAGTATTTTACTCAACAAAGCAGACTTCAAACAAATTATGAAATTTGATCAATATGTAATTACAAAAAATGGAGTTGGGCTATACTTGTGATGGGATGTCTGAATTGAATATTGAGAATAAAGAATAGTATGTTTCTTTTTATGTGGATTATTTTTTAAATATTTTGGCACACATGCTTATCTATTTCTTAGATATGGAGTAAAAAATAGCAGTTCATTTTTTTCTTATTGGAATAAAGTGATTTTTGAGTGAGGTGTATTTTTTTTTTTTTATGAAAAGAAAGTTTCTTTTTATATCTAAAAATTAGTGGGGGTCAAGTTTTTAGGCAATAATATTTTTTCCTAAATATTTGGCTTCAACGTTTTTTTTTTCTTCAGTTTTTTGAGTTTTTGGAAGTAAAGTCATAAAATGGATATCTCATTGATAATTGTGAACCTTTACGGAAAAACTTTTCCAAGCAAATGGGATGCGTGTAATTTTTTTTTGTTGTCATTTGGTTTGTTTGAAACGTATGGTATTAATTTGAATTTAGTGGCATAACCGAAAGTTTTTAATATTGAGATTTGGTTTCATTATCCTGAGATGAGTTTGGATGCATGTATAATTTTTAGCCGTTTTAAGATTGTATTGATTATCGCTTTAAGCTGCCGTATTTTTCTTAAGTCAATTATGGAGTTGAATTGCTTTGGCTTCAAAAAAGAAGCAAATATATGTTGAGAGATTTATTCCTTTATTGAAAAAATCAATAAATTCATTGTGATAGTACTACCATAATCGGTAGAGTACAAAATCGTTATTATAATGGTAATCCAGATCCTTTAGACAAAAATACAGTACTGTGAGATTTTTTTTTTCTTGATGGTGTTATTAATGTGGATCCACTAAACAAAACTTTGACAAAAGAAATGATCTGGAATGCATCAAGGAGAATGAGATTAACATCTATAAATTCATGAGCCATGTATGAGGATATCCAATCTAGAGACTAGGGATCCTGAAAACTGAGTTCAATAAAAAAAACAAATCATATGATAGTCGTAAAAACTGGATTCAATGAAAAAAATAAATCATATCATATGAGATAAAAAAAAAATCTCAATATATTTAAAATTACTTATTTAATTATTAAGTAAAAAAAAATTTAGCAAGCAATCAAACTGAGCGGTATAGTTGAAGTGGCAGACTAACTTTATTCTTTACTAATTGGGGTAAATGATCATGATGACAAGCTGCATCCCATTCGTTTTGAGCCGTGCTACCACGAGAAATGAGAATGGCTCTGACAAGATAAATTGGTCTTTTTTATTTTTTTATTCATTTTTTTCATATTTTTAAGTATTTAAAAAATATTTTCTTAATTATTAAGTAAAAAAAATATTAAAAAAAAATTATCGGGATCCATCGGTAGGATTAGCTTTTCTCATTACGTTTTGATCTTTTTCTAATGGGCCCATGAAGGTTTCCAGCTCATTACCTAACGAAGAAAAAAGAAGAAAGCTTTTGCTTTTGGATTTAGATAGCTTGCTAAATTGGTTAATTATTTTCAACTGAGATTGGATCGAGCCAAATGATCCTTAATTTATCAGTACTTTTTGCTTGCGGGGGGATTTTTCTACATATGTACAGATATGCCAGGGGGGTTCTGGGTGCCTTTTTCACGGATTCCACGTTTAGTCAAGAATACACATTCGCCTAATTATAATCAGACCACACGTTATAATCGCTCAAGAAAGTAGGTCGAAAGAGTCCTGGCAGCTTGGACCATATCTCTTTCCTAGAACTATATATATACACTAGCAGTTATATAACGTGCAAAGCACGTTTGTCTATTTGTCTAATTAAAAATGATGTGTCCAAAAAAATAATATATTTTTTTAAAAGAAATTAATTAGTTAATAATTTAATGCACAAGAATAGGAAAATAAATTTTAACAAACATCATAATGATAACAAAACGTTACAGTAATATGAGTAATATGAAAATTAAAAAATTTTGAATATTTTAACAATAGTTTTCTTAGCAAAATATATAAATTGTGTAGAATTCAACCACAATACTCAATAACTCAGAAAGTACTGAAAAAATACATAATCTTTTATTTTTATATTGCTCTCATATTTTTTCATCATTAAAGTAAGTTTCTTCTATTTTGAAAACTCTAAAAATATTATAATAGTAGAAAATCATTTTATCTAAATGATTTTAGTTAATTAAGAATATTATGAGATTTAAATTATATTAAAAACTCTAATTATATATATGATTTTACTCTCTTAAAAATATTTAACAAAACTCTATTATTTATTTAATGATAAAAGATTAGTATTTTATAAATTAAAGTTGAATTTATATTTTAATTATCTATTTTAAGTTAGTTTAACTTCCATTGTTGGATCAAATCTGTAGATTAAAGATGAAGGATTGAGATTTATGTGGTGATTTGTGTTATTTTATAAATTAAAGTTGAATTTATATTTTAATTATCTATTTTAAGTTAGTTTAATCTTTACTGTTGGATCAAATCTGTAGATTGAAGATGAAACGTTGTGATTTATGTGATAATTTGTGTGGTGATTTTGTTATTTGTGTGATAATTTTGTGATTTGTGTGATGATTTTTATATTAATTTTATAATTTATGTGGTGATTTGATGATTTTGCTGTGATTTGTGTGATGATTTTGTTGTGATTTGTCAAGGACGCGATGCACGTAGCACCGTTCATACTGTGAGACTGTTCATACTGTAGCACAATGTAGCACTGTTCAGCACTGTTTATACTGTAGCACTGTTCATTTATGTAGTACTGTTTTCTATAGTATGGTTCTGCACTGTTTATTACTGTAGCACTGTGATCGGTAATTTATAGCTACTTTTAAGATAAAGGAGATAAGAGTCGTCCTAGGATGTAGCACGATGATGGTTGATTAAATATTTTTTTTCTTTGATTTTTTTTTTTAATATTTTTAAATATTTAGAAAAAAATTTATAATATCATTAAAAAAATACTTATTTAATCATTAAGTAAAAAAAAAAAATCACAATAGAAATGCTCAACACCCAAAATCGAGACCCAAGCATTTCTCTATATATATATATATATAATTAGGGACGTAATTCGATCAGGTGTAATCAAGGGAAGTTTGATCTAATCTTAAGTAAGATCCAAAAAAAAATTAATTTTTTAAGGATTGATTTATTTTTTTATATTCAAATTAATGTACAAAGCATGCACGCATGTTAGTTTGTTTTATATAATATTAATTATTGTCAAAATATTGTCGTATAATCTAAAGCAGATGTAAAAAACATAGATATTATAATCAGTCGACGTTTGAGGTTACCCGAACCATGTAGTAATCATGACCTCGTTTTGTAGCATTTTTCATCCGTTTTACATGTTTCTAATGAGCGGTACATTTCATTAATTTGATATAAATTATTAAGCAATAATGCTTTTTAAAGGTGATCTAGCATGCATTAATAGTCTTCTCTATCACATCATGTTTATAAAGATCATCAGGTTATTCACGTGGAGGAGCCTTCTTCTCTAGAACATGCTGCCTGACATACACCCGTTTAGGTTTTGTTTTATCATGAATTACTTTCAACTCATTTCAACTCATCGTTTTAATTTTTTTAAATTTTAATATAAAATATAATAAATAATTTAATTTTTTTAAATTTTAAAATAATAATAATATTAAAAAATAATATTCTAATAATATTTTATCATTTCAACTCAACTCCCTTCAACATTCAAACTCACCTTAATCTCAATGTATCGAAAAATTCTATTTATAAATAAGTGTAGATTGATATAAAAATAATAATAATAATAATAATAATAAAATATACTTAATAAAATATTTATATAATATAATTTAATTTAAAAAAATTAAAAAATTAAATATTAAATATTATCATTTAAATAATTTGAAATGTCTACTCTATATACCGCATCGAATATAATAGCTCTTTTATATTTTATATATTAGAACCGAGAGAGAGATATTTACATGTACGGTACAATCACCAGGATATCATTTTGTATTTGCCGAAGGCTTCACGCCTATATAATTAATCACGTGCATTTCGTGTGCCGTTAATTACACAAATAAAAAAAATGCGCCCGCTAGAGTAACGCTTTTCAGTAAAAAATAAAATAAAAATAGAGTAGCAGTTTAACACATGGTTCCGTAGCAGTTTTAAATGTACAAATTTTTTGTAAAGATGTTACAAATGAGTTTTTTTTTTTTTTTAATAATAAAATTTATTTTATAATAAAAAATTTGAATGAAACTTATGTATTTAAGTACTTTAACACATGGTTTCGTAACCAACGAATCAATTGTCGGAGTTCATAGTCCTAGATCGGGAAAAGGGTGGTGTTGTACGTACAGAGGCTGTCATATAGACATGTCCGGTCACATGGTTTGGTTGTTGGTACGTACTATATGTTCCTATTTTTTTTAAGGGTCTTACGAATAACATTAGAAATAATAAAAAAAATTATTTGCAAGTAATTTAGATATTGACGCACCAAATTGTGTTGATAATGTAAGATCAACTTGCCACGTAACTGATCATGTTTACACCAAACAATACATAGTTGTATCTCACTGTTAGATATGAGCAACGCCACTCATTATTTTTGTACGATTATACTCTCATCAATTTATAATATAATATTAAATAGTTAAAAATTATTTATTATATTTTATTTATAAATCTATCATTTTAATATTATATCAAGAGATGATGATAAATAAAAAAATAATAAATAGAATTTGTTTTTGATAAAAATAGATCTTCCTATTAGATATTAATGACGTGTATGCATCGGGGTCGATCAAGATCTTTTAAGGTCGTCTTCTTCAAAAAGAATTATTTTTAGGTCGATCTATTCAAAACAAGGGTATTTTTTAGCCGGCTTCAAACAAAGTACTTCTGGGAAATTACAAGATTATACCCCTATTAATAAATCGTTTTTTTTTTTTTTTATTTCTGCTAGCTAGTTGAATCGACCATATAACTTTTGCCTTTTAACTTTGAACTGTCTAGGCATGGTTCCGTTTGGATTGAGAGACGAGATGATATAAATTGTGATAGTAATAAGATTTTTGAATTAAAATTTGTTAATAATAATAATATATAGTAATAAGATGATCTCAACTCATCTCTCAATACAAATCGACTCTAACTATATATATATGAGCATATATAGAAAGAAAAATAAAGATACAATATATTTCACAATCATATTTTAAAATGAAAGATATTATTGTAAAATATCTTATAAAAATAATATCATTTTATAAAAATACTTTCATTTTATATCATATGTTGTGAAAAATGTTATGTGTTTTATTCTAAATTAGGATTAACGATGATTAATATTTGTGCGTTGACTTTTAATTGGTTTTAGATTACCTGCGCATCTATCAACAGTCGATGTCGGTGAAAGCTAGCTATACTAGTGGTTCGAAACCCTTTTTATGGGAATAACCTCACAGAATATATATAGAATGTGTGGACACGTGCGAAATTGCTTAACCAAACTTAATTAATTAGTTCATGAAACGTAAAATGTGATTCATCATTTTTTTTAAAAAATTATATTAATCCCTCATTTTATATCATCGTTTGCAGTAATGTGCATGATATGACAATTATTTTATATCATATTTTAAGATGAGAAACGATTGATAATTAAGAATATGACGAATAATATTATTAATTGTTTTCAACGTCCTCTGGTCAGTTTAATATTGATCATGTTTGCTTACAAATTAATTAGAACGATATTTTTATTTCAGCAAGCAAGAATTAATATTAATGTATTAATAGGCAAAATTGACATTGGATCGATAAGACATGCATACATTTTGATCAGGAAATTCCGGGTCCTTCCAAAAGTCTTTCTGGTTCTTTAATTGCGTACATTGATCTCCAAGAAAGACCAAGACAATAAAACTATATATATATATATATATATAATGACTGGAATCTATTCATCAGAGAGTTAGATTTATAGATCTAAGTACCCAAACCATTATAATATTATATATTAATATTAATATACAACAAATATTGCATGTGGGATATTTTACCATTATAACTGCATGCATTAATCTTACAGTTCTTAATTCTCTCTAATGAAGTACTGCAACGTCCTTGTCGCGACTAAAGCTGCAATGGCCATTCATTCATTACATCCTTAGACGCGCGCCACGCATGCGGTGATTTTTGTGTTTGTGATCATCGCCCTTTGGGATGTCGTTTTTTAAAGAGATATATATCTGTTCACTAATATGCTGGAATAATATTCTTGCAAGGCGTACTGATCATGACGTAATCAAACAATTATAAATAAATAAAATACCCATTTATAATTGCATGTGTGAGCCGAACCATGCAAATACCAGTAAATTATGCTCAGAAAATTCAGAAAAAAGTAAAAGAGAAAAAAGCCATGCATGCCGAAAAAGGAAAATATAGTGCGATATTGGTGAAGTACTGGGTCCGGGGGAAGGAGTACTCACGCATGCAGCTAGCTAGCGCGCTCAACACAACGTGTAAACCAATTAATTTAGTACAGGACTTGAAAGCTGGGGGTCAACTTTTTGGAAATTAAAAAAGACAAGAAGAGGTCAATAGTCAGGCGTATGTTCAACTTAAGCTAATTCCATAGCAAGTTCCTCGTTAATTTCCGTGAAAGCTTCAAGCATTTTTCCTAATTTCCCTTTAGTCTTCCTCCCAACAATAACAACTGGCCCTACCTCTTGGCTCTTGCCTTTATCGGTGCTATATGCACATGAGTGCACACTGATTTCACGCTATATATTCCCCCTCCCGTTTTGCGATCTTGCACGTCCATCACAACAACACCCCCCCCCCCCCCCCCTCTCTCTCTCTCTCTCTCTCTCTCTCTCTCTCGCCTTCGAGCGTACTAGCAGTTAAGCACCCAAGCATCAACTTCGATGGATCAGTTGCCGAAATGTGGAGCTAATTATACCCCTCTCACCCCTTTAACTTTCTTGAACAGAGCCTCTAAGTTTTATGCCAATCGTACCTCTGTGATATACGAGCGTACCCGCTTCACATGGCGGCAAACCTACGAGCGTTGCTGCCGCCTTGCTTCCTCTCTTCGCGCCCTTAACATACTCAAGAACGATGTTGTAAGTTCGCCTTCCTAGTACTTAATGATTCACTTTTAGATCAGCAAGGACATATGCTGCATATATGTTTATATATTATAATTCGATGTTCAAAGGAGCTGATCTTTTTTGCCCTTAATCTGTGTACAGGTATCTGTGTTGGCTCCTAACATTCCAGCCATGTACGAGATGCATTTTGCAGTGCCTATGGCTGGGGCTGTGCTCAACACCATCAATACCAGGCTTGATGCTAAAACCATAGCCACCATTCTCGGACACTCTGAAGCCAAGGTCTTCTTTGTGGATTGCCAATTCGTGCCGCTGGCACGCGAGGCTCTCCGCTTACTTATGGCTGATTCCAAGCATTCTCTGGGAGCCGAGTCGTCCATCCCCTTGGTGATTGTCATCGATGACATTGACTCACCTACTGGCGTCCGGCTAGGCGAGTTGGAGTATGAGCAACTGGTCCAAAAGGGCAATCCAAGGTACCTTCCTGGCGAGCTCGAGGATGAGTGGGATCCAATTGCTCTGAATTATACGTCAGGAACAACATCTGAACCTAAAGGAGTGGTGTACAGCCACAGAGGTGCCTACCTTAGCACGCTCAGCCTCGTTCTGGGATGGGAAATGGGAAGTGAGCCTGTCTACCTGTGGACACTTCCCATGTTCCATTGCAATGGGTGGACCTTCACTTGGGGCATTGCTGCGCGCGGCGGCACCAACGTGTGCCTGCGCAACGCCACAGCCTCGGACATCTACCGTAGCATTGCCATGCACAAGGTTACACACATGTGTTGCGCGCCCATCATTTTCAACATCCTCCTCCAGGCAGAACCGAAGGAGAAAGGCCAGCAGATCATCACCTCCCCTGTCCAAATACTCACCGGTGGAGCACCCCCGCCGGCAGCTCTGCTTGAAAAAGTAGAGCCACTCGGGTTCCACGTCACGCATGCTTATGGCCTGACGGAGGCAACCGGACCGGCCCTGGTGTGCGAGTGGCAGGAAAAATGGAATCAACTGCCGCGCGACGATCAGGCCAAACTCAAGGCACGTCAAGGTATTAGCATACTGACGCTGGCCGATGTGGATGTGAAGGATTTGAAAACAATGGCCAGTGTGCCCCATGATGGGAAAACTTTGGGGGAGATAGTCCTGCGTGGAAGCAGCATCATGAAGGGCTACTTCAAGGAGCGAAAGGCCACGTTCAAAGCGTTCAAGGATGGCTGGTTCTTAACAGGTGATGTTGGGGTCGTCCATCCAGATGGGTATTTGGAAATCAAGGACAGATCCAAGGACGTGATCATATCTGGAGGCGAAAACATTAGCAGCGTAGAAGTAGAGTCGGTGCTGTATAAGCACCCAAGGGTGCTGGAAGCTGCCGTGGTGGCAATGCCGCACCCTCACTGGGGAGAGAGCCCCTGCGCTTTTGTCGCCCTCAAGAAGAATTTGGCAGGCAGAACCGACGACGTGAGCGAGGCAGAGATCATCTCCTTTTGCAGGAAGAATCTTCCCCATTTCACGGTTCCAAAGAAAGTGGGGTTCTTGGCCGAGCTGCCAAAGAACTCGACAGGAAAGATTCTGAAAAATGAACTGAGGGCTGAAGCAAAGCACCTTGTTGTCTCCGAGAATCATTTAAACGAGTCCAGCCCAGACCATTCTCAAGTACGGGTTCCTCGGTATGGCGACCAGATTCTGCAGGCCTTGTCCCGCCTCTGAAAAATTCAACAAACTCCCAATAAATTAAAGCTGTACACTGTTCTTAATTGCTAATATCTGTATCTAGTTGGAGAGTAATTTTGTTATCTTAATTTTTATCATTTTCACATCATTTCATTTCATGATGTGTTATTAGATAATTAAAAATTATTTATTATATTTTACGCGTAAATTTATTATCTAATCTCATATTATGAGATGATGAAATGATAATAAGAAAAAAAACAATGATAAATAGAAAATAGAGACTTTCCGAGAAATCTTGAAAGAACACGTATAAATATCAAAAACTGCAGTATTGATTTCCAGTTTATTTGTCTACCAAGTTTTTATTCTCCTATTTATGTCTTGGTTTGTACTTCGGAGGAACAAGATGAACTCGATATTCGAGAGTCTTAAATAAAAGATAAAAAAAAAATTACATGAAATAAACTAGATCTATATTATTTCTCGTCCATATAGATATTTTAAATGATATTAAATAAATTATATAAAATGCACTTTATATTTTTATCTTTTTCTCGACTATCTTTTATGAGATCTCTACTAAAACATTTCTCTTTTATGAATTTTGTCTATGGAATCTTTTGTAGGTAAAACAATTCTATATGAAATAATAATAAAATAATTTTGCTATGTATCAACTACTATTCACTCACACACTCCACACCTGATAATTTTTTATTTTTATTTTTTTATAGAGTGTGAAGTGTGTACAGTGAAAGTAGTTGGTGAGAAGAATTTTTCATAGTAAAAATGATTGATTGCCATACATTCTATATATCGTATAAGAGAAATACTTTAGTCACAAAAAGATTATACAAAAATAATTGCACAAATTAATATAATTTGATGTGGTTTATCAGATTATAAAATTATTTTTATTGTAAAATAAATCTGACATATCTATATAAAATGACGTCAATTTGTATAATTACTTTTATAAAATCATGTGTGACTATATAAGTACTCCTCAATCGTATAATAATTGGAGTGGGGGTAATCTGTCTAGTACTACTGCAGACTACCAGCTCAAAGACTATGATATTAGAGTACAATACTCACACAACACATTTCACAATATATATTGTAAAAAAAATGATATATTTGTAAAATAATGTTAGTTTTAGAAGATATTTTACAAAAATATCCATTCTTTAATTTAAAATATTGTTATATAAAGTATTGTGAAAAATGATATTTGTTAATCATTTTTCACGACATTAATGGCCTATCCTAAGCTGATCGCAATGTCGACATGATAGTACTACGGTAGGTTTTTGTGGTTGTGAGTGAAGGAACTTCTGTTTCTCAATTGAGGGCACACACTAATATTGAATGAATGTGCACGATCGTTCAAGATTACAATAATGCCGAGAGACAAGCTGTCACTTTAATTTGATAGGCCAGTTATAATGGCGAAGCCTGTTGAGGTGTTGAAGATGACCAAAGATTTCAACAAAACATATAACAAGACAAAGTACTCATTATTGGTCGAATAGATCATGCAGGCTTTTTCTTTCCACTGTTCAATAATTTTTTTTCAACAAGATTTGAAAAACTATTGAATTCAGATGCATTCATATTGGTTTGATTTAAAAAAAAAAAAAAAAAAACTGAATCAATACAAAAAATAATTTGGTAAGACTGAGAACAAAGGAGACTTTGGACATGAGAACATGAAAGAGATCATCAGGGCTTCTTCTTCTTCTTGTCTTTGACCCCTTCTTTTTCGCTTGTATCTTACGCATTTCATCGCAAATATTTATCTGATCTACGACAAACTGTTGGCCACTACATCAACAGAATGATGCATGTTATACTATACAACCCCCCTTAATCCTAATATTATTGGTGAGGGAAAAGCTTCCTCCTTTGGGTGGTGGGAACAGACAAAAGTATGCATGCTCAACACCCAACTCACCCCATCAGAACCAACAAATATAAAAAGATAGGTTTTGCAAAACAGTTTTATTACTAATCATCATCTCCACACACTATATTATATTTATTTTTAATTTTTTAATTTTATTCTTTCTAAATTAATTAAATTCTTTTACTTATTATTTATACATCACATATTTAATATGAAAAAAAAATAAAAATAAAAAATATGTATAGTGTGTATTATAAAAATAATGAATACAATTTTTGACGTGCTGATTTAACGGCAATTGTTTGTGTTGAGGCAAAGACAAGACTAGCGAGGCGACCCCACCGTTGAACTATTTATTTTGAATTTGAGAGGCTACTTCCGGGACGGAAACGTCGGTCAAGTTCTCAACCCTGTAGGGATAGTTAAGTCATTCTATCTTCTCATAATATGTTCTATAATTTAAATTCATGATATGAGCATCAATTTTTAATTGGTGTGGGATATATGAAAAGAAAAAATATTTTTATCAGTCACTATTTATTATCCTACACTTCACACTTTATGAAAAATATCCTCACATTTTAAGGAAAAAAAAAATTATAGATGTAGAGTGTGAGAATGAATAATGGTTGATATATATCATTACTCATATAAAAATACTATGTGTTGATATTTCAGGACTTAATAATTACTCAATACAAAACATATAATATATATATATATATATATTCCAAACTGTTGATATCTAAAGATTTGATTCATTAGAGAATTTTAACACCTTTCTAAGGGTGTAGTGACCAACATCAGGTTTTGTTATTTAGCACAATGTCTTCATATTTGCAAGACAATATGAAAAGGAGCTTTGCTACACGTACACATATGTTAACCCATCACTTTGTTGTGGAGCCCATTCATCTTTAAAAAAAAAAAAAATCAAAATACCAACTATTTTTTAAAATGATTAATGTGGAATATTGCTTTCACATTAATCATGTGTTGGGTGCAAAGAAGTGAGACTTATATATATATATATATATATATATATATATATATATATATATATAAACACTCCAAACTATGACATTTTAAGATTTGATTTATAGAAAGATTTTACTATCATATCAGCAATATAAAACTTAGGGTGCTGCTACACCCACTGAGAAGGCCAGTTTTTTTTTTTTTTTTTTTTTTTTTGTGATTTATTTTCAAACATTTTTAAAAAATTTTTTTAAAATTTTTTAAAATAAAATAAAAATCACAAATGCATTAAAAAACATTTACTTAATTATTAAAAATAAATGGGTGAGAATACTCGATAAGCCAAGCATTTTCCCACAACTTAAAAGATAATGAAATTCTTATATTTATAATAAGACTATGTGAAAGACATATCATCCGCATTCATTTCATATAAAAGAATTCTCTTATAAATAATTTTTTTTAATATATAAATAAAAAATTATCGTTGAGAGCACCGATAATGCAAACTTCTTCGTACCGATTGGATATTGGTTCCTAGCCTATACGAGTAACGAGAGATAAGGATTAATTAAATTTATTTATTTATTTATTTTCTCTCAACCGAGCAAAAAGTTGTTCATTAATAATACTGTCTACCGAACCTTTCCCCAATTCCCCAACTGCTAGCCAAAATATCTAAAAAAGTAGTTAAATGTGCAATAAAAATCTTGCTCATGTGATCGACAGTGACGCTTAAGAGTGACTTGGAACTACGTACAGCGGCAATGAAGCCCCGAGTCCCGACAACCTAAAGTGGACCTTTTTTAGTGGCGCATATGTCTTGATTGGTTGTTTTCCTCATACATCAATTTTCTGTTTTTTTTTTTTTTTGGTTCTGTTAATGGCCCATATTCATCTTACAAAAAAAAAAAAAAAAAAAAACAATCACAAGGATTCGAGTGATATCTATTATCTACACGTCTGGCTACGAAGATTGTAATCTAGATTCTGAATGATAGACCCCTCGAGCATGAGTCACTTTCTTTCTCTTTTTTTTTTGAACAAGTCAACTGCTTTTATATACATATATATATATATATATATATATATATATGATAAAACCAAAGTAGAAAAAGAAATAAGGAGACAGTAGTGATTAATTATACAGATAGAGAAGATGAGTTTTTTCTATTGTGAAAATTCAACAAAGTAAGTGGTATTTGGATTTGAGGGATGTTGCGAAATGCTTGCATTGCCACTGTCCATTACACTAAATTAGGCGTGCATCGATTATTTAAATATTAAATTTTCCCGACTTTTTATTTTTTGAAAGAGAATAGGTGATGTTTGATATTACTGATGATATGGCTCATGGTCCAATCCTATGCCATGGATGAGTTTGATATTTGCTTCTATGGTGGTACTTGAGTCCATTTCAAGAATTATTTTTTGCAAACACAATCTCTTTGCTTCAATGATAGCCATCAAAGCTGCTGTAGCTTCCCCAAGGTTTGGGCTCACATTGCTAATGAAATCAGTAATTGTAAAGATGATTTCTCCTGAGTCATTCTAGCATACGGATGCTAAGTTGTTGCCCTGATCTTTGACTGCAACGTCGAAGTTGATGACTTGGGTATCTTTCTTCATTTATTTCAATGTGGTTATTTTTTATTAACCAAGCTCCTGAATGTTGTTGGAGGGCTGAGAGTATTGACTCGACAAAAACAGAGGGGGATGAGGTGGTAGCAATATGATTATGCACCTTTTTGTCTTTGAGGAACCAAAGATTGTCCATTGCAATGGTAGCAAAGATTTGGAAAGAATGGTGTTATTCCTCTAGGATTTTGAGGAACTTAGAAGGATTGAGAATGCTTTTGATCCAAATAAAGAAGGGTTGTCTTGCAAAAAAAGTGGTATCATTTGGCCATTTTGAATGTCTCCACAGTACTCTAGAGTAAATACAGGTGAGAAAGAAATGAGAGATTTCTTCTTGTTCAGTATTACAAAGGAGACAGACAATTTGATCATTGGGTTAGTGGAGGTGAGTCGTGTTATTCTTGATTTTTGTCTCCAAAGAGATTCTTCTCTTAATAGTAGCCCATTGATGTTTTCTTTTAAATTAGCGTCCAATGTGCAAGAGGAAGGTTGAGAGTCTTCTTCTTGGAGAGAGGAAATGGTAGACATCAAGGCTTGAAGTTGGGATTGGATGTGACCAAAACAGTTACGGTTTCATTCTCGAAGGGCTTTCTTGGTTGTTTTAAGTTTTTTTGAGAGGATAAAGGAAGAGGTTCCAGTAAAGTGAGAGTTCCAAGCCTATTTGATTGTTTTGAAGATTGACGGATCCCGAATCCAAAATCCTTCAAATTTGAAGGATTTAGGATAACTCTTCTTGTTTGTAGTGTCTAAGAGAATTGGGGCATGACCCAATGAAACACGGTTGAGAGTGGTGATGGTAGCTTGTGGGAAGAGATTGAGCCATGAAATATTAGCTATGCCTTTGTCAAGTCTCTCCTTAATCAAGTGAGGTCCCAATTTATTGTTGGTCCAAGTGAATTTCGAGATAGATGATCAACAAAGTCTAAATTTTCCATGAACAATTTGAGACCCTTTGGTTTAGAAGATTGAGCATTCAAATTACCCCCTAACTTTTCTGACTGTGTAAGGATAGAGTTAAAATTACCTAAAACTAAGATAGGACTAGAGAATGAAGCTGTGACGCTGGTGAGAAGGTCCCAGAATTTTTATTTTTGTTTTGTTTTTGTTTTTTTTTTTCCTTTCTGTATGGGGCAAGACAATAAATCAGATTGAGGAGCCACGTCAAATGGCTTAGATCAGAATACACCAACATAGAGATTAAACTATGAGTTGCAATAATTTTAAGTATATCTTTAAATTTAAAGATGTACTATTCATCTTTAAAAATAATATTTTATTGTAAAAATTATTCCAACTGCTTTGCTTTTCAGTTTTTATTTCCCACAATTTTCAGTTTCCCGAACGCCCTTTTACTTTCATTTTTGTGTTCAGTTTTGAAATATGTAAACAAAGAAATATTATTATTATTTAACATATAGTTAATGTAATTGCAAAATATAAAAAAAATAAATAAAAATATTATTATTAAAAAAATAATATTATATTATTATTTTGACTAATCCAATGTGAGGTTATGACTAAAGATTTCAGATGATATATTTGATAACGTCACTTGTATTTCTTTAAGCAGGCCACACAACATTTACCGTTGGACGTACCTCTAGTTTAAATTTGTTATTTTATTTTATTTTCTAATTTTTTAATATTTTTTAAACATCCTTAATTATTAAAAAATACTCAACTTCATTAATATTCAATTCCTTAATCATTAAGTAAAAAAAAAAAAAAATTAAAATACCAGAGCGGTAATCTTGAGTGGTAACGTAACTAACGTTGAATGAGCTAAGCAGCATTTTCCTTTCTTTTTAAGTGCATCATTAGTCCAGCATACCTGGTTCGGTTAAAAAATACTGTGTAGTTTCAAGAATATGCACGCCAAGCGAACCTAAGAACAGAGAAAATGACAGACCGAGAGAACTGATGTTTGAAAATACTTTATGAACAGCATGATGCAGCTTGGGATCCTTCTGCAGGTCTGTCCACGAGAACCATTCCTGCCGGATTTTGAGCAGGCTGAGCTCTCGGCAATCTTTTAGCTGTATATGGAGAAATTTCAGGGTCATGGGCCACAAGAATCAAAAAAATGAAAAAAAAAAAAAAAAAAAAAAAAAAATACTATAGTTAAACTGAAAAGGCTACCAGATACTAGAACAAAGAAATAATCATTGTATACCCATCATTCAATGATGTTCAAAAGCAAGAAATTCAGATGAATACCAATTTTTAGGCAAGAAACATGCTGATATGCAGCCAAGATCGATGGACCTTGATATGTCTATTACGCTAATGTTTAGCTTATTCATAAGACCCATATTGTGTCTCACAGTCCATCTTTTCCTTATTTCCAGCAACTACGACCAGATATGCGAGCCCTTAATATCCCTCCCAGCCAATTTCACCAATTCCCAAATCTTTTACAAACCTTAACTGTATTTTCCTAGTCCTGGAATCACCCTCTGGTACCCTGCATCAAGCATATAGGCCAAACAACTGACTCCAACCTAAAAAGTACCAACACTAGAGAGTCTGCATTAGTTGTAAGGTTAACTAAATAATGCCTTCAATATGGCGTTGACAAGATGAGAACGAGGACTTTGTTCATTAGTCTGATTAGGAAAGAGAAATGATCAAACAACTACCCCCTTTACAATTTTTCTACAACCTTCCAATAAAATAATATTTTTTGAAATATTTATTTTAGTTTTGATTTAATGTATTTGAAATTTAAAAAAACATTATTTTATTGATAAGTTGTAAATAAAGTGTAGTTGGGTTGTAAAACTTTGTAGTTAGTAAAACTTTGTGCCATGATAACCCACTCCCATCTCATGACTTAAAGAAAACACAAACATAAATATAACAGGATGGAAACAGAAGAACACCCGTTTAGCCACCCTCATGCTCAACAGCAGAAGGAAAGAAAATCTTCCACATTGCCAAGTCTAAAATTTGACTAAAAGTTGAAATTTTGGCTAAAGCCAGAGCTATTGGAGATATTAATCCAAATTGGACTATCCATCCTAAAATCAAAATAATAATATAATATTATGTATTTTAATATTATTTATTTTTTAATATTTTGCAAATACATTCCATATTTAATTAATAATTTAATTTTTACTTAAAATCATTGTTTCCCAACTATTTTTTTCCTCAACCAAATTATCCAACAAATACACTCCAACTAAAGGAAGAGGAAAAAAAAGAAAGGAAAATGGGAACTGAACAGTAGAACTTGAAGAATATTTTTAGACTAAAAAATTGTTTTGGAGATGATCAGTAGAACTCCAAACTTGGAGAATAGTTTGACTTTACTGTAGCTCAAAAGTGGAGCATTGGAGTTTTGACTACTCCAATGCCAGACCACTTTAGTAAAAGTTAGGCAAAATTTAGCCAAATGCCAGTGCTTAAGTGAGCATAAATCTCATTTAAAAGGCAACCCAATTATGAGTTAAGAATTCATTTTATTTTAAAGGGTATCATAAATTTATTCTACTGTTAATACAGAAAGTGGGGCATTTAATGGGATATCAGAGGTTCATTGTGCAAACACTACCATTAAATTAAAAGCACTAAAAAATAAAATAAATTGAAAGAATAAAAATGATGCCAAGATATAGTTTCCAAGTGGTAGCAATCAAAGTACAATACCTATTTCGTAGAAAATGTCATTTACATTGACAGAGGTTTTGGCAGAGGTCTCCATGAAAAAGAGTCCATTTTCCTCGGAATATACACGTGCTTCCTGCAATATCAAGTAGTTGAAGCACAATAAACACATAGCTTCAGCAGATAACAGAGTGCAACACATAGCTTTAAGCAATCTTGTGAATTTGTAGCCTCTCATAGATTTCATTAATGGCACAAATATGAGGTTTGGGGATTCAGGATCTTACAGTTTAGCAGCTAATGAGTCAGAATCTATGATAATTGGGGCTTCATAATGGGAAACTAACAGATCTGATGCAGATCCATGACAGATTTGTTCGGTTGATTTTGGAGTTTGGAAATTAGTGTGAGCTAATAATAGGAGTTCAGACAACGCTTTTCAATAAGTAATTGAAGAATTAAAAACTGCAAAATGCGCAACCAAGTACACAAGAAGTATACAAGATGAACACTTAACTAGAAACAGAAATACTGGAGTTCAGAGAAGGTAATTTGAATAGAGGAAAAAAAAAAGGTGAAATCAGGCTTTTGTTAGAAAAGAAATGCAATAAGTTGTCGTTGCTCTGTTTTTCAAATAAAAAATAAAAAATTATCCGCAATGAGCTGACATGGTATACTCCCCCAAGTTGGAGCACAAACAAAAAAGGAAAATTAAAGAAAATAAGGTGTAAAGAAAGAGATTCCACACAGTAAAACTGTAAAATAGAAAAGTAGTACTCACTTCGGCTGTCACTTTCCTCTTATCTTCCAAATCAGCTTTATTCCCAGCAAAAGCCATAACCATAGTAGGATTTCCTGTAACAACTCCAAAATGAGTGCATAGTCATACTTGCAATTAGTAATTAAGAAAATCTAACCCATTTTCATCGGACATAATGATGGAAACAATATTCTGCCGGCAGCTGGTTAGTTGGGCTCGACTATGTTTGAGGTCTATGAAATGGAGGTATTGACATTTTCAGAAATCATTGCAAATTTGAATAGGTTGAGGCCCTTACAAGGCATATTGATATTTTCAAAAGTAACAAAAAAAAATTGGGCAGACAAAGGACCATATAATGTATGAATTAGTATTTGATATTTTAAGAAGCCAATTAAACAAAAATATGAAAACAGAAAATTTTGTTTGATGTGTGAGGGATCATTCTCTTGGGTATGATGTTCAAGAACCCTAATGAGAACTATTTCTCTCTTCCCATTCTGGTGACAGTGCTGTTAGTCTTGTGGACGAAAGAATCACGTTGCTCAATTTTCTTTTGCTCAAACTTAACATTACTTATCCAATATTTTAGAGCTCAGAAGGATCGCATATATTAGTATAGCCATTGTTTTATCTAAAAAAGTTGTTTCACACTATATTTCACATTAGTTTACTAACAATATTGAGAGTTCTTATTCTTCCTTTCATGTTC
This sequence comes from Juglans microcarpa x Juglans regia, assembly GCF_004785595.1. Classification (NCBI taxonomy): domain Eukaryota; kingdom Viridiplantae; phylum Streptophyta; class Magnoliopsida; order Fagales; family Juglandaceae; genus Juglans; species Juglans microcarpa x Juglans regia. Next base: position 4,083,261 of record NC_054597.1, read on the forward strand.
CCTATTTTAAGAAAGAAGGGGTGTCAGAATGCCTTACGTTTCAATAAGGGGTTATTTAGGTATTCGCCAACCAAGGTTATTTTTTTCACAATAAAGCTAATGTATATGGGTATACAGAGTAGATGACATATAGATTTTAGAAAGAATATATAGTTAATGTTCACAACCACAAAACAAGTACGATTCCCGTATTAGAGAGGCAGGCTATAGTCAGAATATTAAAAGCATGGTGCAATATAATGAAGAAACTTCCAGAGATAACAAAACAAGAACAAATGAATAATCAGGAAGAGAAAACACATTCCCTCGTCCCTTTTCTTTTACTTTAGAAATTCATTTTTTCTCAAATTATGCAAGTTCAACCTTAACTAGTAAGCACCTTGCTTCTGAAGTTCTTGCACCCACTTCTTAGCCTGTCCAAATGACTCCTATAATTCAGAAGAAAAAAATATTTAATCAACAAAGCCCGAGTAGGAAGATAGAAAAAAAAATTAAAATGAAAACCCTGCCCACAAATGCTTTGATCATATGCAACCAAATCCTCAGCAAAATTAATCAGAATAGCTTGCTTTCATGTCGCACATGCGCAGTTCATGCACATGTATTCTTGTAAATAAATAGGGAAAGACATCATACACTGCTGGTGATATCATAGACAATGATGGCAGCAGCAGCACCTCTGTAATACATGGGAGCCAAGCTATGGTACCTCTCTTGTCCTGCTGTGTCCCATATCTCAAACTTCACCGTTGCATCATTCACTGCCAGCGTTTGCGAAAAGAATGCAGCTCCTATAGTTGATTCCTATCGTAAACATTTTGTAACCACCAAAAAAATTGAGAAATTGAAACAAAAAAAATCAATGGACACAAAAGTGCTCCGCCCATTGTTTCATCATAAGGTATTGTCTGGAAAACTCATAGCAAATTATTTTCCTTAATATCAATCCATAAAGTTGGAAAGGGTGTCGCCTCAGCACCAAAACATGGGCAGCCATATAAGCCTCAACTGAATGGGTCACTAGGAGCTAGATTTGGTTACCCATGTCAGATAAATAACTGCCTGTAGTGTTATGCAAGTTAAGACTGTAAAAAATTAAAACGCAGGTGAGTTTGGCATCTCTCTCTCTCTCCCCTCCTCAATTGTGGTTCTCAAGGGTTCATTTATGATCCCCCTAGTTCTTAGAGTTTGAAAAACATCTTCCCTTGGAAAGGCCAATATAATATTTTCTAATATTGAACATGTTTTTCCCACGGCATTATCTTAGCCTCTGAAAAGGAGTAGAACCTTGACCAGGCAATTGTGTGGATGAGCAAGCCAAGGAACTGAGGTTAGAAGCTGAGAAAGTGATGTCAATACTCGTACGGATTGTAGAATGCAACATGCCTATTATGACGAGAACTCGAAAGTAGCATATTTATCATACCATCTTCTTTTTCTTTCATTGTTTCTTTAATTTTTTTTCGTTTTTAGATTTTTGTCGAAACAACCGGGGCCGACATCCTGCTTGTTTAGATAAATTCATGATCACAGCTCTATTAAATCTATACATCTCTAGTGTATCCTCCCACAGAAAATATGTTCAACCGAAACACAGACCCTTTACTGTATTACTGAATCAGAATCGGAATATATATACATAAATGTATGTGTGTGTGTGTGTGTGTATATATATATATAATCACTAAAACGTAAGGGAAGAAGAAGAAGAACCTGGAATTCTAGGAATTGACCCTTGACAAAGCGCAAGACGAGGCTGGACTTCCCGGCGCCCATGTCGCCAAGCAGAACCTGATAATGAGATCAGGATCAGTATCCTATACGTTTCTCCAAAAAAAAAAAAAAAAAAAAAAAGAGGAAAGCGAAGAACTTGAACCACAGAGAGGAAAAGGAAATTGCACTGACCAGCTTGGCATTGAGATTGTTATGTCCAGTCGTGGCCATGGAGTGGAATTGCAGAGATCGAAATTAACGAGAATACGAAGCTAATAAATATAGAACAGAGCGATTAAAGAAGAGAGCTTTTTGAGTCGAAGAATTGCCGATTAAAAAAAAAAAAAAAAACACAACGAAATTATCAGTCCAAAGAAAGAAAGAAAAAGGCAAAGTGGTTCTTTCTACCGTACGTGTTTTGCCTTCCGCTTATTGCCGTTTTCCTTTTGACGCGACAACGCGTGCGTCACGACTCACGGTCACCCCCGCTGCTCGCCTCTTTGGATGGCTTCTTCTTCTTTTTCTTTATTATTATTATTTTTTTATGCATCTATAATTTGTTTACAATTTTTTTTATAATTTGTTTTATAAATAACTAATACAAATATAATATTTTATTAAAATAATATTCAATTTTATAAAACTACCATTTATTTAATATAAAATTGTAAAAACTTATAGATTAATCATTTTCCTTTAAAAATAAACTTTATTTTGTAAGAGTCTCCAAACAGGTCATCTAATTTAATAAATTACACCTAAAAAAGAGTAACAAATTACTCTAATAATTTAATAAAAGTATATGTTGCCTTTAGTTATCATCAAAGTCTATCAGAGTTGATTCAAATTGTACTCCAATATTTTTTATTTTTATTTTCTTTATTATATAGTAAAAATAAAAAAAGAATTCGTCTCTTGGACGATTATGTTAGTAAAGGTTGGGCATTCTATTTTTATGAAAAGTGAAATCGAGTCTCTGTTTAGATAAAGCGTTATCTTTTGGATATTTATCTTTAGAAAGTATCAGTAGTAGTGAAATTCAGATCAGTTTAGTAGCATACTGGTGGAGTTCTAAATAATTAATATAGAGATATCATTATATGTATCCGTTCATAAATGTAAATTTTTTTTTGAAATGAATAAATGAATGATGTGATTTCATAAACGAATGATGTATCCGACTGGACCATCTAAAAAGTAAAAACTGGTCGGCAAGGCCGGGCCACCCATAGAGCCATCATTTTCATTTGTTTCTTTTTGGTTTTTACAATTTATTTTTTTCTAAACTAAGGTTATTTGGATAAAGTATTTTTTGACATTTCATTCGGTTCCCAAGTTTTATTAGATTTAACTTGTAATGAAAACATATAACTGCGAATTTGAAAAAAAAAAAAAAAAAAACTGATAATTTGGATACGAATTGTTGACTTCCATCGTTTGTGGTGTAATTAGAAAAAGAAAATATATATATATATATATATATATATATATATACATACAACCATTTTCACAACTATTTACATAATTTTATTCTTTATTTTATAAAATTGATATCTTTTACAAAAATATCTTCAATTTAAAACATAATTTTATAAATAGTTGTAAAAAAAATTGTAAAAAATAACATCGTTTTTTTTCTTTCACTTCTTTGTATTAATAATGAAAGCATTTTGACGGGTCTTGTTTCTTTTTGGGCTAAAATAATGGAATTGAACCACTCATAATTGCTTTGGATCAAAATAAACAATGGAACTGAATATGCTTGAATTGCTTTGGATGTTGATACGTACGAGTGTATCCTGTCAGAAACTTGTGTTCTTTTTCTCAAACAAATCTATTTTTGGGAAAACAAAAAAAAAAAAAAAATGATTTTATGGACTTAATTCTGATAATTTTTCTAAACAAAAAGGAGGGGAGATGGCCACCATTGGACTTTGGAGTGGCCTCAGTCTCATCCTTCTCTTGAGACGTGAGATAACCAAAACGCTTAAACGCTTATCATTTATAAATATTCATAAAAGAAATTAATGACGACCCCTGTCGCCACAGAAAGCTATGTTTCCTGTAGCGTTTTGAAGAAGACTTAAACAAATTTTCATTTCTTAGATATGTCAACTGCAGATACTACATTCTCGAGATCTGGAGAGGAATTGCATCTTTCAGAATTTCATTCCTAAGAGAAACTAATTGGAGCTTCTCCATGTCACCAAGTTTTTTTAAAAGATGCATCTGACAGTTTTCAGCAGCCATGACTCCAGCTGAGTAAGCTCCATGGACAGATCCCTGATTTTCCACACTAACTGCTTCTCCAGCAAAGAAAAGATTACCCATGGGTGCTCGAAGCCTCTCGTAGACATCTTCAGATTTTCCAACCAAGTCATACGAGTAACAACCAAGAGAGTTTGGGTCTGTTCCCCAACGAGACACGAGATACTGAACCTGTTGACAAGAACCAATCAGACCTTAGCACAAGGACATTGGTATTTAATCATCAACTTCAGTAAACCATTGTAACTTCTCAGCCCTCCAATATAATATTGTTGCCAGACCATATATTTCATTGAGAGAGTAATAGGCAGAGCAAAGACAAATTTCCTGGAAGAAAAACGGACACATGAAGATACTGAACTTACCGGCTCAGTTGCATCAGGAAACATTTTCTTGAGTTGTGACATCGCAAAATTTGCAGTAGACTCATCAGACAGCTTCTCAAGATCGTATGCAAACCTTCCAGCAGCCATGTAGACAAGGACTGGATGGCCTGTTGCCTTGTGAAGATTGAGAAAATAACCACACGCATATGAACTGGGTGCAACAGTGCCCAGAAATTCTACATTTGGCCAAAAAACTTTATCAAATTGCAGGGCAATCTTATTTTCATTTCCTACACCAAGATCAGAAATAGCAGAAAGCTTCCAGTCAGGCAATTTTGGCTCAAATTCAATCAATTTGGCTTTGAGAACCCCAATGGGTACTGTTAAAATAGCAGCATCTGCAACAAAGATCCTCCCATCCTCAACTGTGACCATCACCTTATTACACCCGTTGGATATCTTTGTAACCCTACATAGAAAGATTTATAAAGCACCATAAAACAACCCATTTTTCTTATTCACGTTCACTATGCTATGAATAATAAGAATCTTAGTTCAAAACAGCATGAAAGCTGCACACGGGATAGCCATAGAATTAACCAAAGGTAAGTGAAAGCAGGGGGAAAAGCATAAAAAATCTGAGCTAAAAACTTCATAAATATGTTTTTCACCTAAGGAATTCCAAGCACATGTTGTCGGTTTAGTTAGCTTAGTTAGTAAACTCTCCTGGCATCATACCAACAACCAAGGAGTAGTCCAATATGGAGTTTAAGGGGAGGGAAACAACATCCTCCCATTGTATAACCCGTAAACTTAAGGGGCGTCCAATGTGATTGTGAAGAGGAACGAATTCCTCCTTTTTCTTTTATAAGAATAGGAAACCAATTCCAGGATTCCTCCTTGCTTCATTATTTCCGTCCAACCATCCTGATTGCAGTAGGTTCATTTTTTTTACCAGTTTTATTAATGGGAATGGGCATAGCCCAAGTACATGGGACATTCCCCATTTTGTTTTTGCTTTTCTTGATTTTTTTTTTTTTTTTTTTTTTTTGTGCATAATTTTCAATTTATCGTGTATGAATGAATGCACTTGAGTCATCTAGGAAATTAGAAGCAATACCGGTGATTCAAACGTATATCAATATCTTTTGCAAGAGCCTTTATTACAGGATCATAACCTTGCACCATAAGCCCATGACCACCAGAAAGAACATGCTCCTGTACATTGAGGAATGTCTTGATCATGTAAGTAATAATATTTTTTTGATCATGTAAGTAATAATAGTTTTTTGATCATGTAAGCAATAATTTGAAGGAGAAGTAACTTAAAACTAGAGATTACTAGTCAGCACGTGGCCCAACACAAATTCCATCAAATTGACATAGATGTATGTTGGTATTAGCGTAAATTTAATTGATATTAGTATCCAAGAATATTTTTCTTTAACTTGGCAACTGATGCCAAAGCCAGTCAAACATAAAGAAAGGCTTGTACAGATACAATGAAATGTCTTGAACACATTGTTGATTTTTTGTGGAGAAAATCTTTACAACTGCTTGGAGCAGATTGAACATATGATCAAGCTGTTTAACAGTAGTTGGCTAATTTGATAAGCCTATCTCTAACTCACTCCCCCAAAAAGAGAACCCTATGTCTAATAGTTTACAAAGACAGCAATTTTAGGAAGATTGTTGCAAAGATATTCTTCGACTCATTTTCTTCGTTCTAACTTAAAGGATGGAGACTTCAAGAGTGACCTAAAAAGTCACCTATTTTAGTTTTCAGTGGCAGACAGATTTGAAATGGGTAACCATACTCCATGATCATATCCTGTGCAGCCTTGGGGATGTTTGACAATTGCTGTCTAATTAGGAAGTTCTTTAGTTTCTTATAATCACCAACACTTCAAATCATTATCTCCGCCAAAAAACTATTAACTGAGAAAGATTAGAAACAACACTTGCCTGATCCCAGCTTTTTAAAGATATCATGTCAGCATCTGCTGCAAACCAAGCTTCCATTCTACATATGTACCATTGCAACACTTCATGGGCAAGTCCTTTTTGTCTACAGAAAAATGGAAGTTCCATGAGTGATGTTAACAGATTCAGAGCAAGTTGTGACAATGATATGCCCTGCTTCCATACCTTAAATCGGGAAGTCTATCCAACACAATTGAAATTGCTTGAAGAACAGACAGGTCATCAGTATGCTCATCTCTTACTTTCCCTATCTAGAAGTGTAAACAAAGAGCTAAAGACTATGTAAAATGCCAGGAGCAGAACACAGTCACAAGAAAAGAAAGTTCAAGACGAAAACATGAAAAAAAATGACGAAAAATAGGTTTCTGATCTCTGTTCTACCTCTTCTAGAATTCTCTTAAATGTTTCTCCAACTTCAATGACTATATGTTGAGGAACTTGATGGCCATCCACATCATAGAGCATATAGCTGAAAGAAAAAAATCCAGATCTTCAAGACAATAGTTCAGAATGAAAACAAAAGAAACATTAATTATGAAAAGAAATACTGTGGTTTCATGGGCTACATGATAGAACTATGTTCAATGCAAGAATTGAAACAGAAGGTTGTGTTGATCTGCAGCCTTTCTGATGACACTGTAAAAACCTTTTAACGTTCTTTTACTTTTATATGTTTGTTTATTCGTCTCTCCATAATAAACATAACCACATAGTTACTAACGTCATGAGGATGATTTTTCTAAGCCAGTAATTTATCTGGGCTCAGAACGTGTAATTTATCTGGGCTCAGAACGTGTAAAGCATTTGCAGCATTGATAAAAAGATAAAAAGGAGAGCATCATTTATGACAGCATCAATCAACGAGTATCGAAGGCTGTAAAACGGATTATGATGGCCAATAAGCATTAGGACACAGCAGACGTGCATTGTGCCATTTATGGGTGCACATATACTGTCAGATGCAAAGTATAATAGAAATGCTAAGGAAATTATTACCTTTCTAAATCATGGTCGTACAACACAGAGTTATCACCACTTGTACGGTACATTGTAAGCCCTAGACCACGTATCAGTGGAGCTAAGGGATTCTCATTGCAAACACCATGTAGCCTGAAAAACATTCATAAAGGAATTGATAAGGCACTTGTCTTGTAATTCTTTCAATGCATATATAATGTATGCACACTACAAAATGTAAGTGATGGAACCCACAACTTTGGAGACGGAAAATTCTGTAACTGAAAATTCTTATAATGAGAATCCTACTATTTGAGATCAAGCGTTGGCTGAGGGTAGAATTCAAAGAAAACTCATTTGTGGACTATGGATAATGGAATCAAATCCAGAAGCGGGGAATTGATGGTAAAGCTGATACCAGTATGCAGAGATAGCGCATGAACCATGGATAATAGAGCAAATAAACTGGATAGTGTGCCACAAGAACTAAAAGCATTGTGAACTTATGGATAAAGACACCATTTAATTTTCATTGCATAACCAACGAATCCACTTGTATTTACAACATCCAGAGTTTGGAAAGGGATCCACAAAAAATAATAAGTGAACTTACCATGATGCTCCCATATCTACTGGACAACCAAATGAGTAGTCTGTATGAATACGTCCGCCAAGTCTATCCCTTGATTCTAGCAAGATCACCTGAAAAAAAATATTGACGATATTAAGAAATTGCAGAAAGCAAGACAGAGTCTTGCCTACCTAACGCTTCTAGTAAAGAAAAAAAGATATAATGCATTACATATGATCACCTTAAATGATGCATCATTGAGGATATGTGCAGCAGCTACACCCGATATACCACCACCAATGATTATAACTGAAGGTATTGAACCCTGTTGCCTCTGAATATGGGAGGCAAATGTGCCTAGTCATCATACACATGCATATCAGCATTTATCAAGCACGGATAAAATTAATACAAGATGAAAAGAGATACCCTGACTTAATTAGAATAAATTCTGACTTAATTATTTCAGTTAAAAGATACACCCTCTTTCCGCTCTGTCTTTTTCTACACAAGAATTAAAATTAAATAATTAAAGAGAACTGTTAATATTGTAACATGCTTAAGCAAGAAGAACGAATCTAGATTTTTTTTTTGCATTCAATAGACAATTGGCACCCAGAGACAAATCACATTAAATACAAGAACAAGGTTATATTTTTCATTGCAATCATGCCAATTTAAACAAAAAAAAAAGAAGCAAATCAGCGCACTTTTTTTAATAGTTTATCATCTAACCAGGCCATTCTTTCACATTTATTAACAATAAATCTAGGTGATTAAGAGATATTTCTATTGTTAATTGAGTCAGAATAACGAGTTGGACAAGTTTTGTTGTAAATATGTAATGTGCAAGGGAACTACATGCACTACATCGTTGGACTATTTGGACCAAATAGAAATTAAATATATATATATAAATATATATATAAAAATATATATATATATATATATATATATATAATATCTTCTAGGGAATATACTGACCGTCTAGCAGATTGGTGGAGAATAATTCCTTGGATTCCATAGAGAGAGAGAGAGAGAGAGAGAGAGAGAGAGAGAGAGAGGAGAAGAAGAAGAAGAAGAAGAAGGGTGATTCTCAGAGACGAGAAAGGAAGACGCGAAAGAGAAATCCGAATCTGAATTTGCTAGGAACGTTGACAAAGCGAGCGATTATAATGATTTATTTGAAGGGTGTATAGGAATCAAGAAATTAGAAACAAACTGGAAAGAATGATAGAGAATGAAGATGAGAAGGCCGGCAATGAAGCGGCTCAGATTGGAAGAACAACGTAGCTTGTCAAACCAGCTCATAGGATCGAAGTGTTGGGCGTCGATTGCATAGATGAATATCGTATGATCTTCTCCCCCAGTTTATCTCGCTCTCTCTCTATCTTCGTCGTAAAAAAGAAAAAGAAAAACCAGAGATCCCTCGCGCCTCGCTTCGCGTCGCTCGCTCAATCTGGCTGCCCGAAAGAAATAGTTATAGAGCGGTAGCAATGGCCGTGGAGAATGACTATTTTCTAGTTATAAAAATATTTGTATATACATATATATATATATATATATATATAATATAAACAAAGGATTCCTAATTTTCCTGTGCCGTCGTGGGGTAGGTCGGTGGGCTCGGTTCGGTCCGTGTTCTAAGGTTTTTGATTTTGCTTCCTCTCCTTTTGAATCGATGGACTTTGTTGCGTGTTGCCTTGGGATTATTAGGGGATAGTTTTGGTGTCTTTAGATCTCATCTTATCTTATTTTTTTAAAATGTACTGAAAAAAAACATTTTATAATTTCAAATATTAACTTTTTCATATAATCATCACTTAATCATTATAATTTTTTCCTACATTTAAATAAAATACAAAAAATAATTTAATTTTTTCAAATCTCAAAATAAAAATTATATTAAAAAGTTATATTCTAACAATATTTTTTATTCAACTTTTTCACTATTATTTTTTAAAATCCAATATAATACCTAACTCAAACAATTTCACTACAATTTAAAAAAAAAAAATCTCACTACTATTTATACACTATCTCATTACTATTTACAAAATTTTCATTTTATCAGCAAGAACATCAACATTAGGTAAAATAGAGTAATGCTAAATATATGATGGAGTATTTAAGGAGTTTTTAAATCATCTAAGATTATTTACCATATACGTATAATTTTTTTATAACTCATTCCACCTAACGTTAAATATATTATGTCAAATTATATTAATTTATATGTTTTTTTTTAGTTGTAACACTTTTCTTATTTTATAATTTTGCATGAAATAAATGATAATTTTATAATATTAAAATTTATATTTAGATTGTAAATAACGTATTATATTAAGTCATTACATCAAGTCATATTAATTTTTAAATTTATTTTTATGAGATCGGCTCAAGAATTTCTCATAGAATAATTATTTATAATTATTATAAGTGAATCATAATTTTTTTTTTTTAAAGTGAATCATAAAATTGTAGTGCAAGTAGGATGTTATGTTGGTATTAAAATACCAAATAAATAGTTGTATCCGCAAATTCAGGTAATAACTCTAAAAACATCTGAATACATATCTATCTATGGCCATGGGTGGGACCACGCGATTGCTGGTTATGCGCTGGTTAGGGGCCCCGCGCTACGTTGCATCCGTCAGGCCATTAAACTTTTATAAAGACATAAAGAGACGAGACGAACCAACCCAACAGAGTATAATATAAAGTATATACTGACAAAAGAGTACCAGCACCGCAAGTTTTTCAATTCGAGTAATGTTACAGGCTTTAAATTTATAAAATTTGCAAAAAATCTTTGTAAAAATGATTAAAAAATAAAATTTACATTTTTTTTTTATGATGGGATATTTCTTTTTTTTAAAAAAGAGTTTGCACGAAATTTATAGATTTAGATTTTGTATATATCATTTCTTATTAGCATTGTATTATCTTAATGTACTAATAACTTTTATGTATATTAATTGTACCTGAAATCTTCTTGAGATTAAATCCAACCTTTTTATGATTTTATTTTACGATACGTTCGTCTTGCATCCATCTTAAATTTCATATTAAATTACTTAAGAATCTCTTGTCCCAATATTTTTTTATTTTTTATTTTTTATTTTTTATTTTTATAAGCATCTCATATCTCTATCAAGAGGCAAGTTACGAAGGGGGGGTTGGCGAGGTTGGTCTGTCAACATATGCCCATCTCGCCAGCTCATTGCTGCATGCGCGCCTACAGTTACTATGTACCCTTGGTGCATAAATGCGTGACACTATGACCTTCCTGTGATGACATGTATTGATATTACAACAATATATATATATATATAGATATTCTTTATTTCTGATTTGGTCAACACATCCCATGAGTGCATCTCTTGTAGGAGAAAAAAACAAACCAAACTTCTTTCATATCTTTGCATTAAATTATTAAATTTTGAAAGTACCTTTCAGATAAATTTCCAGTCAACCACTCAAACTGCTTATTTTGACTCATTTTACTCTACTATTTCATGGAAATTTCTGAAGGTGCTATATAGCATATTCCAACACTTTTTAATGATCTACAACTGCTGGCAGCAATCAAATATCATAACTGGACTTTATCATATTAAATACGAATAAATAAATATGAGAAAAATATTATTTTTCATTCTAAATTGTATCATCTTTAGTCGCACATGGCTTTATGAAGTGAGATGATAAAATAAAGATGAAAAATAACATTTCTCAAATAAATGAACAGATAGAATCGAGTGCCCCAATTCGCAGTCGCCTGCCTGGCTGTGACTTGTAGGAAGGAAGCTGCGCGCTTATATATATATGTCCATCGCATTTTCCTGATAGTTACACAAGGAACATATATATATATACACACGACAACTTATGGTTACTAGTAGAGATGTCTTTGAAATACATACATTCAAAATAAAAAAATAAAAAAAAAAATTTCAGAAATATATATAATTTTCTTTTAATGAGATTTACTCGTGTTCATCCATCTTACCTCATCTGCCGCTGTGCCAACCTTGCCAATTATTCTTCAATCTTCACTTTAGACTTGAAACGGTTTCTAGCATTCATTTGCGTAATAGTAAGTAAAAAGCAGCCCAAGCCCAAGCCAATATATTAATATTTTTTTATACTAGTTGATTTGGCAAGCTTTTACGTCACTTGTGTTTGATGCGTAAAAAAGGACTTGCAAATAAATATATTTTTGAGGAGAAATTGCCTTTGTTTAGCAAAAGTGAAATGATTTTTACAAATTTTAAATAAAAAAGTTTCGTATAAGTCTTTGTAAAAAGAGTTTTACTATGTACAAGTAAGTTTGCATATCAATCTGCGTATTAATATTGTTGTCTTCATATTCTAAATTCAAATTAGTACTGTTTTTAATAAAATCTACTTTCTGACCAATCATATTGAATGAATGCGCGTATTAGTGCGCATAATCGTTTATAATTAGATTTTTCTTTGTAAAAATGTAGGTCACACTTTACAAAAGTGTTAAAAAAAATCATTCTTTTTAATGGAATCTTTTTTTTTTTTTACAAAAGCTTATGCGAAACTTGTACATTTAAAACTTGTACGTAGCAATTACTCTTAATAAATAAAAAATTGAACTTAACAAGACTTGTGGCAGTGTTTCACTCACCCATAAGTTGATGCTGTTGATGTTTCTGGCTCCTCCCTTAAACTGAGCAACGATAATGGTCTTGAGAGGTACAACGCAGCATCGGGTTCAGCACAGCTACTACTTGGGTCAAGAGGCCATCTCATTGGAACAATCAAATTCCTTTAGCAAAACCAATTAAAGTGGTTAGAGGTGGGATCAGATTTGGAACATCTAGCTACTTTAGTCCGGTTCTATGCTTAATTCTGTTATATTTTGAAAGCAGATTCAGGTAAATTCATACCCCAAAACACATCTGTGTTTGCAGCGTTGCATCTTATCCTCTGTATAACTACTAAACAAGATGTCAACGTGGTTGGTAGCTTTAGTACATCAGATAGTGGCAAAACATCCAAAACCTTCATAACCTGAATGTAATTTGAGTCCTCCTTGATTATATCTACTGTCCAAAGCAGATACAGGCGCCGTTGCCCTTTGATCTTGTAAGTCTCTAATAGTTGAGAAGACCTCCCATGAAGGGCGATGGGGTCTCTCACCAATTGAGGCTGACGCCAACCACTTGCAAGCTTTGTCAACATAGAAACCACTTCCTTGCATATCTCTGCATTTCTTATTCTCGCCATAGATCTTCCAAAAGCATTGTTGAAGCAAACCTATATTTCAATTAAGGAACTAGTAATCTCACCATATATGTTCATATCAACTCAACCCCATTACAATGTCGAAATTCCAAGTGTTTATAAAGTCATATTTCCAGTTTTTGCTTCTGACATTAGTAGGCTTTCATGATGATAAGAGTAATACTAGTCTTTATTCTGAGATTGTTATCTCCATTCACACCAGCTGATCATGGTGTGCTATTTAAGTGACTTCAACTGGTGTGATTGGAGATAACAATCTCAGAATAAAGACATGGGATGTACCTTCCATGTAGCCTCTCTGAACAACAGAGTGTCGTTATGGAGTAAAGTATCAAACTGGCCAAGCTCCACCAGTGAGGCAATAATAGCCTGAGCCAAGCTCTTGTCCTCATCTGCCTTATGGAAACACTCCCGTTCTTTGGCATCAAGGACTAGTTTCTTCCAAACAGAGCCACTGTTGAGTAAAGTAAACTCATCTCCCAATATCCAAAGGCAATACCATTGTATATAAGACAGGTAGTAATTACCTTGCACGTGTCAGTGCCACATTTGCTCTTTGTCGATTGGAAAGGAAACCTACTGATCCATTCCCATTACATCTAACAGTAGAAATAATAATCACATCTTGCTCACCTCCTTGGAATCCATCCACAGTGCGAGCACTCACAGAGAAGCCACTATCAGAATGTTTTTTGTATTTTCTGATTTGCTCTTCAATCGCATAAACTTGAGCCTTATATGGTGATATGACTCCTATACTAACAGGATTACTTGTGTCAAGGAATCCTGCGGAAGAAACGGGAAAGATATAAAGGGATTCATATAATACTTTTCTGGCAGCAATACCTCTTTTCTTTTATGAATAAAAACCTCCATTAATAGGAAAAAAAGAAGAAGAAAAACTTACGTTTAAAAAGCTTGGAAACCATCTCAGTGACCACGGCAGCCTCAACCATATTCTTCGAGCTGAAACTGCCGCCACGTTCCTCCTTACCATGAGCTATACTTATAAAAGAGTAGGAGCTGTACATTTTGCCCTGAAGGAAGCGCTTCTCGTAGCTTCTTTGTTTAACATTTTGAGCATCCGAAATCTGGCCGTCATAGAACTCCCTATTTGGAAATAAGCTGATGGATGGATGCATCCTGTACTGGATATCAAGAAGGAGCCTGTGGTGCCCCAACATGACCAATCTTTCGAACAAACTCCTTCCAAAGTTAGCCTTCTCGGATATCTAAAAAAGTGCAAGTTCAGAAGTTGTTAAATAAAGTGGTATCATATGTTCATGATCGGTTGCAAACACGAAGGAACTAAGGATGAAGAAATAAAAACCTTGCTTTTAACCATAGCAGGGAGCTGCCTCTCATCCCCTACGAGAATTGCATGACGCAGACCAGGTAGCTGTAAAGGAATGGCTGATTCACATTCCTTAAGTTGAGCAGCTTCATCGATGAGTAAATATTCCAATGGCTCATTTACCTTTCTGTTTAATTTGCAAGAGCTTGATGCAGTACAGAACACCAGGCACGCATTTTCCAAGCAAAAATATTTTATGGCATATTTTCCTACTAAATTTGGTAAAATGAATGTCAGACGAAGAGATCTCAGTAACTGCAGGCACTCTTTTCTCATGGTACTCCAAATTGTAAAACAACCCACACTGCTTCCAGTGTCTTTGATATCATTGAGAACTTGTTTTAACCCTTCATTGGCTACATGGGCACCGCTCAACGTAGATTCAAGAGATTTGAGCAAGCCCAGAGCTCTAATCATGTTCTTCGCTACCTCTAACTGGATTAGAGAAGTTGGCAAGTGAGTATATAAATTAACCATGCAAAGCTCCAGTGACTCACAAATTGAAATGAATGTATTCTTAAAATACTCCTCAAATGTCCACGGAACATCACCATCCTTTAATAGATTGCTGTCACTCTCCTCCTTTTTGAGCTTATCATCGTCCCCATTTTCATCATTCTTTATGTTTTCCAAGTATGTATTGTACCGTGATTCAGGATCATCGAGCAAAGATATCATTGATTCTAAGGAATTTTTCCATCCAGTCGCTGGAAGAAAGCAATTCACAAGCATATCAACACGATGGTCAAGAAACACATCAAGAAGATCATCGTGTTTGCCAATCTTCATCCGCTTATTATTCCCAAATAAAAGTATATCCCCAAGCCCATATGAGTCATTCTCTGGCGTCTGCATCTCCCTAACCAACCTCAGCAACCGTTTTGTGACCTCCAGAACTGCAATGTTAGTTGGAGCACATGTTAATGTTCTGTACTACATTTTAAGGAGGGAAAATAGTATGAAACCAATGGTCTTTGTTTTCCCGGTCCCTGGAGGGCCCCATATCAATTTGACAGTATTCTGATGATAGCAGTTTCTCATATCAATACAACTCAAAACCGCGGCTGTTTGAGAGTCATTTAGATTATAAGAACTGTTTACATCCCGTAGATAAGAAGGAACAAGACTGCATTTTCCTTCAAAAAAGCAACTAATACAATTTTCATCCTGTAAGTATAAAATGGATTGGAAAACCCAAGTCAGTGAGTTGGCTTGTCACTCGCGAACAGCAAGAAATACAAATACTACTTAAATTGACAAAGCTGACAATTTTCATCCTGCAAGATCTACAAACATAAAAATTATTCGATATGTATGGTGTGTGACAGTGAAGAGCAAAATGAGTTATAATTCTTACAGCTGAATTCGCTTGCAGCACTTTCTCAATAAGGTTACCCCCATCCAGCTCCGGGTCCAGTGCTCTCCATATGCGTTCATTTGTAATCATGTTCATAAGATAAACTGCAAGAAGTGTTTCTTTCTTGTTCTTTTTCGAGTCTAGTTCTATCAAAATGGGCTTTGATGCCAGTATTTCGATCTTACCCAAATTTTCATCATCAAAATTCTCTTCATCAGAATCTTCTTCTTTTGCCCCATGAACATAACCAATAAGATAGAATCTTCCGGGCCTGTTCAAATCATCAATGCTCATAGGTCTAACATCTGTCAAGGCAATAAGATCACCAACTTCGGGAACATATTTTCCTACATCTTCCTCAGCATTGGCAATCTTCTTCAATGTGATTTCGTAAAACAAGTGTTTGGGAGGTTTAAAATCTTTGGATGTTTCAACAGCATCTATTTCACGAGTAGGTGCTTGAAACAGGGTTGTCATGTTTGAAAACAAATCAGCATGCGTTTCCTCAAGTAATGGATAAATGAATGACTTCTTGTAATCTTCCACCGATAAGAATGTCTCTGGGATCCTTTCCACCTGTCATTGAATGTGTCACACTACTTATGAGTGGAAATGTGTTCTAGTTTCCTATCAATTTCATGTCAAATCTCAATAATGCAGGAGGATAAATTACAATAAACCAACTCTCTGCCATGGTAGGAAAGCACTTCAACCAAACCATATATTCCGATGAATCAAACAATATTTATAGATGAGCATTCTTAATTTCTTAAACGCCATGGCAAATCAACTCTTAGATGGAGGACTGACAAATCCTCAATGATGCCTGACGACGTGTATCTAGGAATTAGGATAGATGAGTATGCCCATAATCTTGTAATAATAAAATATGTATTCCAATAAAATAAGCTTATCCTGGGCATGTATGATTTATAAGATGACTATTTACATGGAAAGAAGAACACAAACCTGGTTTCTGTAGATATCTTTATTGATAACATCCTTGAGAGACCATGAGAAAACTATGTCTAATAAGCTTCTGCCATCAAGTTCTTCCTTCTTGAAAAGTTTCTTCTCCATTTCTTCTTGGTGACTTCTGTATCGCCAGTCAATTTGCTAAAAGACAGTGCTCATCATCGTTCAATGCATGCATGGCAATTTAAGCCTGTAGGAAGACAGAGAGGCTTTTTTTGTAAGCAACATTGCATAAATTTAAAAAATACAAATAAATATATACATACATACATATACATATACATATATATAAGAATAAAATTACTCTGCCCTCCACTTTTGACCACTCCACATGACCTCTGGTCAAATTTTTTTTTTTTTTTTTTTACTTAGTGATTAAGAAAGTGATTTTAAGTATATTGATATATTTTTTTATTTTTTAAAAATATTTAAATATATGAAAAAAATGTTAAGAAGAAGAAGAACAAAAAAAAAAAAAAAAAGTCAAGAGTGGCGACAGAGTAATCCCACAGAGGGCTGAGCACCGACAGTTTCGGAGTCGGAGGGCCCAACCTCCGACTCCGACTCCGACATGTAGAGAATCCGACTCCGATCCGACTCCGACTTGTCGGATCGGAGTCGGATTTTTTAACTTTTTTTTAAAATTTTTTTTGAACTTCATATTTGACCCACTTTAAAAAAAAATTATGGTCTTTCAAATTTCAATTTTCTCAAAATTACAATCCAAACTTATTAAATTTTTGATTATAATAAAAAATACAACTAAATAAAACAAGTAACATACTAACATACATTCAAAAAATAAAAAGAAAGTCATATTTTTACATATACTCCCATCGTCCATGATTCCATATCCACATCCAACTAATCACTACACTAAACAAAGACACCGTATACGAAATGAAGATTAAAAAAAAAGCACCGTATAGTTACTATAGTATACTATTATAATTACTATAAATCTATTTTTAATTATATTATATATATGATATATATTATTATATATGAATATTAAAAAAAAAAGGCACTGTATATGAAATGAAGATTCAAAATATAGTATTACTATTTTATATATAATATAGTATTAATATATTATACTATTAGTCTATTACTATATCTTATAGTATAATTACTAATACTATAGTATCATGCTATTAGTATGTTAGTGATTTAATATTATATATATTAAATCTCTAATCTCTTATACTTGATATATATATTAATATATATAAATATTAGTAATACACTAATAGTATTAGTATATTAATATTAGTATTAGTTATACTAGTAGTGACATTAGTTATACTAATAGTTATATTAGTATTAGTTATTATTAATACTATATATTATACTAATAGTGATATTAATACTATATATAGTTATAATGATTAGTATAACTACATTAGTTTTAGTTATAGTGATTTAACATAACTATATTAGTATAAGTTATAGTGAATCAGTGATTTAGTGTAGGTATAATACTATAAGTTATAACTATAGTCTATAATAATATTAGTATAAATATTAGTATTAGTTAAAGTGGATTACTAATAGTATTAGTATTAGACCATAAATCTAATTAATATACTAATGTATATTAGTATTACTAATATATTTATCAAAAGGAATATGTTGAGAATTTATTAAGTCAAAAAATATAATTAATACAAGATATTGTTATATAAAATTTATATGAATAATACTTTAGTTATTATTCATTAGTATTATATGTTATTCTAAATTTATAGATTAGTGTTTATCCATTAGTATTACATGTTGATGTTATTATGCATCTTAGTGTTTATAGTATATTATATATACATTAGTATTACATGTTATTATATTTATACATTAGTAATTTAGTGTTACAACTTACATGTAACATGGTAGTAATATTATAAATTTGTAATAGTATGATATTTACATATAGTCATATACTAAACTATTATTATTTATTAGTCAATTTAGTCTATATATTATAGTATAAATATATTATTTAACTAGTATATTATTGAATTTAACTAACTATATAAGATATAGTTGTATAAAATTTAAATGATTAATATATAGAAAAACACATATTTTTTATAAAATATGTATAAAATCGGAGGCGGAGTCGGAGGACCAAGTCGGAGGTGGAGGCGGATTGTCAGAGGCGGATCGGAGCGGAGTCGGAGTCGGTTCTTCAATGACTCTAACTCCGACTCCGACTCTGACTTCCAATAGGGAAAAAACTCCGACTCCGACTCCGACTTATCGGAGTCGGAGCGGACTCGGAGAGGAGCCGGAGCGAAGTCGGATTCGGAGTCAGATTGTCAAATTTTTGCTCAGCCCTAATCCCACTCTACATATAAATAGCAAAAGGTGGGCGTCCCGACTCCCGACAAACGCTTCGTTACAACATAGGGAGAGAAGACTTGCCACTGAAGGAAACAGGCAGAAAAAAGTTACCCAGATCATCTATAAAAAAGTCCGGTGCATCCTTAAGTAAAGATCATCTATTAATGGAGACGAACATCGGACATGTGAAGGACGTACAAAAGGATGCCCAAAGCGAGAAAAGGAGATGCTTTAATTAAAAAGACTTTGACGACAAAGGAATCGAAAAGAACTATTTGTAAACGACACAGTATTTCACTTTATGAACCGTTCAAAACTTCAACTTCAACATCAACTTCAACTCCCTGGTTCATCCGTACGTACGCCTAACATGCACTGCTGATTTACCCGGTTGCCGTTAAAAAACAACATTTTCGTCCTATATATATGAGATGATATTAGAATCAAATGGAGAGTAGTGCAGAAGAAAAGGAAAGGGTAGTCAGGATGTAACTTGTAAAAATACATAAACAGAGAATAAACTTAGGCGTTGTTTGTTTTCACAAATCATCTCATCTCATCTTACTTCATTGTTACAACTTTTTCAAATCTCTATACAAATAAAATAAACAATTCAATTTTTTTAAATTTTAAAATAAAAATAATATTAAAAAATATATTCTAACAATATTTTATTAATTTTTTAACTTTAATCTCAACTCATCTCATCTCATCTCTAAAAACAAACGAGACCTTAGAATGCAAGCAAGAATAAAAGACAACAAGAAGAGATTCTTAAACCTAGGATTTGATTTTCCTATGTCTGTGGTTTTGGGTGACTAGATCTTACCACTTTTTTACTTAATCATTAAGTTAAAAAAAAAAATTAAAATAGATTTCGGTAGAAATCTTCAATGGGCATAGTGTTTTCCAAAGAAATAAATTTGAAACTCGTACTTTCTGGTAAACGAAAAAGGTGCTGCAGGTACATATATACATGGAAGCTTGTTGGAAAGACCATTAATAGATCATACTTGTTAGATTTTTTGTACTTTTTTCTTTTTTCTTCTCTCAGCAAAATCCATTAATCCTCTGTTCCTCCTCTTGGTTACCTTTTTCATTTATTAATTGATTTATCCCCCTGATCTGATCTCACCTTATTATAAATAAGTTAGATTCAGACCTGCTTGTTTCTTCATGTACTCATCTAGAACCTTGAGACATCGTCGTTGTCGTCGTCGTCTTTGTTTCCAGTTTCCTTCTATTTTGATCCCAAGTAAAAGGATGTTCTATCACACTCATGAGTCCATAATTTGTGATGTCCGATCGACAATATTAGTACAGCGGCGAAAACAAGATTAATAACGACACTTTCAACGGACAAACTCTTGACAATTTGGCGTGTTCCGCTAGAAATAAAAGATAAAGAAGTGGAGTTCGCTTTAGAATTATATTCTTTATTCGCATTTTTTGATAAAATGAGGTGAAATTAAAATTAAAAAATTGAATAAAATATTATTAAAATATATTTTTTAATATTATTTTTATTTTATAATTTAAAAAAATTAAATTATTTATTTTATTTTATATAAAAATTTAAAAAAACTATAATAATTAAATAGAATTAAATGAGAGATTCTTAAAATTTGGAATTTTGTTGTTGAAAGCAAACGAGGCAAGTATGCATGGAATAATGCAAGAAAAATTCCTTACCCAGAGAGAGATCGAGATCGTTTTCGTTAGAATTATTCCTAAAAGAGTATTCAGGAAAGACGCTAGCAAGTACGCGTATGTTCGCAAGCTGGGCATGAATATTTAAAGTGTACGTTTAGATGTTGAATTGAGATGATAAAATATTATTTTTTAATATTATTATTATTTAAAAGTTTAAAAAAATTAAATTATTTATTATATTTTATATTAAAATTTTAAAAAATTATAATAAAAAATTGAGATAAATTAAAATAGATTTAAGAACAAGTGAAGGCTAAACCTTGTCATGACCAAACGCGCGATCGAAAACAAACAAGGAGGAGAAATTGCTGTCTACTAGTGTAGTTTTTTTTCCATTAAAGTTGATATTTTTTCAATTATGTACGTCTTTGAAGCCAAACATTTCTGAACTGGACTATACCCATTACCAAAAAAAATGGCTTAATTATGAGACAAAAATGGTTATAAATAATCAAATATCCTTTGAATAATCGATTCGTCTCCATCTTCAAAGATTGTTTTTTTTCTCTTTTCAGAGAGATGATCTGACGGTTAGTAATTCATGATGATCTAATGAAAACTTCATTCAAATCTAAACAAATAATAATGAAGCGTATTATTTTGTACATATAAGAGTGCAATGTACGTACAACTTTTCAGTTTAGATTCGAAATTATTAGAATTATCAATTTAGACACTAAACTTCCATTTTTTAACCCTCAATCATGGACTCGTGAGAAAGATAGAGAACTCACAATGAGTTTGTAAAACCCATTTTTATGTAAAATTTAAAGAAAAATAGCTTGAAACTACTTCCAACGGATCATTTATTTTCAAATGTATTTTACATTTTACTATAGTGTTCAGTTAAATGTAGAGTGAACTACTTACAAATGTAAAAATATTTTATTTATTTATTGTCTTTTCATATACTTTATCTCTCACAATAATTTCTCTCTCTTTGTACTTTTTTTTCAACAAATTATTAAATAATATAATCTAAAAAAAATAGATAAACTAATGTATAGTATATTATAAAAGTTAATATGTAAAATAAAAATAAATAAATTTTGATGATGTATTTTAAAAAATAAGATATATAAATCATTGAGACTTCTCTCTTTTTTTTAAAAAGAAAAATAAAATACTTTGCTTTTGTTTTATTTTATTATCTAACATGAGAGTCTTGTACACCTGAATATAAGCTAGCACGATTGAGGTCACGTGTCAAACTATTTTATAATGTCCCGGTTGCAATTGGTTATATTTTAAATGATAGACATGAAATGACTATTTTTAACAAAGAGTAACGTGACATGGAAAACGTTTGAAGCTGGAAATTAACCACACTCACGTAGCCCTCATCCCAAAAATTAAAAACCTAAATACTGTCCATTAATTCAAACTCATTAGTCTCTCCAATGTTTATTATAAAATAATTTTAAAAATATTAATTATTTCAAAAATCATCTAACTCCATCAAATAGCTTTTGTACTAGGAAGGGTGGTTTATGAGAATAGCATCATTGCACAAGAACTTTTCCACCGTCTCAAAAGAAAAAAAAAAAAAAGGAAAACAAGGTCTAATGGTTATCAAAATTGACATGAAAAAAGACATTTGATTTTATGGAATGGTAGTTCTTAATTAAGATTCTCACATGTCTAAGATTTCATTCTACTTGGATCAATTGGATAAAGAAGTGTATCTCTACTTTTACTTTCTCTATTGTTATTATTAGATGGAGGGGTGCCCACGTGGGGCTGACCCTCTCCTGCTTGTAACGCATGTAACGCATGGCTTAAAGCCATGCGTTACTGCCGTTCCATGACACAATTGAAGGCTGGCCTTTAAGGCCAGCCGTGCATAGGAGAACTATATATAGTCCTCCTCAATTGTGTTTTTAGCACTATCTGAAAAGTAGAAAAAGAATCTATCTCTTTTTGTTCTCTCTTGATAAAATACTTAGGCTATAGATTTGTTAAGTGTTACTCTAGTTCCATACTACGAAGTACACTTTCGCCACTAAGAGGAAACGCTTGGAGTTTATCAATCTGGAAAAACTTGTGGAGTAATTCTTTAAGCTGAGTTTGAGGTATTTTTCCGCTGTGCATTCTAACATTGGTATCAGAGCTATTTTTTAAATTGCTTCCAGTTTATAATATTTTCTCGCTTATGCTTAAGATTTGTATGGTGTTTTTTTTATCCGCTTTTTTTTTATCTGTTTAAAAAAAAATGCGCACCAGGTGGTGCTGCGAGCACCAACGCAGTGGTGCTGCTCGCACCACAGCGGTGCAGCGCGCACCAGCGAGGTGCATCGCGCACCAGCGAGGTGCAGCGCGCACCACCGCGGTGCAGCGCGCACCAGCGAGGTGCAGCGCGCACCACCGCGGTGCAGCGCGCACCAGAGAGGTGTTGCGCGCACCACGGAGGTGCAGCGGCGTGCTGCTGTGGAACAGCTACTGTTCACGTGAACAGTAGCCGATGGAGGAAGAAGATGACCATTAGGTCATTTGACTTCCATGGGCTTGGGCCTCACGGCCCAGCTCAAACGTTTTTTTTTTTTTTTTTTTTTTTTTTTTTTCTGATGACACGGGCTGGGCTTGGCCCAATTTGTTTTTGGGCCATTCGGCCCTTCAGTGTTCAATAAAATAAAAAAATAAAAAAAACTGGGCAATTTTTTTTTAATCCAACTTTATCAAGCCCATTTTTTTTTTAACAGAAAATAAAAGGAGGGGATGAAATTTGCATGACTTAATATATGCTAAGATATATTGTTATATTACATGTGATTTTTTATTTAATGTTTTAGATTAAATTTGATCACATGTGAATATATTGTTATATTCATGCTATTTTTTTATTCCATTATTTTAAATTACATGTGATCTTTTATTTAATTTGTTATATTAAATGTGATTACATGTATATGTGAATTGAACATGTGGATATGTGATTATTTTATCATTTATGAATGTTAGGCTTGAATGTTTATACATTAGTCTTTATTGATAAAATAGAAAAATTTCCACGAAATAGTCTTAGTTAGAATTGTCAGTGTAAATGATAGACTGAAAAAAAATTGCAGTGACCCCAGTAAGAACTGTAAATGCACTGTATAGCCAAAAGACCACAGTGACCCCAGTAAGAACTGTAAATGCACTGATGCAACAAGAAAAATAGACTGTAATGGTCTTATATGAACCATCTTTATAGACTGGCCCAACAGGTTACTGTGGTTGGAGTAGCTGTCCTTGTAGACTGGCCTAAAAGGTTACTGCAATTTTAGTAGGTTATGTCTTTACATGTGACTAGGACTAGATGACTACTTAAGATAGTGGGAGTATGGTTGAGATTTATGATTAATTCTCCCATATTTTTTTTTTGAATTTGCGCGGGAATTAGGTTAGAAATTTAATAATTGGATATTGTGGCGCAAGAGATGATTATGAAGTCTAGCGATTTTTCGATCTTGAGACATGTCTAAATTATTTTTTTTCTAACTTGGATGGACGCGGCAGATTTCTTAGGTGCGTGTGTAATATCCCTTCTTTGCGTATTGTAGTGAAATGGCATCCAAGAGTATAGTTGCCAATTTAAACAAAGGGGAGAAATTGGATGGGGAGAACTACAACATTTGGCATCGCAAGATCCAATATGTTTTAGATGAGCAAGAGGTCTTGGAGGCCTTATCTCACTCCCTTACTGAGCCCGGGGAAAGGACCTCGGAAAAACACAAAATAGATCAACTAGCCTATACTCAATGGGCTAAGAAAAGTCAGTGCGCACGTATAATAATGTTAAGCAGCATGCACAATGATCTAATGTGTGAGTTCGAGATCTATGACACTGCCCAAAGCATGTGGGAAGCTTTGAAGTTGAAGTTTGGTGGAACTTCAGCCACTAGGTTGCGTGGGTTAACCATGAGGTTTGACTCCTATAAGATCCACTCTGACCACATGATGAAGCAGCATCTTAGGGCTATATCAACCATGATTCACGAACTTAAGTCGGCAGGAAACAACCTGACTGATGAACAGCAAGTCCAGGCAGTGATAAGATCACTGCCAAATTCTTGGGAGAATATGAGCCAGAACCTGACGCATAACGAGAATATCAAAGACTTTGATGATGTCTTGCGTCACTTGGAATTGGAGGCTGAGCGCTTAGAGGCTGCTAAGCCCAATCATACGGCCTATGTGGCTGATTCTGGTTCGCGTAAGGCATCAAGGCCTAAACGCAAGAAGTCCAAGAATGGTGTAGCTGCTGGACAAATTAAGAAGGTGTCAGGAACTTCTCAGCGCAGCAAGAGGGGCAAGCGCGGGAAGAACAAGTCAAAATTAGAGTGCTTCAACTGTGGAAAGAATGGCCACTTCGCTCGTGACTGCACTGAGCCGAAGAAGGTACACTCTGACTTTTCTCGCATTATTTTTGTAACTAGCCATGTGATGGTTGCTCACTCCTATCCTGTGTGGACCGTTAATTCAGGAGCGACCGAACACATAGCGCGAGATAGAGTCGAATTTGTGGAGTATCGCCGGATTCCAGCTAGGAGCCGTGATATCAAGGTGGGGAATGGAGCTAGCGTGGAGGTACTGGGACTTGGTACCTACAAGCTGGACTTGCGGGGTGGCCGCACTCTTTTCCTTCACAATGTGCTATACGCTCCCGAGATCCGACGAAACTTACTTTCTGTAGTCACTCTATTAAGACTTGGTTTTCGTATTGTATTTGAAAACAATTATGTTTCCTTTTATTTGGGTCATGTGTTTTATGGTAATGTTTTTCTACAAGACGGTTTTATGATATTGAATTTAGATTATTCAAATATAAATGAGTCAATTGCTTTTCTTTTTACATCTGATAATTTGGATTCATATAAATGGCATGCTAGGCTTGGCCATATAGGGCAAGATAGAATGATTAGGTTAGCTAGAGAAGGCCTTATAGGCAATCTCGCTAAGGTCATCTTGCCCACATGTGAACATTGTCTAATGGGAAAAGCTAAGAGAAAACCGTTTGGAAAAGCTACTAGGGCATCTTTTCCACTGCAATTAGTACACTCTGACATCTGTGGTCCAATGAGTGTGAGGGCAAGATACGGAAGTGTCTACTTCATCACATTTATAGATGATTTTTCACGTTACAGTCATGTCTACTTAATCTCCCATAAGTCTGAAGCATTGGAATGCTTTAGGCGATATCTAAGAATGATTGAGAATCAGTTAGATAAGAGTTTAAAAGCTCTAAGAACTGACCGAGGACGAGAATATCTCTCTGAGCAATTTAAAAGGCTCTGTGATGAAAAAGGAATCAAAAGACAGTTGACGATGCCAAATACGCCGAAGCAAAATGGCATGGCGGAAAGGAGAAATTGAACACTGCTTGAGATGGTTAGGTCAATAATGGTGCAAGCAAACCTACCAATTTCTTTTTGGGGGGATGCACTTTTGACTGCTGCCTACATTCTTAACCGAGTGCCCTCCAAATCAGTAACTTCCACCCCATATGAACTATGGACCGGCGAGAAACCCAGTTTGAGTAACTTGAGGCCATGGGGTTCAACGAGTTTTGTTCACAATATTTCTCATAAGTATGGGAAGTTAGGCCCTAGAGGGAAGAAGTGTATCTTTATAAGGTACTCAGAACACTCTAAAGGGTATTTATTAATAGGTGAACAATCTGATAGAAGTGTGACTGAGATTGAGTCACGAGATGTGGATTTCATTGAAGATGAGTTTCCAAGTAGAGGTGAGGTTGATAGGAGTTTAGAACTTCATGAGATTGTGGAACAAGAGGAAAGTGCTCCAAGAAATTTAGTTGAGAATGAGGAAGAAATTCTTCAAGCTTCTACAAATTATTTGAATCCGAGCGGGAGCACATTACTTGTCAATCAATCACAACAACCTCAGCCGCGTAGAAGCACACATGAAAGTATTCCCCGTCGTCGTTTTGAGATTGAAGGGGAAGCTTTTATGGTAGCTCCGCATGATGATGACGAGCCTAGGACAATTTATGAGGCTCTCTCATCGTCTACTAAAGATGAGTGGATGAAAGCTCTTAATGATGAGATTGAGTCTATGAAAACTAACCAGGTCTGGGATCTGGTTGATCTACCAATAAGGCGTAAGACTATTGGGAACAAATGGGTTCTTAAGGTCAAACGCAAGTCGGATGGATCAATAGATAAGTACAAAGCTTGCTTAGTGGCGAAAGGATATACCCAACAGGAAGGTATAGACTATGAGGAGACTTTTTCACTAGTGGTGAGGTTTGCCTCAATTCGCCTGATTCTAGCTATAGTAGCAAACATGGATTTGGAACTCTACCAGATGGACGTTAAGACAGCATTTCTCAATGGAGAACTAGATGAGGAGATCTATATGGATCAACCAACTGGTTTTGTGGTCAAAGGTCATGAGGGCAAAATGTGCAAGCTCAAATGACCTATATATGGCCTAAAGCAATCATCTGGACAATGGTACCTCAGATTCCATCGAGCCATTCTCTCGAATGGGTTTACGATGATCACAGAGGATCATTGTATTTATGTCAAAAGGTCTAAGAAGAGTTTCATTATGTTGTCATTATATGTTGACGACATACTACTAGCTGGAAATAATAAAGGGTTGATAGTCGCCACAAAAGAGTGGTTATCCTTCAATTTTGAGATGAAGGATATGGGTAAGGCAGAATACATTCTGGGAGTTAAGATCTACAGAGATCGCTCAAAGAGACTTTTATGTTTGTCTCAACAGACTTACATAAAGGAAGTCCTCGAGCGCTTCCTAATGAATGGATGTAAACCCATTGACACCCCTGTTGCAAGGAGCGAGAACTTATCTAAAGTGATGTGTCCTAAGACTTAAAAAGAAAATGAAAAGATGGCCCGTGTCCCTTATGCTAATGATGTGGGTAGTCTGATGTACGTAATGATGTGTACTCGACCTGACATATGCTATGAAGTTGGCTTAGTGAGTAGATTCCAATCAAACCCCGAACTAGCTCACTGGAAAGCGGTCAAAAGGATTATGCGATATCTCAAGGGAACTGCGGACTATGTGCTGTGCTATCAGGGTTCAGATTTGCAGCTAAAAGGTTACAGTGATGCCGATTAGGGCAGCGACCTAGATGAGCGCAAATCAACCACTGTGTATGTCTTTCTGCTCAACCAAGGCGCCATTACATGGAGCAGCAAGAAACAACCCTGTATAGCTTTATCCACCATGGAGGCAGAATACATAGCTTGTTCTGCAGCAGTTCAAGAAGCTGTTTGGTTACGGAGGTTTCTCAAGCATTTAGACATTGGCACGGATACATCAGATACAGTGACAATATTCTGCAATAGCATGGTAGCTGTCGCATATGCTAAGGACTCAAAGTATCATGGAAGAACCAAACACATAGATATCAGATATCACTACATCAGAGACATGATAGCGCAAAAGGAAGTGGTTCTGAAACATCTTTCTACGAGTCGCATGGTTGCTGATCCCTTAACGAAACCTATAGCAAAAGATGTCTTCGAGGCTCATGTTAGGAATCTAGGACTGCGTAGACTATAAATGTAATTTGTGTTTCAAATGACATAAAGATGTAACATTTCCTTTGGGATATTAATATAATATGATTCAGTTCTTGTCTTTATCGTATTGTTTTTAATACACACACAAGATATGTCAACAGGCTTAGATCGGCTCACTCACAAGAGCGATCGCCTCTAGCGCTTAAGTAGCGAGTAGAGATGAGACATTGTGTCCCTAGGTACTTGTCCACAGGGATAAGTTGGTTGACACAAAGTTATGTCGCCTTAATGGGAGCTAAGATGAGGTCCATTGATAGGACTATGCATAGGTTACCCTACCATCTATGTAGCCTATAGTAAGCTAGATGCGAGTTCCTCTTTGACGCCTTGGAGACGTGCAAATTGAGGAATTCGGGTTAGACGCTTAAGGAGCGGCTAGACTGAAATCTGTACGGTGTTGACATAGACATATGCTCTTTGAGAAAGAGAAATCCACCGTAGCATGTGTTTCATACTATATGTGCTTATAAGACCATATGAGTAAGTGAGTAAAATGTTTCCCTCTTTCTCACTGTGTGAGTCTCATTTCTTAAAAAATGTTCTTTACTTTTAACTATATCACGAGATGAAGGTTGTGATGTTTGCTACTTTGGTATGATGTCTATGGCCACGATTGATACGGTCTAAAGAGGCATTGTTGGGAAAGCAGTTCGACCAAAGTTGAGTGATATGAGTGTAAAGGGAAAACTGTTCAATATCATATCTTCGATAGTGTTTGCTGACGTCATACAAATGACGCTACATCTCGGTAGCGGCTAAAGGTTGTGAACACATTAAAATATTTGGAGGTAGTCAAGCATTGTTCTGAGTTTTTAAATTCAAGAGGGTTTGAAAATGCTTGATCTTGATGCGATCGAATAAGTCTAGGACATGACCAGACACGTTAGGGATGTTACTATGCTGGTCTTCTCTGGGAGAGATTTGGTATATGTACTCCCTCCTTTCTACAGATGTGCTTGGTGGTCGCACGGCCTATTTATTTGTATGAACAAGATTGAGAACATTAGAGAGATGTTGACCTGGGGTTATGCACACCGTGTGCCAGTGGGAGATATTAGATGGAGGGGCGCCCACGTGGGGCTGACCCCCTCCTGCTTGTAACGCATGGCTTTAAGCCATGCGTTACTTGTAACACATGTAACACATGGCTTAAAGCCATGCATTACTGCCGTTCCATGACACAATTGAAGGCTGGCCTTTAAGGCCAGCCATGCATAGGAGGACACTTTCGCCACTAAGAGGAAAGTGTCCTGAAAAGTAAAAAAAGACTCTCTCTTTTTGTTCTCTCTTGATAAAATACTTAGACTGTGGATTTGTTAAGTGTTACTCTAGTTCCATACTACTAAGTACACTTTCGCTACTAAGAGGAAACGCTTAGAGTTTATCAATCTGGAAAAACTTGTGGAGCAATTCTTTAAGCTGAGTTTGAGGTATTTTTCCACTGTGCATTCTAACAGTTATCAATAGAGTCCCTAAATGTTTCTTTCATCCCTCAAGAGGTATGAGACAAGGAGACGCATTGTCCCCTATCCTGTTTATTATTGGCATTGGAGTTCTTTCTCTTTAATTGCTAAAGAAGAAAGCCTAGGTCTCTTAAATGGTATTAATATCAGTAG
Source organism: Juglans microcarpa x Juglans regia (assembly GCF_004785595.1). Taxonomy (NCBI): domain Eukaryota; kingdom Viridiplantae; phylum Streptophyta; class Magnoliopsida; order Fagales; family Juglandaceae; genus Juglans; species Juglans microcarpa x Juglans regia. The sequence continues at coordinate 4,113,276 of NC_054597.1, forward strand.
AATTGGACCTACTCTAACACACTTACTCTTTGCTCATGATTGGGTCCTCCTTGGAAAAGCCACTACACAAAATGTCCAATCCTTTCAGAAATGCATAGAAAAATATTCAAGTCTGGATATAAAGTTCATTTTGGAAAATCCCCAATTTAATTCAGCTAGAATACTATTCCTCAAGAAAAAAGATACACAAAAATTATGTTAGGTATCAAATATGCCAATTCTATAATTAAATATCTAGGAATCCATATTGCTTTCACCACCTCAAGAATGACCTACTTTGATGAGATTCGGGAAAAAATAACTAAAAAACTTGCTAGGTGAAAAGCAAAACTCATTTCTCAAGCGGGTAAGAGTGTTATTCCATCCTACATCATGTCAACCATATGGATCTCCAATCTATTTCAAAAAACATTGATAGGTCCTTTATGAAATTTTGGTGGAGATTCAATCCAAACAAATATCACAATTTCACACAAAAATCTTAGAAATCAATATGTCAATCAAAATCTATGGGAGATCTTGGATTAAGGTTGACTTCAAACTTTAACAAAGCTCTCTTTTGCAAGCTAAGTTGGCATATGATAAATGGGAGCAAATTCATTTTGAAGACAACCCTTGAGCACAAGTATCTAAAAAACCTCTTTGGTGATTGAATAATTAAGCCTATAATTAGAAACACAAGAATGCTTCTACAATCTTTTGATGGTTGGAGCATTCGAAAAATACATTAAGATCACAATCGATGTGCGCATTATATTGCGCAATGAGCTACTTCAAATTGTATTTATGGAAGCATACCCCTTATTTCTATCCCTCAATGTCTTTTAGATTTTCACAGTGGAAAAGATCCACCTGAAGTAGTCTGTAACTATGGTAGTTAAACGGCTACCTGCTACAATTTCAATTTCAATGCAGTAATGTGCGCAATCTTTAAAAAAAAGTGAGATCTATTATTAAAAAAATATTTTTTAACCTGAGTTTTATATACATTTATTTTTTCAAAGAAAGTACGCGTGAATTCTAAGATTGTAAATATTATTTCTCTTTAACAAAAATGGAAAACCTATGATACATTGAAAAATCCATAAGTTCAATAAGTACTAAATTGATATTTAGCCCTTGAATTAATTTGTTATGCGCACAACTAATTGGAAAAATAGAACATGGATTTGAATTTGTTAGTGTTTAGAGCGGAAGATAGACAAACACAAATAGTAGCCATCACAATATTTATAATTGATTGAATTTTTTTTTGGATAATATTAAATATTTAATAAATGCTAAATAATAATCTCTCACATTTTAAATTTTAGAAGTAAAAGATGTTTATTTATTGGCTTAGTTGGAGAAAATGTGGGCGAACCGAATCAACTAGAAAGTACACTACTCGCATTCGTAACGTGGAGGCCAACAGAGAGAGAAATGAGAAGCCCATTCATACATATCCACACACACAGTTGTCGGTCATTTAAAACTCGATCCTCATTTCGATCCTATCAATACTCGCATAAAGAAAGTGAAAACCGAATAGAAATACCATCATCATCGTCGTCCTCGTAACCTCGGATCGGAAGAGAAAATGGGCCAAGTGGATTTGGTGCTGCCTAAGGAGTATGGCTATGTGGCCATCGTTCTCATTCTCTACTGCCTTGTCAATTTCTGGATGGCTGGCCAAGTTGGCAAGGCTCGAAAAAGGTCCCCCCTTCCTCAGTCCTCTATTCTGATGGCGTTTTTGTTCCTCCCAATCTTTAATTCTGTATGTATATTTTATTAAATGAAGAGAAAATTTTCTATTTTGTTGCGATTGTCAACAGGTTCAACGTGCCATATCCTACCCTCTACGCTCTAGAATCTGATAACAAAGATGCAAAGTTTTTCAACTGTGTTCAGGTTTTGGTCCTTCCCCATTTTTTTTTGGGAGTAATTTCCGTACCCTCATATAATGAATTCTTGCGTGTTGTGCATGCAGAGAGGGCATCAGAACTCGCTGGAGATGATGCCCATGTTTTTCATGCTGATGATGCTGGGAGGGATGAGGCATCCTTGCACATGTGCGGCGCTTGGTTTACTCTACACCGTATCTCGCGTTTTCTACTTCAAAGGCTACGCCACGGGCGATCCCCAGAAGCGTCTCACGGTCGGGAAATATGGCTTCTTGGCCTTGTTGGGGCTTATGGTCTCCACTGTTTCATTTGGGGTCAGTCTTCTTCTTTGATCGATTTGCCTTTTGCTTTCTGTAACTACCGGTGCTTGGTTTCGTATGTTGGGTGTTGAATGAGTGACCAGTGTGTTTGAGTTTCAAAGGTTTTAGGCTTCTCTGTGGGTAATCTGACGGTAATCTGTTTTAAATACGCTTCCGAATTACTTCATAGTTGCTAAATTTTCTTCTTTTTCTTTTTTCTTTACAATGACTAAGAGTGTATTTGGATGTTGACGTGAGTTGAGTTGAGATGATAAAATATTGTTAGAATATTATTTTTTAATATTATTATTATTTTGAGATTTGAAAAAGTTGAATTATTTATTATATTTTGTGTTGAAATTTGAAAAAATTGTAATGATGAGTGGAGAATAATTGGAGATCCTAACAAAGCCTAAATCTCATTAGCCAAAAAAAGAAAGAACAATAAGACTAATGGGGTTTAGCCAATCAGTTAATTGTTACAACAATTTTGATACTTCCAAAGAGAAATTGCATATCCAAACAATTTGGTAAATTATAGTTTTAGCTGAATCGCCAACAATGTTAGGCCAAGTCGCTTTTGATCCACAAACAATTCACCCCAAATTACTTTTGACCCAAGCAAAGGTCATTTATATGAATGATAAGGAGAGATCGCTGCTTGGCCGTGGAGGGATTAATGATTCTCTGGCGGCGTCGTTTGTATTTGAAAAACTCTAATCATCACCATAGCACACACTAGACATGATTTTTTTATTTTTGTTTTTATTTTTTTCTTATCAAATATGTAGTGTATGGATAGAAGAATTCATTTAATTTAGTAAGAATTAAAACTAATAATAAAAAAATCAAGTGTGACGTCTAATATAAGAATGATAAGTAAACTGACCATCTGTATTTACGACGGTTTCCGTTGACAAAATTGTTTCGGAGAGATGGTAAGTGAAATATTGGTTAGATCGGTTTCTGATTGTTGATGTCAATATTTGCTCTCAAAATTTTCCAAGGATCTTTTTCCCATTAACATGGAAAAGACTTTAATTTGGCCGTCATGCACATATCTGGGATCAAGATCAAACGTTAATGGTTCGAGTTCCAATTAACTTGCCATCGTTCAACTGATAAAGATTACTTCTCCAAGCCCTCGAATCTCTTCATTTATATATATGTGCATTACTACATGACAAAGGTTTGACATCTCTATAATTCGTCCCGCATGAAGCTGAAAAAAGAAAGTTTCTGATTTGTAAGTGGCCTGAGATTTTTAGACCAGTCCCATGCATGTTAAGCAAGCAACATCGTACAAAAATACAGCAACAGTGCAATTATAAAGATCACAACCAAGCAGGTCCAATGCTATCAAGCATGTATTTATTACGCCCAGGATGTCAAAGTTAGGTGCATGCAACTGAAAGAACACAATTCTAGGTCAGCCTTGGAAGGCAGCAAGGTCAATGCCCTTGGTGGGGTTGACCGCAGGTGCATCAAATTTGCTGAAAAGTTTATAGGATGAAATGAGTGAAAGCACTGCATAGCAAGCCACTACGACGAATGTGATCACTACGGATGCTGTCGCCTTAAGACAGAACCCGCCAAAAGAACCACAAGCTGCACTCCAGGTAACGACTGCATCTCCCTTGTATGCCAGGAATAACAACTCCAATGACACGGCTCCAGCAGCCAGAATTGCGTAGGTGAGCACCTAGCCGCATTAACAGAGACAAATATCTCAATGCTGGTTCTTGCTTAATTTGTAGTGTTTTTTTTAAGTCTATTAAGTTTTTGAAAATCAACTAACCTGATCAAGGAAGAAGAAAGTCCAAGCGCTGGACATGGTGGAGGGGCGAGGCATGGCTACAATGATGGCTGAAAGAAGAGAATAGCCGGCACATATTCCATTGGCGTGTACCAAATACCTGCATAATGATGATTTTCATCGTCTATTAATTTTTGAAAAGAGATATATGAATCCTAATCTGGATTCCAAGTTTCCATGGGGGAGATATATTTACGGATATACTGCCAGGCCATATTTGAAAAATGTAAATGTCTACAAGACTACAACATAAAAATATACTTGAAAGAAAAATTAAGAGAAATGTTGTTCTTCATATGAGAAATGTTGATCTTCATATGCCACATCTTAAGTAATTGACCATTTAAGTGGTAGATATATGAAGTCGTTTAAAATGTGTTATATCACTATAGTGACCGAAGACGATAAAATCTAGAGTAAGGCCTGGTTTAGATAGAGAGATGCTTCTATCTCAACTATCTTATCTCATATTAATATTCAAACACCACAAACATAAACATTTTTCAATTTTAAATATTCAACTTTTTCATCTAATCATTACTTAATTATTACAACTTTCTTAAACTTCTAAACAAAACACAAAAAATAATACAATTTTTTCAAAATCCAAAACAAAAATAATATTCTAACAATATTTTAATTTTATAATATTTTTATTTAACTTTTTATTTTTCCTTGCCCAAAATCCCAAAAAACATTTTAAATCAAACAATTTCTAACTCATTTCATCTCAACTCAAATGTCTCACTACTATTCACAAATTATATCAACTTATCTCATCTCAACTCACTATCTAAATCAGCAATCAACTTCATAATGCAATTGCATTCAAGTGAATGAACAACTGAATTTATCTGCTAGAGCTATACTTGTTGCTTCCTTCCATGGCAATCTAAAAGCATCTCAGCAAATTAGCAATGGTGATGGTGATTGCTACAGGTGATGGTCCAGTATTTTTTTTTTACTGGAGGGGATAGTTTTTATGTCATATATAATAACAGTAGTCACTAATTTAACATAGCAGTTCCGTATATTTAGTCAATAGACCAAAAGGGAAGAAAAGCATAAATAGAAAGCTGATATATTTCAGTATTTGCAAAACAGAGTCGGGCCAAAATCAAATGTCATGATATCAATATGATCGAGCATAAGAATTTGTACCAAGTGTATCGAAAATCCGTTCCATTCTTGTTTGTTGGTTTAGTTTCATTTGTAGATTATTATGCAGATAGATTTGAGCTTTCTTTATGGCAATCTACTTAACGCCACAAATGTTCTTCAGTGTTCATCCGTCCATGGGATTTCAGTTTTCAAGAACATATTACCAGCAATACTTTAAAGCACTAACCCAAAGAAGAAATGTTCATAGAAACAATTACTAGGGAATGGGAAAAAGATATATAGTTGTTAGTTACTTGTCTATGAAATTGCAGCAGAAAGAACACCTGAATGCTCCAAGGTCGGAGTAAGAAATGGAACCGAAATCGTTGGTCTGAGAGTTCTTAAGCATGACTACGAGTGCCGCAACGCACAGACCCACGGGGACAAGACGCAGCAAGGTCTCTGCAGTGCGCATGGCGCTGCTGACGCTTCCTTCCTCCTCATACTCCTTCTCATCTCTTGGCCCCATGACCTCCATAGGAGACGTAGCTCGCTTCTCCGCCAACATTTTTGTTCTCTCCTCTCTTTTGGGGTCTTGTTTTGTTTTGTTTTTGGTGTACTCGATCGGCTAAGCAGGAGGTGGATCAAGTTCCTCTATTACTCATTTAATGGAGCCTGCAGCATGGTTGTTGAGCATTCAATGTCATCAAGGCAGCCCACGCTTTCCCAAGTGATAACACAGGATCAAGTTCGTGCATCTCTCTTGCCCAGAAATAGAATATAGATGAACAAAAAAGAAGTGATAGATGTAATTATATTTTTACATATAATTTTACTTATAAAATTTATTTTTTTAATTTTTTTAAAATTTAAAATTTTATAATTTTTAACCTATCATTAACTGACATACAGAGAAGTAAATATTTTATAAATTTTTTTAAAATACATTTAATATTTTTTAAACAAAAATAATACGTAAATTATATCCTCTCCCATTTCTCTCTATTTCTCTTTTTAAAGAAAAAATTCTTGGCAAGCAAAGTAGTATTAAAAGTAGGTTTTAAAGTGGGTTTTCACCAAGTTTTCTCTCCCAGCCGTTCTCTCCATTGCCACTCTCAGAAAGTATTTTTGTTCACCGAGGGGACGAGGGTTGATGCTTTGGCTCCACCCACCTCCCCTCCTCGCCTTTATTTCTGTTTATCTATATTTTTTCTTTTTTTCTTTTTAGTTTTCCAGTAGCACCATTCATCTTTGTCGATCTGTTGCTTTCCGGAGACCTAGGGTGGACACGCTCCCCTTCTTTATCTTCTCCAGGTGCCGATCGTCAATCTGGCGGAAGGAATCCGCTCATCCGTGCAGCGCGTTCGCCTCATGCGCGGCTTATGCTGTGCGTGATCCTCACGTGCCGTCACGCCTTGGAGAACACTCTGCCAACACGCGCGGCAATTTCGGGATCTTCGGCTTCGGATCTTCCAGATTTGACTGTTCCTTTCACTCTAGCTGTGGCGCGTAGCCTGCACTCGCCGCCACTGCTAGTAACACCCCTTCGCCGGCAATTTGACAGAATTTTTGGTTGCTACACTATGTTCCCGCTTTCCCTAACCAAGGATCAAGTGAAAATGGATGTGATAGTTCCTTCCAGTCAATCCAGACCAACACGTTGCAGCACACCCCTATATACTGCAGTTTTATAGTCTGTTTATCAGACTATTTAAAAATCGTCACCAAGCAGTCTCCCCTCGTGGGAATTGGGTGGAGTCAATCTTTTGACTCCGATCACCCACTTTGTTTTGTTATTTTTGTGTTGTAATGTGTGTTGGCTTTGAGAAGACTATAGGGAACTCCCACTCCACTAAACTTGTATCTTGTATTCGTTAGTTTATCTATAAATACTTAACTTGTCGAGAAAAAAAAAAGTAGTATTAAAAATACGTAAAATATTAAGTTTTGCCAACTTAAAATAAAATAAAATTGACTCGTTGACCCGATCTGAATGCTCTTTGGGTCCAAGGCCCAAGAGAAGGGCAATACTTTTTCTTTTTTGTTGCAATATCAAAAAGTAGTAGTCGGCAAGACAGCCCAAATAAAAGGCCCATAGAAGGAGAGTTGGAAGAACTGAAGAAGAGCATGAATAGTGCGGGACTTAAGGAAAATTGTATTTATAATTATAATTTTATTTAAATCACAATGTGTGCCGTGTCAATTATTAATATATTGAAAAGAAAAGTTTTATTTATTATTTTCACATTACACATCACACAAAACTTTTTTTTTTTTTACCAAATGTGTGGTGTATAGATGATGAGTAGGTTAATTTAATTAGTTTTAAAAATAAAATTAAAAAATAAATGTATTTTGTGGGGATGATGAGTATTAGAGATGGGCACCATGCGGGTAGCGCCATAATGAGTAGCAAAGCTCTATTGAAAATTATATATAAAATTTATAATTCGAATTAAAAAAGAAAAAATTGATAAATTGGATCTTTTATTCAATATGTATAATATTTATAAAATCATATAATACTAATACAAAATAAGATCCAGATAGGAATGTATTTCGAGAATAGAAAATTGGGAAAAGAAGAAAATTACGCAGGAGGAACGTGGAGAATGAAGGGTGTATAGAAATTTGTAACCATGAAAAAGACATGTACGGAGGAACATTATAAGAGATGGTCATATGTTTATACTTTATAAAAGGAAAGGGATAGTACTGTTTTGGACGTGTTATATACACCGTTCACCAAAACGATCAATTTGCAACAGAGAATGATGATGGCCTGGTGTGTTTGATGTACTTTCGATATTTAAGTTAGTAAATACATAAATCGAGATGCTACGAAAGTATTAGGAAAAGAATTACTTGGGATTACCATCTTTCACCTGATATATAGACGTGAACTTTAGTGATAAGTATTGGATATCAATTCAACCTCTTAACTGACATAGATATCGATTAAGTATTATCTAGCGAATGGTGAACTCATCCCTTCCAAACAATATGGCGAGTTTCCTGTTGTTCCCTTGGACTAACCATCCTATCTTATCAATTTGGCAGTCACAACATCAAATTATGTTGCAACTAACTCTCCACGATCTTGGTCTAATATTCCACGAGCCTCTTCATTAGGCCTGGACTTATTAGGATGAGAAAAATTCCTCCAATTACTCTACTAATTTTTGTCTCACGGATGTAGCGAAAATTAAATAAGTAGAAAGGACTATCATTCTCCTTGGGTGGGAATTTAATAAGTACCCCGCTTGACGATTCATATTCCTAGGGTTTGGAAATTTTGATACCTACCTCGCTTGACGGCACATGTTCCTATATCTTGGAAAAATGTAACGGCTCCACCATCCTTGTTCTGTCACATCATTAAATCGTGTAATGATGCCATTGTCAGCCTACTAGTCTTCTCACTCAAGTGCGTAATTGTCGCACTATTTCCCCTTTATAACCATCCCTTTCCTTATCTCTTTTTTTTTTTTCCTCTTTCTTTCGTATTCTATCTTGCATTTTACAATCTTCCCATGTTCCCAAATTTTCTTTATTCTTCTTCTGAAACCCTAGCCTTCATTACTTTATGATTCTGCAAGTTAGTAAGAATGGCCCAACCGAAGTACACATCATTGGAAATATTTTATACCACGCACTAATTATATGACATAATTTCATTTGTAAGATTCAAATTAAACTATACCACGTGGATTGTGATTGGTGAGTGATGTAAAAATTTTCAAATAGAATTAACCGAAGTATACATCATTGGAAAGATTTTACACCACGCACCAACTACACGACATAATTTAATTTGTAAGATTCAAATTAAACTATACCACATGGATTGTGATTGGTGAGTGATGTAAAAGTTTAATACAATTACTAAAAAAAAAAAGAGAGATTCTTGTATATATTCACACTGAAAAAAAAATGGATAAAAGAAAAAGGAAGAGACGTACCGTAGAAAAAGAGAAAAAATATGAGGAATATTTGAGAGTTTCTTGTGTTCACATCTATATTTATATAATTTTAAAGCATATTTCTTATATTTATTTAACCACTTCATTATTTTTATTTTATGATCATAATAAATCTAGTTGATTTTCTTATATTAAGATTTTATAAAAATAGGTTTGAAAATGAAAGGATTCCACCAATATTCATGATTAATTAGTAATTCAATACAGAAGAAAAAATTTTCATCTTATAATTTTACTTCCTGATTTCATTAGTCCCTCTAGCTTCTCACCATTTAACTCTTCATTCATTTTATTATTTATTTTTTAATAAATAAAAAAATATTATTCATGATCTTATTATAGTTAGTGGTTCTTCAATCCTTATCTCGTTGGTTTGATCTTCATCTCTCAACTCTTTTAATTTGAGCTCTTTGTATTTTCAACAATTAATTTTGATTTTTTTTTTTTTTTTTTGAGATAGAGAAATTGTCATTCTTGAAGAGTAAAAATTATAAAAATATTATTGTATTTTACACTGTTTAGAGTATAATTAGTTTTAGATAATTATTAATGCATGCATGAAACTATCGCAGCCGCAGCGCATTTTCCGGCTGACCGACCAGTTTTTAGTAGAATAACCGGCCTACGATTGTGGCAGATCATGCAGACATAATTTGTCAAATCACATTAAATTTATATTATATCGTAATCGCTGAGATGAGATTTTTTAGTAAAATTTAAATAAAATATTATTATAATATTTTATATTTTATATTTTATATAAAAATTTAAAATATTATAAAAATTATATAATATAAGATGAGATGAAATAGTTTGATTTTAACCTAACTAATTCTAGAATGACAGATTATAAAATCTTATCTAAAATGATGAGTAGAAAAAGGAAGAATGTTTAAAATGGGAAAAATGTTTAAAATCTTAGGTTTTGTTTGGATACATAACTCTTTTCAATTCATCTCAACTTATCATTATAATTTTTTTAAATTTTATCATAAAATATAATAAATAATTTAATTTTTTTAAATCTTAAAATAATAATAATAAATAATATTTTAATAATATTTTTTCAATTTAATTCAACACAATATCTAAACGTAATCTTATACTGCGAGGATATGCTTTCACAGCAAGCCTTCATCCCTCCGACAAGGATCACCAAAAGATATATTTTCCTCTGATTTGTTGTTTTTTCACTTTTCCGGATCTAAATAGCCAAAATGATTAGCCACAGGCAAAACATTAGCCCTCATGTTTGAATGCTTTACAGTACGTATCAAGTGGTCAGAGAAGAACTTTTTTAAGTGGGAAACAACCCAAATCGAGCTGTGAGCAGGCAAGAACTAGCTTGTCAAATGTCCATCCCCTTTGTGTCTTGTTTTTAAGAATCGGAATTTTCTGTATCACCACAGCTTCCATCAAAAGGAGATCGAGTGGCTACTGGGGAAAACATACGAAGAATTCCGCCAACACGTGGAACTTATGTATTGATAATAAAATAGGGAAGATGAACTTTTCCTTTTGGTGGGAGGCCGGAAGAACAACATTAATGGAAATGCAGGATCCATTCATATTTTACACGCGCCAAAAAAAAAAACAGAGAGATTGAAGTTAAAACCAGAACTATATATTAAACTACTGAAAAGCTATAACTTGTAGCCTATATTAAAATACGACTATTAAGATTATGTGACGCCATTGTGTGTGTGTGTGTATAAGGAGACGGATGTAGTCTGCTGGTTGAGTTCACTTGGGCTGGTTTAAGGTCTCACTATGGAACTGTGACACATGTGACCCTCTCTCTCGCTCTCTCTCTCTCATCCTCCCTTCTCTCTAGCATCTTGATTGTCTATATCAAGACCATTAATTTCTTCCACCTCTTCGTTCCCTCAATAATGGAGTCCTACAAAGACCTTTTGGGTGCAGGACGTACTAGCAGCAGTGAATCTGGGTGGACAATGTACATTGCCTCCCCTTATATGGAAGAAGAAGATGCTGAACGCAGTGATAATCATGATGGTGATCATCATGACAAGCATCAAATCAGAATTAACCGGAAGCATGTCAAGAAAGAAGATGATGACAGTGATGATTCTTTGACTTCTGATGCTTCGTCTGTTCCAAGTTATCGTCGCCATACCCATTCTCGCGGTCAAGTTAGTCATGGCACATCTCGTTCTAAACCAGACAAAAGTTATAATGAAAACTGCATTTTTTCTTTAGGCAAGGATGCAGAAAAGCAGGCGAAGAAACGTGTTGGAAGTAGTACTAAGAAGTAATGAAAAATGGCGTTGACGACAATGTTGCTGCTCTTAGTTTTGCTCCCGAGTAGTGTAAGGTTTACTGAGAATGGAACTGTATTGCTATAATTTCTTTGTATCTGTTTTGTTTCCTTTTTTTTTTTTTTTTTGGCTGTTTTAGTCAGTTCTTATCTTCATTCTTGCAGTATGAATCATCAACGTAAATACTGGTGAGACGAGCGAGCATGTAAACAAACGAAAGAACATATGAATTAAAAAAACTACTCATTTTCTAGCGATTGTCAGCTTAGGCTACGATTTTCCTCAGTGCAAGAAAAATTACTTCATTTTCCTCAGTAAATAAGATCAGGTTGGAGGTCTGTACTACAACATGCATGTTGTAGTATCTAGAATTATTGTTGGTGTTCGAATGAGTTGGCTGGAACGATTTCCAAATTTCCAATCGAGTTGAACGAAAATAATAATGTTTTTTGGAGCACAAAATTGTTGATACTATTGCCACTTGTTTATTGAGGCAATATATAATGAACAAAACAAAGCATGTATATATGTTGGCAGTGCTGAAAAAAAAAAAACTAAAAGTACAAAGTGGTTCATTGAATGTTGGTGTTGATTGAGGTGAATATATAATATATATCCGAATCAATTCACAAAAAAGATAACAATTTTCTAGCAAAAGTTTCCAATGATGCTGCATCGTGCACCCATGTGTTTGTATGTTTGTTGAGATGTATCATGTAAGGGTATTAAGCTATGAACCAACAGGGTTTGTTGTGCTGGAAAGAGGAAAGATATATACACAAAGACAAATGCCAACTACGAGAAGCATAAGCATTTGCAGTGACACAAAGAAAGGGGTGCAAGGGCAACAGCAAGGCAACCACAAAGTACATGATGTACATGAGTATCCAAATCATTGCTAGAAATACTTGATAGAACAGTTAATCTGAAAAAGTTGTATTCCACTCCCAATATATAGCTAAAAATGAAAAAGAAACGGCATACTACTTTTGATGTGAAACGCACAACTGAAGAAGAAATGACTGAAGAAATAAGTCAAAAAATTAGGTTTCAGATTTATGGATTTCTTGCCTTCTCTGAAGTCTGATCAGCTGATCCGTGGTAACGCTCTCATCTACTTATGCAATCAGATCATATGGCTTTATAACATTTATGATGTATGCTTTCTCTGAAGTTTGATCAAAAGGCTCGTCTGCCCTTTTGTGCATTACAACCAATAGAACTAAAAAAAAAAAACAATCAATTTTGTTATTGAAATCATCATCGAGAAGTTACTTTTTTTTTTTTAATTTAATCTTTTATTTGATAGTTTCCTGATCATTCTAGATGGGGGTAAGAATAGGTGCTTCTTGAGGTACAAAACACTTTTTTTTAATTAATTAATTTATTTATATTAAGCATTCAAAACTTTTCAGCACAATACCAACAGAGGGAAATTTGAATGAAAAATAAGAAAATAATAATAATACAGTACAATGCAAACAAAACGTTATGATTGATGCATCAACGTGTAATTATAACTAGACTTGGATAGCAAGATACGACAGGTTTGTTGAAGAATCCTGAATTAAAACCAAGTTAAGGAACAATCAAGATATAGAAAAGACACATTTTTCACACTACAATTTGAGCGGTAGTTGAACGTTAAGATGAGTTGAGATGAAATAAGATAAACTATCTCAACATCCAAACGGGTCGTACTCTTTGCTTGCATCCTAAGCTACCAAACTTTACACATTAAACATTCTAGTTATCACTGATTGTCAAATAGCATCTGGTTTTAAGATCCAACCGTCAAGATTGTGCCATGCAGTCTATTTTTTCCTGCTCAGGCTTGGATGAAGGTTGCTATTTGAAAAAAAAAAAAAAGTACTTTTACACCTGTTAGGATTGTGAAGAGTAATTTTTTCTTAAACATATTTCAAATTAATGAGAAAGGAACATTTCTATGCCCTTCCATACTACCCTATTACTTAGGGTACTTTTACCATAAGACCCAAGAGACACAACAATTATCCAGTGCCTTCCTCTGATTTAGTAAGCTAGGCAACCATCTAGCAAATTCATTCACACTGGTGTGAAGGAATATAAAAGAATGAGGGTGAGGAATGTCTAGTAGTGATGAGTTATCAATAGGTTGTGTAACATAACGATTTAGAGAGAGAAGAATATGCAGCAATGTAGTGACATGAACAGTAAATGAACAGTGCAAAAGGTGTATCAATTTTTCTCCCCATGTTTTCGTCTGAATCCCACCATTGTCCTATGCAGCAAGAGAAGAATAGCACTGCGAATATACATAAGAAACTCTTTATGATCCTTCATGTTGAAACATTAAAGAGAAAATGTCTTGTCCCAAAGTGAAAGACACCTTTTATTTTTTAATAAGTGAAAAACAGTCAAAGAGGAAAGATATATACAAAAAGACAAATGCCAACTACGAGAATTAGCAGCAGAAGCATTTGCAGTGACACAAAGCAAGGGGTGCAAGGGCAACAGCAAGGCAACCACAAGGTACATGTTGTACATGAGTATCAATCCAAATCATTGCTAGAAATACTTGATAGAACAGTTAATCTGAAAAAGTTGTATTCCACTCCCAACATATAGCTAAAAATGAAAAAGAAACGGCAGACTACTTTGATGTGAAACGCACAACTAAAGAAGAAATAGGTCAAAAAATTAGGTTTCAGATTTATGGATTTCTTGCCTTCTCTAAAGTCTGATCAACTCCATGGTAACGCTCTCATCTGCTTATGCAATCAAATCATATGGTTTTATAACATCTATGATGTATGCTTTCTCTGAAGTTTGATCAAAAGGCTCGTCTGCCCTTTTGTGCATTACAACTAATAGAACTAAAAAAAAAAAATCAATTTTGTTATTGAAATCATCATCGAGAAGTTACTTTTTTTTTTTTTAATTTAATCTTTTATTTGATAGTTTCCTGATCATTCTGGATGGGGGTAAAAATAGGTGCTTCTTGAGAGGTACAAACATTTTTCTTTCTTTCTTTTTTATTTTATTTCTTTTATAGTAAGCATTCAAAACTTTTTAGCACAATACCAACAGAGGGAAATTTGAATGAAAAATTAGAAAAAATAATACAGTACAATGCAAACAAAACGTTATGATTGATGCATCAACATGTAATTATAACTGGACTTGGATTGCAAGATACGACAGGTTTGTTGAAGAATCCTGAATTAAAACCAAGTTAAGGAACAATCAAGATATGGGAAAGACAAATTTTTTACGCTACAATTTGAGCGGTGTTTGAACGTTAAGATGAATTGAGATAGAATGAGATAAACTATCTCAACATCCAAACGGGTCGTACTCTTTGCTTGCATCCTAAGCTACCAAACTTTACACATTAAACATTCTAGTTATCACTGATTGTCAAATAGCATCTGATTTTAAGATCCAATCGTCAAGATTGTGCCATGCAGTCTATTTTTTTCTGCCTAGACTTGGATGAAGGTTGCTATTTGAAAAAAAAAATGTACTTTTATACCTGTTAGGATTGTGAAGAGTAATTTTTTCTTAAACATATTTCAAATAAATGAGAAAGGACATTTCTATGCCCTTCCATACTACCCTATTACTTAGGGTACTTTTACCATAAGACGCAAGAGACATAGCAGTTATCCAGTGCCTTCCTCTGATTTAGTAAGCTAGGCAACCATCTAGCAAATTCATTCACACTAGTGTAAAGGAATATAAAATAATGAGGGTGAGGAATCTTTAATAGCGATGAGTTATCAATAGGTTGTGTAACATAACGATTCAGAGAGAGAAGAATATGCAGCAGAGTAATGACATGAACAGTAAATAAACAGTGCAAAAGGTGTATCAATTTTTCTCCCCATGTTTTCGTCTGAATCCCACCATTGTCCTATGCAGCAAGAGAAGAATAGCACTGCTAATATACATAAGAAACTCTTTATGATCCTTCATGCTGAAACATTAAAGAGAAAATGTCTTGTCCCAAAGTGAAAGACACCTTTTATTTTTTAATAAGTGAAAAACAGTCAAAGACATCTTCTTAAACTAGAAAATGCTCGAAATTGGATCATTTTGAAAGGAAAAAGGGGGGCAAGATCTGCCACAACCACAATAAACAACACAAATTGACTTCAAGTGATCAAAAAAGATAAAACCAAATAAATTTCATCCAATATAGTTGGTGTCGGCTTTGCCTAGTAGAGTCTGGAGCAGAAATTATTGATACTATTTTGAATTTTGACTAAGCAGAATATTACCAAAATTCAACTCTGACTGTTTGGCAAGCTTGAACCATTCAGTATGGAAAGATCCCTCCACATCAATCATTTCATATGTATGGGCACCAAAATAGTCTTTTTGAGCTTGAACCAGGTTAGCTAGCAATCTGTCCCTTCTATAAAAGTCAAAATAAGCAAGACTAGAGGACATACCCAGGGTGCTAATACCTAAGTTGATAGCAAGGCAAACCATTCTTCGCCAAGTGGACTGTCTCTCAATGATTTCCTTTGCTAACTCTGGATCCACGAGAAGGTTCGCCAGATCAAGGTTCCTATCATATGCCTTCTTAATTCTGTCCAGGAATGCTCGGATGATGCAACCCCCTTCCAAATCCTAGCCAATTCCCCCAACTTCAGGTCACACCCCTTCTTAATACCTTTTGCATGAATTAGATTCATCCCCTTTGCATAACTACATATCTTGGATGCATAAAGAGCTTGCCTTACATCATCAATCAACTTCTTCTTGTCTACTACTTAGGCAATATATCACCAAATCCATCTGATCTGAAGACTTTGGCAGCTTCAACCCTTTCTTTCTTTAACTCACTAAGGAACCTTGCCTCCAAAGAGGATGCAATTGTGGGAGCTGCAACTAATAGATCAGTAGCTTGTTGTACAGTCCATTTGCCAGTACCCTTCAAGCCGGTTTTGTCCAACACCTTGTCAACCAAATGTCCCTCACCCTTATCATCCTTGATTCCAAATATATTTGCAGTTATTTCAATCAAGAAGCTTAGAAGTCCCCCTTGTTCCAATTTGAGAAAACACTCTGTAGTTCTTCATTTGATAACTTTTCAACAGATTTTAGTACATCATCATAAGCCACTACAATCAGCTGCATATCACCACATTCAATTCCATTATGAATCATCTTTACAAAATTTTCAGATCCACCTTTTCCAATGTAAGTCACACATGGGTCACTATCTGGAACTTGAGTTGCCACTTTAAGAAGAATGCCTTCAATGTACTTGTAAGCCTCGAAGGACCCTTCAGGCATGAAAGATGGTCCATGTCGAGCACCATCCTCACCACTTGAAACTCTCATTTTGAGGTACAGTAAACCCAATTCAGCCATGGCTTTCTCTCTCCTCTCGGTATTCTCATACCACTCATGACCACCATCAATTATACAATCACCTTTCTCCAAGTGAGCAGAGAGAGTCTTTATGCTTTGGTCAATAGGTGGCCCAACCTTTGCTAGCATAATGATGATACTGGATTTCTAAATTGAGTGCACAAAAGATTCAGGATTATGGAAACCAAACAGAGGAAGATCTCCTTCCTTTTTAGTTTGCTTAACAGTCTCATCAACTTTTGAGGTAGTTAAATTGTACACAAAAATTGTAAAGCCTTTTTCAGCAATGTTGAGAGCCAGATTTTGGCCCATGACGGCCAGACTAGCAAGGCCTATTCTTGTAGGCTTGGAAGGTGCAACCATTTTTTCTCCTGCCTAGCATTCAATTTTATCAATGAGACACAAGCCAAAAGTTGTCGTTTAAACAAAAGGTGATCCAAAAGCCTTAGAGATTTTTTTACAAAAAAGGGATATTACATTTTGCACTCTAAACTACCATACTTCTTTCAATTTGCATAAACTACCCAAACTGACAATTTAAACTCTAAAGTTTGAACACCATATGTTGGGAATTTACACCCTCGGTCAAGATTTGACCGTAATGTAATGCCATGTGTCTATTCTCCATGTTCTTAATTGTAGTGCAAACTACCAAAATTTGGAAGTTTAGGGTCCAAATGAGTAGTTTTGGCTGTTTAGAATACAAATTTAAGAAACGATGGTACTTCATGGGTGCAGAATTTGATTCCCAAAAAATGTTGGGATGCTTTGTTCAAAGCTTTAAATGATCAAAATTCATGAAAAATAAAACGCCACAAGTTTACACAAGTAACCAATAAAGGAGTCTTCCAACAAAAACCACATAAAGAATAGAACTACCTTCAAGTAATCCGTAAAGCAAGTTTGTTTTTCTTTTTAAAGTAACAAGCAAGCTGAGTGTACGGTAAAAAGGAAAACAAATATCTGTCGAGTCCCAAAGGAAGAAAAGATGATACCTTTGTATAGTCAAATTCCTTTTTCTTAAAAACTTGATTCTCACAGCAGATTCAACCTATCATTGATTATCATTCAACTAAAGTAAAATTGAGAACAAGTCCTCTACTAATTTGATCAGAAAAACACGACCACGATCTAAAACTCATTGATCACAAAAAGTATTGGTGATGAGTTAAATCGAAACCCATAAAAAAACAGAGATGAAGAAGAATATCCGAGTAATTGTCAAGAATAAAAGTATACATTTCTCAAAATTGATCGATCCATTAGAGTAAATCAAAGAGTTTGAGGAAACATAAATCCCACAAATTTGTGTCTTCTAACAGCACATACACTTTATACAAACCAGTTTCACTAGTAAACAGTAAGCTTGTATTTTCCCGATAACTTCTCCTCAAATAGATCATCAAGTTATACCACACAAAACTTTAATCAGATCCCAAAAGATCAAGAAAAAATCTATTCATCATCCCAATTCTTATCATCCTTCCAGCGGATGTTGATGTGGCATTAAACAATAGGTTCACAAGTAAAATATAATAAATAATTTTCAATCACCTAATACCACATTATAAGATGATGAAAAGATGATAGAAGTTGGAATGATGAGTAGCATTACTCAAAGATCAAATATTCCGTACCTGAGGTTTATCTTCTCCGGTTGATGGAACTGAATGACCTTTAGGAAAAATTAACCAAAACTCTACAAATCAAAGATCTGGGTTGCATGGAGAGCAAACTAAATCGGTAGTACATATTACAGTACCAACTACTAATTATATCAGCGTAAGCGGTACCAGTACATCTCTTGATGTGGGTCAGATTTGACCACCTGTTGCTATTGGAGGGTGTGGAAGTATCTACAATGATCTTACGTCTGTGACTTTGTCATGTCTATGCTGACTTGACAAAATCAAGGGTCTAGAATATTTCGACTTTTAGGCTGTTCAATTTAAACAATGTAACTTCTTTTAAAAAAAAAAAAATTTATATATTTACACTAATGGATATTAAAAGTTTCATGTGGATATACAAGAGATACTAGTCATTTTCAACGAATAGGATAAATGAGTTGGTATTAAAATAAAAATAAAAATATTCTATTTTTAATTTGTATAAATCTCGTGTGTATTTTTTTTTAAATTACCCTTAAAATAATAATTTCAATTTTGAATCATAAAATAATACTAATATACCCACTTATCAATCGAGACGACCCAAGTACCATATTTCTTTTGTTTTTCGATAGAGAATACGAACTAACATCAGAAATATATATATAAGAAGCTGCCATCCGCTTCCCTGTCTATTTTTTTCTTGATAATTAGGCATGAAAAATGTTTTGCAATGTCGAAATGGTTCATTGTGAACAAGATCAGAGAGATGACCTAGGTCCCTTTCCTCCTGCCATTCTTTTCAGCTAAAGTTGAATCCGACCGAGCAGAACGTTTATTCAATGGAGACTGCCTTCGATTCGAAGTTGGATTTTCAAGTCAAATATAAAACATTATACGTTGTTAAAGAGGAAAATGGAGAGAGAATTTTCACACTACTCCAACCAAACACGTTAATATCTGGTCATGTCTTCTATTTTAGTTTGTAATTTTTCAAACCATGTTCTATGATTTATTAAAACTTAAACATAATCAATCTTACCATCATTATATTCTGTTTTGATTTTGGACTACCAGACTCCTTTCCCCTTGAAATTTTTGGAAGGAATGATGGTGATTTTAATGATAATGGTAACATTACTAATGACGAAAAGGGAATGGATAACCACTATAAGTCCATAATGACGAAGATAAGCATGTCTTGGCTATTATAGAACAAAAACTCTATGTACAGTCACTTTTGTGTATTATTTGTGCACTTCACTAATCTGATTGACTGCATTATATTTTTAATATAAAATAATTTTTTTGACCAATCATGTCAATAAAATATACAAAGAGTATGTAAAAGTGACTGTATGTAACAGAACCATCATAAAATGGCTATATTCTACTTCATTAATTTTGCCTCAACTAGAAAATAAAAAAAGATTCTAAATTGGTTTGTTAAGCATTAATGCAGGGAAGATTAGCCAGGTAAAACAGGCAACAATTTCTCTTTTAGCACTTCATTAAGAAAACCTTTTTCTTTAAGCAGAGGAGTCAAAATCTGAAGATACTATTTTCCATATCAAGCATAATCTTCTTCAGACATGTAGCCATGCTCTAATTAACTAAACAATTGGTTAAAAAATTTTCATCATAAGAATCATAGTGTATATAATCCAATCTGGTTCATTACATTTCATGCTTCGCAGTTTACTACTAACAGAACATCAGAAACCAAAAATTTTGGGTAGAACATTCATCATTGAATAAAAAATAAAGAAAATATCGTTGAGCTTCACCCTGAAGATTAACCTATATAGGATAGAACTGGCAAGAGAAATTACCCACAATGGACACTAGCTGGAATTCATTCGTCATTATACCTGATTGACAGAGCAGTTCTATCATTGTCCACATACTAGGTCCATAAATTCTTATATTGGTTCATAGTAATGTCAAGCCAAGGTTTCAAGTTGCCATTGTAATGAATAACGGCTGCATCGTTTATCTCATCCATGCTAATGCTGGGATTGTAGCCAAGTCCTAGCACGTGCCAGGATTTGTTCAATGACTTTGTTGTAGAGTAGAAGGTGATCAAGCCAAAAGGAAGAGTACCTAACTTCCATAAGGTGCGATCTTCATTCTGATCACAGAACACAACAATGACTCAACAATTATACTAATATACAAGTGTAAAACTGATTTGCAAGTGAGTCACAAATGACGAGTGACACGATTGAGACATTCTAAATAAAACAACATGTCAATTAATGACAAGATACAAAGAAGTCTGATTGGAAGAAATTATTCACTCACCAAGTTCTACCAATAATGGTACTAGTCTGTGCATTTCTCACGTCTCCAAGAATAAAGATAAAATATGTTCATCCCATAAGCCCAAGCACAAGCCTTAGGATTGAACCTCTCCATAAGTAAAGGATGTGAGAAATTCAAATAATGGGCAAAGCAATGAAAAGACCCAAAGGAAGTCTCAACAGCCCCATTTACTTTCCCATCCAAATCAATTTTCCATAGCCCTGTCAAGTCCTTCTACCATAACATCATCATCCAAAAATAGAATTTTGTGCAATTTCGGATACATCTCTAGCAAATAAAAGCGAAGGTGATTCAACATTGACAAGTACTTTGGGTTCCTGAACTTCATGTTATTAGCATCCTTGGTAGCATTCTCTGCCTGGTTCTCAAAGTAAAATCTTTGCAACTTTGCTGACTCCAATTGCCTCAGTACTGGCACATATGATGAAGTCAAGAAAGAATAATCCTCTACTGCCTTCACCTCCACATGGGCGCCTCCATCCACTGGTCTCATCCTAAACCATACCTTCATTGCAGCAAGATTCATCTTGTCAATAACAACATGAAACACATGCTTCTAAGGCTCCTATGCATTCTTTACCACAGATCTCACAACCACGGATACTGCAATAACATTATCAGAAAATATAGCAAAATGATACAAACTTGGATCCTCAAACTCAGGCTTGGGCTCCTCATCCCTACACTTCTCTAGATGATACAAATGATACAAACTTGGATCCTCATCTTTGGAATTGACTTTGCAGCAATCAAGCTCGCAAATGCCCCATTCTTCTTTGCCTTAATAAGCAACTCACTAACTGCAAAGATGGTATCGTTCAACTTCTGAATCTTCAATTGTATCATAATTTTCTTTCGCCTCTACAATCATGGACCGAGCAATCTTAACTCTACTCTTCACTTCCTTCTCATTCTGCCTCAAAACATCCTTGTCCATTGGACCCTCCGACTCAAACAATGATGTCCGGTAAGTGGGCTTCATTTGAAGATCTAAGAAATTCTATTCTAGATTATCAAACATCCTCAGTTGCCTAGAAATCTCAAGCTTAAGCTTCCTCGCAAATGCTGGATACGCATTCACAAGCGTAATGTGATCACTCACTTGCTTATATATTAAATCCAATCTCGTTTTGAGTGGGTCGGATTTCAATGCCAAGAATGTTCGATGCACACATGCATTCCTAGTAGTCGACAATGTCTCATGCATTCAACATTCAATACGGTCAAGTGGGCCTCGTCTAAACGCAAAATTGTTATCTGGGTCTTGTCTAATTGCAAAAATCATTATCTTGTTTTTGCAAAAATTTATTCGCTCGAATGTGCAAATTGTTAGATGGGTTTCCTTGATAACAATATTACTATCTGGGTTTAGCTTGATTGAGAAAATTATCAAGTGGGGTTTTTCTACAACAACGAAATCCATTACTGTGGTACTACTCTCAAATGTGAGCGAAAAAATAAAAAAGAGTGAAAATGGAAAGGAAGCGACTTACAAAATTGTGGTGAGGAGTGGAGGGATTGGTGGTTAGGAGCACGGAGAACGTGGCGATGAAGAGAAGGGAGAACATGGCGGAGATGAAGATCCAGTACGAGAAGAAGCTCTGGAGGCTCAAACCACTGAGACCCGATCCCCCTTCGCCCTGGCTTCCTTGGAAAGTTGACCGCCATTGGATCGAAGAAGATCTCTCTTTGAGTGCCAATCAAAATGATATCTATAAAGTTACACCAAGTGTCGCTGACGAAGCGATAGATCTGGATTTTGAAAGAGAGTGTGTAAAAGAGATCGAAGAGGAAGCAGAAAGATCTAAATAAGTCTATGTATGTGCGTATCAATTTGGGTGGTTTTTTAACTTTGATGGGATATGGGAAAGAGATTGGTAAATAAAGAATTATAAGGGCGGGGAATGGCACCTTCAGGAGCTTCGACTTTGCTACAATTCAGTTACAGACACCAGATTTTTTGTACTTGTACGATGTTTTATTGTTGACATTCATTGGGGGTCAGTCCTTGAGTAATTTGCTTTTTATTTTCTCATGGTAAAATAAAAGTCCAATTGGATCTTTTGATGGGAAGATTTATATCTAGTTTGTAAAACATATTTTGTTCATGTTTACAAGAGAATATTTTGATCAACTATTTTATTTTATTTTGATCAAAATTGGTGTACAACTTATGACATTGATGGTGTACTCATACAAATTTTTTAGGAACAAAAATATTTCACATAAGTAAATCTATAAATTCAAGCGTCTTGACGTGATACATTAGATTATGTAATTATTTTTATTATAGATTTAACTTATCATATAAAATCATGTCAATTTGTAAATTTAATTTTTTAAAATCTTTTTGTGATATTACACCCAAGTCCAATCAAACAAACAAACTATTGATATAAATATGATAGAAGTCATGCAACGTATAAATAAGATTGTGAATATGGGTGGCATTTGACAATTTCTGTTTACGGATAGTATTTGTGTCGTGTTAAGTCATGAGTATTATTTAAACTCAAGTATGACCCATTTAATTAAATGGGTGGACCCTAAAAACTTAACACGAGTCAACGTAACTAACAGATGACACGATACGATTTGCGTAACCATTTAATAATTAACTTTTATTAGATTAATCTGGACATGACATATTTATAAAATAAAATTACATACTGACAACAAAATGTTTAATAGTTTGAGATATTAAGACTGTGTTTGGATTTTGAGTTGCGCTGAGCTGAGTTGAACTGAACTGAGCTCAGTTCTTTATGAATAATAGTGAGTTGAGTAGTGGATAGAGTTATGTGTGACCCATCTAAAATGAGTTTAAAGTGTTTAGATGTTAAAATGAGTTTAGATATATTTATGAGAATTTGTAAAATTGATGGGACCCATGACTGTTTACTGGCAGTGCTTCTCCCCCATCGCGCCAACCTGTAGTGATATTAAAAAAAGAAAAAAGACTTGTGCTAGCTGGAAGAAAGAAATGAGAGAGAGAGAGAGAGAGTTGATAGCTTGTCAGAGAGAGAGAGAGATGATGCTTATCAGCAGAGAGAGTTACAGAAAAAAAAAATAAAGCAGCGAGATCAGCTATTGTCAGTCCATCTACAGGAACAAAACTCACCGAATTCATGTATGAAAGCAATTCACTTGGTTGTTCGGTTGGTTGAAGGAGTTTAAAGTGGAAGGAACTCAGCTAAGTTTGGTTTGGGAACCAAACGCAATCTAAGTAGTCAAATACTAATATTAATATTATATATTCTCAACAACAACAAAAGACATATAGGAGTAAACATTTATAAAATTTGAAAATAGAATTTATTCATATTATATGGATTGATTGCGAGTTGACTCGCAGTTGATCAATTTATTAATTGTATCTTATTGAGGCAATTTGTTTTGACCAAAACTCATTTATATCAAATTCAAACTCACTTATTTCTTATCGAATGCACAAGTCGTGTCATATATTCTCATACCTGATACCCTTTTTCAAATACACCCTTCGCATTCATCATTAGTCATGGGCTTAAGAAATGACAACTACACGGTTTCCCTTCTAGTACGTATACCCATTAGCATTCTATTTTGTTACCAAGTGCTTGTCACTTATCCAGGATACTTTCCTAAAATTCAGAGAGCACTAAGGTCGATCTTGGGGGGGATTTATAATCTTCTTTGCCTTTTAATTTTTTATTTTTTAAAAAAGAAAAAGAGTTAGGGCCACCTGTTCAATCGTAACTCCTATCTCAAATTTATTAAAGGCCCTCACTTATGACGGAAGAAAATCGTGAAAACATCCGCATACACTTGAGGAGTAAACAAAAAGACCCCAACCCAAGTGTAGAAACATTATTCGAGCAACTTAGCTGATTTGAAGGAACAACCTGACCCTCAGCTAAAGAATAAACAATGGATCAACAACGTAAATTATAAGGAAGTACCCAACTATCCGTACGCACTAAACCCCGAAGTCTCCCTGGACCAATTTCTTTGCCTTTTAATTGTCATTAATATAATCTTCAATCCGATCTTTATTTCGGGCTTATTTCCTTGAACTTCTCTAATGGGCTATATTGTTTATTTCCACTCGAGCTTTGAGTGGATGGAAATGGTCACATTAGTCGGACTGTTGATATTTCACGAATCAGTTTTCAGAAGCCTCCAGTTTTTTACAAAATATCGATTTGTGAAATCCTTTTTCACTGACTGTAACAATGTAATTAATTATTGTGCCGTTGTAATAACTAAACTTTACTGATTCTACTTTATCTATGTTAAAAATTTCCAGATAATTAGCATAAACAGAAGATCTACAGAAGTGAGTTGGTTTTGGGTTATATAGTATATACCACTTCGCAATCACCAAAAACTAACCCACAAAATTGAGGGGAGAGAGAGAGAGAGAGAGAGAGAGATTTTGATGTGTAGTCTCGTGAATCTGTTCATCCCCTGATGAGACAAGAATGCGAAATGCACTATGCCACTATCAGACAATTAACTCCAGTCATCAGCAAGAAGTGTCAGGGGGTTCAAGTCAACGTCCCTTAAGCAAGGCTGGGGTCATCGAGCCTGGTTAAGACCCAATATCTAACATCTCCCACTTACATTCTTACTCAGTGGACATGACATAACCGCACATCTCTCTACTATTAATCCTTGATTCTGTTCATCATAAAGCATCTTGTTATGCAGCCAAACTACCATGACAACATCTTTAAAGCATCTTGTTATGCACTACACTCGCATGATTGTATCAGGCTAACCATCTTTGTTCTACCCTGACATCTCCTTTTAACATTTCACACAAATTTTGAAATGTACTACAACATCAGAAATGATAGGGATCTGCAATGAACAAGATCGCTATATTAATAATAAATAAATAAAGTACCAAACAGTATTGGGACTTGAGTGGATAGTTTTTCCAAAATATTTTTCATTTTATAGTAATTTTTGTTTTATTTACCAACACCCACTCCACCACCTTTATTTCTCTGTCATGTCCAACTTCCCCAACACCAAAAGCCAGTGGTTCCTCTCTCGTACACCGACAAAATTAATGCCATATTTTTTTCAACAACAATGCGTGGAATTTGTTTTAGTTCTACTCAAATGCTTTTCACATGCTAGCTGCATATCCATCTTTAATGGTTCCAGTTTCAGATGATCATCATCAGTCCATCTTCGATGTTTCTTGAAATAATTTCTAGGAAAGTATCATGTTAGCATCTCTGTTTGGTTTCCAAACAGGTGTGCAAACTACTGCAGCCGCAGGCAATATTATGCTCAGATTTTTAGCTGTATGAGCAGCTTTAATTAATTTTTATATGGCGATGGAAAACAAGACTCAAGTCTGTTTAAATTTGTAAAGAAGCTCGGACGACCAATATGAGACTCAATTAAAATGCTCAAAACATGTTATTGTAAATTTTGGGCAATCTGTATGGCTTAATTGAAAGGCAAAACTGGTTAACTTCCATACAAATTTAACAGAAGAACCAAAACGAGAAAGAGGATAATAGTAAAACTTCTCATCCATCTTAATTAACCAAGCAGATCCATAGAACTTGAGATGGACTGGTTCGAGGACTCAGCTCTGAGGTAAGTTGTGTTGCAGGGAACATCTTCTAGGTCTCTTAAAGTAGGGAAAGAGGTTTTGAGTTCCATGTCAGTGAGCATTTGGCGAAGTCCTGAAGTTTCCGCTTTGAGCCGAGCATTTTCTTGAAGCACCCGGTCCTGGCACTCGGAGATATGATTCAGCTTATCTAGGAGCTGATGGTTTTCAGTCCGGAGCCAAACCACCTGCGACCAGAGCTCGTCTAGGTGCTTCTGCTTGCGCATGCGTGAACGGCGCGCTGACTCTCTATTAGATATCATCCTTCTCTGTTTCCTCTCGTTGATAAGACTCAGTTGTTGCTCATCAGCTTCATCAGAAGTTGAATTACTGCTGAAAGATGATGATTGTGGATTGAATTCTTGAGCTTGAGGGAACTGGAAATTGTATAATGGGCTAGGGAATTGGTTAAGTTGAAGTGCAGCGGGCGTGCAACTCGGAGACATGCTGAAGTGAGGTGGGTATGGAGCTGGGTTTGAAGAGGCTAGATAATGGAGGGCTGAAACCTCACAAGACTGCATGGCTAAGAACCTTGTTTTAAAAAAAAAAAATTGCAGGGTCTATTTGGAGGGGAAGGTGAAGAAGATATTGTTTTACAATGTTAAAGGGGCCGAAGGAAAGCGTGAGGAGAGCCTGCGTTTTATAGGATGGAATATTGGCCCCCCACTCTGAGCTACTGTGTGGGAAGTTTCTTAAATCTCAGACCATTGCAATATCATGCAGGCCATGATCATCCTTTCACGAGGCATTGACATTGATCATGTGGCATAGATCAAAGAATAGTGGCATTACATTGATGTATGCAGTATGCATGACCCTCTGCAATGATCCATATGTCATGTTAGTGTTTACATGTACCATGCGTTCCATGACGCCAATATAAAAACAAATTAAGGCACTTCGATTGTAATTGTGGATAATCATTTTGAGATCAAAGATATGCTTGCATCAGAGAGAGAAACAAGCAGTTTTATTGTGGGGAGTACAATTATTCTGATGAGATAATGTTTTGGCAAAATAAATTAGCTAGGGCAGGAGAGGAGAGAAATGTAGTTCAAGAGATCAAATATCTACAATAGATCACATATTTTGTCATCTTCATGAGTTATTTTAGTCGATACGACGGATTTTAAGTGACTTTCTGTTTAAGTAATCGATATATAAAACCATTCGAAATGTGTTATATCAATAAGTATAACAGATCATGACACATATTTTAGAAAAATACACATAACATGCATGGTTTTTTTAACACTTCCAACTCACAGCCAATAGGTCTACGTGACAAGTGAGGAATGGAAGGAGGATGTTGGGGGAATGGCAAGCTCTGTGCTATATCCGTAACTACGAAATATTATTATATGGGTTTGATGACTCATCCACCACTTCTATGAGGCTCTGTAATCCATAATCAAAGGACTTGATCACCCTGATTTCCTCTCTCTCTCTCTCTCTCTCTCTCTCTCATACTTAGGTACTAATCATAGTCGAAGGGGGGCTGCTAATGAGTGTTGTACTTGTATAGAAATTGCCATAAATTAATGTTAAGCAAGTTCATTGTGAGCCCCACAGTTATTCTTTCTTGCAGGAATGGGTAACGTATGATGAAAACAAGAATGGCCAATATTAATGCCCTGTAATTTTTTTATTTTGTCAAATTGTGAAGTAGGATGAAAGTGAAATGGGAGATGACGTGAACCTTTACCAGATATATGTCAATTTCTGATCAGGCTCAATTTGGCAATATGCAGATAGCTATTCTAGAGAAAAATCATTGTTTCTTAAAAACAAAATGGCCATCACCACCAAGAACAGTGAAATATTGAAATTGGGATCCATTCAGTTTTTGTATTCAGATGAATATGTACTTTGAAAAGCCAGTTTCCACGAACAAGACTTTCATTAGAACACTCGTTTGGCTGGGGAACCTGGGAATATTAACACCACAATCCAATATCCTATCAGAATCAAAAGAGGGCTCAATACAAATTCAACGCCTTTACAAAAAAAGCAAATTGCCGTTTACATCACAACAGAGGTAAATTAAACAGCCCCATCTACTATCAAACAACCCTTTATCTCTCTTGGGAGATCTTCAAACAACAGGAACTCCCAAGAAGTACTGCCCCTTACCCTCATCTTCGCTTAACAGTCTGCAATTTGATTTATTTTTCTATATATGTGCCCCTCAACTTTACATTTAAGCCTCTACAACAAGCCAAAAACGTACTGATCCAAAAAGTCAAACAACGACCAATGCATGTTCTGAACCTTTCCAGACAGTCAGTTAGCAATCACCAAGGAATCAGGCTCCACTTCAACATCAGCAAAATGAAATCTGCAACATATATAGGTTCAGGTTTCAGCCCTCCAATAAATATAGCACACAATTCATCCCCGTCGTGAGTATCAAATCCGTAGCTAGAGGAAAAAGTTGCCATTAATCTACCACCAGAATCCCTTAGAATACCTCAATCCAAGCCTGCTTTAGGTCTGAGCCAGCTAAATAAAGTTATTGCATCATAAAAGAATTCATATCCACTTTGGAGACCTTTAGCATAAGCTCAGCAGAAAAGGAGTTGCTCGATTGATCCTATGAGTTGATAGTAAAACACAAACGATGCCGAGTGGCCAAATTGTGCAAGTGGTGGCTCCTTGTTTGTCCAAGTTGTGCTATTTTAATCAAGAGTGGCCAGTAATGTTGATCTCAATGTCACTTCTGTTAGGTTATTTTAAAGATCTATGTAGTACGTACGACAATGACAAATGCTAACCATAATTAAGCTTTTGTAACCATAGCTTGCACCATGAAATTCAAGTGAACTCGATCGCTATCAATCTGGTTTAATTACTTATGTAATTCAGTCAGTTCAGTGGTACACCGGCCAAAAGCATATAAATCCATGAACCTTGGTTGAGTTTTGGTAGAGCTGCTTTATTCATTCATAAACATGGAGAGGAATAACTGTGGTCTTGGCCATTCAACTTGGTGTCACTGAGTAGAAAAATCTTTCTATATGGTGGTGGGAATGGAAAGAGAGAAAATGGGTGTACTTTGAAATGCAGTCTTCCACTAATGAAAAGCTTTCTAATGCATCCAGAGCCAAAACCCTAGTGATGATGCAAATGCTCTCTCTCTCTCTCTTTCTCTCTCTCTCTCTCTCTCTCTCTCTCTCCACCTGTTGTAGGGTCTGGTTGAGTGGACTGAATGGTCAACATTATCATTAGACAGATTTGGACTCTCTTTCTTTCTTGTCTTGTGATTGTTTTTTTCTGGCGCTCTTTTCTTCTTTTTTTTTTTTTTTTTTTTTTCCCTCCATTTTCATAAATTTCTTTTTGCTTGTGGTTCGAATCTTCGAAACCTACGCCATTCCTTCCCCGTTACTTGTACTTGTGGTCAATATTGTAATAGAGAAGTGCCACAAGCTGAAACGAAAACTCACAAATGATATAATTTCATATGACATGTTATATCTACTTTATATTATAAAAGTATTTCTCATTGCGAATAACAGGACATTCCAAGCTTATAATTCATGACCCCTGCCATTAGATGCAGACTAAAGTTAGAAGCCCGAAGTTCCAACACTTAACCCACTTGCATATCTTATCAGAATAAGATTGCCTGCAATTACTTGTTTTACTATTATATTTAACATTACAAAAACCACAATGGTAATTAGTAAATATCCTATTTTCTTTCATATTATGTATAAATAATTTCAACAATTACAAGGATTCTGATCCTATAATTTACCCTTCATAGCCCTTCTCCATCACTGTCATCCATGATAATGAAAATTATAGTTTTGGAAAAGTAGATACCTTAGCAAGGGGCAGTGCCCTGGAAAAAGGTCGGCGTCGTGCAAGAAGGAAAATTTGATTGAACTACTTCCCTTTCCGTACAAAACAACCCTCCAACAAAAATAAAAAAGGAAAAAGAAAAAAGAAAACCAGAACAACGATTTCAACAAATAATGCAGAGAAGGCCAGGGTTATGAGAAAAACAGGGGCGCATGATTCATGTGACCCATGGGGGCCCTTGCTAACCATGGCGCGTGGGTGCTCAGTGCACCACCTTCTAACCCTATTGCTCAGTCTGTCAGCTTAGCCTCCAAGATTCTCTCTCTCTCTCTCTCTCTCTCTCTCTCTAGGACTAGGGTTTCCCTCTATCTAGCACAACTTTTATGTTTTGAAGGCTTTTTCTGCTTCCCCCACCCATTAAGGGAGCTGGCATTTTTATGAAGTTGTTCTGATCACTTGGTATATCATGCGTACGCGTGCACCCCACTAAGGCAACCTTAATTAATTTTCGATAATTGCGAATACAATATACTTGTGAGGAGATGAAGGTCTCATTATCCAATGAATCATATGATTAAGGGTTGATTAAGGTTTGTTAAAATCAGGATTATGACGACACCCTTGTACTTTTATTGTAAATGTAGATCATAATCAATGGAACAGCTAATAGTTTATATATGGGAAATGAATGGTTAAATATTGTAGATCATACATGCATGCAGATGGTAAAAATATTAGCAGGTTAATTTATATGCGACATGTTTCCATCTTATTCTATATACCATCTGCATGCATGTATGAATATGCATGATCAGAGGAGCAAACAACAATGTCGATGAGATCATGATGATGCATGGGTCGATGTTGAGCTAGCATTTTGCTAATTCTTACTAGAACAGTAATTAACAGAACTGACAGCTTATAGATCATCATCTACTTGAAATAAATTAATTTGACATGCGTGCATGCAGCACGACTTTGCATTTTAATATATATAATTATGCATTAAATATTTCGTAGGGTTTGTGATATTCTGATATATATGAATAATGGTCAGTCGATCAAAACCTTCTCCCAACAAGCGAAGCTTGTGCATGCATATAAATTATTAGATCTTGCTTCTTACTTTTTCTAATTATGAGATCATAAGGTCTAGCAAATTATATAGACCCCAAATTAAAGATAATCGAGCCTTAATTAATTCTTTACCACTTTAATTGGCCGGGGAGCTGGGGGTGATGGCCCGGGTGAGTTTAATTAATCACTTAGTTTTTCTCTCTGCATATATATTGATGATCATCAGATGATCTCATCAAAAGCTGGCTTCCATCGATCATTTCTCGGCCTTTTACTAGCTAATACTGTGTTGTTTATGCAAATAAAATCTCTTTCTCAGCCAAATGATCGCGAGCAGGCCAAAGGTCTAAAGGGAGAACGAAGTACGTTAGTACGGTGGTGGGGCTTTTTTTTTTTTTTTTTTTGAGCAAGTTGGCTACTTTTATATATTGGTACACTGGAAATAAAAGTTAGTGGTTTCTTAATACAGATATGGAAGGTAGGTCTTTCCCGCTGTGAAAATTCAACAAAGAGGGCGGTAGTAGTAACTTTAGGATATTGCAGTAGGCTTGTGTTGCCACTGCGGCCTACTGCGCCAAGTTATGCGATTATTTGATTGATGAATTTTCTTGACATTCCATTCTTTGAAAAAAAAAAAAAAAAAAGATAGTGATTGATGTCACTGATAATTGGAGTTACTGCCCGGTCCTTTGCATTGGATGGCAGGTTGGAAATTGCTTCAATGATGGTGGGGAATCTTACCAGCTCATGAGAGGTTCGATGATTCGATCCCCTGCATGCAGTACTGGGCCTTGGTGCCCTAAAAATAATTGCCTTTGATGCAGTGCATATATATCTGCATTATTTATATATATAATCGTATAAGGTACTGCTAATGCATTAATTTTAGAGCGTAAATTAAAAGCAACCCGCATTTATAGATCGAAAAACTGCTCTGCTTACGTACGTACTTAACGTAAGTTCTTGATCCACTAACATTAATTAATGTAGATAATAGAGGTACTATTGATCAATTATTCTAAGCAAACTAGCTAGGGTTAATTATAACAATTCATCATGTCCTCACCATTTTTAATCATGTTGTTACTGCTGCTGCTAGTTGTCTAGTGATCATGTCTATGGTGATCTTAGATTATATACCCTAAAAAACAATTCCTGGAAAGAAGAAATATAAACCTTTTTGTCATGTTTTAATTAGTAAGTATAATATGCAATCCATATAGTCTGCATTTGTATAATGATAGATATATAGGTGGTGGCGCATATTATTTAGAGTAAGAATAATACAATTTCGGATGCAGAGAAACGTGCAGTTGATCTCTGCTTAATTAATTAATATATATGGAGTACTTAACATGAGGTCATGATCGAGTTCTCGATCCACTAACTTAAATGTGTATAGTACTAAAGTTGTTGGCCAAATTGCATGCCCTCGATCGTCCTTGTTGCTGTTGCATGCTAGCTAGCTAGTAATTGCCTTGTGGCAATTCTGTCGATCGATATCCAGCGCGCAGTTGCTGCATGCTTAGGCGTATTTGCAATTTCATCGTTTAGGCCTAACTCATGATCATGACTTCGATGATAATTAATGTTGTAGCCAAATAGATCGATCTAAGCTGCTTGCAAGTTTCAAATGCGATCTCAAGATCATTTCAAACAACGTTAAGTTATACCTCATGAAGTGCGTGCTTCATCCAATATTAATAAAGGATTAAGCACTTTCTTAAAACCACCCAACCTTGTTTAATTTAAATTAGTGTAACAAAAAGATAATGAGCTATTAGCTAACATATTCAATAGCAAAGCAACACAAATATTAAAGGATAGTGAACTAATCTTCCAGTAGTTAATTTATTAGGTAGGTAGATGTTTGCCCAACATGAGATAAACAAAAGGATTGACATGAGTTTAGTATCATAATTTGTATTTTTTAAGAATATACTTTTTCGGACTGCTATCTGACAAAAATATTTGGCATAATTACTTCTTTTTCTGTTTTTGTCACGCTCTTTTGGATTCCAGCTTTTGGAAAAGCTGTAAGGCTATTCATTAGGGAAAGTCTTTTTTTCAATGGCTTTGTTCAATTTATCTTGCTTGGCGCACTACAACATATTTGTTCATTTTCCACGAGTTTTTTTTTTTTTTTTTCAAGATCTATGCTGGTGACAAATACTTAGCTAATGCTACGTCCATCAGGTAAAAAATGGGCCTTTTGTGGCGAGATCACATCCGACAAGTAAAAATTCGTAGCTAAAAACAAATTTTTTGTAGTGAGAAAAAATCTCCGCAAATAAACCCGCCGGACACAACATTGAAATCACAACCTTATTAGCTTTTGCGGCGAGTATGAACCGCTCCAATAAGTTTGAAGATAAAATTACTTGCTTTTCCCCTTCTTTAATTTATTGGTAAGATTAAGAATGGATGCATGATCTTAATCCCCTTTTAAAGCCTAATTAAAGTTCTTATGTCTAATATCAATAATGATGTGCTCAACTCTTTACATATCTTAGACTTATTGTTCAGACTAAAAACCTTATTCTTGTCAAATGAATTCCACCTCCCTTGGATATTCTCAACCTTAATATTGATCATGCTTCAAAAGGTAATCCTGAGTTAGCTGGCTGTGGTGGTGTTCTACGTTCCAATACTTATTCTATCATTACTAGTTTCTCTTGCTTTTTGGATGTGGGTATTAACACGTTTGCAGAATTGTATATATGAATGATAGCGAAAATATAATTAATTTCACCTTATAGATCATGTCAAGGATCAATATATTTGTTGAGAAGTGCTACAACAACAAATAAATTATACAAAAATAAATACACAAACTGATATGGTTTTATACAATACATTAGATGATCTACTTTACGATAAAAATAATTTTGCAATCTAACATATCATATCAAGTCACGTCTGTTTTGAATTTACTTTTATTTATTTATTTATTTATCTTATAGGAAATTGAAAATTTTATTTTTATGAGATCTCTTTATGGTTAAAACAATAATTTTTAATTTTTTTTTTTAACCAATGGCCACTAACGTATATTTTGTATTAAAAAAAAGATAATCATGAGTGCGTAATAAGTAAAAGCAAAAGAGGAACTTTCTTTGGTGAATATTTTTTTTTAAAAGCATAAAGATGAAGTAATATTTATCTTGGAGGGTGAACTTTTGTGGAAAAAGGGAAACACCAAACCTTACGAATTACAATTAATAGATAGGATTGTGTATAACTAATCTATACCTCTCGAACATCCTCTAGATAGCCATTATCTATAAATTTCAAAAAAAAAAAAAAAAAATCACAAGGAAAAAAAACGTTGCATAGGTTCAAGAAAAGGAGGGGGCAATAATGCAATGTACGTGAGAGCTGTAACCTGTTAGGGTTTATGTAGGGCTAAGTTGGGTTGGCTGAATGGAACTATCAATTATTGCAAATAATTTAGGCACTCAAAAACAAACAAACCCAAAGACCACATGAGCACATGACCAAGTTGTCACCAATATTGCCACATTTTCCTTCCCACAATTTTCAGTCTCAAAATGATTGAAGTAATAATGATCATCAATTAGGTCCCACATACGTAAATAAATAAATCTCTTTCGAATCAGATGGGTTTGGGGAGTCTGCAGAAAAATGTCATGAGGGCCACATACATACATAATCGAAAATCTAGAGAGGGAGTGAGTGCTTTGTTTGATTGCCTTCGTGGACGCTGTGAGCCATTATATATATATATATATATATATATATATAAAGAACTCCCTCCAATAATGAAAATGACAACTTTGTTTCTTTGTATTTTTGTGCTTTTTGTAATGTGTATCATCAGTGACGTTGAAACAGATGGAGAAGTGGGTGGATTAACTCTGTCATGTAGAGTGATCATGGGAGAGGCTAAAAAGAAATATTACTGAAGGGGTTTTCTCTTCTTTAAATGGGATTAGAGACAAACCCGACCCGGATGCAAGCAATCTGATCAGTTCCATGCGCCATTATTCCTAATCGGATTGTATATCTTCTTCTTCTTTTTTTTAATCCAATAATATTAGTGATTTTAATTTATTGATTAACTTGAGAACGTTTAATATGCAATGGTAAGATGTGAATAGTGGGGCCGAACATCACCCATGTACTTAGCAATTTTGTAGCAAAAAGAATAGGGAACAAGATAAAGCATATTGCCTAGAGATCAGAGGCTAGGAGTTAGGATGGCCAAAGAAATGGGAAGATGTTGGGGGGCATGTATTGATCCGACAATGTTTACTGGGGTGACATGAGAATATTACACGAATACGACAATTTCAAAGATATCAAATATTGGAGTAGTCAAGTTGCTGGTAATTAAGACCCCGTTTGAAACTTTGGCCCAGAAAACATCTCATCTCATCTCATCTCATCTAATCATTACAACTTTTCCAACTTTTCCAAATAAAATAAACATTTTAACTTTTTCAAAATCCAAAACAAAAATAATATTAAAAAATATATTCTAATAATACTTTATTCAAATTTTTAACTTTAACCTCAACTCATCTTATCTATGAAAACAAACGAGGCCTTAGACTAAATTGAAATCAATTCAGTTCAGTCTAATTTTAAGTTGAGTTTAACATCCAAGCACTCAACTCTCAAATCACTAAACTCATATCAACTCAAAACCTCTTCATACACAAGACTCACAACCTTTTTCAACTCAACAACTCTTTACACTCAGGATATACAACATTTTCAACTTCTCATAAATACATCTAAATATACAAATTCATCTTAGGTGAGTCCCACAAAACTCACTCTACCATCTCAACTCACTACTATTCATAAATAACTCAACTCAATTCAGTTCAACATGCAAACGGAACCTAAAATGCCCACCATTCATGCAAGATAACATGAACAAAAATGGCTGAACATCATCATCCATGCATCATGCATGCTTTTTGAATGGGTGGAAAGGAGTACTACATGCTCATCTAAATATATGCAAGTTATATATATATATGTATGTATGTATATATAGAAAAAATTTTTATTTATTTGTTAGGATGGATGAAATCTTCATCAAATCTATAGATTTCACTACTACCATGACCCGCCCGCCATTGATATATAATATTGACCTTCCTCCATTTCACTCCCCCCATTACTCCAAATTAATAATTACTTGCTAAGTTGATCCACTCCATATAATCACTTGTTTAGTAATGGCCTGGGGACCAAATTCCTTTTAATTTGTACCCCCATTCTCCTTTTGTAACTTTGAAATTATCAGTTTATTGACAATTATATCATTCCAAACCAGAAAGTTCTACATAAATATATAATCTCTCAAGAAAAGAACTTCTTAAACGAGCCGTGTTCATGATCCCTCCCAAAATGTGGACTGCCGTACTATTGAGTCGAGGAGGATGAGAGAGTCACTGACCTAAAGTAATGCAGTTCATATGTAATAAATAGCATCGTTGACGTTCCTGTATGGGAACATTTGGAGATTCAATCAAACGATTGCTCAGCTATACAATTGAATTGAGCCTCTCAACAAAATCTGCAGCTTACTATAAAGAGCCGTTTTAGTCTTTTATACCCTCCCAAACGTCCTTAAGTATCCTCTTAGGCAAACACGTGCAGGGGCTAAGCTGATGAGCCATTTGCCTGGTGCTTGACCGTTGAACTGGGATCCTCACTAAATGGTTTGAAGTGTCCCGCCTCTGTACATGTATATATTAGTCTCCATTACTGATTGTTGTCTAGCTCTTACTTTTCTTAGGACTCTAAGCAAAAGCCCTTGATCTACTATTAGCAGCTAAAGGAAGGAAGGATGCTTACTGTTTTTTTTTTTTCAAAGAAAAAAAAAGAAAGAAAGGGGGTCGATTTAGGCTCCTTCCCTTCCATTGTATAGCTGGGCTAGCTACTATGAGCCCTCAATCCCACGCATCTAACCGGCTCGTGTGGTTCGCTGGTTCCACTTATCAATTTTCCTTTTCTTTCATTAGTTTTGAGATTTCAAAATCTCCAAGTGCAAGACTCGAAAAAGAAAGTGGCTCTCAGACTCATCAACAGACGCAGCTGACTGATATCTCAGAGTTAAGAACGAGTTCTTTTGCTCGCCCCTATCTCTAAAGAAGCGTAAGCACTTCACCCGATAGGGGATGGTATTCATTCACTTGCATTCCTACCGATCCAAAAAAAAAAAAAATCATTCACTTGCACTCCTGCTAACACTACAAAAAGCTCCAGTCTCAACACCCCTACTACTGCTGTGCAACCTTTTAACCATCCTCTTAATATCCCATGATTTGGCATGAATGGATTATTTGACAAGTAATACATAACAAAGAATTTTTCAATCATTTAATACCACATTACCACATCATGGGACAATAAGGGGATGATAAACAAAGGGATGCTAAGTTCCTATATATATATATATATAAATGTAAGTTCAGTTCCATCCCAATCTCGATGTCTCAACACAAAAGACCTATTTCATGTGGAGACACTAAAATACTCAATGGCAGTGACAACAAGAAGGATATAAATACTTCTTGTAATAGAAAAACGCTAAGAAACCAACAGAAATTTTTTTAAATGTATGAAACCAACAGAAAACTGTGTCATTTAGAATAAAAATGGTAACCCATATTTCTTTTTTTTTATATATATAGTTAATAAGAGATTTTATTCCAAGTAAATAGGCATAGCCCAAGTACACAGGATGTATACAAGTGAGTAGACCTAAATACAAGCTAAAGCAAAAACAATACTAAAATAAAACATGACAAATGTTCCCATCCCTACAAGATTCTTCACCCAAAAACTTAAAAAGTGCTAAAGAAAAAATCCCTAAACTCCCCTATAAAACGTTCACAATCTTCAAAACACCTCTCATTTCTTTCAAGCCATAAGCACCAAAACAAACATAAGGGAATCATCCTCCACACTGCTGCACTGCCTCTACATCCCCTGAACCTTAATAAAGCCATTTTTGTTCATGTTATCTTGCATGCTTCGAACATCAGTCCGCTAATCATGTTGCATTAAGTTTGATTTGAATCGTAGGCATTTTAGGCCCCATTTGGATGTTGAATTGAATTGAGATAAGTCAAGTTCTTTATGAATAATAGTGAGATGAGATAGTGGAGTGAGTTTTTTGGGGCCCGCCTAAGATGAGTTTAGATGTGTTTGGATGTTAACATGAGTTTAGATGTCTTTGTGGGAAGTTGAAAAAGGTTGTGGGTAACGTGTGTAAATAGGTGTTGAGGTGAAAAAGGTTGTGGGTCCCATGATGAATCTGTGGTTAAATCTTCTTACACATAAAACACCAATCAACCACAAAAATACCTCTCTTCCTCGCATTATCTGTGGTTAGTATTTTTCCAGGAGACGCCAACCAACAGAAAAAAGTAACCTTACTAGGCACCTTTGCCCTCCAAATACATTTCCAGGGATAGTCTTTAACTCCCTGACTAATTAAAGCCTTATAAAAAGATTTTACAGTAAATCTGGAGTTATTTGTTTGCAACCACAGCAGGTTTTCCTCTCTATTCTGATCAATTTTCATATCATATAATCTTCCCAAAAATTCAGAAATCTCGTCCACTTCCCAATCCTGCACATCTCTATTAAAATCTACATTCCACTGAAATCTTATAAGACTCAGCCACCCCTTTATCTCTAGCAATCCTAAATAAATTAGGATAAATGTACTTAAGAGCTGAATCCCCGCACCAAGTATCATGCCAAAAGTAAATATTTGCCCCGTCCCCACTTTAAAATTTAAGTTTTTAACAAAGTCCCCCCATACTTGCCGGATGGACTTCCACAAGCCCACCCCATACACCCATTTAACTTCATTTGTGCGCTCCCCCACATTCTCCCATATTTAAAATCCACAATTTGTCTCCATAATGCATTACTCTCAAAATGCTACCTCCAAAGCCATTTTCCAAGTAGAGCTCTATTGAAAAACTTTAAATTTCTCACACCCAAACCTCCACATGAAACCGGTTGACAAACCTAAATTCCAACTCACCAAATTAAATTTTCTTTCCTCCCCACAACCATTATACAAGAAATTCTGAAAAATCCTCTATTTTTTTTTTTGCAACTGTAACATATGGGTCCAAATTTAGGGTTTAAAACTAGTATTATTTTCTTTATTATTTATTTATTTTACTTTTATTATCACCTTAGGAAATATGCTAACACATAGATTAAATAAGTGATTCCTTCCCTATCAAAACCTTCGTATAGTTTATCCATTAGGTTCCCATATTAGATTTGATTCCTAGTTTGAGACTAACTCCAACTCAAACTCCTCAAAATCCTCTCAGAATCTGTATCCTCGTAGGAATAGGTTCCTAAAATCTAGGCAACTTCAAATTATAGCCAATCTTCTGAAGACTCATGCCACTCCCCTCCCCATCGTCTATAAAATCCCACGAAAGCCCTCTGTTTTATACACACAAAAATACAAAGAACTCACTTTCGCATAAGCCGTATATACTCTGCCCAGCCACCGCCGACCACCCTAGGACGTCAGAGCACTACCCCGGCTGCCCAGAAATTGCCTACAGCCCAACCCAGTTGAACCCACTCCTTTCCGGTAAGTCCCCGCGGGATCTCTCTCTCTTCCCATGATGTTCACTTCTACTTCTCGGTCTAACTCTCTCTCTCTTGCATCGCACCACTGCCCAAAGGACCCAATCACGTCGCCGGTCGCTTCCAACCACCCCAGAGCCGCCGTCACCTCAGCCTCCTTCTCTCGGTAAGCTATCGCACG
Source organism: Juglans microcarpa x Juglans regia (assembly GCF_004785595.1). Classification (NCBI taxonomy): domain Eukaryota; kingdom Viridiplantae; phylum Streptophyta; class Magnoliopsida; order Fagales; family Juglandaceae; genus Juglans; species Juglans microcarpa x Juglans regia. The sequence goes on from NC_054597.1 coordinate 4,153,225, forward strand.
ACTCCCTCCCACATTTACGAGCTCTCTACGTTAGCCTTGTGCTTTCCAGAGGAAGCTTCTCCTTTTTAATCTAGAATGGGCCTTGGGCCTTAAGCCCCATTCAACCAAATGCCTCCTTAAAATTCTAAGTGGACTGTTTTCCCCAATTGGCCTTGGGCCTTCAGATATTTTAATACAGTTATTAAGTTTTTTTTTTTTTAAGGATATGTTATGGGTTTTGAATAATATTAATATGTAGTAATTTTAATTGAATATGTATTATATTGTTTGTACGGTATGATTTTTAAGTAGTTAGAATGCTAGACAAGTTCACTAATAAATTAGTAACATCTAGTACCTCGTATAGGTAACGCGCTACAAGTTGGAAATCAGGAAGCAGCGCTAAGAGGTAAATAGTATGATCATATAAATGCATGCGTACTATGAACATTATTGTTATGTATGAAAATATGATGTGCCAAGTCAAGGTTAGATTCCTTTTACGATCTTTGATGAAATTAGGGGTGTACAGGAACCGACCAAACCGGCCGCAACCGACTGGAACCTACTGCCAAAGTCAGGAACCAGACAGAACCAGTGAAGAACCGGCCGGAGTGCGGCAGATATTTGCTTAAACCGAAGTTTTCCAATTCGGTCTCGGTTCGACCCAGTGAAAAACCGATGAACTAGCCGACCAGTTCTGCTATTTTTTTTTTTTTTCATTTTATACCTATATAAAAAATGACGCCGTTTCACTTAAATGAGTGAAACAACATCATTTTAATTCCCCTAGTTGGAAAAAAAAAAAAAAGCAAATGATGTCGTTTCATGATTAGGTTAAGATCCCCCTTCCCCCTTCTCATTCTCATTTCTCTGCACCGTTCTCTATCTCAGCTCTCTCTCTCAGATTCTCTCATCTCCCTCTTAGCTCCCTCTCTCTCCTATGCAGTCCTTCTCTCCCTCCATCCATTTGTGCCGTTTCATCCATTTGCGTCGTTTCAAGCTCCCATCTCCAATTCGTTGAGGTGTGTTGATGGGGACCAAGTTTCTTTTATTTTTCTCAGAGAGGGTACCGATAGTATTGTGATAGTGTGATATTTGTTGTGAATCATTTGATATTTGTTGTATATCTTGTAATTTTGTGAATATGTGATGATGGAGTTCAAGTTTACGTGTAACTTTGTGAATCTGTTTCAGTATTTCTCATTCCTCTCTCTCTCTCTCTCTCTTCATGCCACCGACGACGCCGAAGAACTGACCGGTAGAAAACCGAGACTGATGTCGACAGTTTTCTTCCCCTTCACCGGCCGGTTTCGGTCGAGATATTCTTTTTTTCAGTGTATCGGTGCGGTCTCGGTTTCGACTCTAAACCGAACCGATAGATTGGTTTTTCACCCCTAGATGAAATATGAGATTATGCTTGAATAAATTAATTTGTTGTTCGATTGATTGAATGTTACTAAAATCATATGAAAGCCATGAGATGCTCATGTAGTAATTCAAGTCAAGTATGCCATGTAATGGAATAGCCACGTCCATGTAATACTTAGATTATGTATGCCATGTTCATGCAGTACTTAGATCATGTATGCCATGTTCATGTAGTACTTAGATCATGTATGCTATAGAATGTCATAAAACGTTCAGAGCATGTTATGCTATGCCATGTTATGCTATGTCATGTTATGATATGTCATGCTATACCATGTACAAGAATATGCCATGCTATGCTATGCCATGTACAAAAATATGTCATGTTAGAAATGTTCATGAAGCCTAATAAATTCTAATGCATTAAAAAAGATAAGAAATGTTACGGTGCCACGGACTCAAGCGTGGTTAACCACAAGTTAAGTGAAACATGGACCCAAGCGTGTTTTACTTCATGTTATGGAAGTTAAGTGAAACACAGACCCAAACGTGTTTCACTCCATGTTATGCAAGTTAAGTGAAACACGGACCCAAGCGTATTTCGCTCCATGTTATGCAAGTTAAGTGCAAGTTTAGTAAAACACCGACTCAAGCATGTTTCACTCCATATTATGCAAGCTAAGTGAAACACAGGCTCAGGCACGTTTTATTCCATGTTATGCCAGTTAAGTGAAACACGGACTCAAGCGTGTTTCACTAAATGTAACACCAGTTAAGTGAAATACGGACTCAAGCATGTTTCACTCCATGTTAAGACAAGACAAAGAAGATATTATGCATTCACGTTACATGTTTGCCACGATTATATATGCTTCCGCTCATGTTAACGATGAATACGTATGCTATATAAATCTATGACGATATATGTATGTAAAGTCTTTCAGAAAGTCATGTTACGTGTATGAATGTAAATCTATGAAGCTGTGTGTATGTTATGAAGAGTCTTCATAAATTAAGTCCATGTTAGGCCAAATTATATTTTACAGTGTGATGTGCTACTTACTGAGTATTCGACTCATTTTTGTTTGTCTTCTTGTTTTTTTTCCATGTTTTAAGATGGAGATTATGATGACGGGGAGCTGGATGGCCAGGAATAGATCTAGTACAAAGACTTGGGACGGAATAAGTTATACTCACACAAGAATTAGATTTCTTTTATGTATTCATAGGATTAGTTTATGTTCTTTTATTTTACGTTCAGTTTTCGAAACAATCATGCTCAATTCAGTTTTAATATTTTGATGTTTTTCAATAAATGAGGTATTTCAAGAAATGAATCTCTTTACCGGGCATTATGTATGATTGCTAGTAATATCTCTATCCTACGGGAACCGGGTGTTACAGCAACCCACACGGGTAAAGGAAAGAAAGAAAGGAAATATGTGGGGAGATTAGACAAAGTACTCTTAATCAAAGTAACTCTTTCCCCTTTTGACAAATAGAGTTTTTTCCAACCAGCTAGCCGCCTCCCAATCTTCTCAATAACCCCATCCCATATAGAAAGTGATTTGTGAGGAGCACCCAAAGGTAACCCATATTTCTTTCCAGCCAACTAAACATTAAAAAAGATTAATCTATAAAAAGACAGACCTAGTCCAGCCTAAATCCAAATTCATGCAAGAACAAATTGAAGCTTCATTATATCTCCCAAGTCATTCTACTTTTGAATTCACTAAAGTCTCTGAATTGAAAATTAGATAGAAGCCAATATGTATTGCTAATTCTAAATTTTGTTCTTCCCCAGTACCATCTACCTACCAAGAAGCACTTTCAAATGATTTGATGGCACAGATAAAAAACATGATGAGTTGATGCCAAATGTTAATTAAGCAAAAAGAAAAAAAAAAATCATAAAACATCAAGTTATTTTCAGCCAAAAACAAAGAAAAGAAAAAGCAACCCTAGATGTCGCCGATTGTAACCCATAAAATTATATTGAAATCATATGGAGATATTGAAAAAATTTAAAGGAGTTATAATATATGTAATCTGGGTATATGCCCACATCGGACCACCATGTGGTGTCCAAATCAGAGGCCAACCCCTCGCCACCGTGGGATGGCCTATATCAGGCCACCTAGTGGTGACCCTTTTTTATCAGAGCCATTATTCCCGCTCCCCCCCCCCCCCCCCCTCAAATCTTTCTTATTACTTTTTTCTATAAAAATATATTTTAAATTTCTTGAGTTTAAATTATTATTATTTTTGGTTTTAAAAAAAGATGGAACTCAAGTAAGGCAGAGCAGAGGAGATGATTGGCCAGAAATTCCTTTCAATTATGCTCTAACCTCATATTCGAACACTGATTTGAACACTGGGATGGACGTTGAAAGTCAATTCATATTAGACATTGGTGGCCTAAATTTATAATTTATAAATTGCATAAACCCCTATAGTTTGAAGTGGATAGCTGCAATTTTCCCTAACGACTATTCAAACCATAACCTAAGTCATTTGGGAGAGAAGCTCCAATGTAACTCCAAATAGCTGCTGAGAGACTACTGACAAGATTGGTATAAGCAGCTTAAGAATATCTGGTTAACCATGATAATAGGACCACGGGCACAACAACACAGATGGACATAGCAATTGAATCACAAATCAAAGGATTCTCTCAATGAACACAATCAAACTCAATGTGTGTACAAATTTCGGCGCAGAAGCACCACTAAAACTCAAATTGTCATTAAAGGGCAGTTTTTTTCCATGACAACAAAGAAAATATTTAATAGTAATATGTAAATAGCTATATAACAATTAAAAACCATTACAAGCTTCGTTCTCATCAATTCAGACAGAGATGAGACTAATCTGGAAAAAAAAAGGTATTTACTTGAGAGAAAACAATTAAGCAAGTAGCTAACCTGCAAGCCCAGCCCCTCAGGACGCAGCTCCCCGCTGCCACCACCACCACCACCACCACCAACCCTCTACTAAGGATCCTCGGTGGGTAACTCATACCGACAAACGGGACAGGTGTTCCTTATGCTCAACCACGGCACAATGCAGTCCCCGTGATAGTAATGAGAACACGGAAGCCGCCTCACCTTCTCTTTCACCACAATCGCATCCTTGCAAATTGCGCAAACCACAGTGTTCATCAGTAATTCCTCCACCGTTAACTCCACAGAGGGAAGATTCTCCACAAACCTTTTCGCCGCCGGAGGATTACCCGTTTCAATCTCCACAACTCGCCTGAAAACGGCATCAAATTCAGCCGTATCTGCATCACTTTCGCCCTGAAAAGCTGCTAGGAACGAGTCCGAATCCCCATCAAGTTCACGCTCTAACCTCATATTCGCACCTAATAGAATTTCCCACTCAAGATTTCGCACCTCTACTTCTTCTTCGGAGGAAGCTACCGAAAATTCTTCGACCCTCTCGACCATTATGCTTAAGTTTTCTCTCTGGTTAAAAACGCCGTCTTCCACTTCCTCCCATTCGAAACCCTCTGGAAGGAGAACCTCAAGCCCATTCCCCTGCTCCTCCAAACAAAATCTGTCCCCACGAATATTAGAATCCATGGAACTGAATTCCGTATCCCGATCCGACTCAGAGTCGTGCCCAGCAATGCAGAGACCATCGGTACCCGAGCGCTGCGTATCGAAATCGAGTTTAACTCCAAAACCCAGCCACTGTAAATCCTCTTCGTGATCCGGGCCTAATTCGCCACCATTTCCGAATTCAAACTCGGAAAACGGATCGGAGACAGAGCCGGGTACGTCGAAAGCGTGTAAATCATCATCATCATCATCATTAGAGCGACCCACTTCCTCAAAGAGGTCGTTGAGGAAGTTGCCCACATCGCGGCCCGAGCCGGAGCCTAAATCGGAGAACCAGTCCGAGTCGTAGCTTTGGGAATCGAAGGGATTATGGTCGGTGACGGGGCAAAAAATGGTGCCGCGGCGGGCGAGGTGATCGAGGGTTTGGGTACGTGAATGGGAATGTGTGTTCGGGTCCGGTTCTGGGAAGGTAAGCTCGTCGGACTGAGACATCGTCGAATCAAGAAAGGAACTTCAGAAATCAGAAGGAAATTTGGGAATATTAATTATTAGGGTTTTTGATTGGGAAAGTATGCGCGGGGCTGGAGTGCATTATATAGTGGGTGGTTTCGATTCTATGCGATCATAAAATAATTTTTATTGGATTAGTTAAAAACTAAAAATTTAGCTATTAAGTCATAAAATAAGTCGCATTGAAATAGTTATAGCTACAGTAACATCTAAATTAATTTTTAAATTTGAAACACACTATTCATTCATCAAATCTTTTTTATATTATTTCTTTCTCTCTCTCGAAGTCTTCATCGTTACGTAATATCCTGAGTTTTCCCTTCTCTCGATTTTCTTCATTTCCTCACAAAACCCAGACGCCCTTCGCCTAGATCCCGAGTGTTTCATCTTCGACCATACGGACCCGCCACCGCACCACCACCGCACCACTACCTCACGTCTCGTCAACAACAACGGCACAACACCACCGAGCCAACGCACTCCTACTCTCGACAGAAACGACCAAACCCCTCTTTCTCTCCGATTTGCTTCTCTGAAGCTAAGGTAATCTCTTTCCATGTATAAGTTTCGATTCTCTTGATGATCCCTAACTTTATTCCGCACCTCGCTGTCCCCCTCATTCCTCTTCTCCAAACCCTAATATTTGATTGTGGATGGATTTAGTTGTTTGTGTATCTTCATTTTTGTCTCTGTTTATGATTGAGGGGTTGGATGTAAATCTATTTCTGTGAGGATTACACATCTGTTTGTGTATTGCGAGAAAAATAAAAAATTTATAGAAATACGTTTGTGAAAAAATTTGCTACTCTGTTTTCGTTTGTGTATACAAAGAAAAAGCAAAAATTTGTATAGAATTTTAGATGTATATATTTCTCTACTCTGTTTCGGTGAGGATTGCACAGAATTTAGTCAAGACCTGTTGTAATAAAATAGCAACAATTTAAACACCAAGTTTACATTTGAATAAACTACAACTATGGTAGTTTCTCTATTTTTAAATTTGAAGTTTGTGACATTTCGGTAAACTTGCTTGTTTGGTTGCTATTGCATTGTATAGCATGCTGCCTCTAGGTTAGAAAAAAAAAAAAAGAAAAAAGATTTCCATTGTGCTAATTTTAGAGTAAATGGATAGAAGAATCTGTTTGATAAATTACACATGCAGCTACTAGTTTGATAGATTACACATGCAGCTACCAATTGTCATTGCATGTAAACCATAAAATCCTCAGGTTTTTTCGTTATCCTTATAATACAATGAAGGATGGCTGCACCATTTGATGATAATTATTTCTTCACCACCCTCTTACAAAGTGGTGGACATGAGGAAGGCTGCACCCCGTTCAATAGGTATGGTTGTTTGATAGAAGAAAGTTTGGTAAAAGAAGATGGTTGGATGAAAAATTTAGTACTTATGATTATTAGATAGAAGAAAGTTTGGTAAAAAAAACTATATGGTAGAAGAAAATTTGGTAAAAAAAAAAAATATAGTTGGATGGGAAATATTGGATTGGTTTGTAAATTAAGACATTTATATAGAATTTTAGATAAGTTTAATTAGATGTTTGTGGTTATAGCATTAGATGACAATTGAAAAAATATAATTTTTTTAACCCATAATTTAATTAGAATATGATTACTAATTAATATATAATATTATGAATAGTAAAATATGATAAAATAAAATATTTTCATAATTAAAAAAATTAAAATATTTTTGAAATTATTAATTACTTATGAATAAATAGCTATTCCAATGTAAAATTTTAATGTAAATAGTCAAAGTCAAATTTATCTTTTATTATTTTATTATCATATACTGAAAAAATGACTATTCCAATGTAGGAACTTATGTGAATAGAATAGTTAAAAGCTAAATTCATCTTACATTCATAAAAAAATGTAATTTAACTTTAGTTAATCCAATGAGAGTGCTCTTAGATACAGCCCACCTAATTTTCAAAAAAATAAATATATAAATAAAGAGTAACGATCCATGCCTAAGTATTGTACAGTTTTTTTGAAAAAAAGTAAACTCTATTATTAAAATTTTTTTTTTATGTAAATCTCATATTTATTCATTTTTTTCAAAATGATTACACGACGCTTAGACATTCACGACTATAACTATCATTTCTCATATTCAAACTTGGACTCGGTTGCGTGATGCGGTCTAGTCAGTTTGGGTTATAAAATTTATCTCAACTTATTTCAATTTATTTTATCAAATCATTATAATTTTTTTAAATTTCAACATAAAATATATTAAACAATTCAACTTTTTCATATTATAAAATAATAATATTATTAAAAAATAATATTTTAATAATATTTTATTTAATTTTTAATTTAATTCAACTCAACTCAATTCAAAATTCAATCACAGTCAAACCGCTCAAGTTAACCGAATCTGGTACTTAGAAGAATCCGAATTTTGAAATCCAGGTTGACCAAATTTTACAAAACAATATACTCTTTTTTAAAAAATTAATAAATAAACTGGGTAGCCGAGTTAAATTTGGGTACCTGAGTTGTACCTGGGTTAAAATCCGGGTACAACCTGAGTTGTATATCGGGTTACAAAATAAACCCAAATTGCGGGTACTAAACCCAGTAGTTGCCTCATATACTTGTACCCACCTCCGGATATGAGCGGGTGGGCAATCCAGTTATCAGCAGTTACCCAAGTCGATAATTGCCTCCAAAATCCGGTTACTCGGGTTACAATTAGGCCGAGACAAAAGGGGCCCAGATGAACAGTATTAGTGGTATCATGATCTCCCACAAAATCTCTGAATGCATAACTATATTGTTATTCTCAAAGATATACATCGCTACCTTGACTGGTCTACGACAAAATTACAATAGGAGAGGGAGAGAGAGTGCACTCAGTTGCAAAAGAGACATGATGGACAAAAGAGAGACGCTTACAAAAACACCTCTATCATTTGCAAGGAAAAACTCTTGGACAAACATCAGAAATGGCTAGTTTGTTGTTGAACTATATATATCGGCTACAACTGAAATCAGAAAGACCAGCATTGCCATAAAAACATGCTTAAAGTTCAGAATTCCTGCATCTATTCTCCTCACTGTCTCAAACTCTGATGTAGAATCTGCAGATCCCACTCTAGTCTTACCATCAGAAATATTTTCCCGAGTCTTGTCCCACTGGAAAAAAAACAAAACAAAACAAAACAAAGTCGGAGGAAGCACTTCAGAAGAACAAAGTTCAACTTCCAAAAAAAATAATATTTTCCAAAATGAAATTCTCATTAAAATAGAATGCAAAGGAAGCTCAAAGATGAGTTAAAGATGAATTGTGAATAGTAGTGAGATGGATTGTGAATAGTAGTGAGATTTGTGAGTTAAAGTTGATGAATAGTAGTGAAATGAGTTGAGATGGGTTATGAATCCAAACCGGGCCTTAAAAGAACACGAGAGATTTCTGATATCTTAACATGGTGAGTTTCTGAATACATAGCTCCTATTGAAGTCAATAAGAAATTAACTCTGTTTTTAAATCTTTATGAAATGGTCAGGAGCAAGAGAATCAATCTTTGGCTTCCCAATTTCCAATCCATTGCACGTCATGTAGGACGGTTGGGAGATGACCAAGTGTGGACTGTGGACTCAACTTTGACAGGAAATAAAAGAGAGCACCTGAGATTGGGCATCATAACATTTTGATCCGTGGATTTAATATGGATCCACCCTCAATCTGTTAGTCTTGGGATGGAGAGCCGGTTCACCTACCTAAGTAGGCGGATTAGAGCACCTAGGACTTATTCTAAAGGGCTTTCAAATGCTAACATGTTTTTTCTTTGAGTGGTGAGGAGGAGGAGGGAGTGTAAAATTATGAAGGTGGAGTTCGGATTAAAGATTTTAGCATTGCTAGGATATGCTATGCTAGTGTACTTCTAAGATCCACCAAGAAAAACAAATTCATGGTGCCTGTGATTGCACCATCGGGTGGATGTAAATCCATCAAGCTCTGATGTATCAGAGACTTACTTCTGTCCATGCAATACATGTAAATAACTTAACCCCGACCCCGCAAATGTGTCCTCCTAATTTGAACTAAGATGCATTGAAATTCTCACTTCCAAAAAAAATTATCCCCTGACAAGAAGGGAATTTTCAAGCATAATTAAAAGAAAGAGACCCACAATTAGAAGCATACAATCCTTTTTTTATGAGTTAGATGTATATAAATAAACAGGAAGTATTTGAAAAACATAATTTGCAAGCTATTGAGAGTCTCCACTTTTTTAAACAAGACAGGTGGTGAACTTTCTTCGGGCAAACAGATGATTCATAACAAAGTTTGGTAAAATATTTGTGTATATCAAACTGTTATCTTTCCATCTCTTCAGGATTCATGTATTGAATCCCAAATTGGGATATCAAGGCTTTTTTTGCGTTAGTTTGGTGTGGGATAATGTTGTGACATGTATTTTAACCTGAAGAATCAAACCACAGAATGTAAAATTGGTCACTACCTGCTTATGAAGGCGCTCTCTTTCAATTGCCAGTTGCATGACCAAATCTGTAATAACTTTGGTCCGGATACCTATGTCCCTTGCAATTGCCATTTTCATATCCTTGGATTGATGCAAATATGCCTCCAAGCTTTCCAGTCTGCCTCTCAGAAAGCTCAGTTCCTCTTTTAGCCGTGCATTAGATTCAGATAATATGACACACTTCTCCTCTGCAGTATTGACCCGAATTTCAGCTTTTGAAACCTTCAACTTCAGGTCCTTTATCAAATTCTCCATGTCTCCAATTATAGAATACAACATGATTTTCTTCTCCTGACTTGCTTTGGCAGCTACCACTGCATGCTGTAGCTGATTATTGGATTCCCTTAACCGCCTCTCGAGTGAATTAACCTTGTCAGAGATACCATTACTGCCTTCAAGAAAACACAGCTCTTCATAGAGATCCATATTAGTCTCCCCTAACATTTTACACTTGATTTTGGTACTTTCGGCCCTACTTTCTGCTTCAGAACCTTTTTCTTTCAGATCCACAATAAGATCTTCCATTTCATTGATTTCAGATGATAAAACGTTATGCTGATCCCGACTTCCATCAGCAGAGACCTTTTCATTCAGCAGCCGAAACTCAGGTTCTTTAAGCAGATTCTCAAGTGAACTCACCTTCTCCCTCAAAGTGAAGGCCTCAGAATTGGCTATAATTAATTTATCTTCAGCTTCCTTCAATCTGGCCTTTAAGCTATTTGTACGCGCCAAGAGAGAGTCATTGAGGTCTGCACTACTGGTCTTGAGCATGTGGAAATCAATTTCTTTCACTTTCAACTGGTCAGTGGAGTGTTCAAGCTTTGATCTTAGCTCAGATTCTCGAAGTAATGAACCATTCAAATTGAACTGAAAAATCTGGAGCCGACCCAATAGTTCTTTTGAAATTTCCAGAAGGACCTGTGATGTATTATCTGCCTGGAACCCTCTCTCCCAAACATCTGCTGCTTCTTCCAATAGGTAAAATACTTCTTGTTCTGAGGAATGTAGCCTCAGTTTCAGTTCTTCTTCGATTTGTCTTGATTCAGTCAACTTCTTCTCAAGATCAATCTCTCTAGCCAAAGATTTTTCCAACATTCTCAGGATATGTCTCTGTTGTCCAGCAGTCTGTATCTTTGCATTCATATTCAACAAGTCATCATCCTCTGGAAAGTCCGCACCTCTACCACTATTCCCTGTCAACATGCATACATCTGAAAGTGAGATAACGACAAAACCGTAAAAATATTTTCTTTCATGTTGTATGGCACCAATTTATGCCTACATCAAAAGAGAGAAAACAAAATTAAAAGAAAAACTATGATTTGTCACACTTCACGCAGAATCAAGCCAGTAACCCATGAAAACGATCTTAACGTATTCATCTCGCACATACATCTCCCAAACAGGCTTTCCACAGTTTCTTACAAGTTATTTCACTTTTGTGCGGAACAAACAAACCTGTCCCACTCTTCGGATTTCTACTGCTATCTCTTATAATGCAACCATGGAATCCTTATGCGGCTATGCCAATTGTTATTTGTTATTATAAACTAGATTTACTTTCTATAGCTTACTATTGTCATCCTGATTAGGAGAGGATATGATCCTCTGGAACTTGGCAGATTGCTTCCTAATTTCAGAGACCTGCCCTTGTGATTGCTTCAAAGATTGTTCCACATCACGCACCTTTCCTTCCATTTCCATGAAGTTTTCTCCCAAGTGTTTGAGTGAGGATACAATCACACGCGCAGAGATAACATCAGCTTGAAGAGTAGTCGTGAACTTGTCCAGTTCTCTCGCCTCTGAATCTAAAATTCCCGATAATAGATCAAATTCCAAAGCCTTTTCAATAGAGTCACCCAATATATGTTCTTCCACAGAAGCAAAGGCTTCAAAGTCACTTTCCCTGTTCGCCACATGCATCGCAAGAACACTCAAGTTTACCAACTTTTCAGAAAAACATGCTAACTCCAATTCCACTCTTGTTAGAACCTCGCCAGCATTTCCTAATTCTTCAATGACCTCTCCATTGGAAATGGCACCTTCAAGTAAGTCAACCATATTCAACTCTGCCTCTGGATATCCAGTATCAACATCATCATCAACGGATACAGTTGTTTCACAAACAGCATCATTTTCCATTGCAATCGTCCGGTTATTCTGCTGTTCTTAAAACCTGGAAAATCAACCACCAAACATACAGAGGACTTCAGTTAGAACATGCTTTGAGAGGAATTCAAAATATTGTTTGAATATATTTTTCTAAGCGTTAGCATGATCTCAGTCATTTTGCATTAAAACCTTTGGAAACTAAGAAACATCAGTAACAGGCAAAACTTTGAAAGACCCAGATCTAGAATTTCCAATATATGTCGACAGAAAAACAAAATTCATGTAAGAATCCGGGAATGTCCCAAACATAGGAACTCCAAGCTGCCCACCTCACGGTATGAACATAAACCACGAACTATTGAAGAAAATAGGTACCACCCACGTTAGTTTTCTGGATTTTGTCGAAAGAAATCAGAGAAGAAACGTGAGAACAACAGGAAGTCTACCTTATGAAATAAGAGACCTCGAGAGCACGAGAAGGAACCTTCAAGAGTGGAAGGGAGACGGTGAAATTTTCTTTCCTCAATAAATTCAATTTATTAAATATTTCCAAGAAAATAAAAAGTTTGTTTATTAATACGAGTCAGTCCGTTCGGTTAAACACGTAGCTTGCAGAATTTTCCGCCCTCTTCTCTTTTTTAATACGTGGCTGCTCTTGCCGCAATAAAATCTTCGGAAACAGTGATCAACAAGTGTATATCTCGTGTAATTTTTAAAAAAAAAATTAAAAAAAATAAGAAATTTATATAAAAATAAATTAATTTTTTAATAATAGACTTATTTTTTTTTTAAAGAATTACCAAACATTTACACACTTATAGATTGTATCTAATAAGAAAATACTACTCTTACCATTAACTTGTACCATTAGTTGTTTTTACCTTTGTGAGTTTTTTATTTTTTATTTTTTTTATTTAATGATTAAATAAATAGTTTTTAATAATATTATGAATTTTTTTATTTTTTAAAATAGATTTAAATGTGTTAAAAAAATACATATAAAAAAAAAAATTTATCTCAAAACTATGACGAGAGCCCCAACAAGAGCTCCCAGTAGTGTAAGTAGCACCGCTCTATCTAATATTAATCTTGATCAGCTCGTTATTTTTGAAAAAAAAAAAAAAAAAAAACTCATTACCAAGCAACTTGGTGCAAATTTTCGCGCTTTAAGGCGACTCGATTCGACGTTACAACTTTGGAGCGAATCTTGCGTGTAATTTTGTTTAAAATTGAACTAATCATTAACAATAATAATAATATAATAACGTAACTACAAAGTTGATTACTATATCAAATTTTAAAATTATTTTTATTATAAAATAAATCTAACAAATTTATATAAATTATTTTTAATTGAAAATTTTATTTTTATATAATTATTTTGTTGTGTACCGGTAAAACTTCTCCACATCATTTTACTCTTTATAAAATCCACACGTAATACAAACATCCCCTCCAAAGGCAAAAGCTTCCCATCATACGTACTGCGGGTCAGTACACTATTTTAATCAATATACATATTGAACAATGCTACATATAATTATAGAGTATATAAGTATCATACAGTTATTTTAAAAACGAGTAGAATTTATAATTAAAAAATTATTATTTTTTCATATAGATCCTTTATTTATTCATTTTTTTTCAAAATGATTATACGATTCTTGCACACTCACGATTACAACTATCATTTCTCTTCTTAAAATGCAGCATCTCAATTAACCTCAACAACATTTGGTCTGATTTTTTCCATGTAACTGATCTAATAACCCTTACTTCTGATCTGCTTGTATTTACTATTGTCCCTTGGACCTTGAGAACCATCTGATACTCATCTAACCCCTGCTTAGTTGCTTTGATTAGATTACTGGGGCTTTCAGAGTTTTAAATCTTCAAGGATTTGATCTGTCTCCATGTTCTTCATAATCACGTCGTGCTTATTGTTTTGTTTATGACTCTAACTCTAAGGACAAATGAATAAGTTAACAGATCATTAAATCTTTTTTTTTTTTTTTTTTTTTGGGGGTCGATGATTCATTATGAGGAGTTAATTTTGTTAATAAAAGAAAAGGAAAGGAAAATGGCAAAGCGAGACCGTGGTGGAGATAAAGTTGGAAAATCTCTTATAGTTAGATTTTAAGATCTCAATATTGAAGTTTTTTATATTATTATTTTTTTATACATTGGGAAAGAGGTTGAACCCATGATCTTCATTTTAGAGATGTAGGTCTTATGTCATCAGGCCACAGACTCTTGGCAAAGTTTTTTATATTAAGATATAAAAAAAAAATCATTAGCTATTTATCTATTTATTTTTATTTATGCCCTTACCTTTCTTTCATCTTTTTCTCCAGAATCACGAAGATAGAGTTTGGAGGTATGGTGGTTCAACCTTTCATTTTCATTGCCATAGAGGAAATGTTATGGTGGCTATGAAAATTGCAAGGAGAGAGAACAAAGAGAAAAACTAGACCTACAAGAAAACAAGAGTAAAAAGATGAGAAAAATGGGGTATAATGGAGAAAATAGGAATTTCCTACTTAAAAATACTAACATGAATACCGAAATGGATCAAATGATTGAATTTTGAGAGCATCAAATCCACTTGAACAAGCATATATAATATGCAAACGGTGTTCAACCTTTTCTTCAAAAGTTTTTATTTTTTATTTTAAATTTCATTATCTCAAATAATATTTAATGGCATGTTTTAAGGGATGATTATTCAAGTGATTTGTCAGTGTCACATAAACTATATAACATTAATAAAAAATAATTAGTTTTTCTTAAATTTAACATAGAAGCATTAGCTGCATTACTCTTTTTGCAAACACAACTAATTAATGGGTTAGGGTAAGTTTAGATGTTGAAGTGAGTTGAGTTGAGTTGATAAAATATTGTTAGAATATTATTTTTTAATATTATTATTGTTTTAAAATTTGAAAAAGTTGAATTGTTTATTATATTTTGTGTTGAAATTTAAAAAAATTATAATGATAAGTTGAGATAAGTTGAGAGTAATTTATATTTCAACCGAAGTCTTAATGATACATGCATTAATAGGGCTCTACACTTAACAATAAGTTAGGTGGCATGGGCACAACAAGGACCACATGAATGCTATTTCCATCATTTGGATTGGAAAAATATCATCTAATTTGTATATGGAAAGTCCTAGATCCTATCCTCTCGCCAAAAACATCCCAAAGTCTTACCCGGAAAATGTACAGAAAAATCTCAGCTGGACCTTCCGTCTTTCATTCCATTTTTCTGCTTTCCGAAAAATCGGAACTTTGTCACCAATTATTGTGAAGTTTCCTGGGGTTTTAACTTTCCAATCGCAGACATACCTGGCTCTTTTGACGTTTCCATTCGCAGACATACCTGACTCTTTTGACTTTGACGTTGACGTCAACGGCGCTCTTTCTCTGTGATAAACCTAAAAATCATTGTATAAACTCGAATAATTTCACCGTACTCTAAAATTTCTGTCTCATCATCATAATTTGCATTTATATTTCACTCAACTCGTTGTCTCGGATATGTTTCAGCCAAGCATCAAGATCAAAACAGCAAGATTTCAATGTTACTCTTCTTCTAGAACTTCCTGTTTTTGAAGCTTACCCACCTTCTCTTTTTTATTATACCAAAAATCTCCCTGAATTGATTGGATTGCGTGCTTATCTACGAGCTACGAAGAGAGAATTGGGTTTGTGGAATTCCGCTGTTTGTTTGAAGTTTAATTTCGATACTTCCTTCTCTGGGTTTTGAAATCTGTTTTAGTTTTCTTAGTTTCTGACTTCTGATTTTGAGACTATTTGGCGAAGAAACCGCCTCCTTTGGAAATTTGCAGGAAGTGGGTTTTCCCAAATTAGCTATTTGGGTATTGGGTTCAGTATCTGCTTTTTTACGATTTGACTTCAACCTTTTAAGAATTATAGAATTTGGAAACTACTTTGGGTTATTACGTATACAGTTATTGAGCTCCTTTTGTACATTTCTTAAGCTTAGAATCTTCGTTTGGAGAAATTTAGGATACCAAAAGATGACGATTGGAAATCTTGCACGTAAGGAGCAGAGGGAGTCACGAAAGGCCAAAGCAATTTTTGATGAGAAAGCCCCCTTATTGCCTAAGAGGCAAGAGGAAGATGTTGGGTTCGATGAGTTCCCTGGTGCTTCCTTTACTGGCGCAGTGTTCAATCTATCTACCACAATTATCGGTGCCGGGATCATGGCGTTGCCGGCGACGATGAAAATGTTGGGACTTGGTCTTGGGATTGCCATGATAATCTTTATGGCTGTTTTGACCGATGCTTCAATCGAGATGCTGCTTAAGTTTAGCCGGGCACGGAGGTTGACTTCTTATGGAGGTCTTATGGGGGATGCCTTTGGAAAATATGGGAGAACTTTCTTGCAGATATGTGTTGTAATAAATAACATTGGCGTACTCATTGTGTACATGATTATTATCGGTATGAATTTTATTTTTTTCATTACTTAGTATATGAAATCTGTATTCAAATATTCGCTTGTGAATTTGATATCTGATTCATGGAACGTTTCGCTAAACAAAGTTGCCTACAAAATTTATCATCGTATACATGTGGAAAGCTACAGTTTTGTCTGATGTATTTTGTATCCTTTTCTTGAAGGCGATGTGCTTTCTGGAACAACTTCAAGTGGAGTTCACCATGCGGGTGTCCTTGAAGGGTGGTTTGGAGACCACTGGTGGAATGGGCGTACCTTTATTCTCTTCGTCACCACGCTTTGTATATTTTCTCCATTGGCATGCTTTAAGCGAATTGGTTAGTTTTATCCTTCATTGACAATGACATATTGATATGGTTCTTAATTTTCCACCACAAATTGAACACTTTCCGATCTAGCAATATCTGAGGTTTTGTTGAAACTGTTGTGTTTGAACTATACTAGTAGCTTATAATTTTGATGACTAACACTAATTCATTACTAAGTGCAGATTATAGCAGTAGTCTATATTCATAGAGATATAGAATTGCAGCCTGATTTTGTTCTCATTTTTTGATCGGTAAGATGAGTTTCATTAATATTAAAAAGGCACTATCTAAATAATTAGGGAGTACACATCAGATATATAATGCTAGAAACTATTTTTATTTGGATGTTAGCCCACGATAGTCCTAGCCTTTCTAATCTTATAAAAAAATAAAGATACATTTTTTTTTTCGATGTCAGGGAACCTTTCCAAGGTAGGGCCCTTCGGATCCACCTTACAGAGTAAACCCCAGTCTCGTGCACCGCACCCTCGGAAGTTTTCCTACACGGAACTAGTTAAATCGCAGGCTTTTCACCAGGTGGTGTGCCCCCAAACGATTGTTTGCACCTATGAACTGTTGAACCTTGGACTTGAAGGGAGTGATACCCTAAGACCAAGGCCTTCACCACTTGGGCCAACCTCTTGGGGTTTAAAAAAAATAAAGATACATCTAACTAGAGAGAGTAAAAGGAGTCGAGAAAATCTTGAAAGGTAAAACTAGAGAAACATAAATGGGCAGCCAGCCACAAGGAGAGTATTTTAAATAAGAAAGCTTGATATCTTCCATTGTCATTGTGTTGTTTTCGAAACTCTTATATTTCTTTCTCACCAAGGAACCACATTAGGCATTTCGGAATCATTATAACATGCCATGATCACTCACAAATTGACCTTTCTAGCACACTAGTAGATCTACCACCTGTCCAAGTCTCACCCAGACGAACCCATAGAGATCAAAAGCTGCTTTCTCATTTATAATTGATATCTGCTTCTCCATGAACATAACTCAGATGTTTGTTGCTTTTTGAAGTGCTTAGTACTGTGTCTGGGTGATTTTGAATATATGTACTAGAAATTTAACTTGTCTTTGGGCATTCTCTTGCTTTGAACTTTTGCATCTTCTCTTCACATTTGGTTATCTAAATGTTGTCCTGTTTAAAAACCTTTTGTGTAGCATATGATATTGGTGGTAGGACTTCTAATGCATTTCGTATTCTTTGGCCTTATCATGTTTGATGTGCGTTGTTGTGGAGATCTTTTATGGCTTCTTTTTATGGTGGCAGATTCTTTGAGGTACACCTCTGCTTTATCAGTTGCCCTGGCAGTTGTGTTTCTTGTTATAACTGTTGGAATTTTTATCATGAAGTTGATAAGTGGAGGCATTATGATGCCTAGATTGCTACCTGATGTCAGCGATCTTCCGTCATTCTTCAACGTCTTCACTGTAGTCCCTGTTCTCGTCACTGCTTATATCTGCCACTATAATGGTATGCAAGATGCTTACCCAAATTTCGCAGATCTTATTTTCCTGCATCCTGGTGTTTCCATTGGAATGGGATCAATGGGGTGTCTTAGGGTGATGAATGTTGAGATGAAATAGACCACTCCCCCTCACCAAAAAAAGAAAAAAAAAAAAAAAACATCCACAAAAACGTAAGAAAAGAAATGGAAAATTAAGGAAGAAAAAAAGGATCGCTTGAATCTCCATCCTTCCCCACCCCCAACCAAAAAAGGGACCACAAAGACTTTGTCAGCCAGCCGTGGTCAAATTCTGGTCGAACTCAGTTAATCTAGCTGTAAATTATGCATAGTTCAGGCATTGCTTCTGTGCACCATTTTGTTTTTTTGCTTCTTTGAAACTTGGACCCTGCCTATTCTTAAACTTTTTCTTCGGTTTTTTGAGCTTGTGAATAACAAGCACAATCAGTTTATTGTGTGTCAACGAAGAGAGAAGAAAATAAGTGTTCCCTGTATCCAACTTCTTGTGAATCTTAGTTCTGGTTGCACAGAAGACCTTACCTATTAACTAGGAGGTATGGTTTCTAGGATTGGAATAAGCTCGAGACATTTGATTGATATGGATGATTTCATTATTTTCATGTTTTTTCTCCTCTCAAATTGGAAGCGTATAAATAACAAGAACTTATTTCCCGGACACTTCATTTGCAGTTCACAGCATAGACAATGAACTAGAAGATTCTATGCAGATAAAAGGGGTTGTGCGAACTTCACTTGCCCTGTGCTCATCTGTGTACATAATGACAAGCTTGTTCGGGTTCCTTCTGTTTGGTGATGCAACTTTAGATGACGTGCTTGCCAACTTTGACACCAACCTTGGCATTCCTTACGGTTCCTTGCTTAATGATGCTGTTCGTGTCAGCTATGCTGCTCACCTTATGTTTGTATTTCCCGTTGTCTTCTTTCCATTGCGGCTCAACTTGGATGGCCTCATCTTTCCCTCATCAAGGCCATTGGTTCTCAACAATTGTAGGTTTGCATTGATCTCAATTGGGCTTATTGCTCTTATCTTCATAGGTGCAAATTTTATACCCAGCATATGGGATGCTTTCCAATTCACTGGAGCGACTGCTGCAGTCTGTCTCGGGTTCATTTTTCCTGCTGCCATTACTCTTAGGTGAGTTTTCCAACATGTCCCTGGACTTTGTTGTGAAGGATTGATTTTCATTTTTTCTCCTTTTCATTTAAATATTAATTTCATCTTAATATTAGAATTTGAAGAAAAATCAACGAGCTTTGGCTCTAATGGCATTTCCTCACCCCATAAGAATTAGGGGGGGGGGGGGGGGGGGGGGGGGGGGGGGGGGGGGGGATAAAAAGAATGAATTTGTAGAAAGGCGATGGTTTGGTCAAGGCTTGCATGGTTGATTAATTTGTTTGATCCCATTCCTTATAGAAGGAAATATCAACATTAAGACATTTTTAAATTGCGGGATGTACATATGGGATTGAGATTTCCTGTCAAGTAAACGGAGTTCCAGTTTACCACTTAATGAACTTGATGACGAAAACACTATGATCGGCAGGTGCTTTGACGGATAAATATGCTTTGTATATCATTCATATATTGAATTCTATATGGTTATTACTACTATTATACAAACAATATTAGAGATGCCGTCTTCCGGCTCTGCCCTTTCCATTGGTATCCCTGTCCGAGGGAATGAGTTAAATTTATTTTTTATCGGTGCTCTATAAATTCTTGAGCTGGATCTTGAAAAATCAGTTTTTATTTATTTTTTTCATTTTATGGGTTATCATAAGTTTGTTTTTCCCTTGGTGATTCAGGGATAATTACAGCATAGCAACAAAGAAGAACAAGATCTTGGCTGTTTTTATGATAGTCCTTGCAGTCTTCTCCAATCTGGTGGCCATATATAGTGATGCTTATGCCTTGATTATGAAGAGCCCATCTCCCCGTGAATGATCGCTCATGTCACTCCTGATCTGAAGAAATGCCCAAGCTTTAGGTATGGTCATGCTTGCAAAGAAGGAACCTTGTGGCATCTCAACCCCAGTTTTTTGGCGTTGTATTATTCTCTTTGTCATCATCATCCGTCCCCTCACATTTCTCATTTTCTAGGGTTCAAGTGAATCACTGATAGCTTTATTTTTTTTGCTGTTGTTAGGGGACGAATAAATTACCAGGAACTGTTGGAGGAGAAGGATCTGAGAGTTGAGTACAGAAGCTGTGGCGTCTGGGCTGAGAGAGTATTTGTGGAGCAGTTGAAGTCCGAGAGCATTTGATTCGACGAGTACGTCCTGTAGATCGATGCCATAGTGCGGCAAGTGACGGAGTTTGAAATTGTCGTCTGGATGCTTGATCAGTATGGGTCTTTGCTCGAATCCAAAGTGCAATCCATCTGGCAACACCCTCCCACCTCGTAACATAATTAATCATGTTTGCTGTCTCATTTTCTGCTTCATATCTGTTATCTGAAACTTGTGATGCCTATTTTTGAATTTTGTGAAATATCATTCTGCATATCACATTCGAATACTTGAACTGAACTGCGCAATCTAATTGACGAATTGTCTTATGAAAATCCTTTAAAGAATAACGAAATAATAATCTTTTGTATTACATCAATATGGGATATTTGCAACATGTTCCTTCTATGCACTGAAAACCCATGTCCGAAGAAACAAAGTATCGACGGAACAGGTAACAGTTGTGTACATGACTTTGCTCCGTACAACATAGGCTTTGCTTGTCATACATACCTTCAACTGATTCATGATTCAGCTAATCAATCCGGACGAGCTTAATTACTGATTATCTCTTTCCTTTTCTCCTTTTAATCTTCTGTCCATGTTGACCGTAACGAAATAACCTCCTGTTTCTTCGTGAAGCTGAATCACTTGGCAAGTTTTGAAGCATCAAAGCACGTGTTTTTCCATCGGGTTGAAGACCGTTCTCACGCATTTTCATGTAGAGCTTCTTTGCAGATTCAGTCTTGCCTCTTAAGCACATTCCTTGAATGACAGCATTGTAAAGAGAGACATTTGGGGTAGCCCGCTACAAAAAATTGATACGTCAGATTCAAACAAATCAAAAGTTATGCAGCACAGTTGGAATAAAAAAATAAAAAAAAAAAAAAAAATAAAAAAGAAAGAGAAAGAGAAAAAAAGTTATGAACTGGATAAGTTTAGGGTGAATGGGCCAAAAACATGTCAAAAAATGAAACTTACATTTAGGATTTCCTCAACTTCATCCCATAAAGATCCCCAAATGCAACCTCTTAATAGCGACAGATGAGTAAATGTGTCAGGATTGCGCTTTTGGTAAACCATGTGCTGGTACACTTGCAATGCAACTTTCGGCTTCCTTGCAATCTCACAAGCACTAATGACCAGATTATATGATTCAGTTGGAACTAAGAGTCCAGAGGCTTCCATTTGCCACAAAAGCTGCAGAGCTCTATCCCATGACCCGAGCTTCGAACAAGACATCAAAGCAGTGTTGAACAAATGCAAACTCAACAGGGAGCCCTGATATCTCTTAATGATTTCAAAGAGCCAAAGAACATCATTGTGTCGATCTTCCTTGTAAAGAGCACCAAGTAAAGCTTTCCATGTGTATGAATCTGGTGAATGGCCCAATGACCTCATGATGTCATAAACCTTAAATGCTAGTTTGAGCTCCCCGGCTTTGCCAAGGCAGTTAATCAATGCATTGCATGCAATCGGGTTTGGCTTAAGCCCACCCTTCAAAATATCTTGAAAGACGCTAAGTGCCAAACTCCAGTTTCCCTCCTTCGTGCACACACTAATTATAGCTTGCATTGTATCAGTCCCTGGCTTGAATCCATTTCGAACCATCTGGCTGTAAGCATCGATAGCCAGTTCGGTTTGGCCGCAGCGAACAAAATTGCTGACTAAGAGGCAGTAAGTAACTCGAGTTGCACAACAGCCATTTGCCTTCATACAATTCCATATCCTCTCAGCTTCAACCCAATTGTTAACTTTACAACAGACTGTTATCATGGTGTTATAGACTATAGCATCAAAATCCTTCCTCACTTCACATTCCCCTCGCAATTCCATAAACATTTCAAGGGCTGCATCGCAACCTCGAGAATTGGCAACAGCTTTCAGTACTATACTGTAAGTGTGCCTCGTAGTTATCTGCTTTGTCTTCATAAACTCAAAGAGTCTCAACCCATCTTCAAGCAGCCCATTCCTCAAAAGGCAAGATAAAAGAGAATTACATGCATGAAAATTAGGAGAAAGACCCAAAAAGTCCATCGACCTGAACAATTCAAATGCACTTCGAACTTTATTGGTTCTGCTAAGTACTAAAAGTCGCTTTGATAACTGCTCTTCATCCGTTTCCTCCAAGAAATGTACCCTCGTTTCGTTCAAAGTAGTCGTCGCAGTAGAATTTGACTCAGGCGGGCCAACGCATCTAGGTTCAATATCTCGATCCTTCTGAATCGCTACATCTCCCCAAGGAGGCAAAGTCTGCTCAAAAATAGATGCTTCAAACCCTTCATCTCCTCCTCTAATCAGTTCCTTTCCTTCCCCTTCTTCACAAACCGGACCAGCATCAACAGTCGCAACCATGTTCATATCGATGCGAGATTTTTCAATCCAAACGGGTCTTAATAAACAATTTTGTCGCGTCCCTGGTTGCCGCATGGAGGTTATGCGAAGGTCAGGCATTATCGCACACCACCTATTCGACTTTATAACAGAATTAATATACACGCTACAACGAAATTGCTGACAGCTAATTCTACGCAAGTAGACAGTCCGGTCATGTTGGTGATGTTGGCAAGAAAACCAACTCGACAAAATCGTTACAGAAGCTGAGTCCTTCAATAATTCAAGCATAACTGCACCCTGAAAAATAAAAAGAACAACAGAAGGATAAAACAGAGACTCTTTAAGCGAGAGAAGCTGTTAGAGACACTCACTGAGCTTTTCAAGCATGACCGAGCTGGAGTATGCGATTCAATCCCTCAGAGAACGACGAATACGAAAAGATAATTTCACCATGACGCTCTGAGAGAGAGAGAGAGAGAGAGGCGTGGGGGGTTTTGAATCTTGATTAAGGAAAATGCTGGTACGACTGCGCATGGCGTGACTAATATATTTTAATTTTTTTTAATGTTAAAAAAGTAATTATCAGTAAATTTGTATTTATTTATTTTTTTATAATTAAAAAGTGTTTAAAAAATTTAAAAAAAATTAATTTTACTGATGTGTAATTTTGGAGCACAGATTTAACGTACTTTATCATTATTCCTTCAGTAATGCAAAGTACATGGGCCGATAAAAAGTCTCCAAGGTAGAGAGGTCCAGCCCATTTGGAAAGGATCGGTCGTTTAGCTGAGTTCACTTAGATAGAGTAGGTTTTCTTTGAAAAATAATATACCTGTTCCTGCTAGATCTTGTTGCAAGTAAATAAAATAATTCTATTTGAATGCTATTCATACTGGCACCCGGATACGAAATTTACTGAACTACTTGAGCCTGCACCGATGTGATGTATAATTTAATTTAGAAGATTCAAATTTTAATAGGATTACAACATTCTTGGAAGGATTTTTTTTATTTTTTATTTTTTAAATTAAATTTGGTCAAGTTGAATAAAATATTATTAGAATATATTTATTTAATATTATTTTTATTTTGAGATTTGAAAAAGTTAAACTGTTTATTTTATTTTATATGAAAATTTAGAAAAATTATAATGACTAGATGAAATGAGATAACATGAGTTGCGAATAGTTGTGAAAACAAACGAATCTGAGTGTAATTCCTTTTTCAAATCAAAACTCCTTGGAAAAAGCCACGTCAGCAAAAGATTGATGTATCTTCAGGCCTGTATAAATACACATTGCATGTAAAATAAAAATAATTTTTAAAAAGGCCAAAATCATTTAAAATATATATATATATATAATAAGTGAAAAACAAAAAATGTCAGAGAAAAAAGACTTGAAAATTATTAGAACATGAAGGGGGGTATAAGGCAGAAATTCTAAAATAAAAAAGAAAAACATTAAAACAAAGATAACAAACCGATTATTAAGGTGCATTGTAGGTACGGTCATATGAAGAATACTGTTGATGAATGTTGTCGTCAAAATTATATTACGACGCATTGGCCAAAACAAGTTCAAGTACAGTAAGGTTCTGTCTCATTGAAATGCCTATTCAGCCAATTTGAATCAGCACAATCTCGGTGACTTCTTACAAGAGTTTGCTTAACCACCAAAAGGATTTAAGCAAATCTATGAACTCAATACAACATTTTGCCTCCCATTATACTGTACATGCTATATCAAATCTTCACTCACAATAAAAAAAATTAAAAAAAAATAAAAAGACCCACAAAACAAGTGGGACAGAACAAGAACGTAAAAGGTACATATTCCATTGCAGCATCTGCAACTATCAAAAGAACCTGACCTTAGCATTTTCTGGCTGTCGAGGATATGCAAACCGGTTTTGATGTCAATCGAATCATCGTGAAGCTTTTGCATCTTTAATGCGATGCAATGGATGTATCGTTGACAAGCTGTTTTTGAGCAGCAACCAGGTTGTGAATATATCTCAGCTTCCTAGGAATTTTCCTGCTTCGGAAACTAAAGTTCATGTTGGCTGTACTGGATCATAGAAGCTCAGAGTTAAAGGCCTGTATCATATATCGATCTTCTTGATGCCCAGGGACATCCTCCGCAATATATATATATATATACATGGATGGTGCAGCAATTCTCAAGAAGGGATTTTGATAAAATAACCTCCTTTCCTAACCATGCTCCTTTGGTCGGCAGCACCTCGTTCATTCCTCTAATTTATCCCATGTCTAGAAGCGAAGCAGCGGCAAAGGAAGAAAATAAAGAGGATATGCTAATTAAGGTAAAGCGGCTTACCTTCCTTTTATTCCAATATGGCCTATGGATAGAAACGGAGACAAATGCCATAGAAGAAAACATCAATCGAGGCATGGGATCACTTTAGCCTAGATGAGAGAAATCTGTGCGTCAGTTCAGTTGAAGAAGTACGGTGATTCCAACACGTCCCTTAAATCAAAGTCTCCACGTTCGGGTAAGGTAGGGAAAGACAATGTTGGGAAGGACTGCTGGAAGCTCTCAAGTAACTGCATACAAAACAGTGGGTCAGAGCAATGGCATACCATTTTTCGTTTTCCCCTTTTGCGATGGCAAAACATAATCGATTTTAAATGCTCACATTTGGCAGGCATGTAGAATGATTTTCAAGATGACATCAAACATTTCGTGGTTTCAATCAGAAAAAGAGAAATAAATGAATATACCATCGTTTTCTTTCCTTAAATCAGCAGTTTCAGCACATATCTCAATATCAGCTATGGTCTAAATATTATGACAAAAATAAGAAAATGATGAGCCAACCAATGCGTCAGAAACCAAGTATTTTTTTAAGAAAGTGCAGTCAGTGAAAATTGCTTCAGAGCTTGACATAACAATATAAACTTTCTTATTCATGTGTCCCCACCATCAGAAGTGTTTTATGAAAAACTTACAATAGCTCAATTTATATATTCTTGTCATATTTGATTAGTAAAATTATCTTGATAATAATACCAGTGAAAGGGCTTCCTATCTAACTTAGATGCACATAAGATGTAAAGTTACTGTACATTCTCCAGTATTGGTGTCTCATAGAGTTCAACGAACTTTTCTCTAAGTATCCTGCTCATTTCATCCACATCACATGCATGGGTCCAGTATGAATCATGAACTCCTGCAATCATATACAAGTGGTAAAATCAGTAAAGTTAAAAACAAAGATGGGAAGAAAAATGAAGGAAACCCAAGAAAAACCTGCAAAGTTTAAGCCTGCTTTTTTGCAGGCAATTGCAGTCATCATCATGTGAGAACCATCAAGGGAGTGAACGAAGTTTGGTGGGAAAGCTGTCCTCTGCCGCTTGACCATGACCTACAATGGTAAAGAATTGAAATTGGAGGCCCAAGATTCAACATAATACATTCACTGCATTAAAATCCTTGAAAGCCAAAACAATCAGGCCAGCCGAGATGAAATCGGCCCTATATACTTGTGTTCAATAGCAATGTGGGAACCAGCTGTACATCCAGCATTTTGTTTGGACCCATCAATAGATGCTCAAAGTCATTTCCAGTTTCAACATTCAAGGCAATTGTTTCTTGTAGATGAGAAGGGGTGAGGTAAGAGTTTTTTTATTTTAAAATGCTTTACTTAATTGCGTATATTATTTATTTTTCATTTTAACAATAATACAATTGGAGGGATGATGTGGCTTTGTACGATTAATTTCCATTTCATGATAACAAAATGAGATAGTGGATGATGTGGCTTCATGAGGGCAGGCTTTTGCTTTGAAAATTGTATAATATAGACAAAGTCGATAGACAAACTTGGGCACAGCTTGAAATACGAAGAAATGATCCTTGGACATATACCACGGTTAAAGAAATGCAAGGCCATCCTACAATTTCAATAATGCACAGGTGGCATGTGTATGCTGGGAGGTACACCGAACAACATCCCACATAACTAAGCAGAGCCCAAATAGAGAAAATAAGCACAGTTACCTTTTCTGTTTCTCGCTGTAGCGTTAGACACTGAAGAGAAGTTTTTATCTGCATTGAGTTTCACCAAAAAAAAAAAAAAAAAAAAACTTAATGACTTATGGCGCTTTGTCTATAGATGTGACAAGAGTAATAACCATTAACGTCACTGAATATTTTGAAGCACTCACAAGATGCCTTCGCAAGTTTCGGTAGGGTTGGACAACAGGAAGTCCAAGTGGAGTTGTCCACCGCACCGTCTGGTTTTCAGATGCAATTATCTGTTCGTGTCCAATACAGGCATATATTTTTAAAAATGACTAAATAACAAGTGGACAATATATGTTAAACATATTTAAGCAACGCCAAAAGAAAACGGTTGCAGGACACACTTTTGCACATTCACCGAGCCAGCTCATGATACTGCGTGCAGCTTCAAACATCTCCCCCAAGGCAGTTAGAGTGGTCTGCGCAGGCAACAACACAGAGCATTTTTATGAAGGATAAAATATTCAAATATCCATGGGGAAAGCATAGAAAAGTGAGGCTATAATAGTATCAATGCTCCTCCCTCCAATTACCTTTGCAGCATAGCAAGAAGCATGAAACAGCTCTGCTTCATCTGCAAATGCACTGCGTTCCTTCAACCTTCTCTTGATTTGATCTCTAGCACCGATGTAAGTGACACCATAAACTGATGTCATCACTGTTTGCTTCACCAATTTCCTGTCAACCTAGAGGATATCAAGCCATTAGGCCAATTATCAGTTATAAGAAATGGGAGGTCACCCAGTGGGTAAAATCGCAACATACACCGAGCAAATATATAAAACCTACTTGCATCTTTTGAGTGACTTGGGTGAAAATCAATACAAGGTTTTGAGGGTTCTAATTTGCCAACTTTATTTTCATAACATATGTATCACAAGACAGCATTCAAATCAATAAATGAAAAGTTGGCATAGAACCTGATTGATTAATATTCTTGCATGCAACGCATCTGGAAAAATATTCGGATCTTTCTGAGCATCCCTCCGCATGATTTCTAGCACCCTGCATAGCAAACATGATAATTTCATCAAATAGTCCTCTCAGACAACTTCCTTACAAAGAGAATAATGGCCACTGTAGCTAGAAATACTCTGTAAATAAACAGAATTCAGACAGCCTCTGTGGAAAACCGCATTCAGTTGCCTTTAGTCCAGTTCTTTTTGGTTAAATTGTCAAATTTATTTGATAGAAACAGATGAAAATTAATTTTCAGGTTGATCATTTCACGGTCCATTTGCTTTCTATAGAAGATATCAAATCCGAAGTACGCACATTCTTGATTGTTTAGTACTGCTGATCGATACAGTAGTTCTCTTACCACCAACTACACCTGGCAGAAATTAATGTTATCCTCCTCATCTTCTAGAATTAGCCTTACTTTTTGCATTATTCATAAAGGGTTGACTTCAGGCTGAGAAATAAATGCAAATTTTGGCAATTAAGATTTGAACCAGAAAATGACCCAATTAGTTCATTTTAATCTGAAGTTGATTCAAATAATTAATAACCTTTTTAATATCTCTATTTAAAAAATCTTCATTTCATTATCTAACTTGCATTTTGTTTAGAAGGTACAATCTCCGACATTGCAAAGCTACTTCCTGAAATCATACCATTGCTACTGAAAGTAAAATGGCTCAGAACCCTATTATCTGATGGATCCCATTTACCTCCCTCAGTAAAGAACAGCTTACCTAGCAGCTATTCCTGAGTAAACGTCTGCAGGCTTCTCTCCCGCAACTAAGTTTACAGCAACTGCTCCCAACTGAATTGAACATTAGGAATGAGAATTAATTCCATGCATCTGAAAGTGAAGCATATCTTTTCTCCAAACACAAGAGAGAGAAAGTTTTCCAATATCCTTTTTTGATAAATATCGAATATTTTATTAACAAATGCAAACAGTATAGTCCGAGCACACGAAGTAATAAGAAGAACACTGGTATAATGGCATATCCATTTCGATTTCAACAAATGCCATCAGAATAGTGAATCAGGCAAAGGGAAAATTAAGAAAATACAAGTGGATAAATTCCCACTAAAGAAATGGTTAAGAAGGTTTTCAATTAACCTCATCTGCATTTTTGGCAAAATTTATTTGATAAGTTACCACAAGATTCCTCAGTGTCTTTAAGTGTTCATACACTAACAAATCATATTATTGATGTCTTATAATTCACAAGCCAAAATGAAAAGCCAACTGAGACAGTGTTTTGAATCCTAACTTATAGAAATGTCACTTCAAAACATGGAACTTTCCCATTGTGTTGCAGCAGGTAAACAAATTTAATGCGAAAAGATTCTCTCATCTATGCCAATAAAAAAAAAACCAGAAGTTTGACATGTACTGGAGAAGGCACTTGTGGTAAATCAAAACACTTCCTTTTCTCCTGATAAGTTCAAAGACTGACATCTTTTTTTTTTTAATTCAATGACCCAGAACCTCACCAAGGTAGGGTCCTTCAGACCCACCCCTGCGGAGTAAACCCAAAACACAACTTCACCCGCCAAAACCATGTATCAGGTAATCCAAGGAAACTCATAGTGTGGAATCGAACCTAGGATGTCTACGTCTTCAAATCATCCCAAGCCCACCCTTTGACCACTAGGCTGCACCTTGACAGGTGAGAAGCTTATAACATCTCTCATACATTTGGCATTTTCTGGGGGAAGTCATCTAAGCCAAAGTGAAATCTTAATACTTTCTGCTAAGTTAAACTAGAACAGAAAAATACCGCCATTACCTTGTCTCTTCCAAGAGCAGCATAGTGTTGTAAACCATTGCAAGAGCCATCCTAGAGAACATCATAAAGGGGCAAAGATGACTTAGTACGGGGTTTATGAATTAAGGAGAAAGCGCGACATACCAGATCAAGCCAAAGTTTTGCAGTACTGAAAGTTCTTAATTGGCAAACAAATGACAGTATCATAAAAGAAAAGAAACATGAAGTGGAATGAAGTTGGTGATCCCATCCACATCTACGCAACAATTGCAATGATATGTTAAAATGCCCTCTAATACAAGACAAATCAAGTAAAACAACCCAATAAAGAAACCCAAACTTATCTTTGGTTTGTCTCTGCAAGAGACAGGAGGAAGGAGGTAGCCATAACAAATAAATCCCAAAAGTGTTCAGAAACCCACAAAAAGCTACATATGCATATATGTGAATACATCAATCATGGAGACAGTTTATGCATAAAAACTTAGAAACTGCTGCTACACCTCCTGTGGCACCCTTGCCTAAGATCTGGTCCTTTTTTCCCTTTCTTTTTTCTTTTTAAAAATTTCTTGATGATTTTTTCCTATAAAATCTGGCACAAGAATATCACTTATTTTAAAGGCATTTACCATGAGAGAGATGTCCATAACCGCCAGAATTACTATTCAAGGCATTAGTAATCCCAAAGCAACTTATGTTCCCTGTCCTTCAGAATTCAAAAGAGCAAGATCTAGCAATGTGCCACAATCAAAGTACCTGGTGTACAGGAATATGTGAAATAAAAGTCTCAGGGGAAGAACTTCTCAAGGCCTCAGTTAAATTCATGCACACAGCCAAGCACTGAAATGGATCTTCTGCATTCAACCACCAGCACCTGCCTTCAAGTGGCCTGTCTGCAGAATCAAATATATCATCCAAATGGTTCTCAGTAAATGCTATTCGACCCTCATGAGACAATTTGTCCACACCACCAGCAAATAGATTTGCTAGGTGTATCTTTAACCAACGTAAGCCTGATTTTCCAAGACTGCGTCCTTCTGCAAATTCCAAAATACCCCGGCATAGATCTGAGCCAAGATGATTTAAGTATGGGTGCATTGGGTATGCACGGCCGCGAAAGTCAAGGTTGTGCGGGTAGAAAAAACCACCTTCATCCTTCATTTTTCGTGCTACCTGCTCCCGTAAAGAAAAGTTGGCACAAACCTTCTTAAAAATAAGAAATGGTTACTTACGGGAAGTAAAAGGCATCTTACAGCAAGTTT
Organism: Juglans microcarpa x Juglans regia; assembly: GCF_004785595.1. NCBI lineage: Eukaryota > Viridiplantae > Streptophyta > Magnoliopsida > Fagales > Juglandaceae > Juglans > Juglans microcarpa x Juglans regia. Next base: position 4,184,175 of record NC_054597.1, read on the forward strand.
AAGTTCTATGTCACAGCGCTGTGAATGTCTCTCCCTGTTCTGTTTCCTCACAGATTTGATTTTCCATTTCCATTTCTTAAGCTGAGCCTCGTCTTCAGTATCTGGCTCATCTGGTAAAGGAACCTACAACACAATAAAGGTAAACAACAGCATTTTCAAACTGCTGTCAATGAATCAAACTCACTCCATATACCAATCACTTGGAAGTTGGAATGGTGTCAAAAAACACAAATAAATCATAATTAGAATGATAAAAAAGAAAGAAAGATAAGTGCTATAATATAACTCACATCATTGCGGTCCACCAAATCAGCAAGACGGCCTCCATTAGCCCATATTCTATCTACAATACTCAGGACCCTCTTATTTATTCTCCACTTGGTATACCCAAGAGTATTCAGGGCCTGGACAGTTAATTTACATAAACAATTATTGCAAAGTTGCCGAATGGAACAAAACGAGAAGAAATACCAAGCAGATAAAATATAAATGTGTCACAGTCAACATAATACTGGTATCTAGTCCTCGTAGCTAAATACATTAAAGGGTTCCGATTACACAATATATGTCATGAAATAAAGTCATGAAACGATTCAAACAATTTCAAACCTCAAAAACAGGTTCTAGTTGCTTCCTAGGTGCCCTCTTAACTGCTTCACGTTGCTGTCTGGACCCATGAGTGCGCATGATATAAGATGGTAAGAACAAGTGCCCTCCTTTGTCATAACTGCAAAAGTACAAAAGAAAAAGAAAGAACATAATCAAAGGAGTAACTATTCGACCAAAAGGAAGTAACCTAGCAAGCCATTTTCACAAATATCACCAG